>NC_091000.1:42224500-42880500 GCF_041146395.1 Eulemur rufifrons | reverse complement strand
GGTTGATTAGCCTCTGAATTCTTGGTTAAATACCAAGTATAAAATACATCTTGAAAAAAGTATCTAAATGAATAAGATAAAATATTTTTCAGTTATTTTTATATCAGAAAAGTCTATTTAGGGCTACTCTTCAAATGATTGATTTTCAAGAAAGGCATTTAATAGTATCAGTGCTGTATTGTAAATTTTGACTTTGTGAATAATGGAAAGAGTGCTTATTGGGGCACGCGGCAGCATTCAGAGTGCCCTTTCACCATATAACATGTCAGAATAACAGATGGCATACTCTGTAAAGAAAATTAATTTAAATAAGTCAGGTAAAAACTCACCTTTCTTGATAGAAAAGATATTTTGTATAAGAAATTAATCTTATTTATTGCCTACCTGGACAGGTAATGTATTCAGGTTTTTCCAATCTATTTCTTTGTGATAAAACAGACTGGAAACTCTCTCATCTTGAGTGCTACCACTTCTAATATCCTCCTGTACTTCATGTGTTATCATAGTTGTCACTTAATTATAAAAGCCTGTGTTTCTAATTAACAAAATTTGCTTTCTATTTCTTTACTATACCAACTGTGGTAAATTTCCATTTTAAGCAATGACTTAAGCCTTGAAAAGATATAGCACTGTGATTTCTATGATTCTTTACTAAGTTATATGTTACCCATATGAAGTGTTTCTCTGTTCTAACTAAGATCCAGAAATAAAAGATGTGCTGTGTTCTAAATATTTTGTTTCATTTTATAAAATTTTACATCTTCAGCATATCAATTACATATATTGAAACATGTGATGTTGCTCCTTGCTATTATAGACCTACAAAGAACAACATTCATCTATGTCATGATTCATAACCATTTCACGTGCTAATGTCAGAATTTATTGACCTTCAAAACACAGAACATACCTTTCTCATCAGAGATATTATAAATGAAAATCTTCACTACTTATTAAATATATTGAAAAGTATCAACACTAGACTTTTTATCTGCATATATGTGTGTATATAGGCATGTGTATAGATCTGTGTACTTGCACATAAATTCTGGTGCAAATAGATTATATATATGTACATAATGGCTCAATAAATATGAATGCTATTAGTCATTAACTCAAGAAACATCTTCCATTTTCTATTATGTTCAATCCATGGTACTAAAATTTGGAAGGATGACAAGGCTGAGCATAATAAGTAAAATATGGCCTAGAAAGGAATGCAATACATGAACACAAGTGAACATAAGTTACAAAATGATATGAGCCGTGAGAAATGTACACAGCAATACTTGGATCGTGAATGTAGTGCTGTACTTTATAAAGAATGAGGAGCATGGGAGGATGATAAAAACATGATGTGAGTTTTGAAAATGATGGGTAGAAACTATACTTATGGATATGTGAGATAGATACCATATGCAGTGAGAACAACACAGACAAAGGCATGGAGCCAGGGCAAGGGATAGCAAGCACTTTAGTTTAATCGAGGTGGAAAGTATACAAAGTAGAGGAATAGTAAGTAGAGAGGCACTGTGTCAATTCTCTCCCGACCCGGATGAGTTGGACACCCTAATTCCCAGTCCTAAGTAGGTGGGAGAGTTCTACTGGTTCACTATTATAACTTCTCCAAATCATTCTCCTCTCATCTGCAAAATATGGAGTTTGAACTAGATCAAGAGTTTCCAAACAAATTCATGAAACTCTGTTGTAAATTTATGTTCTGGATAATATGTGATATTTATTTCGTTATATGAATATACAAAACCTTTCCATTTTAAAATGATCTGCCCTTCTATCCCAATAGACAAATATGCTTGAGAAAATAGTGTCATAAAATTATTTTCTGGTATACTTTTACAGATAAAATTATTATCATTTTAGATAACATAAATTTTTACTCAGAAAACTAAAAGAAACTGAAAAAGTAGATAATAATAGAAAAATCAGAAATATGGCTGTGAAAAGTCTATACAAACAATCACATACGAGATGGTACATTAGAAAAGGTACTTACATTTACAATAACTAGGATAAAAAAAGAATTCCTAGAAAAACTTTAAACAAAACATTTATAATATCTATGTGAAACAAAATTTAATAGGCTAATGAAGAAGAATGTAGCCTGAATTTCACTTCACTCTTTTAGTCACAACCGCCACAGATCAGGAAAATAATTGGAAGGTTATACTATTTTCTTGAATAGTACATTAAACATTATAAAAATGTAAATATTTCCTCTGAAAAAACAACAGGTTTATTTTTGGAACCAGACAAGCTAATTCTGATATGCTCATGGAAAAAAATATAAACAAGAATGTCAAAGAACTTTCTTATGGAGAACTATATTAAAGGGTTCTATCCCTTCCAAATGATATAAAAACATAATTATTAAAATCATTTTTTTTTGGCCGGGCGCGGTGGCTCACGCCTGTAATCCTAGCACTCTGGGAGGCCGAGATGGGCGGATCGTTTGAGCTCAGGAGTTCGAGACCAGCCTGAGCAAGAGCGAGACCCCACCTCTACTAAAAATAGAAAGAAATTATATGGACAGCTAAAAATATATATAGAAAAAATTAGCCGGGCATGGTGGCGCATGCCTGTAGTCCCAGCTACTCGGGAGGCTGAGACAGGAGGATCGCTTGAGCTCAGGAGTTTGAGGTTGCTGTGAGCTAGGCTGACGCCACGGCACTCACTCTAGCCTGGGCAACAGAGTGAGACTCTGTCTCAAAAAAAAAAAAAAAAAAAATCATTTTTAGTTGTATATGTATACACAGATCAAAAAAACAGATGAAAATGTTCAAGATGCAGTAGACTCATAAGATATTTGAGTATATGATAAGGAAAGAAAACCAGTGGGGTGAAGATAAACTATTCCATAAATGATATTAAAAACAAACAGTAGTCCGAGGATAAAAAAAGTATTCACAAAATAAACTTTAAAAAAAATAAATAATATGTGGTTCAAAGATTTAAAAATAAAGAAAGGAATCCATAACTGCATTAGAAGAAAACATGAGATTTTTTTTAAAAGTAGGTTGAGAATGAGAAAAGAATTTTGTAAAAACAAAACCAAAAAACTATAAAGATATAAGTTATACTGGAAAACAAAAGTTTTATTTTGTTTTGTTTAATTTGGTGAGTACAAAAACATCATGACAAAAAACAAACTTGGAAAATCACTTGCAACTCATGCAACAGGGAAAGAGCAGTTTTCCTTTATGTGTATGTCAGATTAAAGATAGCTGTAAATTGATTAACACTCTTTTCTTCCAGAAGTACAGTCTATCTCCCCTCCCCTCAACTCTGGACTGGCTGTTAGCTACTTTGAAACTATAGTTAAGCAAAAGTGATGCTATGCCTGTTCTAGGCCATTCCTTTAAAAGGATCAGCAGCTTTTGCCTAGATCAATTGGAGTCTTGAGGCCAACATGACTGCGGGAAGCCTAAGCTGGCCACATTGAAAGACTCCATGGAGAGAGATGGCTGACTAGCCCCCAGCTGTTGTGTAAATAAAGAAGTATTCAGATAACTATAGTTGTTATTTGACTGACATCACAAGATAAACACCAACCAAAAACCATCCAGCTGAGTTCATCACCCCTCAGAACCATAAAAGATAATAATAAATTGTTATTTTGTCATTGAGTTTTCAAGATGGTTTATGAAGCAACAGATAGCCAAAAGAATACAAAAATGACTTCTATAAAATAATAAGAAAAATCCAATAACCAAACACAAAAATGAGCAAAATATATATGGTAGATTATATTTGCCAAAGAGCTTCCATCCCACAGGCTTTTATGCAGTGACTTTTATACAACTCTATCAAGAGAGGAGGTGTCAGAGCCAGACTCAGATATAACTCAATGGAATTATCAGAGATATGAGTTTAAATTAACATGATTAATATGTTAATGGAGCTAATGATGAAAGTAGAAAACATGCCAAAATAGATGGGTAATATAAACATACATGTGGAAACTCTAAGAATCAAGAAAAAATGCTGGAAATCAAAATTGCTATAACAGAAATGAAGAATGATTTGAAGGGCTCATCAGAAGGTAGACCTATGTATGACATAGTCAAAGAGAGAATCAATGAGATCAAAGACAGATCAGTATAAAATTTAAAACTGAAATACACTGGGTAGCGGGGATGGGGAGTGGGTGGCGGGGTGAGAATATTCAAGAACCGTAGAACAATCTCTAAAGTGTAAAGTATAACATACACATAATTAAAATACCAGAAAAGAAGGAAAAAAGAATAGAGCAAAAAAATATTTGAAATACTAATGGCCGAGAAAGTTCTAAAATTAATTGACAACAAATTATAGATTCAGAAATCTCAGAGAACATCAGGAAGGATAACTATTATAAAAAACTGCCTTAGGCATATAATATTTATATTCAAACTGCTGAAAACCAAAGACAAAAAGAAAATCTTGAAAGAAGCCATAAGATAAAACACTGTATCTATAGGTCACCAAGGATAAGAATTACAGCAGGAGTCTTATCAAAAACCACTAAAGCAAACAGAGATTAAAGTGAAATATTTAAAATTTTGAAAGAAAAAACCCATCAACCTAGAACTGTTACAAAATTATCCTTCAAAAGTAAAAAAGAAATAAAAACTTTCTCAGACTAAAACTGAGGGAATTTACTGACAGGAACTTGCACGGAAGGAAATGTTAGAATAATTAATCAGGCAGAAGAAGAAAAATATTTAGGCCAGAAACTTGGATTTACTTGAAGAAAAAAATAGCACAAGAGAAGGAATAATTAAGGCCCCAAAATTTTATTTTTCTTATTCTTAGTCAATTTAAAAATAACTCTTTTAAAAGTTATAATAGCAACAAGGTATTGGGTGATATATTAAATAAAATTAATGACATCAATATCAAAAGGAAAAAAGTTTTGAATGCTTTGCTTTAAGACAACTGTACTCTTTGTGAACTGGTGTAGTATGATTTGACGATGGATTTGGGTTAAAGTATATATTGTCAGTTTAGGTCAACCACTAAATTTGTTTAAAGAGGTACAATTAATATGATAAGAAAGGCAATAAACTGTATTATGTCAAATGCTCAATTAAAATCAGAGAAAGCAGAAGATGACAGGGAAAAACAAAGAACAATGAAATAAACAGATGACAGTTATATAATTAATCACTTTAAATTTCAATTGAAAGATACAGGCTTTAAGAATGGATTTAAAAAATTCAAGTGTGTATTTTCTATAAGAGACATACTTTAAATACAAAGACTTTCATAGGTTAGAGAAAGATATACTATGCTACACTAATTAAAAGAAAGCTGCAGTAATTATATTAATATAAGACAAAGATAGCATTAGAGCAAGGAATATTTTTAAGAAAAAAGAGGGGGATTACATAATGTAAAAGTAGTCAACTCTCCAAGAAAACATAATATTAAAGTTTTGGGGTGAGAGGCTAGGATAGAGGACTAGAAGCAGCCCTCACATGCTACTCTCAGGGAGAGGATCGAAAGTTGCAAGTAGATGCCCTCTCACAGATGGACCCTCTTGGAAAAAGCATTGTGAATCATCAGACAGGGATGGAGAGATCCACTGGTCAAGATCAGAAGGCACCTAGGGGAGATGACTACATGTGAGGAAGGGATAAAGGAGAGAGCTCCAGGGCCCTAGGATTCCAGCGTGGACACTGCAACTCCAGCTGTGAGGGGCCCCCACCACAACTGAGGGCCTCCATTCTGATCAGGGGACTGCTTAGAGACTGTATGGTGAGGTTGCATTGGAGAGTAGGCTCAGCAGGGACCCGCTGGCCTCTGATCCCGGATTGCTACAGCTGATGCCACTCTGAGGTCTGGGGTCCAGAGCATCTGGTCTACACAGGGATCGGCTGCACTGCAACTGCCCCAACATTGCCCCTTGCCAGGACAGGGGGGAAGCAGGGAGAGCAGATGTCCATGACTGGGAGCCAAGCGCCCCCCCTCCCCGCCACCAGGGAATTCAAACAGAGCCAGGCACATACACCATTCAAGAGGTCTTGCAGTAGCAGCCACAGTGGCACCTGTGTGAGGAGAGATTCCCCAGCCATCCAGCAGCCTAGCCCATGTGGCTCCACCCATCAACCAGAGGAACAAGCCCCCTAACCTTGTGCACTGCTGCTTCTAGGTCCACGTCTGTGCAGACTAGACTCATTTTTATCAACCAACACAGTCATTGAACTCTATTATATTTTAAGAACCAACACATCTTCTAATATTGTGAATATGAGAGGCAACAGTAGCAGAGCCTCTCATTCCCACTTTATATGCTAAGATTAAGTCCAGAGAAAGTAGTTTCTCCCAAGGAAGATCACAATAGTCTCCTTCACTCAACAGTAAAATTTAAGGAAAATAATTTGACCTCTAGTCTTCATTTCAAATTCTTTGAAATTAAGAAGTTTCACCAGGAGTTAAAATAAATGTTGTGATAAAATATTTTTTAAATCTCCCTCCCACGATCAGTATGGATATAGAATAAAATACAATATAATATGGAAGAAACATAAATAAAAACAAAATTTTTCTCTAATTCACTAAAGCTTTGTTTAGGCCACAGATACCTCTTTCTTAATTTAAAATGTGATATTTAAACTCACTAACTTCCAAAATTAAAAATACTTTATAATTATATCACTTTGTACTTATTATGTTTATACTTGCATTTGTATCAAAGACCGCAAGACTACTGATTATAAGAAGTAAAAATCTATCAATGAGAATTAGCTTTGATTTTTTTTTTCTGAGTATGCACAGCAATGTAATTTCATGAAACTGAAATTTACAAGCTGTATGTTTTCAGCAGCTCCACTTTGGTAGACAATAACACAGTTAAGCTTGTTGCAAAGAATGATAATATACAAAGATGTAACTAAAGATACTATAGGAACCTATAGGAATCAATACATCCCTGAATGTAGATTTACAATATGGCCTGAAAAATTCAAATGCCTCAATTTTAGAATAAACTTATCTTTTTAGGTTATCATTTAGATCAGATCATTATAACATAGGAGATAATTTTTTCCACTTGATGTGATTAACATTTCCTATTCATCAGACTCTTCATTCTGTAGGATTTTCAAGGAACATATTCTAGTGATGGAAATTATTGAACAATCCTGAAATTAATAACATCTCTTACAGATATTAAATATCTTTTTATATTGCCATTTTCTATTTTTAAAAAAAATAGAACCATTCTTTATTTTCTATTGAGTGCTTACAAATAATTGAAAATGAAAGTAGTATGAAATCATCATAAAAGCAATTTTAGGTAGATGTAGAGCAATTTGAGAATTTTTCAAAGAACAATAATCAATACCTTGCCATCAGAAGATGGATAAAAAAAATAATAGTCAATATCCCATTAAGTCCATTGTAACCTTCATCTACAGCATATTTGTTGTCATTGTCATTGTTTTAGGAAACTAAAACAATTAAAGTTGTGTTTTAACAACTGAATAAATGAATAGGCTAATCTATAGTAACAGAAGCTAAATAAATTAGTCACCACTTCTGCTCTACCAAAAAGAAATTTTGCAAGTCATTATTAAGCATATTAACCAATCATTTATTAAAACTGTATCCAATGGGATAGAAAATGTTGGGTTAGTTTTCCAGTATAAACCCCATTTCAAGGGAGACATTCTAGTTGTAAAACATGCTTTTATGTCAAATTAGTAAAAAGTATAGATATGAAATATTTTCTTGTAATAATTTTAAACAAAAATAAGAACAATGTAAGATGAAAGACTTCTGAATCATGGATTTTTCGAACCAGAGACAAATTATACTAATTAGAATTCAATAATAACTGTGATTACCATAATGAACTCTCAGTTCACAAGCACTAATAAATGTTTCAGCTACACTATCTGGAATGAACATAGAACTCCATGTGAAAAGGCTTGGACTTAAGACAGTTTTAGCACACAATGACTATGTATTTGGGGGAAAATCATTTAAACTTATGAGATTTTATAAAATTTTTATCACTTTTTTTAATGTACACCTTGAAAATGCAACATGAAAGTCAAAGAAACCTTTTTGATCGGAGAGGCGAAAACTTCTTTTGATGGGTAGTGTTCTGTTATAGCACTGGCCTGTTCAACACACCCAAGGCCAGTGAAAGGGTAACAATTTTAGTAGTATTACAATTTCTAGCTTAAATTAACTTTATATAGTAGTCCACCCTTATCCATGGGAGATATGTTTAAAGGACCCCAGTGAATGCCTGAAATTGCAAACAGTTCTAAACCCTTTATATACTATGATTTTCCTGTACATACATACCTACAATGAAGTTTAATTTATAAATTAGGCACAGTAAAAGATGAACAATAGCTAATAATAAAATGGCACAATTACAACAATATACTTTGATAAAAGTTAGGTGAATCTCTCTCTTTCTCTCTCTCTAAGTATCTTAATATTTTGGACCATGGTTAACCAAGAGTAACTGAAATCACACAAAGCCAAACTGAAGATAAGGGAAGTTTACTGTAATCATAATCTTTATTTATTGATCCTGTGACAAATAGCCCTTTCCACTTTGAAAAATGTATGCAAAGCTATTTTTTTGAGTGACAGGGTAAAACATTTTTTAAAAGTTCAAACTTTTAAGAATATGTCTAATATATAAACCCTGAAAAAGTAATTAAGAATTTCAATATATTTTTACCAGAATTTAAGCCTCTGAGGAATGAAAGTTCTTGGAGCTCCTTCTCTGAAGCAAACTATTTAATTCAGAAATGAATTATATAAGCTGTTTCCAAAATTCAAATAACTAAGGATTACTAAATTTTGTAAACTAGGTTATTCTACCACTAAAGCTAAAATAAAACATACTGGATATTCTCATAAGAATACTATGTTACAAGTTAATAATGTGAAGGTCAAATATATTCAGGTAGCAGGACATCTGGAATTAATGGTATAATTTTTTTTGAATACAGTAGTTTGAAATATCAATATATTTAACAGAAAATAACTAAATACCTAAATACAAAAGTTTTTTTTTTTTTTTGAATGCCGCATAAGTCAAAATATGTGAATCAGGAGCCAAAACTTAAGAAAGTTTATAGGTAAATAAATTTAAAATTGATAGTATCCATTAGTTTATCTTTTTTTTTTTTTTTTTTTTTTTTGGTTTTTCTGAAAAGTAGAAAAGACTGGCACCAATTAACGTAACAAATAGTTGCAGAACATCTTGCTGTCTGGGAACAGAGGGAGAAAAATTATATTTTTATGGAGCTGATGCTAGCCTTCCACATAGATTCTCTCAGAAAGTTTTCTGATGTTATTATCTTGAAGGAAACATTACCATATTCACTCAGCAGGAGAGCTGATACATGCCTGCCATGGAATCATTCTGTTGGAGCCACACTGAATCTGAATGTGAGGATCTCTGATGCCTTCGGAGTTCTTTATATGTGGATTGATTAACGTAGGGGGACAAGAGTCTTGTAAGAGAAAAGTTTTTAGATGAAGACTGGGAATGGCGGGAAAAGAGGCTAAAAAATATATAGTAGTCAACATGATATTTGATTCCCAGCACTGTCACTGGGATCTTGAGAGACTAGCGGCCCAGAAGATCATCTCTGGTCTCTATGTGACAATCTGTGCCCATGCTGGAGGTTACTGAGCATTTTCTCCATTTCAGTGTGGAAAACAGCACCATGCTGACATTGTGAGAGCTCCTCTAGTGTGTCATTGGCAATGTCCAAACATACCCCTGAAAAACCCCAACGCAGGCTGAGTGGCTTTGTGGAAGAGATGGCAAGCCTAGAAGACAAAACAGTGTTCTGCAGGAAGCTGGCGGACCGCAGAACCATAACCTCCTAAACGTTATTGAATGAGTTTAACTCAGAGTGATCCAGGACGCACACAATTTACTTAAAATATATATTTCAATTCTCACAATCTTTGATCTCTCTCTTTGTCAAACAAGGGCAGAAGGTGTTTAAAGATACATACCAAGTCTGGAACAGTATTTAAAGTATTTACTGGGAAACATAGAGAAAGAAGCAGTAGCTGTTTCATGGTTACCGCATTATTCATCACATCCTGGCAGTTGTGGATTTTTGTGGGGTTCTTTTTTTACCATTCCTAAGTGTTGCTAATACCTACTTAGTTCTTATTTGCACCTGAAGGAAGTGTTAAATTGTTCTAAGAATGATTTCCAGCAAGGTGACCCTGTAGAGAGAACTATGTCCTGTTGCAAAACTCTGTGGAGACCAGCTACAGCTAAGTGTTGGAATAATCGATTTTGGTAGGATGCTGAGGTGGAGGACCAGCCCTGGAAGCCTGTGGCTCATCCTGCAACCACCAAGTTTTGACCTAAGTCCCTGACTGTGGTAAGGTAAGCTCTTCTCCTGTGCAACATATAGGCCCTTAGTATAAAGACTTGGGTTTCTCTTCTGAAATCTTATGTAGCGACCTTTTAGATCCCTGTGTTCTATGCCAGGATGTGATGAATAATGAGGTAACCGTGCAACAGCTACTGCTTGTTTCCCCATAAGTTTCCCAGTAAATACTTTAAATACTATTCCAGACTTGGTATGCATCTTTAAACACCTTCTGCCCTTGTCTGACAAAGAGGGAGACCAAATATTGTGAGAATTGAAATACATATTTTAAGTAAATGGTGTGCGTCCTGGATCACTCTGATTTAAACTCATTCAATAAGGTTTAGGAGGTTATGGTGTATTTTTGAAAAGTATCATTAAAAATATTGTTACTTAAAATTAGTAGTAGCTCTAAGCAAAATTAAGTGGAAGTCAACTGATATTTCAAATTAACAAATATTTAAGTGCCTACTACATGTAAGTTTCTCCTTTCCTTTTTCCCTTAACAGCAACTGCTTCCAGGTAAATATTATAACTAAGAGGAGCTTATTGTGTTAGCATATATTTTTTATTTGATCTGAATTTTATATGAACTTTTATAGGAACTCTGATTCAGGAACTTAAATTCATGAATTTGGGGTTTCAGCTGCAATCAGTTACTGAGCAGATTTAACAAACTGCTATTGGCAATCAGGGCTATGTGCCATAAATATACCCACTGAGGTTTTTATTTCTAGATTTAATCTAAATAATTTAAAGAAAATTGAAAGGGAAAGATTTTTGGAGAGTTGAAGAGCAATTATCTGAAGCATTGCATATCAATAACCAAGGCTCTATTAATTGGTCTGGTTTTTATAACCTCTAAAGTTTATTTTCTGTAAGAAAAAGAGAAGTGATGAAAGAAAATGTGGTATCTTTACTACTAATTACAAGTTCTGGTAATAAAATCTCATAATTGACTCATTGTCATACATTAATACCAAAAGATCACCCACATCTAATGCTTACCAAACTTTAAAGCTTAAAGCAAAAAAATTATAAAGGCTTATTGTTGCCTTTATGCTGTTGCAATAATAACAGAAAAGGAAACATTACCTAGCCTGCATATTGGCCAATTTTAATCCTGAAAGGTGCCTAATTTAAATTTAAATTATGATTAGTAGGATTTATACTAATCACTTTTTATTAATCATAGTTTATTCAGTGTTATTTTAATAACAACTTATTATTGCATTGTAATAATTTGAATAGTAAAGGTATGAATGAAGGAAAAGCAAATAATCACTACATCCTTCCATTTCTATTAGGTGGGTCCAAACATGCATTTTTATTCTAATAAATATTATAAGATTATGTTCTTTTGAAAGTATGGGTAATTACCTAGCATCTGAGATTCTGCATAAACAGAAGTACTAAAATCATTGAAATTTAAATAATAAAGTAAATGGAACTTCTGTAGACTCCAAAAGACAAGCATAAAGTTTCCTGAAAAATATCAGGTAACTAAAAAATTGATTGGGGACAATTAGACCCATGAATACAGGCTCTAATATATATTAAATAAAACCAAAAAAGTCATTGCCTTGTTATCCCTTGAAAATTTTCTGTACAGGCAAAAGGTACTTTCCTCTCTGTGAAAGGAGAGGAAAGCAGATGAGAATTTTAAAGGTAAACATGATTATTTATATACTCCCTTCCATGTTGATGCAAGTGCAAGTTTAGTTGGGCAATATCTGTCTGAGAATTCACCCTCCTGCCACTAGAATGTAGGAAAGATGATTTTACCACACACTGCCAATATTGGATATTATCAGACATATAATAAACAATGACAATAAAAATGGTGGCCTCATGTTTTCATCTTCGCTTCCATGATGATTAGTAAGATTTAAGCCTCTATATTTTACTTTTGTATTAACCATTTGAAGTTTCCCTTTATGAAATTCATTACCTTTGCCAATTTTTATTGGAATGTTTGCCTTTTTCTTGTAAATATCTATAAGGATGTTTAGGAATATTAGGCCTTTACTAGCAATTTTTTTCTCTCTCTGTTTTCTTTTTAAAGGATATACTTTATTTATATAGTCAAAGACAAACACAAAACTTAAATATATGAAATATGGATGTCCAAGTGGGACATGACATCTCATTTTAGTCTTTTTTTCTTTCTGAATTGTGATACTGTTTTTCATACCTCGGCATATGTCTTTCTCATTTCTCATACACTTTTATTTTGGAACGAAGTTTAAATTATTTTTTTGGAACTATCATTGCATAAAATAGTCTCTTTGGAGCAGAAAACATAAACAAATTCTGCTTAACCCTATGCATAAAGGCCAGAAATGGTTATTTTTAAAATGATTAATTTTAATCCATCTGGAATGCAGCATATAAATGAGTACTTTGGGAAGTCGTTGAGGCCATTCATTTCCTCGGTATCTCTCTGTTTGCCTGTCTCTTTCAATGTACGTGTGTGTGTGTTGTTCAATCATTCCACTAATAATTTAACTCATAAAAACCTTCTAGCTTGTGATTTATTGAAGATAATTTTAAAAGCAATAGTGCCAGTTGCCTGTACAGAAAATCTACAAGGAGTAACAAGGTGATGACTTTTTTTGTTTTATTTAATATATATTGGAGCCAGTATTCACATATTCAAATTATAATATGAGACATATTAATACAAATATGCAAAGGCTATCTATGCCATTTAGACTTTTTTTGTTACTTGGAATGATTTTATGTCACTGGTGTATCTATCACACCAGGTAACATTGTAGGAATTATTTTCAGAGATACAAAAGCACCGATATTATAGTCATACCTCATATTTTAACAGCAAAGTATATGTTAGAATTTGTCATCTTCCTATTCAATGGATAACTCTGAGTTACTTTTACTTACTGCTATCTAAATTTATTGTCTCCATTGCAGACAGTTTTGGTAGTATGTGTCTTTTGGCCCTATTCTGCAAGCTAATTAAGGATTAAAAACTATTTCTCATGTTTGAACATCCTATACACTATCTTAGTGTAATATACTATTCAGCAAATGCTGAACAAATACAAACAGTCCCTGACTTAAAATGGTTTGACATAAGAATTTTCTACTTTATGTTTCTGTGCATGTTTAAGATGAGGTAGGCTAAGCTACGATGTTTGGTAAGTTAGGTATATTAAATGCATTTTTGATTTATGATATTTTCAAGTTACGATGGGTTTATCAGTATGTAACTGCATTATAAGTTTAGGAGTGTGGTTTACTTTCGAAATTTTAAATGCTTAGGCTGTGAAGGCAATTCTCACAGACCAACTCTAAAATGTTTAAAGTAATGGCAGCATCATTGGAATAAATGGATAACTTCCAAGCTATTTTGGCATGGATAGTGTTCATTTGGATGTCTAAATTCTGGCATGTTTGCCTAAACCAGAATAAAGTTTCATTACCCTGACAGGGTTTTGGCAAAAATCAACACAAAGGATTCACTCCTGAGGATGAGCCATGGCAAGGAAAGGCAGGGATGCAACTGTATTTGGATTCAAGCAAATATTGTAAATTAGAATCTTTGACAATATCAAAGAATATGGCATAGTCTAGTCTCTTAAAAAAAGCCTTGGAGAGCTTAGAATAATGTCTGACCAAGCACACTAGAAAGAATTTATTGCCATTAAGACCTTCATATTTCTTTCATAAGAACTTAGGACTTTTTTTTCTAAAAAAAACTAAGGCAAACACTCAGGCACACGGTGTGGAGTGTAATAAGATCATTATTCCAAACAAGAGATTTATTTAGAACTCATTCTTGGTTCCTTAAATGCTGAGTCTATGGCAGCAAGTTTAATCCAAAGCCAAACAATACGGTCAACCAAGGCTATAGGTAAAATATTTTCTGCTGAAGTCAAGTTTAGTTTAGGAATTCAGTGCATAGCACAGAGCCTGGCCAGTGCTAGCAACTAAGTTGGTCTAGACCACAGAGCTACCCAACAGAAAGTTCTGTCATGATGGAAATGATTCAATGCAGTGCCTAATATAGGAGTCACTAGCCACATGTGGCTGTTAAGCACTTGAAATATGGCTAGGATGACTGAGAAGTAGAATGTTTAATGTAATTGAATTACATGTACTTTAGATATAAATAGACATGTATCTGAAGGCTAACTTACTGAATAGCAGAGGTCTAGGGCAGGGGTTGGCAAACTACCACCCATAGGCCAAATCTGGCTCACCACCTATTTTTGTAAATAAAATATTAATTTATTTTATTTACAGCCACAGTCATTTGTTTACATATCACCTATGCTGCTATTATTGCACAATGTCAGCGTTGAGTAGTTGCAACAGATATCACAGGACCCAGAGTCGAAAATATTTACTGTTTTTCATATGAAAAAATGCTCAACATCCCTAATCATCAGAGAAATGCAAATCAAAACCACAATGAGATATCACTTAACCCCAGTGAGAATGGCCTTTATCAAAAAGTCCCAAAACAACACATGTTGGCGTGGATGCGGAGAGACAGGAACACTCATACACTGCTGGTGGGACTGCAAACTAGTGCAACCCCTGTGGAAAGCATTATGGAGATACCTTAAACAGATTCAAATAGACCTACCATTCGATCCAGCAATCCCATTATTGAGCATCTAGCCAAAGGAACATAAGTCATTCTATGACAAAGACACCTGTATCCGAATGTTTATAGCAGCACAATTCACAATAGCAAAGATGTGGAAACAACCCAAATGCCCATCAATTCATGACTGGATTAGAAAATTATGGTATATGTATACCATGGAGTATTACTCAGCTATAAGAAATAACAGTGATATGACATCTCTTTGGTTCTCCTGGAGAGAGTTAGAACCCATTATACTAAGTGAAGTATCCCAAGAATGGAAAAACAAGCACCACATGTACTCACCAGAAAACTGGTTTCCCTGATCATCACCTAAATGCACATTTGGGAATGATACCAATCGGATATCAGACTGAGCTGGGGGGTGGGGGGAGGGGATGGGTGTATGCCTACATGATGAGTGCGTTGCGCACCGTGTGGGGAATGGTCACGCTTGAAGGTGCTGACTCTGGGAGGGGGGGTGTGAGGAGGGGATGGGTATATACCTACATGATGAGTGCAATGTGCACTGTCTGGGGACTGGAGCTCTGACTTGGGGGGATAGGCGGTACATGGGCAACGTATGTAACCTGAACTTTTGTACCTCCCATAATAAGCTGAAATAAAAAAAAAAAAATTACTGTTTTTACTGTTTGGTCCTTTAAAGAAAAAGTTTGCCAACCCCTGGTTTATAGAAAGAGGAATTTATAGCCTTGCTTTCATTCACTCTATTGATGAGCTATAAATGGCCAAATCAAAGCAAGAACAGAAAGTAAGTAGGCACTTGGAAAATAGCCAATCTATCCTTATAATTCTGTTAGGTTCTGACTTTAATTGTAGCTGCATGTTTAGGCTAGAAGAATAGAGCAAAGGTTCTTTTTTTATTGTATATATTTAAGGTGTACAACATGATATTTTGACATACATAGTGAAATGGTTAGTATAATAGTGTTGGAGGCAAAGATAATGTAGGTCTCTGAGAGCAAGGATAACATCTTATTCATCTGTCCATATTTCAAAGTATTTAATACAAGACTAGAGAAATATGTCACAGTCAATAATTTGCTATTATGTTTAATTGAGTCAAATTGAAGATGTATGCACCTGTCTCCAAAAAGACTACACCCAAACTAAAGAGCAAATTTTATAAAAACTTACATTTCCTTAAGTGTATAGAGTATTAGATCCATCTCTTTCAAAGTATAATTTTTGTTATAAAAGGTCACTGAGAATATGGTTTAAATAATAAATAAGTTTGTTAGTTTGTCATATTTGCTATGTTTGTAAGTTGCAAAACATAATCTTAATCATTAGCTGATTATAAATTGCAATTTTAGATATAAAATAGGGCTTTTTAAAAGAAAGCATCTCTTTTCTTTAAAAAGAACTTGAGATTAATATTTAAAATTTGGAGGGAAAAACCTGTTTTAACTAAAGCACCAAAATAACTCACATGGTACAATTTTTTCCAAGACCAATTTCCATAAATGGCTAAACAAAGGAACACTTTTCTCAACAGTAGCATCAGGAAAGTCAGACTTAGTGGCCCATCCAGTGCACATGGCCTCTGTCAAATTATACACACACTTATCCTGTACGCTGTTCCTTCGTTAAACACAGAAATATTTAAGTGATGTTGGAGCTCAAAAAGCTGAATGAAAAGCTAGAAAGAAAAAACAAAACAAAGTGTATAATAGAGAAAATAATTATACACTTTGTATGGAACTAGAGAAGACCCCGTATAGCAAAAGCAATTTTAAGCAACAAAAACAAAATGGGAGGTATTAATTTGCCAGACCTCAAACTATACTACAAGGCCGTGGTTCTTAAAACAGCCTGGTACTGGCACGAGTACAGGGACACAGACCAGTGGAACACAACAGAAAATCCAAATATAGAACCATCCTCATATAGTCACCTAATTTTTGACAAAGCAGGAAAGAATATACTCTGGGGACAAGAATCTCTATTCAATAAATGGTGCTGGGAGAATTGGTTAGCCACTTGTAGAAGACTGAAACAGGACCCACAGCTTTCACCTCTCACAAAAATCACATCACAGTGGATAACAGACTTAAACCTTAGGCATGATACAATCAGAATTCTAGAAGAAAATGTAGGAAAGACTCTTACAGACATTGGCCTAGGTAAAGAATTTATGAGGAAGACTCCCAAGGCAATCACAGCAGCAACAAAAATTAATGAATGGGACATGATTAAATTAAAAAGCTTCTGCACAGCCAAAGAAACAGTCACGAGAATAAACAGACCACCTACAGAATGGGAAAAAATATTTGCATACTACACATCAGATAAAGGACTGATAACAAGAATCTATTTAGAACTCAGGAAAATCAGCAAGAAAAAAATCAAACAACCCTATCAAAAAGTGGGCAAATGACATGAATAGAAACTTCTCAAAAGATATAAGAATGGCTAACAAACATATGGAAAAATGCTCAACATCCCTAATCATCAGGGAAATGCAAATCAAAACCACAATGAGATATCACTTAACCCCAGTGAGAATGGCCTTTATCAAAAAATCCCAAAA
Source organism: Eulemur rufifrons (assembly GCF_041146395.1). NCBI lineage: Eukaryota > Metazoa > Chordata > Mammalia > Primates > Lemuridae > Eulemur > Eulemur rufifrons. The sequence continues at coordinate 42,862,958 of NC_091000.1, read as the reverse complement.
CAACACATGTTGGCGTGGGTGTGGAGAGACAGGAACACTCATACACTGCTGGTGGGACTGCAAACTAGTGCAACCCCTATGGAAAGCATTATGGTGATATCTTAAACAGATTCAAATAGACCTGCCATTCGATCCAGCAATCCCATTATTGGGCATATACCCAAAGGAAAAAAGGTCATTCTTTAACAAAGACACATGTACCCGAATGTTTATAGCAGCACAATTCACAATAGCAAAGATGTGGAAACAACCCAAATGCCCATCAATAGATGATTGGATTAGTAAGCTGTGGTATATGTATACCATGGAATATTACTCAGCTATAAGGAATAATGAAGATACGACATCTCTATGGTTCTCCTGGAGAGAGTTGGAACCCATTATATTAAGTGAAGTATCCCAAGAATGGAAAAACAAGCATCACATGTACTCATCAGAAAATTGATTTCCCTGATCATCACCTAAATACACATCTGGGAACGACACCAATCGGATATCAGACTGAGGTGGGGGGTGGGGGAGGGGATGGGGATATGCCTACACAATGAGTGCATTGCGCACGGTTTGGGGAATGGTCACGCTTGAAGGTGCTGACTCGGGGAGGGGGGGTGGGGAAGGGAGGGATATATACCTACATGATGGGTGCAACGCGCACTATCTGGGGAACAGACACGCCTGGAGCTCTGACTTGGGGGGAAAGGCGGTACATGGGCAACGTATGTAACCTGCAATTCTGTATCCCCCATAACAATAAGATGATATAATAAAAAAGGAAAAAAAAGAAAAAAAGAAAAAACAAAACAGGCTAAGAGCCAGCTAAGGCCAAAGGGGGATAATTTGACCTCCTCTTTCCTGATTTGGATACACTTTTTTCTTTCTCTTGCCTGATTGCTCTGATTAGGACTTCCAGCACTATGTGGAATAGAAGTGGTGACAGTGGGCGCATCCTTGTCTTGTTCCAGTTCTTAGGGAGAATGCTTTCAACTTTTCCCCATTCAGCATGATATTGGCTGTGGGTTTGTAATGAGTGGCTTTTAAGAGAGGAAGCCATCGTCAAAACAAGTCACGGTATCTGTGACAGCTTATTGGGTGATAATCCATAGTTACTGCAAGGCTATGTTCTCATCTCTCTTTTTCTTATCTTTCTCAGAAGAAACAGGCAACATTCTTCAAAAATGAACAAACAAAAAAACATTTAAGAGTTTGCTTGTAAAGAAATCTGTTATAAAGTTAAGAAAAAAAGTTAAATGTTATAAAGTTCCATTAGTTATGCTGCTCAACAATGATTTTGTCATTCAAATTATTTGAAGTCAGTGTTTATATAAACTATGATTCAATAAAGTGACAAGAATTATTTAAATTTTGATTTGAAATTGGGTAAAACAATTTTTGTCTCTATATATGTATATGAGTATGTATATATGTCTAATATATAAATATACATTTGAATCTTGCAGTCATCCCCTCATCTAGTTAAATAAATAAAACACATACATTAATGATCTTATATTTTAATCTCTACTATGACCACATTTATTAACTTTTCTATTGTTCCATTTATAAAATGTGTCAAGTGACTATTTCTTTTTTTCTAATCAATTTAAACCCTAAGCTAATTGGAATAGTTCTAAGTAATTCCCATGTAATTACTGCCAAACATGCAAAATATTGCAATGGAAAGAGCAAGCCATCACAAATTGTACTGCTTGAGTTTAATCTCCAGTTCTTTATAATAAGAACTATGGATAAAAATCTATTTCTTAAATTTAAAAGATTCTACACTAAAGAGAAAATATTGGCCTCATATCTCCCTCCAACTGCTGTGTTCAATATCCCATGGCAAATTTTGTCCTTGCAACAAAAAGAAAGATGGATTATTTGTGTTTCATTAATTTTTATGTAAAATTATTCTTTGTTCTCTTGGCTGCTCCCTATCTAAATTGGAAGGGAAATAACTAAAGATTTTTTTATTAGTTTAATTGTGTAGATTTGCACATGCACTATTTGTGATTAAAAAGTGGATATACATAAGAAATATTTGGTAAGTATCATTTGCTATTTATTATATTCATATTAAGGCAATGACAATGTCATTAAGACTAATAAAGGAAAAAAAGCAAGGCAAGGAGAAGATAAGGGGTGAAGAGATCATTACTGTTCACCCACAGACCCAACATTAGCTCCTACATGAGAATGTAAATAACAAATAATTTATGAAGAAGACCCCAAAGACAGTCACAGCAATAACAAAAATAAATAAATGGGACCTGATCAAATTAAAAAGCTTCTGCCCAGCCAAGGAAACTATCACAAGAGCAAACAGACAACCTCCAGAATAGGAAAAAATATACACATGTTACACATCTGATAAAGGGCCTATAACTAGAATCCATATAGAACTCAGGAAAATCAGCAAGAAAAAAATCAAACAACCCTATTAAAAAGTGGACAAAGGACATGAACAGAAACTTTTCAAAAGAAGATAGACTAATGGCTAACAAACATATGAAAAAATGTTCAATATCTCTAATCATCAGGGAAATGCAAATGAAAACCACAATGAGATATTACTTATCCCCAGTGAGAATGGCCTTCAAAAAGTCTCAAAACAATACATGTTGGCGTGGATGTGGAGAGATAGGAGAGATAGGAACACTCATACACTGCTGGTGGGACTGTAAACTAGTACAACCTCTGTGGAAAGTAATATAAAGATGCCACAATGAGATACAAGTAGAACTACCATTTGATCCAGCAATCCCATTACTGGGGCATCTACCCAAAAGAACAAAAGACATTCTATAAAAAAGACATATGCACTTGAATGTTTATAGCAGCACAATTCACAATTGCAAACATTTTGAAACAACCCAAGTGCCCATCAATACATGAGTGGATTAATAAAATGTGGTATAAAAAACAATAGTGACATAGCACCTCTTGTATTATCCTGGATAGAGCTGGAACCCATTCTACTAAGTGAAGTATCCCAAGAACAGAAAAACAAACACCACATGTACTCACCATCAAATTGGTATTAACTGATCAACATTTAAGTGCACATATAGTAATAACATTCATCAGATGTCGTGCAGATGGGAGGGGGGAGGAGGGAATGGGTATATACACACCTAATGGGTGCGGTGCGCATCATCTGGGGGATGGACATGCTTGAAGTGCTGACTCAGATGGGGCAAGTGCAATATCCGTAACCCAAACACTTGTACCCACGTAATATGCTGAAATAAAAAAAAAAGAAAACGTAAATAACAAACTTCTAAAATAAACATAGACTTTTTTAAAAATACTAGATTATGCTATATTAACCAAATCCTTCTGAAACCTCTAAACATATTCAAGGACAGCTAGTGCTAAAACCAAGATGACTTTTAATTCACATTTTAAATATGTTTTACACCTTACTATTTCTTTCAAGAACAGAGAATTTTTTTTTTTTTTTTTTTTGAGACAGAGTCTTGCTTTGTTGCCCGGGCTAGAGTGAGTGCCGTGGCATCAGTCTGGCTCACAGCAACCTCAAACTCCTGGGCTTAAGCGATCCTACCGCCTCAGCCTCCCGAGTAGCTGGGACTACAGGCATGCGCCACCATGCCCGGCTAATTTTTTGTGTGTGTGTATATATATATATATATATATATATATATTTTAGTTGTCCATATAATTTCTTTCTATTTTTTTTAGTAGAGACGGGAGTCTCACTCTTGCTCAGGCTGGTCTCGAACTCCTGACCTTGAGCAATCCACCCGCCTCGGCCTCCCAGAGTGCTAGGATTACAGGCGTGAGCCACCACGCCCGGCCAAGAACAGAGAATTTTGTTACACATCATAAAGGTTATTAATACTTGAAAAAAATAAATGAATTAAAATGTGAGGTGATGCTTTGTATAAAATTAATGATTATATGTGTTACTCTATTAAACAGTTATTAGAATTTTAAGTTTAGTAAGAAAAGTATTATGTACTTTTCTTAATATATACCCATAGAAATTAAAAATAAGTTTTATAAACAGTAAGGATTATACTTCCCAGGCTATTTCTCTAAGCCCTATTAAGGGGTTGCTTTCTTAGATAAACTATAAAAGAATCAAACCATGTCTCTTAATATCTTTCTATTGTGATTGTTGAGAGGATCAAGATTATCTAGGGAGAGAGGTAGAATACTGGAGAAGACATTAGTCATGAAGTAGAATTACTAAAGAAAACATATATCTAAGAAGACTAACATAAAAAGTAGGATTCAACAAGGATATATATTAGAGACTAAGATAAGATAAAGCTAGAGTCAGGCATAGATATAGATAGAGATGAAGAGGTAGGTACATTATTAATATTCATTACATTTTACATGACATGTTAATATTTATTGAGAATTAATTCATTAAGCACATGGGGCTTTTATTTTTTCCAAAATGTACATTCTCTACATTTTTTGAATCTCTTGAAATTCACATGTTCATATAGATGACAGTATTCTTGGTTTAAAATTTGCGATTACTAATAGTCATTATTTACTTCATGAATTTAAAGCCTTAAATAATACAATGATGGCCGAGCACGGTAGCTCACACCTGTAATCCTAGCACTCTAGGAGGCTGAGGTGGGAGGATTGCTTGAGGTCAGGAGTTCAAGACCAGCCTAAGCAACATAGTGAGATTAAATTAGATAATGGGCAGGTGCAGTGGCTCACGCCTATAATCTAGCACTTTGGGAGGCCGAGTGGGGAGGATCGCTTCAGGCCAGGAGTTTAAGACCAGCCCGAGCAACACAGCAAGAAGACCCCCTCACTACTAAAAATAGAAAAAATTAGCCAGGTGTGGTGGGTGCACCTGTAGTCCCAGCAACTTTGGAGGCTGAGGCAGGAGGATTGCTTAATGCCAGGAGTTTGAGGTTTCTGTGAGCTAGGCTGATGCCATAGCACTCTAGCCCAAGAAAAGAGCAAGACTGTCTCAAAAAAAAAATTATAATAATACAATGACAAGAAGCTTGGTTATTAAGTTTAGAAAGATGAATCTCCCTGTCTTACTTGTTTTGTGAACTCTCTGTCCTTTATTTTATTATCTATATGACAAGAAAAAATTTAATAATTTACTAAGTTGTGAAATAATAATCAAGAAGGGAGTTCTATATATATGGTTATTTTCACAAATATTATGATGATTATAAAAATTGAAATTTTTTTGTAATCAAGTATAATACTGTAAAATTTCCCAATTTTTTATTACTATCAATTCATTAGTTTTCCATCAATAAAAATAAAACCAAAAATATAGGGAACTTGCTGTAGCCCATGTGAGGAGAGTATGTTGAAAGAGGATCAAGGCAAATATTCATTTTTTTCTCTGACCTATTATTTTTAACTCTCAAAAATAGCACTTAGGTAACATATAACAGATAAAAGATGTAGAATAATAACATAAAACCAACTTTACAGTTGTTAATAGAGGTTATCAAAAAAGAAATATATATACACACACACACACACACAACACTGTAACACTAAATTAACTAAACCAATACCCATTATATTAGTTATTTAAGGTATCTGTCTATATGCCAGGAAGTCAAACTCAGGATTTCAGTAACAGATATGCTTTGTAAATCAAAGAAATACATGTCAAAGGAAGACAAAGAGATGTATTTGAATATAGGTGAAATTATAGAAGTCAAACAATTTAATTCCAACTGGTGTCACAAAAATGAAACAGAAAAAAATATATATATAAAGGAAAAAATCTAATTTAAAGATTTAATAGAAAAAAACCTCGAAGCAATATATAAATCAGTGAAACAAAAAGGCATCTTGGTATGAGGAAAAATCAGAAAAAGTCCACCACCATATCTGGGACATAATCTCTCTAAACTAGTAAAATTTACAAATAAAAACATCATCTAGGTGCTGGAGAAAAAAGATATCTTAATACAGAGGAACAAAGGTAAGAATGAAATCAGACTTCTCATCAAAAGTTATAGATAATAAAGCAATATTTTTAAAAATAAAAGAAAAATAAAACCTGCCTATCTGGGTGTAATTCTATACCCTGCAAAAATATCTTCCCAAACAGTGGTAAAACAAAACTTATTCAGATATATAAAAGCTGAGTGAATTAATTACCACCAGACCTGCAATGCATGACATATCCTAACCCCTAAATTTGACCACTTTCTTGAAACTAATCAGAGCACTATGGAATGTTTTGGTGGCAGAGGTGTTCACAGAGTTTGTCTTTGATCATGAGGAAATTGTCTGTAGGAGTGTTATCAAGTGTGACAATATCCCCTTTGGTGAAGGTAGTCATTGTGCTTTTCCTTCCTTCCAGCCACGTTTGATGACAATGTACAAAATCATGCTTCAGTGTACAGTTTGTTCATCAGTTTGATGGGCAGCCTTGTGATTTTCATGAATTTTATGAAGCTTTGGTAGATCTCTTTTAGGGACTCTCAGTTTATGCATCAAAGTTGGTCCCTGCATCATATGCTGAGAGGCCAGTGGTTTGGGTTTTCCTTGGACCCCTACTTAAGCCATTAGAGCCAAAGCATCCAAATTACCATATGCATCATCCTCATTCACATCTCTGTGCCTGCATCAAAGCTGTGGAAGGGTCAAATGGAGCAGCTGATGGTACAGAAAATATTGAAGGAGTTGGAGCCACCAAAGAAAGAAACAAATAAGACATGATAGGTGCCACTGGACACATCTGATGCACCATGGCCAATCTTCAGACCTAGAGAGAGGAAAGGACAGGGCAGTGTGGCTCACCCTGGCTGTAGCCTTGTCTCTTAACTTTTCCCTACCTGTTAGAACACTGCCATAGAGAAGCAACTGTTAGATTCTGCAAAGGGCCCAGGCTTACAGAGGTAACAGAGCCCAAAGAAAAAGAAGACTAATTTTTTGTTCTAAGTAGTATATTTAATGTTATGGGACAGTCATCATTTTAGCTGATCTTCACAACTTGAAATATAAAGTGGTTTAGTTATGGAAAAGGTAGAAAGACGAGGACAAAAGAATCCAAGAAATGAGACTCCAGTCTGAGGATATTTTCCATGTACACATGGCCCAAAAATTTCTCACCACGGAAGTGATGGTGGCTTGGCTGAGTAATTAGCATGGGGTTGCATAGCAAGTCAAAGACTTGCAGTGCAGGAGGCAATCAGACAGGATTGCAGATACAAGAGGGACCTGTCCAAAATGAATTGGGGGAACAATCTAGGAGGGAATCTCTGCTGTAGCTCTGCTTCTAACAGCAAAGCTCATTAGCTGTAAAATGGAAATACAGATGAGGAATTATTTCTTTTAAAAATGCACTCAAATGCCTTTACCCATCCCTAAGACTCACAGTGTTGCACAACTTCAGAGGGCATAATTTACATTTTAAGAAATATGCTCTAGGAGGTTTCATTGACATTGAATACAAGGGGAACTGGGTCACTTGAAGTTATAAAACATCACATCCTCCACCATATGCCTAATATCAGATCATCCAGAAAGCATAAATGGGCTGGCAACTTGGGAATGGAAAAACCACAGACATCCCAGAGTTCAGAAGTAGGAAAATAAATTTCTCTCTAGAGCCCAGTTGAGTCTAAGGGGCTCACATTCCTGGAGGCAGCCTTCATGGAAGAATTGGAAATTGAAAAATTAAGCCAGGAGCAGTGGTGTACACCTGTAGTCCCAGCTACTTGGGAGGCTGGGGAAGGAGGAACACTTGGGCCCTGGAGTTCAAGACCAGCCAGGGCAACATATTAAAACCCCATCTCTTGAAAAAAATTGAGAAATTAACCAAAATATGAAGATTAGTATCAGAGTCTAAGATTAAGGGCTCTTTGAACCTCTTATCTAGAATTTCCAATACCTCTGAAAACTAGAGCCCAGATTACTCTGCTAATTTCCCAGGGTTACAAGAAATGTTTGAGTTTTATTAGGAAGCACCAGTGGCAGTCGAGAGTCTTAAAGTAGCTGCCTCTACTTCCCTTTCCCTGGCCTCATAATCTGAGGCCCTGGGAAGGAACTGATTATCATGCAATTTTAGGGGGCATAGGATGCTTTGGAGAGGGCAAGAGTTTGGGCTGACTGTAAGTGGATAAAGTATTCCTGCTCTCTATATATATACTCTGTGACAGGTAATTTACATTTATGGCAAGACAGTTTATCGAGCTATTAATTACTATCTCTTACTCTTATCGAAAGTCTATGCCCAAAAGGATGAAACAGTAATTCTGCCCTCTCCTCTGCAAAATTCTGTGCTTCTGGTCTCAGGGGTTATTAATGCTGTGTATTTCTTAGCCTAAACTGAACTCGCTAGGCACTGATTATAGAACCCCATCCAGATTTTTGCATGGGATGGCTATTTATCTCACTGTGCATGAAAGGGAGATGATAGGTGGGGGATTAAAATTCTTTCCCACAATGAACACCAAGAACTTGGAAAAACCTGCACTCAGAGGCCAGTAACAGCTACTCCATTACCTTAGAGCATGAAATTCACATAAATTACTTCTTCTGATGAATAACAAAAATCTTAGTCATGTTAGACTTTTACACACGATATTATTACACAACAATGTGGCTGTAATACACAAATATCTAAAAACAAAATATTTTTCTTTGGCATCACATTTTAGTCAAACATAGAAACTATAAATAAATACTATCTTTTGGCCATACCATAAACAAAAGATAATGCATAGTTAATATACCCTTTGTGGCTTGACTTACTTGTATTTGGGAATACCATCCTTAACTCCCTGTATTTATGAGAAAAAAAAATCAGACTAAAAATAGAATGAAAACTCAATTGTTATTCTTTTGAAAGTCACAAAATTATTAACATGAGTATTTCTCTCTCCATAAGGATTGGAGTTCTAATTTCATTACTGAAATGGAACTTTCTTTTTCCAACTGGCAGGGAAGATGTATTACAGGAAAACAATGAAGATGGTTTCTGCTCTTACTGCTGCCATTTCATGGTAATGAGGATGAATATAAAATTATAAATATGATATAAATATTAGATGGGAAATAGTGATGCTACCATTATTCAAATTATCTTTCATTATTTTCAGCTCACTAATTTTTTATAATCCATGCTTGAAATAGCACTATGCAATCTACAATATACACTAATTGAAACTGTGTCAGCAGTTAGCATTTTGTGAACTTGTCCAACTTTCAGGGGTTTTAATTTTAGCTACCACAACCCTTTTGTATCAATACTTTCCCTGTGAGTTTTTACTTATGTATGCAGTGTAGTTGATGAATTCCATTATTCTCATTTTGGAAAGTCAGAAGGCAGACAAAGGGGGAAGATTGTGTTTGCTTGATATTTATTTGTTTTCTGTTACCAATATTTGACATCATTACTCTAGACTGCAGTTGAGTTGAAGTGAAGGATAAGAAGTTTTTAACACAATTTAAAATTTTTTTTCTTTTACTTGCTAATAACTAACTATTTCAACTTCAGTGCCCCTGAATTTACTAAAAATTCCAATAGAGGGTTAGACCAGACTTGCCTTCCTTAAATCTTTTCTTTTCTCGCTTTCTCTTCTGTCATTGCTCTAAGAATTAAACACAGATCAACCAAATACTATCCAATGTTACGTCTAGCCACTTGCTTTATAAATTACATAAATCAAATACAGAAGTATTTCTAAGATCACTCAAAGCACATATGTTTCCTTAAATAAACATCTTTGCCCAGAGTCTCTTTTTATTTGTATCCAGAAATTGTTCATACATATAAAATGTAAATCACAAGATTATAAAAGTTTCCTGTGGTAAATAGAACCCTTTTGTGTCACACTACAATGTAAAAAGAACCAACTCTCTATCCAAAATATAGTACATGTTATCTTTCAATCATTATGGAGCATGGGAGAAGCCAACCTATTACATAATCAAAATCTCTTCCCTTTCTCAAATGATCAACAAACCTTGCCTCTGGTTAGGGCATATTTAAGGATCTCTAAATAATAACCATGACTCCACATCTGGTCAGTCTTACCTGGGATTATACCATGGCCCAATTTCTGATTATTAGGTCCCCTTATTTTTAGAAATGTTATTCTCCTCCCCCTAGCCCTGTAGATATTAGCTTTGTAGATATTATCTAGAGTGTTGCTTTTTACAACTAGATTTTAGTTTATTTATTCAAATCTATTATTTATTTTGTTTCTCAAATCATGCATTCTTTTTATTTTACATGCCCATTATTTCTTTAAAAATATTATTTTTCTTTTAAAGGAAAACCCTTGACGTATATGCCTAGTTATTAACATTTTTCTTCTTTTAAAGTAAAAAAATTACTCAAGGTATGAACTTAACTCCAAATAAATGTACCTCCTATCAAAAACTGCGAAGGTCTGAGGTTTTAAAGTACTTGCAAGTTAACATGGTTGCCTGCCACAGTTTCATGTTTGCTGGCAGACACTCCTAAGTCAGAGACAAAAGATTGTATTAATCAGGGCACAACAAGCACCATGAGCATTGGCATATTTGCATCCTAGCACACAAGCCCCAAAGGGGCAACACGGATGAGCCAGGTGAATGCATGCTTACCCAGGAAGTGGGTTACATTACAGCAGAAACACTGAGGTTCAGACCATCAAGATGTTTTCCTTCGTGAGGAAGGCTCCAAAAGTGATTCTGAAAGACATCCCCTTACCTATTCTTCCAAAGATCTCCAGGCACCAACGTTGTTATTATCCCTCCACCATTACAAAATCCAGGTGTCCTATTCCCTCAGGTAGAAATTTAACTTTTTTCCTAATCATCTCTTGCTCAAATCCAGCCCTTTCATTAGATGTCAGGGTCAAGAAAGATGATCATGTTTAGAAAACATACAGAAACCCCTTATGTATGTCTCTCACTTTGGCCCATGTGTTCCACTGTGGGGGGAACTGACAAGCAATATATTTCACCAATGGTCATTACCCATGTGATCTGTGACCATGCTAGTCTACAAGAGAATCTTGGGAGCTGAACCAGAAGCAAGTTTGAATTCCCTAGATTCTCTTGTAGCCTGGCTCCCACCCAGAAGAACTAGGCTACCTGGAGTTGCTCTTAGGGTAATGAAAGAAATACCATGCCCAGGAATGATTAGGGTGGATTCCCAGAGTCTCAAAATAAATTTATATAATCCCTACACCTTTTATCCTGATCATTACCTAGGAAGTGGCTGAAAGGTGATAATTCCTTTTTGAGAATAGTCACATTAAGTGACCAAACTACTTTATTAAGTAGGAGGTAGAGTTAGAAAACTGGAGTCAGTTTTTAAGGAGGCTATTCCAACATTTAAAAATATCAGATAATAAGGAGTATTGGAAGTCGATCAAATACTTTAGTTATCTATTGTCAGATTGCAAATGATACAGAAATCTGAAAACATGACACAGATTTAATTTCAAGGGATGACTAGAGTCATATGCATCAGCCTTGAATGGCAACACTAAAATGGTAAGCTAAAAAGTCAAAATGGTGGTGAGGCACCTCTGATAACCAAGACACGGTGAAAGATCCATGTAGTCAAATTGTCATGAGTGGACGGGGACAATGTCCTGTGCCATATGCCCTCCCTCACAAACAGGTCAGATTTAAGCAGGAGTCCTAGGAGTTCAGTGGAACCTCTGCATTAGAAATATGCTGACTCTTATGTGCCCATTCTACTGTAGTTGCAGGTGTGTTGCCATGTTCGGTACGATGATGGATTCAGGTAGCAACAGTGGCAATCTGCATGGTGCAGGCTCAGTCAGCAGATTGATTTCAGTCAGTCACATTAGAAAACAGGCCCTTACCCAGGGGCATTTACATGGATAATCCAATCTTTCTCTGTTTCTCTTCATGCCCCCCAAATGGGTGTCTTTTATCGGCTAGCCTATAGTCTTCCAAGTGGCAGACCAAACAGCTGGAGTCAGTAAAAATGTAACAGGCTTTATAAGGGGAGCATTGGCCAAAGCCAGGAGAATGATGTTCAGTACTGCCCACAAAATGGAGTAACCATGACCATTTTGGGTTCTGTATAGTTGATGCTAATGTTGAATAACTGCACAAATCAGAGGATACTGTCAGCTTCCAGCTTAGGTACATCACCAGTGAATCATGCCTACGCATTTAGGGGAACCTCTGTGGATTTACTACCTGAAAGTTACTTCAGAGAGAAAAATGGAGAATAGTTTCCCCTGAAGGAACAGCTGCCATATAGCTGCCGCTTTGTCATGAAAAATTGAGATATGGGTAGGGCCAGCCATTTGACAAACTAGGCTTATTGGACTCTTCCCACCTTGTTAGTCATTGCATCTGAACTGAGCACTGGAAACTGTATTATTATCAGACCAGAAAGTTATAAGGAGTTGCTGCATATGGGACAGGGAAGTATAAGCACATAACATTTCATTTCCTATTGATGCAGGGCCCCCTCCAGTGAAAAGAGGAAAGCCCCCTGAACTTGCCAAGTGGGTTCTTGGCTTCGCACTGGAAAAGAATTCAAGAGTGAGCCAACTGGTGACAGAAAGTTTATTGAAAGAGAGAGAGAGAGAGAGAGAGACAAGATCCTACTCTACAAACAGAGTAGGGGTCCTTTCTGAAGCAGGAGGGGAACTCCTTATGGGACAATGGTAATGTTTTTAAATGTTTAAAAACCCTGTTAAGAAACAGCTAAACATGAATAGCATTTTCTTGTGGTAAGGCATAAAGGTTAATCATAAACTGTTGTCACAGAAAGGTAAGGCCTAACAGTTTACAAGGCACCTGGCTTAGTAATTCATCCATCCTCAGGTGGTTTCAGGCCAGTGACTTGCTTAGGTCTTGTATTGGCCAAATTAGCTGCAGTTAGGCTCTCTCCGCCTTCCTTGTCTGCCTTATCCCTACATTACTACTATGAATTCAGATGTAGAAACATGGGTTCACCGAATCAGCCCAAAGCCCTGCACCCACAAGGTTACACTAGCTTCCCTTCCGACTGTAAACGCTGCCCAAATCCTGTCAGTGGAATATAGGCTCTCCTCCCCCCATTGAACTGGATAGGATGATGACTTGATTATTAATGTGATGGATAACAGAGTAATAAAAGTTTGAGTAATTTCATGTCCCTGGAATGCCTCAATACACTTGAAGAGGTGCATGGGGGCCTCGCTCCAGTATACTTGAATAGGTGCATATGGACTTCATTCCCCTGGGGCATCAGATCCCCCCTAATCAGCTTTCTCCTAGCAGCTGAGTTCAAGATAGAGGAATGAATAGGAGATGGGAAAGGGAAACAACATTTCTGAGAATCATTTTAAACTTTCTGACAGTAAAAGTGAGAGAGATAGGGTAGGAAACTTATAGTATGTAATTGCAAAACTGTTTATTTAGTTTAAGATGGAAAAGATATTAGCACATTTAGAAGATACTACAAAGAGATTTAATAATATAATCTTTATTCCACTATTGTGTAATGGCACACTGGGGATTTTGGCATAGAGTAGGTTTTAGATTCAAAGGACTAATAAATAACAAACAAATAATCAAATTAGCTCATATGTGTTATCTAATTATATTACTTCAAAAACATATAGTCTCTATTTGAAATTCTACTTCTGTTCAAACAGGAAACCACACATGATTTTGACTGACAGAAGCTTTAAAGCATTCAAATGTAACCATGAAATTACATCTAGGTATTTCCTCACTGGAACAACTGCTTAAAAAATGCCCGGCCAGCATTAAAATCCACTTAAATGATCTACAGATAGTTCACAAATGTCTCTAAACCAATCTGTCCCCTGACCTACTGCCCACTCCCAACCCTGCAACAAAGGAGGGGAGGGATGGAAGGTGGGAATGGGGGATTAAGCTTACAAAAATTTAATTTAAAGCATTCTCATCTACCATAATTTCATGTATGCTTATGCTAAAGGTAAGCAAACTGAGTAAAGATTAAAACACAAGAAGAAAGGGTAAAAGATGGATTGGTTAATTAATTCATCTATTTATTTATAGTGCTTGTTTTAGGGTAAAAATAAAGTATCAATGTAAGAAGTAGTAAAGTCCTCTTATTACTTCTTGCACTTTGGCAAAATTAGTGTGACAGAAGAGAACAAAGAAAGGATTATGTAAGTGGCATGAAATTGGCTTTATGAATAAAAGTCTATTAGCTTTATAGAAATAGCTGTGTAGGTGTATTCAAGAGAACTGAACTATGCTCACATGAAAAGACATGGTGAATGGTGTTTTTCTAAATGTGAAACTATGCAGAACCCTGCTTTTCAATACCAGGAAATCTGCAAGGGGAGTGCTGAGATCAATGTCATTATCCAGAAGGCATTACTGAAATAGATTTTAAATCCTTTGATGTAATTGCTTGCTGAGTTTGCCATTACAGCAGCTCCATCCTTTTGACTGATTGAGGGCCTTTAACAGCTCCAGTTTTACTGAGACTGCCAACATACTCATGTTGGAATCTTAAAGTTAGACAGATGTTTGATGTTTAATTTAACTAATATGGCACACCATGAGTCAACAAAACACATTTTGTGTTAATGCCAAAAAAAAAAAAAAAAAAAAGGTGAGGGGCAGAAATACATGCAGAGCTAATCTTCCTGTTTCAGCAGACAAGCCTTTGCTCTTAGAATTATTAACATGGATTCTGATTTGAAAACCCTATGGCATTTTCCCTGCCCCTTGAGAAACACAGTCTTGATTCCACTGGAGCATTTAGAACCAGAACTCAATGAATAAATTAACAGTGCATAAAATCCTCAAATGAAGTGTAAGGAGCAATGAGAGGAATTTATTTTAAACAGTCCTTATTTTCCATGATTCCTAGAATAACCCTTGTTCTTTGTAATACTTCTCTTTATTTTTCCACAACTACCTATGACAAATAGATAATAATGCATCTGATTAGCTTGTCTTTAGGTTTTCTCACTTCTTGAAGTGATTTGATCAAAATTTGATCAAATTTGATCAAAAACAACAAATTTTCTTCATATTTTGATTATAGATTATGGCTAATATCAAACAAATAAGCCAACTATATTTAACACCTCCTAGTAGAAGATATTTCTCCTCAAAAAAAAAAAAAAAAAAAGGATGGTGGCTTTACATTTTGTTTAAGAATATGGCTAATCCTATTAGCCTCTTTAATTAATATTGTTTCCCTAACATTGTTTGGTGGGAAAAAGAAAAAGCTGAAGATTATTTTTTAATGTGGTTTTAGGTAAAGCAAGACTAGCTCAATGTGTTTTTGTCCTAAGTTGTTTAGCTTTACAGTAATAATACAGTTTCACAGTAATAATAGTGTAGGGCTATTAAAATTGGTTGTAGGGCTGGTGGTGGCAGCAGTAGTCATAGAATTAGAAGAAGAGAAATTCATAAATCATGACAGTGGCCTTGGCAAACATATGGTAGAGTCATATACTATAACTTGCAGTGTACCTTTGCCAATATTATATTTTGTCTTTCATGATAATTTTATGACATAGATAGAGAAACTATTATTACCCCTATTGTGTAAATAAGGAAACTGAAGCTTGAAAAATGTTGGTGACTTTTTAAACACCATTTGACTGTTAAGGAACTCAAATCTATGTCATCCAGAGTGCCCATGTGACTGACCTTATTCAGTCTCCAGCTCCTCCAAGAGTATTATACCACCACGTGGCCAAAGACCCCTACCAAAAATCACATTGTCAGCATAAACTATGTGGCATGGCCAAGGTTCTGAGTAAAAAAAGACACTTCTATCAGGCCAGATATCCACTGGCTTAGAGTTTATTTTCTAGGAGCTGGTCAGAGGCCAAAGCTTTCTTTGCAATGTGCAGGGTTTAAACAACCCAGGCATGCTGATTAATTCCTACCCCAAATTAGTTGCTCATTACACTTCTAATAATGTTTTCAAGATCTATTTTCCATTCTAATTATGAATGCCACAGGGCAGAGATTATAAAAATTTCTCCAGCTTTGCTTGAAAAAAGTACATAGAAATTTAAGACACTTGAAATTAGTGATTGAACAGATGGATCATGAAAATAATTTAAACAGGATAAGGGAAATAAAGAATAAGGTAATTTCTAAGAAGAATCTTTGTGTTATATGTTATATTACTTTGATATTTGGGGGATAATACACCTTTTTATGTTTATAACTAGTAAGTCCTAACTCCATCTTATTTCTCTAAATTCTGCTTGAATCTAGAATAGCTCCTATTTTGTCATTTCTCTGTATCTATATCTTATTATACATGACTTAAACATTTTTTTGACATTTTCAACATTCCGCTTCAAAATCTTAGCCAAATCTACCATTTTCCTAGGTACATTTTATTTTTTCAACATTACTGCAGTCAACAGTTTTGCCAAACTTTCAGTTTACTACATATAGGGCCCCCACCCCTGCCTCTTTATCCAGTTACAAAATCTCACTGTCATCCAGCCTTTGCTAACAGTCTCCTTAAGATACTCTCAACTTCTACTCTCAGCCTGGTCCCAAAACAATGCCACATGTTATAGTTTTTATTATGGCAGCACTTCAATTTCTGGTATGAATTTGTATTTGGTTTAGCTTTCATTGCATAATAAACTAGTTTTAGTGTCCTAAAACAACAATTTATTATCATTCCTTGTTCTGTGGGCTAAATATAGTTGGTTGAGTGGTTCTAACTTGGAAGTTATTACGAGCTTGCAGTGAAATGCCAGCGGGGCTACAGTCACCTGAAATCTGACTGCGCTCAATGTTGAAGACTTCTCATTCCCACGGCTGGAAGTTAATGCTGGCTATAAGATGAAAGCTCATTTAGAACTATGTTATGAACTGAATATTTGTGCTCCCCCCTCAAAAATTATATATTGAAGACATAACCACTAATGTGATGATATTTGGAAAGAGAGCCATTGGGAGGTAATTATAGTGAGATGATATCATGATGGTGGGGCCCTGGTCTGATAAGATTGGTGCCCTTAGAAGAGACACTTGAGCATTCTGTCTCTCTCTCTCTCTCAAAATGAGGACATAGTGAGGTGGTGGCCTTTCTAAGCCAAGAAGAGAGGCTTTACCAGAACCCAACCAGGGACCATGGTACTTTCTTGTGGCATCCTGAGCAGCCTAATATAGGCTACCTCCTAGAGCACCTACACATGGACTATGGATGTGATTTGGACTTCTCATACCAGGGTGTCGGGCTCCAGAGAGAACATCCCAAAAGCAAGTGTTCCAAGAATCTCAGGATTCTTACGCTTAGGTGTCAGAAGTGCCATTAGATATTCATCAGAGGAAGTGGGAATTAGCCATCTCCTACTGATGTGAGAAACAGCATGTGCTTCCAGGCGAGGAATTGTTAGCTGCCATCTTGAAAACTATCTACCATACTTGGCATCTATAATGTGAGAAAACATTTATTTTTTTCCCTGGTCTTGAGTGATCCAATTCAGACAAATCTGGGTAACTTGTGATCAGGAATAGGACGGTAGGTAATACAGTGGCATCCTTGCAATATCAGGCAATGCTGAATCCTGGTAAAGGTTAAAGAGTCAGGTTTAACAGACATTTCTTCTAGATGGCATGTCAAAGAACATTTTTTAATCATGTGCTATATTCACTATTTAGGTTAAGTTTTAAGGTATTTAGGGCTGTAATATTATTAATGGGCTATATTTCCAATATTGGTTTAAATATTGTTAGGGGAACCATAGGATGCCTCAATGCCCCTTTATACTATGATTTTACCTGTATTTTAGAACATTTATCTCTAAATACTAACTTTAATAATAAGAGCTACAGCAAAGACACTACTCTACTTTTTAAAAATTATATATATGTATTTTTTATTTGAGAATATTATGGGGATAAAAATATTTAGGTTACATATATTGCCATTGCCCCACCTGAGTAAGAGTTACAAGCCTGTCCATCCCCCAGACAGTGCATACCCCACCCATAAGGTGTGAATATACTCATCCCCTCCTCCCCTCCCACCTGCATAACACTCAATGAATGTTACTACTATATGTGCACATAAGTATTAATCCATTAATACCAATTTGATGGTGAGTACATGTGGTGCCTGTTTTTCCATTCTTATGATACTTCACTTAGCAGAATGGGCTCCAGCTCCATCCAGGATAATACAAGAGGTGCTAGGTCACCATTGTTTTTTGTGCCTGAGTAGTACTCCATGGTATAAATATACCACATTTTTTTTAATCCACACATGTATTGATGGGCACTTGGGTTGTTTCCACATCTTTGCAATTACGAATTGTGCTGCTATAAACATTCTAGTACAGATGTCTTTTTTATATAATGTTTTTTTTTTTCTTTTGGGTAGATACCCACTAGTGGGGTCACTAGATCAAATGATAGTTCTTTTAGCTCTTTGAGATATCTCCACATTACTTTCCATAGAGGTTGTACAAGTTTGTAGTCCCACCAGCAGTGTATGAGTATTCCTATCTCTCCATATCCACGCCAACATTGGTTATTTTGGGACATTTTAACAAAAGCTATACTCAGTGGTGTTAAGTGATACTACGGTTTTCATTTGCATTTCCCTGATGATTAGAGATGTTGAGCATTTTTTCATATATTTCTTGGCCATTATTCTGTCTTCTTTTGAAAAGTTTCTGTTCATGTCCTTTGCCCAATTTTTAAAAGGGTTGTTAGGTTTTTTCTTACTGATTTTTCTTAGTTCTATATAGATTCTAGTTATCAGCCTTTTATGGTATGTGTAGCATGCAAATATTTTCTCCTATTCTGTAGGTTGTCTATTTGCTCTCATGATAGTTTCCTTGGCTGTGCAGAAGCTTTTTAATTTGATCAGGTCCCATTTATTTATTTTTGTTGTTGCTATGGTTGCCTTTGCGGTCTTCTTCATAAATTTTTTCCCTAACCCAATCTCTATGAGAGTTTTTCCAACATTATCTTCTAGAATTCTTATAGTTTCATGCCTTAGGTTTAAGTCTGTTATCCATCGTGAGTTGATTTTTGTGAGAGGTGAGAGGTGCAGATCCTATTTCAGTCTTCTATATGTGACTGTCCAATTTCCCCAGCACCATTTATTGAATAAGAAATTATACCATGCATCTTCTCAGACCACAATGGAATAATATTAGAAATCAACTCCAATAGAAACACTCATCCCTACACAAAGGCATGGAAACTAAAAAACCTTCTGCTGAACAATTATTGAGTTAAGGAGCAAATTAAGATGGAAATCAAAAGATTCTTTTAATTCAATGGTAAAGGGGATACAAGCTATCAAAATCTGTGGAACAGAGCTAAAGAAGGCCTGAGAGGAAAATGTATATGCATAAATGCCTACATCCACAAGACAGAAAGGTCACAAATCAACAATCTAATGAATCATCCCAAAGAACTCAAAAATGACCAGCAAACCATTCCCAAATGCAGCAGAAGAAAAGAAATAATCAAGATCAGAGCAGAGCTAAATGAAATTGATAATAAAAAATTACATAGAAAAATAATAAAACAAAAAGTTGGTTCTTTGAAAAATAAACAAAATTGACACACTTCTTGCTAGATTAACCAGAAGCAGAAAAGAAAGGAGTCTAATAAGCTCAATCAGGAGTGAAAAAGGAGAAATTACAACTGATAGCATGGAAATACAAAATTTTATCTGTGAATACTATAAAAATCTCTATGCACATAAACTTGAAATCATGGAAGAAATGGACAAATTGTTAGAAACGCACAGCCTCCCTAGGCTCAATCTGAAAGAAATAGCATTTCTGAACAGACCAATATCAAGTACTAAAATTGAAGCAGTAATAAAACATAAACACCTTCTGAAAAAAAAAATCCTGGGCCAGATAGTTTCACACCTTAATTTTACCATACCTACAAAGAAGAACTGGTACTTACCCTGCAGAAATTATTTCATAACATCAAGAAGGAAGGAATCCCCCCCCAACATGTTTTCTGAAGCCAACATCACTCTGATACCAAAATAAGGAAAGGATTCAACAAAAAAAGAAAACTACAGACCAATATCCCTTATGAATATAGATGCAAAAATTCTCAATAATATCCTAGCAAATCGAATTCAGATGCTTATCAAAAAAATAATCCATCACGACCAAGTGGGTTTCATCCCAGAGATGCAGGGATGGCTCAACATAAGCAAATCTATAAATGTAATTCACCGCATAAATAGAAGCAAAAAAAAAAAAAGACCATATGATGCTCGCAATAGATGCAAAAAAAGCATTCAACAAAATTCAACACCCTTTTATGATAAGAACGCTTAACAAAATAGGCACAGACAGGACTTACCTAAAAATTATACAAGCTATATATGACAAACCCACAGCCAACATCATACTGAATAGGGAAAAATTGAAAGCATTATCACTTAGAACGGAACCAGAAAATGTTGCCCTCTATCACCACTTCTATTTAACATAACACTAGAAGTCCTAAACAGAGCAACCAGACAAGAGAAGGAAATCAAGGGCATCCAAATTGGGGCAGAAGAGGTCAAGTTATCACTGTTTGCTGATGCTATGATCTTATATTTAGAAAACCCCAAAGAATCTGCCACGAGACTACTGGAATTGATAAATTCAGCCAAGTCTCAGGTTACAAAATCAATGTACATAAATCAGTAGCATTCCTATATGCCCACAACAGTCAAACTGAGAACCAAATCAAAGACTCAATACCCTTTCAATAGCAACAAAGAAAATAAAATACCTAGGAATATATTTAACTAAGGAGGTGAAAGACCTCTACAGGGAGAACTACAAAACACTGAGGAAGGAAATAGCAGAGGACATGAACAGGTAGAAAACCATACCATGCTCACGGATTGGCAGAATCAACATTATTAAAATGTCTATACTATCCAAAGTGATTTACAGATTCAGTGCAATCCTTACTAAAATACCAACATCATTTTTCACAGATCTAAAAAAAGTAATTCTACATTTCACATGGAACCAGAGAAGACCCTGTATAGCAAAAACAATCTTAAGCAAAGAGAACAAATTGGGAGGCATGAATTTATTACACTGCAAGCTATACAACAAGGTGATAGTAACTAAAACAGCATGGTACTGGTACAAGAACAGAGACATAGACCAAGGAAACATAACTGAGAACCTAGATTCAAAACCATCCTCATATAGCCATCTGATCGTTGACAAAGCAGACAAAAATATATACTGGGGAAAAGAATCCCTATTCTCTCCTACTTTTAAAATAAAATGTTCTATTTTGTCATTTAACTATTATTCTAAAATGTTAATTATATTTTCATTAATAATTTTCAGGGAAAAGATTGAGCAGCTGGTCTACAATGCATTTTTTCACATTATTGGTGATGCTGTAGCGGGAGGATATGTCCACAAACCAATTTTTATTTGTTAAAGTCCTCCTCATATGTGAAATGCTCAGTTATCTAGGATTGTTTATGATAAACAAACCTAGAATCTATGGCTAACGTTTGCCTGGAAAAATGTTCTGTATGCAAAGTAACTATCTGTATAAAATGGAAACATTTCCTGACAGAGAAGGCTATCTTTAGTGTAAATAGCATAGCCATGTACAGTACTTAAAGACAGTACATGTTAATCTAAGCCAGAGCATGTCTTTAAGTAGAAAAAGGGACTAAAAATCTATTGACAGTCAAGAATCTCTCCCTTTTTTACCTGTGCCTTATGATTACTCATATCCTTGAAATTGGTAGTAAAGTTAAGATTGGGTAATTTCTTTGATTTCTCTTGAGTCCAACTTGACCATCTGATCTTTTGCATTACACTATTTCAATTATATTTATTGACCATTTATTGACTGACAGGTAATTAATATATCCATTTAGTTCAGTCTGATAAAGAATGGTGAGAATATTTAAAATATGAAACAAAAAGACAAAGCTGAATTTAATATTTAACATATTGGAAAAGAGCAAGACCGATCAGTCACAATCTTCTTTGAGTAGACTACTGATCTTATACAGAGTTTTGGGAAACATGAAGTGCAGGAGTGGTTAAAATTCCTAAGGCTCATGTGGGCTGACACCTTGTATGGGAGCATGGTTGCTGGGTTGATGTACTCATTGACTGGTTGCCGTCAGAGGTGTGTTTATTGAAATTAGTCTCTTCCTGAATGGCTGACTTTCCTAAGTATGGGGCTATCACTGATTTGTTGACTTTAAAAGGTATACTCACTGAGAAGAATGTTGCTGATTAACTGAATGAATTTAAACTGTTTCTGGTGGCTGTCTGTTACCATGGCTCCAGAACAGTCAGTCTTTCTCTTAGAGTGTGGGGTTTTATTCTCTAATCAAGAAAAAGGAAGGAAGGAAGGAAGGAAAGAAGGGAGGGAGGGAGGAAAGAAGGAATTCATTCATTCATTCATTCATTCTATGTTTGGGATTGTGAACCTTAGGTATATGCATTTGCAGACCTCTTTCTAAGACCTATACATTCACTCACAAATGCTATACCAGGGGTTCAGTAATATGCTTCAAGCCATTCACAGGTGGACCTCTAAATATTAAACAATATGTAAAATACATCTTTATACACATAAGATACAAACTGTCATAGCAATGACCCCTCAAAAAATTTTTGAGCTGCTGAATATATGAAACATTAAAGTGTATAAAGAGATGAAAGCACATTAAAATTCAACCTGCCAAAAAAGAAGCATTTATAAGAAACATGAGAGAATTTAAGGTCTGTAAGTAAACAATTTGGCAAGTAAACAGTTCTACTCAAATATATTTAGTGGGCCTTAGAGTAGGCCTTAATGCAATACACCCATTGTCCTTGTAAAAAGGGGAAATTTGGACAGAGACACACATGCTACAGGAAGATGCTGTGTGAAGATGAGGACAGAGATCAGTGTGGTGCTTTTACAAGCCCAAGAATGCCAGAGATTGCCCAGCAAACCACCAGAAGCTGGCGAGTGGCATGGAACAGATTCTTGGACCACATTCTTCCTCATAGCCCTCCGAAGGAACCAATCCTGACAACACTCAGAGCTCAGACTTCTAGCCTACCGAAATTTGAGACTGTGAGACAATAAATTTTAGTTGTTTAAGTCTCCAATTGTGGTAGTTTATTATGGCAGCCATAGAAAACTATATATCAAAGTATATATAAAGTAACAAAGTTTCCCAACTAAAAATCTTCCTTTAACTACTTAATGAAATCTCACCCTAGGAGTTTCACTTATTTAAATCAGAATGAAGTCACTCTTTCTAAACCAATGGCTAGTAATGAAAACAACTCAAACTATTATCATTTATGTATGTTATAAAGCAAATAAATTTCATCTTCTTTCATGCGAAAAATGTTTTTTTCTATTATTAAGCCCAGAAATGACAAGTTTACTAGTGGGTGGTCTATTGCAAAAGCAGAGTCAAATTAATTCCACAAAACTTGCTTAATAAAGTCCCATGTTCAGGTGAATAAACAGAAGCTCTAGGTATGGTGCATCACTAAATTTTTTGGTTTTGTTTTTGTTTTTTCTTCTCTAAACCTAAACTCCAATCCTTCAAAATGAGAAATCTTGCAGGCCACATGAGATGCTTTCAGTTAAGCATTTCAAGCCAGTGCTTCATTATATAATTTATCAACTTGCTTTTGAGTACAATTCAAACTATTGACCATATTCTGATAATGATTTGATTTATAAGGGTCGTATTTCATCCCCAAATATGGCCATTATTATTATATTCACTCTATACCCACATCACAGTCCTCCATCAGGAGGGGAAATCTAATTGCTCTCCCCTTGACCCTTGGTCGGCCTTACTGAATTGCTTGACCTGTATAATGAGGCAGAAATGGTGTTCTGGGAATCCTTTGTAGCTTCCTGTTGGACTTCTTGGAACACTGTTTTGGGACACAACCTCTGGGAAGCCAGCTTCCCTGTTCTGGAAAACCCAATAACATGGAAGGGCCATACACAGACACAGGAGCTCCAGTCAACAGCCCCAGTTAAGCCACAGCCAACAGTCATCATCAACTGTCCACCATGCCAGTGAGCCATCTTGAATGACCAGCCCAGTCATGTCTCCAGCAGACTGCAGCCACATGAGATAAAATGAGAACACAGGTGAACCCAGAGAGCCCACAAAACTACTAGAGATGATAGTATTGCTGTGAGCCCCTACCTTTTGGAATTGCTTGTTACACAGTAATAGATAACAGAAAAATAAGGTTGGGTCATGATCATTCATTCCATGTCTAAGCATCATCTGTATAAACAGACTCCACAATTTTTTCCAGGTATCTAAAAGCAAAACATTTTTTGCCCATGTATTCTTTGTAAAATCTTGACCTCTCCTGATTGGAGAAAGAATCTATCTGATTAATTGGCCCATGAAGTAGAACTTTGGAAACTAGTTAACTTTTAGAGGAAGCATGTTTTAAAAATAAGCTGTTAAGTATTATTTTCTTTACCAAACACTTTACTTTTTACATCTATAGCTAATTATGCCCAGTGTAGTTTCAAAAACAACTTATGATCTCATGAAATGGGTAACAGTTGTTTTATGGAATAAGTCTGAATGTCTGTGAGGCCCTTAGAGTCTGTATGAACTTGAAAAATTAACTTTTAACCTTGGTTTCTCATCTCTAAAATGAGAATTATAATGGAACATTACTCAAAAGATTTTAGTGAATTTTAAATGATAGCATAAATATAAAGCATGTAGCATGTTGCTTAGCACATGATAAGTATTGATTAAATGTTGGTTATTGTTAGTTTCCAGCATATTAATAACTGAGGAAATGTTAGAAGCATACAATTAAACTACTTTCCAATATATAAATACAAGATGAAATAATAGAGTTCACTATTGTAAATCTGTCAGAATATCTGTCAGTGATCTTTGGGGGGTCTCACTCAAAGTAGGAGAGAAATGATTGTTAGTTTGTGTTTGTGTTGTCAGGGAAAGAAATATTGTGTCTGTGATGCCCACAGTTTTACCAAACCAATTTTCTAGTGTAGTTCTTCTATTACTAAATTATTTTATTTAAAGTAAGAAATGTCTCCACTAAATGTAAGAGCCTCATTTTAAATTTAATTGTCCAGAGAATATTTATTTTGTATTGGGATTAGAAAATACTGCATAATTGAAAAATTAAATAATTGAATAACTGAATAATTGATTAATATAATTGAATAGATTTTTTTTCCTAAACTCAAAGGTATGTGTTTTAAAAATTCTTACACCAGAAGCTTTTTTGTATAATTCAAAGTGTGCCTTCCATTCTAATTTACATTCATTGAAATTTTAAAATCTTGGCTTATGGGCAAAATCTTGTGTAATTAATATTAGGTATAAATTGTTTGCTTCTTTGTACATGATTTAATCCGAGTCACATAATTTTCAGGGTCTTTGTCTTTCTGCTTTAATTTGTTTATAATGACACTTCCTATTTGCTTTTATTTCTCCCTACTCAGAACTGAAAAGAAGAAACAATAATCTGGGTAACAAGGTAGTTACACATACAGGTATTGGGTAATAGCAAATGTTGGGAAGGCTGTTATTATAATAAACTCCTAACTGGTCTCTCTGCTTCCATTCTTGGCTCTTCAATAAATTCTCAACACCACAGTCAGAGTGAGCCTGTAAAAATGAAAGTGAGGTCTTACAACTAACATGACCTATTCAAATAGCTTTCCAACTCACTCAAAGTAGGAGCAAAAGTCATTACAATGGCCTAAGGGCCCTACATTGCTGCCACCCACCCCTGCTCCATTACCTTTCTACTTTCATCATCACTATTGTTTCGCAAACTCACCCCACTCCAGCTAGCTGACCTCTTGATTGTTCATTCAATTCCCCAGACAGGTACCCTCTCACTTCACAACCTTTGCATTTGCTGCTCCCTCTGCCTGAAATGCTTTTCTTATTCACTTTTTAAAACTATCATTTAGTTATGTTTATTTATCACTTCTTTATGAAATAAAGACTTTCTAGGATCTGGGGATCCAACAGTGAAAAAAAATTCAAAACTCACTCCCCTCATGGAGTTTATATTCTAATGGTGTCAGTAAACAAGATAAGATACTATATGTAAAACATAATATCTTTTATATATATAGGAGATACTCTATATAGTATATCATGATAAAAGCTACATGAGATCCAGAAGATATTATGATTACGAACATGCATATAGCTTATAATATAGATTTAAAATACATAATGCCAGATTTTTTTAGAATTATGGAGAAAATAACAAATTTGGTGGGAGATTTTAATACTATGCTCAGAAAATGACATATACAAAGAGTAAGAAAAAATGTACAATGTTTAAATGCATAATTGATACTCTTAAACTTGATAGTTATATCCCAAAATCGTGCTAATTTTTTTTTGGTATAAATAAGAAATATTTATAAAAAAGTCAACTATAAGTGGTTTACAAAGGATCCCTTGTAAGTTCAAGAAAACCAATGTTTCATGTTTGTCTTAGGCCATTTTGTTTTGCTATAACAGAAAGCTTCAGCCTGGGTAATTTATAAAGAAATGAGGTCTATTCAGCTCATGGTTCTGCAGACTGGGAAGCATAAGAATCATGGCGCCTGCACCTGCTGTGCCTCTGGTGAGGGCTTCCATGCTGTCCTCAACATGGAGGAAGGTCAAGGAGAAGCAGACAGATATTAAAAATATACTGAAGATCACTATAATAATACAGTGTGGTACTGAGACTAAACCCCCCAAAAATGTAAAAATAATAAAACAATTACTATTCGGTTATCAAACTATTTAAGAACACCAAAAGTATAACTTCCAATCAATAATAATGAAAATATTTTAAAGTTTTACTAAATGCCAGCCATACAGTGTTTTTAAATTAAACATACAAATCAACTACAAGATTTAAAATTATTCACACGGTAGTAATAGCATCCATGGTGTTAACTGCTTGACTTTGAACTGTCATTTGCAGAAATTTATACCACAGATTAGAGGCAATAGTCCATACAAGAAAAGCCTTTTGTTATTTAATAGAGCCCTTCAATTCCAAAGAGCAAAGAACTCAACAATGTCAAATAGTCATATAAGCAATTGGGATATATATCTTGCAGAAGCTGAGTATTTCCTACTGGTTTCCTATTTGTCTCTGATGAATAATTTTTATAAATGAACTCCTTGATCATGCTAAGTGGTAGTTGTTTTCCTCTGAAAATATTGGGTTTCTATTACAGCCTTTTTCATTTTGACCAAGTGTATTCTTTTTACTCTTTGTCTTGAAAACTGTATTATATGACCACAGAAAGATTTCAGGCTATTTAGAAAATCAAACTTACACAAAGCTATAGAAGATTTAGTAATAATGAAACTTTGTTGAGTGCTAAATTGACTATTCTCCATTTGTCTTAATAATTTTTTAAAATTATTGATGGAGAAATAGCCCCAATGGACTGGTAGCTACCCACTATCACCACACATTTCTTTAATATCTCTTCACCAGTAGTCTTAGTTGGGCATTTCATGAATATTTTTTATTGATGATGATTGAACACTTTTTAAAGTTTTCAGCTTTCTTTTTGTTTTTTAAACAAAGTTAAACAGATTTATTCAGTATGTGACTTTTCGGAACCTTTAAACTGCTGATGTGCATTGTGAGTTGTCAGGGTTCCTGCTGACATCTCCTGGAAGATGTTCAGCTGATGAGCACAATTTGGGAAACAGTCACTAGTACAAACTGCCAACTCCAGGTTCAAGAAAGGAAGACACGCAGTGTTAGGAAAGAGAAGTGAGGTGGCTGTGGTAGAGGTTAGGGGCTCCAGTTATCTGAAGCCCCTGAGTGAGGGGGTGAAGGTGGAGACTCGGGAAAGCTCATCACTGGTCACTGGTCCTTTCCGCAGCTGTGGCTTTGTGGACCAGCAGTCAGAAGAACGATGTTTAAAGGGAGTGAGAACATCCTTCCTACCATTTTGAACTCTTTCTTCTGTCCTGGAGCCCCCGGAATCTCCCAATAATCCTTCTCCTTTTCTTATTCCTAAATGAATCTCCTTCATTTCTTTCAAGACGTTGAGGGACACTTGAGCAGACGATGTGCCTGGAAGGACTTAGATGTAATTCATCAGTCTTCCACATCATGGGGTGGAAGTTTGACTCTAGTAGAAAGGGCCAGGCCAGTAGAAACAGCTCTGAGAATATGTACTTTATCACTCGCTCAATAGACGCAAGAGTCCGGAGACTATTTGGGCTGAGCCCTTTTACCAATTTAAATTCATCTCTAAGGAGAACGGAGTGGAAGTGGCCCAGGCCCCGCGTGCCTGTTCTCTGACGCGAGGCCCTGCTCCCTCCACACAGATCGTTTTACACTGTGAGTGGGAAGTCCTGGACTGTGACTGTGACATGGCCTCAGTCCACCGCCTATTGTCCCAGATCCCCCAGGACCTGCCCTACCAGACACTGATCAGCAGAGCAGGAGACGTCTTTCCTCAGCTTCCCCGTCTGAACTTGCTGGGGAGGCATCAGCTTTCGTCCGTATCTGCAGTATGGATTTTCTCTTCTCTCCTTTCTTTCTCATATTCACTTTCTTCTTTGGAGATTAGGTTTCTATAGTACTACCATAGTCACCTTTTTAAAATTTTTCCCTATTTTCCAAGCTTATGTTTCATTAAAGTCATATGTCATGTTATAGAACGAAGAATCCATCAGGTTAACCTTTCTGTAATTAACTACCTAATTTAGGATACCAAAGGCTTAATTTATAAAGAATTCTTTACTGATAGAAAACACTGTGATTACTTAATAATAATACTATTTCTTCAAACATTATAAATGTTAGTTCGATCGGTAGCGGGAGCGGAGAGCGGACCCCAGAGAGCCCTGGGCAGCCCCACCGCCGCCGCAGGCCTAGTTACACCATCACATATCAGGAGGAGCCGCAGCTGCCGCAGCCGGCCCCAGTCACCACCGGCCCCAGTCACCACCACCGCAACCATGAGCAGCGAGGCCAAAACCCAGCAGCCGCCCGCCCCCGCCCTCAGCGCTGCAGACACCAAGCCGGGCACCACGGGCAGCGGCGCAGGGAGCGGTGGCCAGGGCGGCGGGGACAAGAAGGTCATCGCAAGGAAGGTTTTGGGGACAGTAAAATGGTTCAATGTAAGAAACGGATATGGTTTCATCAACAGGAATGACACCAAAGAAGATGTATTTGTACACCAGACTGCCATAAAGAAGAATAACCCCAGGAAGCACCTTCGCAGTGTAGGAGATGGAGAAACTGTGGAGTTTGATGTTGTTGAAGGAGAAAAGGGTGCGAAGGCAGCAAATGTTACAGGCCCTGGTGGAATTCCAGTTCAAGGCAGTAAATATACAGCAGACCGTAACCATTACAGACGCTATCCACGTCGCAGGGGTCCCCCACGCCATTACCAGCAGAGTTACCAGAATAGTGAGAGTGGGGAAAAGAATGAGGGACCGGAGAGTACTCCTGCAGGCCAGGCCCAACAACGCCCCTACCGCAGGCGAAGGTTCCCACCTTACTACATGCGGAGACCCTATGGGCGTCGACCACAGTATCCCAACCCTCCTGTGCAGGGAGAAGTGATGGAGGGTGCTGACAACCAGGGTGCAGGAGAACAAGGTAGACCACCAGTAAGACAGAATATGTATCGGGGTTATAGACCACGATTCCGCAGGGGCCCTCATCGCCAAAGACAGCCCAGAGAGGACAGCAATGAAGAGGATAAAGAGAATCAAGGAGATGAGACCCAAGGTCAGCAGCCGCCTCAACGTCGGTACCGCCCAACTTCAATTACCGACACAGACGCCCAGAAAACCCTAAATCACAAGACGGCAAAGACACAAAAGCAGCCGATCCACCAGCTGAGAACTCGTCCGCTCCCGAGGCTTAGCAGGGCAGGGCTGAGTAAATGCCAGCTTACCATCTCCACCATCATCAGGTTTAGTCATCCAACAAGAAGAAATGAATATGAAATTCCAGCAATAAGAAGTGAACAGGATTGGAGCTGAAGACCTTAAGTGCTTGCTTTTTGCCCGTTGACCAGATAACCAGAACTATCTGCATTATCTATGCAGCATGGGGTTTTTATTATTTTTACCTAAAGATGTCTTTTTTGGTAATAACAAACGTGTTTTTTAAAAATGCCTGGTTTTTCTCAATGCGCCTTTAAAGGTTTTTAAATTGTTTCATATCTGGTCAAGTTGAGATTTTTAAGAACTTCATTTTTAATTTGTAATAAAAGTTTACAACTTGATTTTTTTCAAAAAAGTCAATAAACTGCAAGCACCTGTTAATAAAGGTCTTAAATAATTAAAAAAAATTATAAATGTTTATTCAATTGCAAAACACCTAGACCCAGTCTTTTACTAATCAACACTCAATGGAAACAAGAAAAGATATCGGCTGAATAATGACCTATATAGTATGTCTCTGTAGGGACAAAGGCCCTTGGCCCCCTAAAATTTTGCTGAAAATCACTGACATGAGGCAGATTGATCAATAGGAAGAAAGGCATACAAATTTATTTAACGTGTATACACTGGACCCTTCAGAATGAAAACCCAAAGGTACTGGGGAAATTGTCCATTTTTATGCTTAGGTTCAATTAAGTATAGACAGTAGAAATATGATTAAACAAAAAGGATATGATATAATGCTAAAAGACTGAGTAGGGAAACCCAGCAAGGCCTGTCTGTCTAGATTCTTCTTGGTCTCTCTGAGCCTGCATTCCTTCCTCTGGGTGTGGGGCAGGACCCTCTCTGGAATCGGGTCTTATTGGTCTATAATCAAACAAGGTAGGTCAGATAATTTCTTTATGGCCAATTTTTACACAGAATAAATTTAGGTTTTATGGCTGGCTTTCAGGAAAACGTGTTCTGGATTTTATGATCTGCGTCGGGGAAGAAGAATTTTAGTTTCTATAGATAGCTTCGGGGAGAATGAGACTCAAAGACCGGAAGACAGGAGAAGATCAGAGAAAAACTTTTCTTCTGAGATTGCCACTGAGACCTCCATTTTGGAGTACTGTTCTGGGCCCCCATATCTCTAAGAAAACAGATAAAATATTGAGAGCTGTCTTGTTTGAATTCAGCTGTTGGAAGACCACAGACAGCCAAGATCTGCACGACAGGGTCAAGCTGTTGAAAATGTGTGTGTGTGTGTGTGTGTGTGTGTGTGTGTGTTTGGAGGGGCAGGGGCAGAAAACAGAAGTGATAGAAAGTAGAATGTTTGATGA
Source organism: Eulemur rufifrons (assembly GCF_041146395.1). Taxonomy (NCBI): domain Eukaryota; kingdom Metazoa; phylum Chordata; class Mammalia; order Primates; family Lemuridae; genus Eulemur; species Eulemur rufifrons. Next base: position 42,831,770 of record NC_091000.1, on the reverse strand, counting down.
AAGGTTGACTTTTCACTAATACATCATCAGCTCTCATAAGAATCAAGTGAAAAAGAAAACAAACCCAAGAAGAGTTAGCATGTCAGAGCTTGGGTGTAGATTAGAAGCAAAATACAACTATCTTTTTTATTTCTTACATCTTTCCACTGAAATACTTTTAGAATTTAATACTATAATTATCGAATAACAATCTTTGTACATCACCACACTAAGGAATACTAGATAATAGAATCTGTTTTTCTGCTACATAATAAAATGTTCCATGATTGAATATTCACCTAAAATTGTTTTTTGTGAATTTCTGTACCTATCTTATCCTCAAAAGATCTTTTCTGAATTCGTTTCTGAAATATCCAATATCAATGCAAACTGCAGTTAAACTAACAATTTAAAAAATATTAATAATATGGACTTTGCATCACATACTATCTGTATTCCAATATAGTTTGTGTTCATCTGAAGAGACTGATTTCATTGTTTATTAGAACAAAGAAACATCCAAATGAGTCTTGCATTTTGACTTCAAGTAATATGCCTAATTATGTAAATAATTCTAAATAAACATGTATTATTTTTACTTTTTATTAAAGTAAATTAACGTGTTTCATGTTTAAAAACTTAAATTACACTAATTTATTTGAAGTTGCCCATTTTCAAAAGTGCAATAAATATAGATGCGAAAACAAGAATGTGAGGTTTCCAAATAACATGATGGATTGAATGATGTGTTTATTTCTGCTCTATCTCAAAAGTTTACTGATAATAAAGGAACAAAAAAAGTTATAAATCTCTAAGAACAAAGAAGAGAGTTCAAGATATCCCAGTAGGAAAAAGATAACAAAATTTGAAAGCTAAAGTGTAGATACAGGAGTTGCGACTGACCTAAATGACTGAAGAAAGCTGTACCCTAAATACCTCTGAAGGCAGCTTCTAAGTGCTACTAAATGCTGGAAGATGGTTTGAAAGTGTTTATAGGTAGTGGTTAGATGCCCCAGAAACCCTCATCTGTCCATTGCAGCCAGGCAATTCTCACCTTTCACCACCATAACAGAAGACGAGAGGCTTACTCTCTAGACAGCTTAAACAGATAGAATGGTCTCTGGGGCAAAAAGCACAGCTGGAGGGCCGGCATTAGGTGGAATGCTGTACTCAAAAGAGGGATCAAGTGGAAATTGACCTACTCAACAGTGAAAACAAATTGACTTCCAGAATGCTGGGAGCTACATTCATTTACTACATCCCTGGCAGGAATCTGAAGAATGCTTTCTAGGAAAACTGACTAGCCTCAGAGAAAAGATCCGCAGATACTGACATCTGGGAATACCCCCATCCAACTGACAAGTTCCCTACTGCTAACATTACAATAAAGTCTGTGAGACCACCAAGCACCTTCATAAACAGAATTTCCAAACAGCATTTTAGTGCCTCAGGCTTAAGTATAAACAGAAAAAAAGATTGACACAGATTTGAAAAGAGACTTTACTATTGTAAAAACAGACTAAAATAATATAAAGGAACTCAGAGGAAACAAAAGCTATTCAGGGGACAATAAAAAGGAGAAGATATATTTTATGTATATTATTTACATATAAAAATATATAAAATTTAAAAAACATTGGTTGCTATTTTTTATTTTACATGAGAATATTCAAAAAGCAAAAACTGGTTCTTAGAAGACACTTGTCTCATAGTACTAATAAAATTCAGTAGAAGTTATGGAATTTAAAAGTTGAGGAAGTTTCTCAGATATTAGAAATAAAAAAGACACAGATGTGGAGGATTTGGAGAAAAAGGTAAAATAAGAAATCAGAAGACCTATTGAAGAGGTTTTAGTAATAAATTAGACGTTACAGAAAGGAAGAGGAACTGGGGGCAGAGGGAGGATGAATTATCCGAGGAATTATAAGATCGTTTCCCAGAACTGAAGTCCTCACTGCCAGATTAAAAAGCCAGGGCCCCATCAGTGACCAGCATAATCAATGGGAGAAGAGGAACAAAGGATTAAACATTAGAATGTCATTAAACTATTTCATACTATACTACAAACAGAAGACAGCAGATAAAAGCCTTTAAAACTCTGTTATCAATCAAATGTGAATTTTGAATGAAGATATTTTCAGACCACAAGATCTCAAAAGAACACAAAACCTCCCGTGTACTCTTACAAAGTCAGTGAGTAAACCAAGAAAAAGTGAATTCAAGCTCAGGGATACAAGGACTCCAATGCAGAAGAAAGATAAGAATCCCAACAATGGTGATCACAGGTAATTCCAGGTTATACATAGCTCTGGAGCAGGCTTGAGAGAAAGCAGCCAAAATGGTGCATAAGTATGAAGGTTTTCTGTGCAAAATACAATTGCTATCCTTTCTGGATTTTTTAATATATTAAAGCAATATTTGCAGCTTAGATGGAATGTTTTAGAATTAACTAGTGATAGGTGAATAAACAGTTTTAAAAAGAAAAAACGTCAATCAAAGAAAAACTACATGGCATAAAATAACTATAAAAGTTAGGACTCAGCTGTAAATATTTATAGTCACTATAATATGTACACTAAAATACTGATTCAACCCAAAACATGGTATAACTCTTTTAGAAGGATAGAGGCAAGGGAAGTATATAGAGAAAAGAGACAGAGAAAAGAGCTATATTCTCATTCTCCATAGAAGGAAATCAACAGAAATATTTGCAATCAATGTTACTAATGGAACTTTTATTTCTTAATTGGGGCTGAGGCCCCCAAATGATATGCCCAAAATTCCAAAGTGAAGTTGAAAATAGGTTTTCAACACTCAGTTGAATATCTAACAGCAGCCCATAAATACAGCTGGAGAGGCGAGGACAAGCATTGGAGAGAAAAGAGAGGCAAGGACTTGGGGATAGGTTTAATGATATACTGTGAGTCCCATCTCCTTCACTATGTGGCAGGAGAAGTAGTGTCACCCCTTACCACTAGCACAGAGGAAAAAACTTCAACCTTCTTCAAGAGAACTTACTGAGTTGCTGGGTTGCACTCCCAGAGTTTGTCATGATACAAGACACATACACAGCTGTTCACCACAGACCAAACATGGACCATACCTGGAGATAGATATGTTAGATCCAGGCAGTTAGATCAATTGGAAAACAAAGGTCCCCAGTAAGGAGGTGGCTCTCTCGGTTTCTAGGAACTGCACTGCTGGTGGGAGAATTTCAGTCAGAATGGATACTAAAAGAGTCCATGAATTGACCTCACAAGAGAACAGGTCAATTTATACCTAACCTAGAGCATAAGTATGCCATCTCATATTAGTGACTTAGAAAGCCCCTCTCCGCTCTCATTCGTCCCCCAAGATTTGATGTCCAGGTGTTAGCAAATGAAGGAGGAGAAGCATAGAAGACCAAAGAAGCAGAAGTGGAGATCAAAGACTCCAAGCCTCCCTACAGCGGGGACACTGTACAAGCTGACAGCCTACAACAAACTTAGGCGAAGGGAGGCATCATGCCTCAACATCAAATTAAGTTTAAATATTTTACTAATATTTAGAACAGGCATATTAATTATTGAATGTAGCTTTGTTTTAAACTTGAAATGAACCAAATGGGTATTGTTCCCTAAATTTTCTCTAGGATCAGGAAAATACCAGCTCCACCAAACAAATTTCAGGGGTCTATAGGAGAGTGTTAATTTCTGCTGTTGTAGCCTGCCAGGAACTGTGCCTATTCAATGACACTGTTAGGTACAAAAACTGGAAAACCAAGAATTTAGAAGTATGAGCATATTCTTTATATATATGGAGGGATATTTCAGAAGAAACCTTAGCAAAAATGGAACATGATTGCCTCTAGGAATAGGAATTAGGCACTGGGAAAGATGGGGATAGAGACTGCTATTTTTGGTATTTTATTTTTTAATTTTGTTTTAAACATTGTTAGAATATATAATTATGTAGCATTCTTTGTCATTTAAAACTATTTATAAGTATTAATTTGATAAGGATAAAAGAACTTTAGAAACTAAATATAAAAACATTGTATAGGTCCGGATCCCAAGGAGCTAAATGCAGCTCTATGGCTCCACCTACATTTGTAGTCAAGTACCAGGATATCAGGTAGGGTCTATGACTAAGGGTCTATGAGACAGCAGAACTCAAATTCTAGCAAAGACATCAAAAAGCCAAGGGACCTTAGGCAAATCACAACCTCTGTAGAATTCAGATTCAATATTTGCAGAAAGAAGGGGTTGGAGTCATTGGACTAAACACCTCAAGTTTTTTCAGTTCTAACATGTAAAGTTACATAATTACTGTGCAGTGGTTAGTGTTTCTAAATAGACTAGCACTTACCTTGATTCTGTCCTGTTACCCTTCTTTATTTACTCTAATGAAACTTGGCATTATCTGAAGTGCTTTTTGTATGTGTATATGTATTTAATATGTTTATTATCTACCTCCCCCATTGTATAAGATCTATGAGGGCAAGGATTATCACTTATCTCCTTTATCTTATTTATCATTGACATTTTATTTATCACTGTTCTATAAGGAAGTAAAATAGTACCGAAAATACAGTAGGCATCACTAAATATTGGTTGAATAAATACATATATTTGTGCATTTCAAAACTGTGCTACAGTGCCACTGCATAGCATCTAATCTTCTTTGCTTGAAACACTGATAAACAGTGCAACAAGATATATCATTTGTGACCAAAGATTTATAAGTAAACAGAATAGAAAAGGTAATGTATACAAACCTACATCCCATTCATTGTAGCCTTCTAACATGTCAGTAACTTCATTTGATTGCATAACATTTTTTTCTTTTTTTTTTTTTTTTTTTTTTTTTTTTTTTTTTTTTTTGAGACAGAGTCTCACTCTGTTGCCCAGGCTAGAGTGAGTGCCGTGGCGTCAGCCTAGCTCACAGCAACCTCAAACTCCTGAGCTCAAGCGATCCACCTGTCTCAGCCTCCCGAGTAGCTGGGACTACAGGCATGCGCCACCATGCCCGGCTAATTTTTTCTATATATATTTTTAGCTGTCCATATAATTTCTTTCTATTTTTAGTAGAGGTGGGGTCTCGCTCTTGCTCAGGCTGGTCTCGAACTCCTGAGCTCAAACGATCCGCCCACCTCGGCCTCCCAGAGTGCTAGGATTACAGGCGTGAGCCACCGCGCCCGGCCCCAACATTTTTTTCTTGACATAATTCAGTCCTGTGTACAATATTCTTACAAAATAATACTTAATTTTCACTATGGTTTTTGTGTTTCAGCTTCTCTTTCTTTGCATTTAGCTCCTCTGTGCCACTGAAGAATTTGGTAAGCAACTCTGCTAAATAGTCAAAAATTAGGCATTTCAGCTATTAGCTCTCAATTTCAATTCATATCATTTATTGAGGAATAGGGAAGATAACTTTAATTTCATTATGTTCTTTCAGCTGGGAATCAAATGAAAATGCTATGGATATCTTTGATGTTCTGTGAAAGAACTTCATATTCCTGAGTGAATACAACTCAAAAAACCAAAAGTCTGTATCCTGGAGAGATAACATTAATGCTTGAATATGATTTAAACAAAATTGGCCACATCAAAATGAATTAAGGATAAACCTATGTATGCCAGCTATTCTATCCCTAGAGTTTTATGCATCTATGATCAAATCGTAAAGGGAAAAATCATGATTTGAAGATAAACTGCATGAATTCTCAGATCATTTCACATGACATTGGCCTTCATTATTAATCAAAGACCTGAATCATGCTCTTTGGGAAGATTTTTTTCGATAGATAGATAGATATAGATAATGTATATATTAAACTACCCAAATTATATCACAATAAAACTACCCAAAGAAAGTTGAAAGTATAGGTTTTTTTCTGATCAAGTTATTTATCCATTAAGATATATAGACACCCTTCCTTTCTTACTTCCTTCCTTTGAATAATTTAGTGAAAAAGCCTTTAGGGTCTTTTCACTTCTTCTTCTCTTTATCTTTCATTTTCTCCAATACTACTTGTTGAAGGCAGTGAGAGAGGGAGTTAAGTACCCTTGTGAAATGATAGCCAGGAAGGGTGTGGGGCAGCAGCTCTGGGAGATCATTAAGATTGATTAATTATGGTGGTGTTGAGAAAACAAGCGAAGGAGTCAGATTTCTTATTGTCAGAAAAGGAACTACAAATAAAGAAGGAGAAAAGTTAGAATTGATTCTGTGAGTTTGGATTTGAATTGGAGGTATTGGGATGACCTTGTGGTATTGTGTGTGTAGGAGAGAAGTATAGATGTAAATGCGTGTATATACATGTGTATGCACATATACATAAATATACACATGCACCACATATACATTATTTTTTCCTGGTTTAGTCAATTAGCCCACTCAGTGAGACTAGAAGCAGTGAACTCAAGTGGCAACAAGCACACCTAGCTTATTATACCTTGATTTCTAAATACGATTCTTCACTAACAGGAACTGGGACTCATTAGAGAAATGGTTGGTTTGAGGACTGGTGCAAGAAAAATACAAATGAGCCTAGAACATATTGATGTGCTGGAAAATAAGCGTCCTCACAGAATGATGGGAAATGTCAAAAAATGACACAGAAACCACCTTAAAGTGTCTCTGCTGACCATATTTACAGCAATTTGAGTGGCAAAATAAAGAATCTGTGTTAGCATTTTATGTAAGTAAGGAATAATGGAGTTAGAAAACCACTGTTTGGCAAAAATTCAGTAATGACTGTTTCAGGCAAGAATGCTCAACGGATGCTACAATTAGTGGGTGAAAGTTTGATGAGGAAAGTGAAATTTACATACTTTCAAAGTGTCTTCCAACAAAATACAGAGTAATTATTCATTATAAAGGAAAAATAGTAACTTTACCTTGGAGACATCACTTTAATCAAGTGATCAGAGTTAAAAATCACCAATGAGACTGAGAATATTCATATTATAACAACCTATAGGATAAAGTGTAGTAAGAACACAGCATTGTTACCTTAAGTTTGGCCACTTGTCCACGATGCCGAACCAGACAAGCAGTTTGGGGAGGAAGAAAAGAGAGTTTACTTTGCCGACAAAGGAGGAAATAATGGTAGACTTTCTCCTCTCAAAATCCCAAATTTCCCAGACAGAGGCAGAAAGAGCTTTTAAGGAGAACTCTCAGCTTCAGGCAATTACTGTGGTTAACTATTCTAATTTGGGCCACCTGGGAGTTTTAACAAAAGACTTAACCTGCCTCAGGGATGCAGGCCAGAAGGGAGTTCCCCAAGAGTGGAAAAAGTTTTAAGGAGACAGAAAAGCTCTTTGCCATATATTTTTTTCAGGCCATTCACCCTGTTACTGCATCACTTATGTATATTGCTACCAGATCCATAGGTACAGAGAGGTGGGAACATGGTTAGGTGGTAGCCAGGTAGAGAATACAATAAAACGAATGTGATTTAATGTCATCAATTATGGAATCCATGTTATGGGTATTCATCCTTGATGCTATTGTAGTAAGTTTTCTGTAAGTTTGAAATTATTTTAAAATAAAAAGTAGAAATTAAAAAGATATAGTAAAAAATTCTCTTTTAGAAAATGATGAAATAGTTTTATATTAGGGAAATCTAAGTAATGACAGCTGCTTGGTAATACTATGTTGGTGAGCACAGTACAACTTTGGTCATCATTTTCATTGTGTTTCTAGAGAAAGTAGCTAAGTTTACAGGAGCTTTACTACAGATGGGACCATGAGAGAAGTTATGGCCAACTAGAGAAAACTGGTAAAATGCTTACTGTCAGCAGGCCTGCTGGGGGTGGCATCTGTGCCTGTGCATTAATTCTCTTACTCACTGCTGTAATATACCCTGCCTTGATGTTGATTACAAATGAGATTGCCTTGGGGCACATTATTTTGTGTTTAGGTTTTCCTCAGAAATCAGGAGTTCAAGTACCTAGGAAAGTATAGATAGACTTAATTTTTATATATTCCTGCCAATTATTTCAAAAATACAACTGAACAAACCCTTCCTCCCCCATCCTTTCCCATGCTTTTGTTAGGTAGTTAGCAAGGGATTCGGGGTCTCCTAGGGACAAAAGTGGGTGCTGCTTTGATTCACCTTCCCCCCCCAATGGACTTTCAGAGAGGCTCATGAGAGATCTGCATGCATAGTAAGACTAAGGTCAAACAACTCCCAACTGTCCAATCAAAGGGGTTCCATGGTGACCTCTGAACCACGAGGGAGGTCCTAATCCAGGCACCATAAAACAAGATGCAGAACATAACCAGGCTCTTCTTTTTGTTCCTTCCTTTTGCTCACCCTTTGCTGGGACAATGGGTCTGTGGCATATGTATCTTGCTCTGTAAACCTATATCTTGCTCTTGCTCTATAATCCTATCTTTCTCTCCTCAATAAACCTCATTTTCGCACTTGCCTTACTTTGGTACGTCTGGTCATTTTTGGCCATGGAGCACCAAAACCTGACATTTCAGACTGAAACCCCACACTTTGTCCATAGAAAGACTGAATTGCTGTTGTAGGGGTGAAGGGAAACTTGTCCTTTCCCCTGAAAGTTTGCTGAAAGATCAACTCAAAATTAAGGCAGATTAATAAGAGAAAGGTTTATTTGCCATGCTGATGAGGAGAATCACAGAGTGATTACCCAATATCTCAGTGAAGTTCAGATATTTTTACACATGCCTTTTAGAGGGGAGGGGGAAAATGAGGAGTATAGGTAATTCTGTTTAGGGGTAATAAAGGGTTGCTAGGAGGGTGAATGGATGGGGGAAACAGATTGACTTGTAAATTAACCTGAGAGACAGGTGTTATGCTTTGAATGATTTGGGCCAGGTCTGGTGGCATTCTGCAATATACTGAGATTACAGGGAGAGGAAGGGAAGTCAGTTCTCCCTTTGATCTTTTGATCAGGGCAGTCCAGTTTATACAGATAGAGAGAAACCCTCTTCCAATGATTTTGATCTCCAATGACCTTTAATTCAAAATACTCTTTATACCAAGGAGTAACATTTTGGGGTAAAATTTCCTGAGCTCCTTCACTATATAAGGTTTACCTTTTTACATGCTAAAAAACAGTAATAAGCTATAGAGATAGGTATATAATATGCACAAATATATTACCATGTAAGCATTATATGATAAGTATATAAAATATTACTCTGATACAGACTTTCACCATGTATCAACTCAAACAAAATCATTGTAGCATTGATTACAAAAGTCAAGATTAAGAAATTATCTAAAGGTCCATACTTACCTAGTCCAATTATTACTGTATATCTATAGAGTAGAATTCTATGAAGTTATTAAAATTATGTTTTAAAAGATAAATTAGTGATTCTTAAAAGTCATTCCATATATTACAAGAAAAAAAAGCAAAAGCAAATTAAATAAATATAGTCAGTATGGTCCCATAAATACACCAACACATGTATACACCTTTAAAAGTTATTTTCTTTGAGTGATAGACTTATAAGTAATTCTTATTTTCTCATTTGCAATTTTGGAGTTTTCTGAATTTTCTGTTGTGAGTTTGTTTTGCTGTCAAAATCAAGGGAACATGCTAATTTCATTTTGCAAATGAAACATATATATTTGGATGTGTTTCCTTTCTGTTAGCCCAGGTATTATCCTATTTCTTAGAAGATTTCTACGGGCTGAAGCGAAATTGAGGTTCTATTTACCCTCAGAAGTAAAATTGAGTCATTTTAGTTCCTATATTTCTATCAAGTTGGCTTGAATGTCAACAGAGATTAATGGATGATTCTTTATCTATGGTTTTCCAGAACTGCCTCATTTTAAAAGCAAAGAGCTGTGTGAAGTATGCTTTCATTTTATACCCCTGCTCCACCCAAAGTATCTGGCTTTTTAAAAAAAATCCTTCTGATTATGCCTTTCTTCACAAATATTCTCCATCAAAAATATTTGACTGACAATTAGCTGCTTCTGCTCATTTATCCATTTCTATTTGACCTTAGATTCAAAAGAAAAATCTTAGATTAAAATGACTCCAGCCCATGAATTTTTTATTTAAATACCTGAATCAATGTGGAACACAGTGGTCTCTAGAAATTTAAATTATTATTTCAGCATCCAAAAATCTGTCTGAAGGGTGGGATACCACAACTAAAAATTTAAAACATAATTATTACTTGAAGTTTTATGATAATTCAATAAATTAAAATCTGGACAATAGTAAGAGACACAAATGAAATCATACTGCCTCCATAATATAAAATATAATCATGGTATCATGAATCTTTCATATATCTAATAAGAACTTATTGAATGGTTACTTTGTGTATAGTAGTATTATTCCATATTAGGGTGTACAATGAAATATTTGGGCAAATTGAATCTTTTCTTTCTTGCCAGTTAAATTTAGAGTGAAAGCCAAAACAATTAAATGATTATTTGTAAATCAAAGTGAAATAAGTCTTTCTTTAAAAGGATAGCTAAACATTAAGTAGCACAATAGTATAATGATATTCAGTTTTTCCTACTCAATGCTATTCATTGTTTAGGGGTGACTCTCATTCCTCCAGGGTCACAAGGAGCTGCAGATTATCACAAAGTTAATCTTGATGGGGAACTGATAAAATGAAAAGAAAAATTATTATTTGTACTTCTTATACTGTTAGTGGTTTATATACTAACTCCAAATGTAATCACATTTCCATAGCCTCCTAAATCTTAGAAGGAAGCTGTGGTCTACAATCCAAATAGATGAAGTTAATGGGTTGTGTCTTGGACCAATGAATAGAAAAAGAAAGAATTGTTAGCATGTCACCATGATGGACCTATTACTATTAGTAGAAAGCCTGAATTAACTGTAGGATGACCTTGGCAATGTATCCATTTCCTTCCTAGACCATTATATAATGATTACACTTCCATGTCATTATCATAATGCTGTTTTGTCATTATACAGAGAATCTGGAGCATTTTTTAGTCATCAATAGAAGATGCGGTTAAAATGGGAGGGAAAAGATCCTCTAGAGAAATTTTCAAGGATAATTTTTTCCCTTCAGTGGAAGCAAATGTTTGCAAGAACGCTGTTAATAATGCAAGAGGTTTCATAGCCCCATCTAGTGGTCAGAAACTAATTTACTGCATAAGTCACCTAGGTAAGCGTCTCTACTTTTAAGATATGAATGATTTCAGCAATCATGGAGTATTATTGTGTTCCTAGCTAGTAGGATACGAGATAGGCTTGATCGACTTGTCATGTTAAATAGAAGTTGAATATTAATATGTGTTCATTTAGCAATTATTAAAATAATATAAACATTCATCTCCAGAACAAAATTAATTTTGGAATTATAATAGTTTGTTGACTTTATTTTAGAGCGGACTTCTTAACAGTTATTTCTGATAATAACATAAACCTCAAAGGGCACTTGGTAAAAATTTTGATAACAGAATCACATAAGCAGTTCTTGATATTTCAGATATCAGTATTGCCTCAGTCTTGAAAGTGAAATAAAATTTCAAAGAACGTTTTTTAACAAATTCTGTATCTTAGTCAAATTGGAATATTTATGGTTATAATCCTCCTAGAACTTTTGAGACACAAATAAAATAGACTGAACATATTGGCAAGCTTAATCTACACATCCCAATCCTTACCATAGCCTGAAAATGCAAGGATTCCAATTTTTAAGTTACAGACACACACACTGATTAGTTCCAATTCAATAGTGAGCATGTGTGGTGTTTGTTTTTCCATTCTTTAGATACTTCACTTAGGATAATTCTCTCCAGTTCCATCCATATTGTTGCAAAAGGCATTAAGTCATCCTTCTTCATGACTGTGCATAGAGGGAAGTATAACTCCATGGAAACCAATCGGGGAGTAGGGGAGGAGAAGATGGGAAAAAACCTTTCTAACAGATACAATGAACACTATCTAGGTGACAGACACACTTATAACCCTGACTCAAGCATTACAAACGTGATCCATGTAATCAAAAATATGTGTACCCCTGTAACACTTTGAAATTAAAATAAAATAAATTACATGTAACATGAGGTCAAAAAATATACATTTTAAAATAAAATGCATATAATATGAGAGAAAAAAAATACGTTGTATTACTGAAAGAAAAAATGCCACTGAGTATCATAAAGTTACTGTAAGTTTCTATTTAGGCAGCAATGTGAGCAGAAGCATCTAGAGACTCAAAAGTAATCAGCCAAGAAGAACTGCTTGTCCTTCAGGAGGTCATCAGGTATGGTGTCACTGATATAGCATCATACAGTGTAGAAAGTGGAAGTGGTGTGCAACATACTAACCAGCTGTGAGGCTTCAACTGCTCAAGATGCTACATCTGGCCTCTTAAGCAGTTTCACAGACATCATCAATACCATAATCAGCATATAATGGTCCAACAAGATCACCAACAAGAAGAGCCTGGAAGCCAGCTAGCCCATCGCACTGACAGGAGTTCACTGCAATTTAGTCCTCCTGGGCTGGACATGTTTAGAATATGGATGACAAGGAGAAGTACAAAGATCAACTGTCAGGCAGGTGAAAGTGGAGAGAGACCAACAGGAAACAAAGGAAATATACCCTAATGCTGAATTGAATCTCTTGAACAAGGCTGAATCAACCAGCCAAATTGTAGGTATGGGACAGTCCCAAAAGTGGCTGTTTGTAGTCCATGAAAAGCAGATACACATCAGTATATAAAAGGGTCTCATGACTCACACATCAAGAATCATGATCATTATAGGTTAGTCTATTTAGAATTCAAGAACAAAAATCAACCCCAACTTTTCACTAGTGATAATCATTATTAATGTTGACTATATACATCTTCCCAGAATATTTTCATAAGTTTTAATCAACTATGGTTTGAGACTCTTGAATCTCTTGTTACCAGGGGACAAATGTGAGTTTATCAATGTAAAAAAAAAAAAAAAGGCTGTACCAACTATGCTGAAAAGTGGAAGGCCAAAGGTCAAAACCTGAGAACAAGTGGATTCTTCTCCACATTGTCCATGTGGGTAGTTCCACCCCCGGGTGAAACCACGGTTCAACCCATGATTTCTAGTCTCTCTTGCACCATAAAAATTCCTTTGGTTGCTTTTAGTCACAAGAGAGTCATAATTCTCTAACTGAAATGTCTAATATCTGTCAACCATAATTCCAACTGAAATATTTCTCTTTCCTTAGCTTAGATCTGGAAATTACTGGGGGAGAGAAATAGCTGGGTTAAGAGGAGAGCATGGTTAGTTTCAGTTTGTTTGGGTCTCCTGCAGGGTTTAAGTGGGGATTAGGTGGAAAATAAAGGTGAGAAAAGCACTCATCCCTTCCCCCATCCCCAGTGGCACTGACGTAATTGCAAAATATTCTTCTTCTACCCTTTCTTCAGAATTCTCCTTCAACCTCTAGTGATATATATAATGTCTATTTCTCACAGTTCTTGAATCCGCTTAATTTAGTATTTGCATAATTTCTCCTCTTCACATCCATAGCTGCCAAGTTTGCCATCACTCAGAATCACTCTACCTCTGAAATCTTGTTCTGTAATATCTTTCTCTCTGCTTATAATGCCTATTATCCCAGTTCTTTTAATCCTCATCTCCTATGATGTCTTGTTCATTGAGGATCTTTAACTTTTCATTTTCTCCTCAATCTACAAACTCCTCCTGTTCTCACTTTCTTCCCGCTTAGGCTAATTTCAATCCACTTGCCCTTATGTCATGCTCAGCAAGGAAATCTGTGACCCAGAACGAATCTGCCTTTTCTCCTCCTGTATCAGAACTGTTTAAAATTGCTAAAGATGCCAAGAGATGAAGGAGAAAGAGATAAAAGGAGATGAAGAAGGATGGGCAGAGGAGAAGGAAGAGTTGGAGAAAGCGGAAGAGAGGGAAGAGAAGGAAGAGAAAGAGAGAAGAGGAGAAAAAGAAAGAAAAGAAATTTTTTCAATTCAAAATTTATACACATAAATTTTCTCTACCATTTATTCTTCCTTGGTGTTCCCTCTTCCATTTTCTACACGGCTCTCTCAAATCTCTGCTTTTATCCACAAGCTCCCCAATCTGCCACCTACTCAGTCACTCTCAACCAGTGATCATGCCTCCCATGACACAGAGAAGCTCCAAAATTTTGGTGAAATTGTTTGTGCACAGATTCATAATATTCATCCATAAAAAAACTAGTTTTAACCAACTTTATATTCTTACCTCCAGTTTTAAGGTATAATACTAAAACTGTGTTAATTTCTGTATCAGAGAACATTACATGAAATATTTTATTTAAGTACAATAACTGACTTGGGAGAGGTGTTGTTATTAATTTAACAAATTACTCACAGTTGCACAGCTGAAATTCAAAAGCAAAGTGTAACTAATTCCAGAGCGTAGTCCTTCCATTATTACAACATTATGCCCAGGAATACCTCCCACCTTAGTTTTCTTTTCCTTTTTTTTTTTTTTTAATTTTTATTTCAGCTTATTATGGGGGTACAAAAGTTCAGGTTATATATATTGCCCATGCCCCCCCATCTCTCCAAGTCAGAACTTTAAGCATGTCCATTCCCCAGACAGTGTGCATCGCACTCATCATGTGGGTATACACCCACCCATTCCCTCCCCCCATCCCCCATCCCCCCCCCACCCCCGGAGTCAGAACATCCAAGCGGAGTCAGAACATCCAAGCGTGTCCATTCCCCAGACAGTGCGCATTGCACTCATCATGTAGGTATACACCCATCCCTCCCCCCAACCCCCCATCTCTGTCCGATACCCAATTGGTGTTATTCTCAAATGTGCACTTAGGTGATGATCAGGGAAACCAATTGGCTGGTGAGTACATGTGGTGCTTATTTTTCCATTTTTGGGATACTTCACTGGAGAGAGTTGGAACCCATTCTATTAAGTGAAGTATCCCACCTTAGTTTTCAATTCCGCCTCTATACACCTCTTGAGCACTGGGACCCCACCCTTGGTCTTTTCTCTCTTCTGTGTGTGTAACTACTCTGATCTTTTCCTCTCAGCAAAGAAACATGATCAGATTTTTCTCATTTTAAAGAAAGTTCTTCCTAATACTATCCACTGTTCTGTTTATTGCCCTATTTTCATGCTTTCAACCCTACTTTCAGAGTCTCATTCTTTTCACTTTCTTACTTACCATTAACTTTCTACCAATGGTATATTGTGATTAATTCATCAAACTCTCCACACCTTATTCAATCTTTGTTTCATATGACTTCCTTCATTATCTGAGTTCCTCCTCAAAACTCCCCCCTTTTAGTTTTTAGGGGATTATCCAGTTCATCCCCACTTTTTTTTCCCTCTTGGACTCCCCTTCCTCTGTTTAAACCTCAAATAATAGAATTGGAATCCCCAGCATTCTGTTCATAGTTTTCCCACCCTACCTACTTCTTTCTTTTTTCACGTACACTACTCAGTTGTTATGGACTACCTCATTAAATCCACTAATTTGAACTAATATCTGTACCCAGGTGACTCATAAATTTATATTCCAGCTCAGACCTCTCATCTGTGTCCTTAACCCATATATCTAATTCCCTTTTAGACATTTCCACTTTGATATACTTAGGTTATTCAAATGTGGCACACGTAGAAAAAAATCAGCTTATATCCCAATATCTACCCATTCACCTATATGCTATTGCCTAGTCAATGATATCACCATCCATGGATAGATACTTAGATGCCTTAAGAGTCATGGTTGATTTTTCTTTTTATTTTATGTTGAAAGCAGTTACTCAATTTTACCTATTTAATTTCTCTTCAAAGTGTCCTTTCCTCTTATCTCAATGCCACTACTTTTATTCAGGACCTTATATTCCTCAACAATTTATAAGGCCTCAGCTGTATCATATATTCTCATATCTCTGTGCATTTTAACATTTTGTTTTCTATACCTGGAATGCCATAAATCAACTATGTCACCCTCTTTCTTTGGCCAATTCCTATTTTATTCCTTCACATTTTAGCTGAACTTTTCATTCCTTCAGGATGTCTTTCCTGACTCTTTCAGGGACTCTTCTCTGTGATATTAGAACAATTTATTGGTTCCTATATCACATCACTTGCCATACTTTGTAATTGTCTATTTACTCTAAATTGTAAGGTTCCTGAGAGCAGTTACTGCATATTTTATCTCCACTTTTATCCCCAGCTCCAAGTAACACTAATTTGTGTTACCTGTAAGAAAGTATGACTCTGTATTAGTCTTCTCTCTCACATATATAAGATACTCAAATCTCAACTAAATTCCAAATAGATATGAATGTGTGTGTGTGTGTATATATATATATGTATATGTATATATATATATATATATATAGTTGCTATGGATTTTGATTTCTCTACTTCTTATTCCTTAAGTTCAAGTTTTTCACCCTGACTGCTTTTAAACAATTTTTAAATTATGAATGATCACAATTCCTATTCACTTCACTAAGACTGAATATCTTCCTGGTTTTCATTGATTTTTGCCGTCAAAGCCCGCCAACCAAACACACCCAATTTTTTCTTTTTCTAGACATAGGGTAACATTCTATATACAATGTTTTGTACTTCTTTTTTTCCAGTTAAAATGATGTCTTGGATGTTATATTATATAATTACATTATTTTTCAGCCATAAAAAATGATAAACTAATACATTTTGTAACAGCCTGGATGGAACTGGAAACCGTCCTTTTAGGTGAAGTTTTGCAAGAATGGAAAAACAAACATATGTACTCACTACTAAACTGGAACTAATAGATCAACACTCTCGCTAGTAAAATTGGTAGTAAAATTAATGGAAATCAAGCATGTAGGAGGGGGGAGGAGGGAATGGGCAAAAACCTACCTAATGAGTGCAATAAACACTATTTGGGGCCGGGCGCAGTGGCTCACGCCTGTAATCCTAGCACTCTGGGAGGCCGAGGCGGGTGGATCGCTCGAGGTCAGGAGTTCGAGACCAGCCTGAGCAAGAGCGAGACCCCGTCTCTACTAAAAATAGAAAGAAATTATATGGACAACTAAAATATATATAGAAAAAATTAGCCGGGCATGGTGGCGCATGCCTGTAGTCCCAGCTACTTGGGAGGCTGAGGCGGTAGGATCACTTAAGCCCAGGAGTTTGAGGTTGCTGTGAGCTAGGCTGACGCCACGGCACTCACTCTAGCCTGGGCAACAAAGCGAGACTCTGTCTCAAAAAAAAAAAAAAAAACACTATTTGGGTAATGGGCACACCTACAGCTGGGACTCAAGCATTACGAAAGCCATCCATGTAACCTAAAACATTTGTACTCCCTTTATATTTTGAAATTTAAAAAAATAAATAAATAAAGACCCTGTCTGATCTGATGAGTGCAGTGAAGGCCCTTTGTGTTCATAGAAATAGTCAAGAGTTCATAGTCAAAAAAATGTTTTTTCTCCCTTGCAGCAGTAAACTTTTTCATTTCTGTCATTGCCCTTTTGTATCCTTATGGATGCTGCATTCTGCTAATTTACTTAATCATTCTATGCCCACCTAAAAAGTTCTGTGTTTCTTTCCTTGTCCTCAATGGGTTAAAATCTAACATGCACCAAGTACTTGATCTTCTAAGTGACAATATTGTGAAAAAGATGAAAGAACTTGTTAATGCACAAGCAGAGGAAGCACAAAGTGTAGTTAACACCATGAGTGTCACAAGGGAATATATCAGACACAGAAAAAGAAACCAACATGTTTGTTACCTAACACATACTGTACTATAACCTCATTTCTACTTATGCTACTTTTTACCTGACAGCTTCTAAGAGCTCTTTGGGAGCCAGTGTGACTTGTTAAATAAATATATATTTCAGTTTGTGTGCTTAAGAACTCATTTTAATTACCCAGTAGATATTAACAATGCTTTCTCAGCTGTTACTTTCTATTATTTCCTATAAATGAGCCTTTTGGCTGTTTTTAAAAATGCATCTTTGACCTAAAGATGAGAGTGCTCAAGTAGTTGTGACAATAGGCAGTACAAATTCCCTTCAGTTGGGAAATGAAGTAGGCAGCTTTCCTAAACATTACCCTGGTCTATTACTTCCACACATGGACATACATTATGTTTAAGATTTTCATGAATTATATTCTTAAAATATTAGAGATAAAATTCATGCTGCCTGATGAGAATCCCTCTAGCTACAACTTTGAATCTAATAGGAAAATGCTCATTACTTAACTAATGCTTGAAGTCACTGAAAGAGACAAGAATGAAAAAAAATTTAATCATAAACTACTTTTCTGCATAATGTTTCACATCATGGTGTTATGACCCTTTGGCTATGAGTAGGTAGCACATTCTTATTGAATGAAACACATTTTATTATTCTATAATTTCGAATATCTAACAATTTATTTGGCCTATCAAATTTGAAAAGCTTTCTATCAATATGTGCATAAATGTCAGCATATGACAAATTATATTGTAATATAGTTATAGGTATAACTAAAAATGACTTTTTTAAAATTCAACTGCTTTTAAAAATCTTTTTTTCTTTGACGTTGGAAAACAAATGTGGACTTGGTTAGTTCCTTTCTCCTAAGCCATTTTGCCCTGAGAAACCTCAAAAAGAATTTCAAGAAAAGTCTGATTATTCTCCGTTAGACTTTTTGTCCCTTATATGACTATATTTCTAAAGCACAGAAGTCCAACACTTTTTTTTTTTCATTTTGTAGCAAATAGAAATTTGTTTTGCAACTCCTTACAGAAACCTGAGAAAAAATCAATGACCACTTTGACAAGAACAATGCCACTTTCTTTTGAACAGGTCTCCTAGTTCCTAGTAACCTGTTTTCCCAGGACAGTTTACTTAGAAAATCAGACCAACCACCCCTGAGCTTTCTCGCTATTCTGGTTACACAGTACATGAGAAACCCTAAACTTCACAACTACTGGGACGCTATTTCTCAGTGTACCTATTTCATGCATGAGAATTATTCATGTTATATTTGTCTGGTACAAAGAGTAGCAGCTGCTGTGATCATTCTCCATTGAAACGTGCCGGTTAAGTCTGAATCAGCAAATGGACTAAGACATGTTATCCTTCTTTAGGACTCGAGTTGCTATAGTCTATTGTTTGAGAACATGGGCTTTTAAGTCAGGCTAATGAGGTTTTGGAACCTGATTCCACCATTTATTGGCTTTATAGCTTTGTATTCTTGGGCATGTTACTTAAATCTCTGAACTTAAATTTCAGCATTTGACAAATGCAAATAACAGCAAAATGGATTGTTCTGTTAATTTATTTAGATGATGCTTTTAAAATCTTTAGTATATAGCCTGGTACATGGTTAGTGCTCGGGAACAGTGAATTATTTTTGTTGCTATTATTATAGTTATCCACTTCATTTAGAGAAAGAATCTATATATTTACATGTAAAAAATCTTTAAGGATTGTGTTTAAATCTGAATCCATAATGGCCATGATGCTATAATTATCTTTTTAAATTTTGAAACATAGCCATTGAAATGAACAGATTTATAGCCAAAATCTATAGCTCTAAAAGATCTTTGAAGTTTTTATTGACTTTAAAAGAAAAAAAAAAAGAAGGCAATATTTGAGATTTGGCTTTGAGATTAGAGTACCCGGAGTGAGTAAAGCAGAGGTCAGGATTACCTTCTGCAGGTGTATTGATGTCTGTGATTGTTCATTACATGGCCAAAGCTGCCTCCTATGAACCCACATCATGTACTTAATCCTCAGTAGAAACTCCATTTCTGACAGTGGGGGAAAAACGGTATGCATGTATTAAGTCTTCTCTCGTTGAGGTTCTTTTTTTTTTTTTTTTCTTCCTCTCTCTGTCTCTCTCAAAGTTATTTCCAGCTATAATACAAAACTTGTGAACTGGCTGCTTCTTAGTAAATCTATGTCATTATAGCAATAGGTAATAGGCAGGTAGTTACAAAAGAGGAAGAGGAATTACCACATGCTAGTACTGTTCTAAGTGCTTTTCATGTAATGACTCACATAATCCCCGTGACAACCCTGTGAGATAGATACTATTGTTACCCCTATTTTATAGAGGAGAGAACATAAGCACAGGGAATTTAAGTAACTTGCCTGAGGTAATGGCTCATAAATGACAAACCCAGGCAGCATGGTTTCAAGGCACTTAAACAGGATGCTTCACTGTCACAGCGAGCAAGATAAAGACAACTAATTTAATATAACATTGATTTTTTAAAATTTTACCTTGTAATGACAGTAAATCTATTCAACAGATGAAATAATTGAAAACAGATAAATTAAATGAACTGGCCAAGATCTTACAGCTCTTTGGTTGTGAAGTCTGGATAAGAACCCAGGCTTCCTTTCTACATGTCTTTCTTGTTCTTCTGTACCAGAGCCCGATAGTCACCAGAAAACGTGGTAATGAATCTGCATCTCAAACTGCTTGGGCAACTACATTTTACCTGGAATTAACAGACTTTTTTTACTTTTTTAAATAAATAGAATTTTGAAAGGCTAGCATTAAACTCCACCAAAAGGCACACCTTTAAATAACAGATATAGGTATTATAGTTGCTTGAGTAATAGTTAAACAAATTTGTTGAATTTGGATAAAGAATATCAAGATAAAAAACAGAAATATACATTTTAAAATAGCTATTTACAAGGGCAACTCAGCAAAAAAGAGTCTAATTTGTTCTAGTCTTACAGAAATACAACTATTGTAACTTTAAAATGCGCTATGAGATAGAGGAATATATTCAAGCATGTATTAGGTGTAGAACAAGCTGGTAAAATAATCTGAACTACAGATCATTATTGGTTAATTAAATTCTGTTTTATAGATTTAAAATTGATAAAGCAATGATTCCACAACATTTTATTAGATAAAAGAAAAAACAAAGAAAATATTAGTGTGTAGGATATTATGCAAGGTTTATTAAGAAACATAAATCTAGTTTCTCTGATGGGGCTCAGGTGAGAGGTAGGATAAAAAGTCAGCTCTTTCCTATCCACAGCAAAGCATCAACTGTAGCACAATTTAAGTGGGTATAATGCTTAACTGGCATTACAAAAACTGTCACCAGTCAGCTGTGAGATACAGGTCCAGTTACTTAATTTGAGGGGGCTGGTCACAGTTTCTTTATCATTCAGATTGAAGAGGTGTACAAGATTATATCTAAGCTTCTTTCCAGCTCTAATAGCCTATTTTCTACAGAAAACTGGTTGATACAATTGCAGCCATATCAATTAATAGTAAACATTATGCAGGTCCAGCCATTTGGACAATATTATTTGTGCCATGGTCTAATTTATGATTTATATAGAGAGATAATATCAGTCTACTCAGGATTTTGTTATTTCCTTATATTTTTAGTCAACAAATGTTGTTGAAAACCTGAAAGGACGTGATCAATGAAACATTGTACCTCTCCTAAAGAAACACACAGCCTTGCTAGGAGGCAACTTACTGTATTTAAAAATCCCTATTTCTCTGTCTAAATGCTATTATGATACTTTTGTTCTAGAAACAACAGAGCCATCAGAGTTGAAATCCTAAATGAGGAATACAAGGCAGCCTTGATATTGAGGATAATAGTTAAGCTGGGTTTTGTAAGCTAAGTAGTAGTTTACTAAGGGAGAAAGAGCACTAAAGATAGAAGGAAGATCCTGTACAATGACACTAGATAAAAAGTGGCCTGGGTCAGCCTACAGTTCAGGGTCACAGGAAAAAGATAAAGAAAGAAAGAGAGGAGAATAGTGTTCCCTTAGAAAGTGGATTATATATAGTGAATCATGTAATTGAGAAATTGATCATATTCTCTTGATTAGGGGCCTCTGGTGAACATCCACATGGGTTTTCTAAAAAAAAAAAAAAAAAAACCTCTTCAGAGTAAAAAATCAGTAAAAAATCAGAACTGATTTTTATCCAAATGTCTCGTCCCCACAAGCTTGTTTTACACGTCATTCTGAGGCTTTGCCAATGGTCCAATCAAATGGCCAGGCCATTAGCTCTAGCCTATGAGTCCAGGAAATTCAGTCTTCCATGTGCCCCACCAAAATGGCCCTAACAGCCCCAATCCCCATCAGAGATTGGGGGCAAAGGCTAACCAAAGTGTATATAGATAAATTCATACCTAACAGGTAAAATGCACACTATCTGGGTGATGGACACACTTATAACTTTGACTCAAACTGTGTAAAAGTAATTCACATAACAAAACATTTGTACCCCCGTAATATTCTGAAATAATTTTTTAAAAAGTGTGCATAGAGTAATATATCAATACCAAAAATACATTCAGTAGTGGGGCCATTCAATGGAGGTTCATACAGGCCCAAAGGGATCTATTTGTAGTTGAACTTGGACAAGAGTCCTGGCGGTGATTGCGTCAAATCCTAGGGAGAACATCATCTGTTTTCCCCTCATCTCGGTGCCAGAGCTTGCAGGGACATCAGTCACTCATGTGCCAGAATCCAGAAAGCCCAGGAAGAGTCATTCTCCTCTTCCTCCCCACTGAACTCTAATCTTGGCATAGGGCCTCTTATCACTCCTGGGGATTGAGGGCCATAGGCTTAATCCTTAGTCTTGTTTCTTTTCAAAAGCTATGACATCACAACAAAAGTTAGCGGGGCTCTCAAACCTATTTCCAAGCCCTTTCCACAGGGAGAGGCAGAGAGACCACCCCCATCAGTTATAGAAGCCACCTGTCAGAATTTGGCCACAAATTTTATGGGGGAGGGAGCTGGGCCAAGAAGCTGGCCAGGGAGCAGACAGCTTTTTCTGTCTGATGTTGCAGGGCCGGTTGGTTTAAGGGGAGCCTGGGCTTCCCCAAAGTCGGGTAGATCCCAAAAGGCTGTGGCTGCTGCTTACATTCTGATATCCTGGCAGCCACTGCTGTCTGGGCACCCTGAAGAGAGAGAGTTTGTAGTAATGCATCCCAAGCCATGCCATGCCACTCTCTTTTACTAGCTTTAGCAAGATTACCTCCAGAGGGGATCTAATTAAGTCTCTGTGGTCTCTTCAGGACCACTGGGCAAAGCACTCATGAAATACTCTTCGTCTTTTTTTTCTCTCTTCTGAAGTTTCAACAACTTCCTGCACTACAGGGTGTTTATGAGTTCCAGGGACCCACTTAGAGCTCCTCAGCTTGTGGGAGCCCACTGACCATCTCTGGTTCCCTAAGCAGTGGCAAAGGAGCTCCTCCCATAGATTTCTCTGAACCTCTTTGTTTTATTTCTAATCTGACACACTGGTTGAGCCTAGCCAGAGAGGCAGGAGCTAAAGAGAAGGACCAAAGGTCCCTCTTTGAACTAAAGAACTTACATAAACAATCTGCTAGCATCCTTCAAGAATGCCCCACAACTTCCTAGCACTTGCCAAGACTCACTGGTAAAGTGCCCCACAGAAACAAACTCTCACAAACAATCCACTTACCATCCCTCCACATCACCCTGTGGACTCTGCTAGCACCACCCAAGTGCCTCATGGGATTTTCAGGCTTTTTGCTCCCCCAGAAGGGCATTATGCTTAATGCGCTATTGTACTCACAGTGCCAATCTGTCAGGATATCAGGTGGGTTGGAGAGAGCTGAGCTGTCAGATGTCACACTAGCCAATTAAAAACAATGAGCCAAAATGGAAGTAACAGTAAAGCTTTTAATCACTTACTGTAATGATATAAGTAAGAGCCTAAAACCAGAGAAAGCACTGACTCCCTCCTTCCCATTTTCCCCCGTGGAACAGCACCTCAGTCAAGGGTCAGGTGGATCAGCACAGATGTGGGGGTTGTCTCACTGTTGAGTGGCCCTGGAACAAAAGGCTCCTATAGCTTTATGCACGCAGATGCAGGAGAGAAGGGTGAGAAGAAATGGCTAGAAGTTGAAAAGTCCTGAGTATTGAGTCAGAGTGAGGAAAATGTCCTTAAGGTTCTCCAAAAACAGAAGAAGGTTTTGAGGGTGGAAAATATAATGGGCTGCTTTGATTTTGTTTTACTTAGTTGGAAGAATGGAGCATAGGATGAAGTGAAGAAAAAAATAGGCAAAAAGAGAACTTTGCAATAATCCAAACAAATTCAATGCTGAGCCATGATTGTGGCAGGAGAGTGAAGAGAAGTATTTAGGGAAAGAATTCAGGGATGTATTTAATAAAAATTGTTAAACAATTGGAAACAATTAGATGTGGAAGTGAAGAAATAATTGGCAAGAGCAAACATTTTAGCTCAGGAGTTAGGGCATCGGGTATCTTTAGTGAAGATAGGAAATATAAAAAGAAGTTTATGCTTGGGTGGAGGTGAGTCTAGTGATTTCTAATTATTTTGACAGCCAACGAGATATTCTGATAGAAGGCCTAGAGTTCACATAAGAGTTGGAACCTGTTAATTGGTCTGGAAATCAGTAGATAGATGTTCACTGGTTATGCCAATTATCCACATAACTGAGTAAAAATAAGTGCATATCATTCTATCTCAATAGTTAGAAAAATATGATTTAGAAAAATATACTTTATAGCATGAATTTTATGAATAATTGCATAATTCCTTATTTTTGATATGTTCATAATAACTTTAAATAGAATGGCTATCTTAACATAAAATTGGCTCTAGAAGAAAATTGTGAATCATTCTGATAGCGTGCCTACAAACTAATGAAACATTTCTTGTTTGGTTGGTAAAAATATAGATAGATACATAGGCAGACAGAGAGGCAGAAAGACATATATCTATATATAAATATACTATTTATATGTATATGATGTGTGTGTACACACATTATATACTATACTCAGTAAATATTCCATGGCAATTGTGAGCTGAATATAAAATCCCAAGCACCCCGCTGAGCGGAGTCTTCCAAAGGAACCCCAGAAAAAAGCCTTAAAACTGGGTTACCAGCCATGATGGGATGGGAGGAGTACAGCACAAATACACATGTGTGTTTTCTCTTCATAAATATTCATGACTCCTCCTATAGCTTGCTAAATATGTATATTTAGCCACCCCACTCAATATAAAATCCTGTTCCCTTTTGGTCACTCCCTTGAAACATGTGTTCTTGGCTTCTGGCTGGAGTAATGTTTCCCAGCCTGTCAGAATGGCCACTGCAAGTTGATAATCCTTCATGAGAAAAATAAACCTCACAGTTTTTTTTTTAATTAACATCATCTCAGACATTTACTAGCAATATAAAATTGATTCAAGAAGAAAACCAAGGGAGGGATAAATTGTTTCAATAATTTGCTTATGTTTTAGATTACTTTATAACTTTACTTTCTAAAATTAGCGAACCCTGAACAACTAGAGATGACTTACTTGGGTGGGCCCATACTAGGCTTATACACTCTTCCCTAATTCCAAAGTTTTATTTCTTTGCACAAAAGCATCAACATTTTTTTTTCTTAACAGTCATATATTTTTTAAAAATCTTAACAATACCTGTTTTAATTTGTTTAGTTTTCCTCTTTCTCAATTATCACTTTTTCTGTAAACTATGCTTGCCTCTGTTCAAGAGGTTCATGCTGTTCATCTTGTCTATTTTTTAACATATACATACCAGCACTATCTTATACTTGGTGTTATGAGTTACCTACCTGAGGGCAGAAATCTTGCCTTATTTACTCTGTATTTTCAGAAGCTGGGCC
This sequence comes from Eulemur rufifrons, assembly GCF_041146395.1. Taxonomy (NCBI): domain Eukaryota; kingdom Metazoa; phylum Chordata; class Mammalia; order Primates; family Lemuridae; genus Eulemur; species Eulemur rufifrons. Next base: position 42,806,201 of record NC_091000.1, on the reverse strand, counting down.
AATAAACATTTGTGAATAAGTAAGTGGAGGATCAACACATTGAACATGTACCAGGAGTTTTCAATGTTTGGCTCTAGACTCTCTTCCTTATCTTAAAAGTTGAATTATTTTGGTAAAATAAAATCCATTATTCTCCTTTTACCTTTGGCAACTTGGGTATGCTTCAGAAGGATGAAATCCAAAAATTATTCCTTAATTCTAAAATTAAGATATAGATGCATGACGTACACTCTACTATGTCTGAAAAGTGGTGCCAAATAAAAATAATAGATGTTTTGATATGTTTCTCTACTTTTTAATAAAGAGTACAATGAAAAATATGGCCATCAAATTTTTAAGAGTGAATAAAATTGAGATAAACTAAGAAAAGCAAGGTAATATGTGTTAGACTGTTGCTTCCCATTTCCAAAATGAATTTCATTCCTACATTCCAGGCTTGGAATGTAAAACTGTGACAAACTGAAATTGATTCTGCCTAAACAAAACAAAATAGTATAAGTAGTTCTCCTACCAAAAAATGTTTAAATTCTTCTTTTACCTTCATATTTGTTAACACTTCTATAAAATAGATTTTCAACCTTTAAGTATATTGATGTTTAATTTACCTTAGAAACTTATGTATAAATATTTAAACAACAAGGGAGAGAAAGAGCTCATGAGATTTGGAAGTATGGTATTACAGGCTTAGCTTTACCACAAGGAGAAAATGAAAATTTTCTTCCTACAGCATTTCATGATATTTAACCACAAAATAAAATTGACAGGTTGCCAACACTGTAAAAATCCCATGCAAACATGGGTCATGGTATTCAGCCCCCAGTTATGTCTCTTGACAGCAATATTTCTGAGCATTCAATTGGTTTAAACTCTGTTTGGGAATATCAGCCTGCATTGACAGATACTTAAAACAGCCTGACATGGAAAAACAAAGCTCAATAAGACTACTCAGAAAACAAGAAGTCACAAAGAGCCCATTACCACCCCAAATATGTAGCTATCAATTCCTCACCAGAGGCCCTTACCTGATACGGTTTTGAACAATTTCCTGGGGTGGATGAAGGAAATAAAGGACTCTGAGTAATATATTCTTAATCAAAGTTTCCCATGTAACAGTACAATCACCCCATTTATCATTTTGTCTGCTTTTGACCCACTTAGTATAGACTATGTCTAACATTCTCAGGCTACTCTAAGAAACCGATTCTAAGCTCAATCATGATGAATGACTTCACCCTAGACTTCCCAAGCTTTCGTTTCTTGGATCAATGTCCCATATACACTTGCTACCAAATGGATTTCAATTAATCCATGGGGGTCGTGGAGTAGAAAAATTACCAGTTTGAATAAAGGAATGATCAATTAACCAAGAATTTTAAGCATCTGTTAAATTCTAATGTCTGTGCAATGCAATGCTGGCGGGGGGGAGGGGGGGGAGGAGGTTTAGACATCATCCCTGTCCTCCAGGAGCTTATAACCTAACACACAAGCATAACATAAAAAACAAGTCAGGTGCTAAACTGTATGATACACGAATTAAGAGTTAAACAAATGCGAGAGGAATAATAGTCAACCTATTAGATAAATAATTCCCAGAGCAATGGGACTCCCTATAATTCCATTTCTTTCCATTTTCCTACATTTATGCAGCATAATAAGATGTTTACTTTAGAGAACATCTGGTGATTTCACATCCATTTACTGCTATTATTTCTTATATCCAGAAATCTAAGTGCTTTAGAACCTAAAAGACTTATATTTGTTTAATTCCATTCTGACAGACAGTGGTTTTATAATTTAATTTTTTTCTTTACAAGTTTTAATCCATACATTTTGAATAAGAGGTAGTTTTTATTAGAGTAAGTCATAGCAAAATTCAGAATGGCAAAAGTGTGTGTCAGCTGCTATCTGTGGATAATGCCTATTAACCGATACTAAAAACTAATGAAGAATATCATCCAATCTGACATAGGCCAGAATGGATTCAAACTGGCTGAAGACATATTACGCTCATTCTAAAATGTTGAAAAGAAAATTCAGTCCATGAAGAAAAAAATGCCTATCTGACCTTATAAATCCTGTTGCTGGAACTTAAAAGGAAGTGTGGATCAAATTTGATTTATACTATAGGTACATACATATAACTCTTCACAGTGATATGTTTGCAAAGGAAGACAATGACATAGCTTCTAATAGGAACACTCTTTCAGCATGACACATAATTACATGATTACAAAAACTCAGGCCCATTACTTCAATTAGTAATTGATATTTAATCAAGAGAGTCTGAAATGCCAAGAGATATTCCTGGGACTGAGTTGAGCATAGGCAAAGAGATGGCTTTTACAAATAAGTTTAACTAAAGATCCTTTCCATTAATGCACAAATGTGCGTATATATAGTTGTATTTATGAGTACGTAAATGTGTTTATAAATTTCTAATCATTCTGAAATCCTACTTACAATAATTTAACAATGGGATTTAGTTTTAAGCAATGACAGATGTTCAAAGTTTATGGTTGTTTTTAAAAAACAGTGTGAAATTACAAAAGAAAATAAATTATTCTGCATTATTATATTTCCATGATAGATTCTCTAACAGCATCATGATTTCACTGACCTCATATAATGAAGATAAAGAAAACATTCAAAACAAGTTTAGATATAGATATTGTTATCATCATCATTATTATATTATTTGGGTCCTCTTATGTTGAGAGTTACTGGAACTCCTACAGTAAATTTTGCTGTCTTCCAAGGGGAAGGAAGAAAGATTTCTTCATGACTTTTAAGCACAGGGTATTCTGAGAAGATCACTAGGGCAGAGCACTATATAATGTGGTTAGACAATTCGGTTGCAGTGGAGTCAGTGATCTGAAAGTGAAATATACCAAAACACTCCTAGAAAGTTAAAATTTCCCAAGAGCCATAGAAAAATCTCTTAGCATCTATATTGATTGAATAAAGTTGTTGTAGAAGGAAGCTGAAGATAGAGAGGTATCATTTGGTGACAGGAGACAAGACCAAAGTTGGAACCAGAAGCACTAGTTCAAACTGGAAGAATGGGAATTGTTAGGAAGTAGAACTTTAAAGGCTCTCCAGGTCAGATTATTGCTGAGCAAGACCCCAGGGAGTGGGATAAATAGGTAGGCTCTCCACTTTCCTTAAGAATCTCCTGCCCCCACCCCAATAAGTTTGACACAAGTATATTACTGCATGAATCACTTCCTTTTTTTTTTTTTTTTTTTTTTCCTAGTATGGAATGGTTACAACCAGAACATCTGTGACCACAGGAGAACAAAATCCTGTTAGCAAAAATACTCCATTCTGTTTGGGGAGCAAAATGCAAAGCCCTCTGTGAAGCAATAATCCTTCTATTTTAGTTTGTGAAATTCACTCATGGTCAATCACTACCCTATTTATCCAGAAAGTGAGGTCATAGGGGAAAAAAGGGATAATGGTTGGATGCGGACTCCTTAAAAGAGAAATAAGTACAGGTAAAGGAGATAAATAGGATAGGCATAGTCCAGTTGTATTCTATGGTAGCGCTGTAAGATCAATAACATGGCAGCAAGCACTCTTTCTGAGAGTATAGAATATATGGCAGAAGACATGGGCTTGGTGTCTGCCTAGTTTTTACATCTTTAAATCATCTCAAAGAGAACTACATCTCTCAACCACCCTCAGAGGCATATAAGAGACTCCTGCAGAAACAATAGGACCTCCAACTGAAGGGCCTACAGTAAATGTGTCCCAATGGAATGAGTTCATGCCTGGAGAGGGAGGGCATCAACTCTTTCCATGATTGACCTTTAGGACAGAGCTAAGAAATTATATCTTAAACAGAAAAATGAAGGAATCTCTCCACAGCCTTCAAAGGGGGAGGAGATTTGGGAACTAAGTCAAAGAAGACCTGGGATATGCTAGTTTATTTGTGACTCTCCAGTTTTAGCCCTCATATTCCTGTGTTCCAGAAAAGAGCTCTGTCCCTGGGTAGGGGCATATAAGTTACATAATTCAATTTTGTGCCCCTTGAGACCCCTCAGCTATGACTTAAGAGGTTTATTTGTGAAATAACTTTGAAGGAGGATATAAATATATGTTTGTGTTTGTATGGTGTGTGTGTGTTTGTATATGTGTATACACACATACATCTCTTTCTGTCTCTATATATATGTATGTGTGTGTGTATATATATATATATATATATATGAGCTATGAAATGATGTAGAGAAAACCATAATAATTAACTATTACTAGTATTATCCATACAGAAAGAGCTGTCTTATGAGAAAAAATGTTGCAATAATTTTGTATTTGGGAGTGATAGAAGGTAAGTCTCGCCCCATGCTAGAACATAACATTTTAGGGTTCAGCAGTCAGTTTCTAGCTTTCGATGAGGGAATAGTCCTACTCTTTATAAAGGGAGAAGAATTCAAAGTAGAATGTAAGTGGTGAGGGGAACAGCCAGCCAGCTGAAAGTTGTAAAACTACAGGATATGACTTCTCTGCATGAACACTCACCTGCCTTCAATAACATCAACTAAATCTATCAATGCTTGGTGTGATTTTTGTAATTGCAAAACTGAATAAGAGGCTGAGTGTGAAAATGAGCCAGCTTTATAGAAGCCAAGATCCAAAAGACAGAGGAGGCTGGGGAAGATAAGCCAACATGTGAAGATTAGAGTGTGAACTTCCTCAGGCCAGTGAACTTGGGTCACCTCAAGCTTTTTTCTGCTCAAAATGAGATCTCTTCAGAGAGATACCTCCTGATAACCCTATATAAAATAGCCACCACTTATTCCAATCAGCCTCTACCCTCTTACACTGATGTTATTATTCTTTGGAGCACTTTTCCCTCCTGATGTGTTATGTAATGGAATTTGAGGGCAGGTAATTTTCTTATCCTCCCTTGTTTAGATTAATGGAGAACTAAAACACAGAAAAGAGACAAATGAATGTCAAAATGTTGACTTTATTGCTGATAAAGCTAGTTATGGAATGTGGCTTTAGGGCTTCTACTCAAAGACCTTCCTAACAGTTTGTACTCCGACAATCCCTCCAAATCTAAATATTGGGGGAGCAAATCTCCATTATAGAGAGAGAGGCCAGGGGAGTCTCACTAGCTAAAGTTCATTCAGGGAAATATGAGGCCAGAGGAGAAAGGAAGTTATTACCTCCTGAAACATTATATACTTGATTGTTTGCTTAAAATGTAAGCTCCATGAGGGCAGAAAATTTATTATGTTAACTGATGAATCCCCAGTGTCTAGAACAGGGTCTAGCATTTGTTAGGTATTCAATAAATTTTAGTTACATTAATAAATTAACTAGAAAGATTTAATTTCAGCCAAAGAGCAGTGAGAACCTTAGATGACATCAAGAATGTGTGAATTTGAGTTAATAAGGAAACATTCAGGATGCATGATTGACATGAAGATGTGCCACCTGGATCTTCCTTTGGGGAAAGACTTGCCCAGCTGCAGGGAATGCTGTCAGCATTGCTTCCTTCAGAGCCTGCCCTAGCTGCAGAGACATCTAGGATTTTTTTTTTTTTTTTAAAGCCAGTCAAATTTAGCAGTGGGGGGTTGAATACCAACTTTACTGACACTAATGTTAATAAGTTCTGATAACCCACTACCATCGGACCAGCCAACATCCGGGATTATACCAATGAGTGAGCAAAGTGGGACTCTAAGAACATGGCAATTTTGAGCCTGGGCAGGACTCCTCTGATGGGCAATAATTGCTCTGGAGCATCCAGAAGCGTTGGCTGAGACTTTGTTAGGCTTACACCATGGTCTGGCATTCCTCTCTGGCCAAGTCTTCTTCCTCTCCCTTCCTTTCATGGTGTTCATGCTTAATAATCATTTTTCACACTTAACTTTGTCTCTGCATCTGCATCTGGAGAAGCCACCCTGTGACAAGAGTGATGTCCAGTAGGGAATGAGACATATAAATATGCAGCTTGAGGAGAGATGTTTTGGTGTAGAGATAGCAATTTGGGAGTGATCAGTGATCACCACAGACGTGGACAGTGAAACTTCAAGAATCCTTTATATCGCCCAGGGAAAAAGAATTATGAAGGGTGAGAATAATAGTAAGAGAAAAACACAGAGGGAAGACCATGTGAAGATACAAAGAAAAGACAGCCATCTGCAAGCCAAGCAAAGAAGCCTCAGAAGAAACCAAACCTGCCAACATTTCAACCTTGGACTTCTACCCTCCAGAATTGTGAGAAAATAAGTTTGTTGTTTAAGTCAAAGAGAGAGAGAGGGAGAGAATAGCAGTAAGAAATAGGAAGAGAGAATCTGAGGAAATACCAACATTTAAGAGATGGCAAGCAAATCTATAAAGTAGCAGAGTGACCCAGGAAGGGAGGATGGAAAAATATCCACTATATTTGGCAACTTCAATGACATTGAGTATGGGGGGGAGAGGGGGGCGGGTAGATTTCAATGGCTGAATTTTGAATTGAGTGAATAAGAAGTGGAGACAGTAGGTTAACCTATACACTCAAGAACTTTGGATGAAATAAGAGATGTTTGTTACAATGGGAAGAAATAGGAAACAAGAGGGGTGTAGAGAGAAGAAGAAAACTAGTAACAAAAGGCAGACATGTCAGAAAGCAGAGACAGCAGCAGAGATTAAAAACAGCAACAGGAAAGCAAGTGACAGTCACTGCCAAAAGTAATATGTGAGAGAAGAGCAGAATACCAGCTGTGAAAATTTGAAAGAAAAAAATCACTTCCACAGAATAGGCATCATCTTTTACAACCGAAGAACCCCTTTAAGAAACATGCACTTTTCTATGCTAGGGAACATGCCTAAGAGACACTTTTTTTTTCAAAATGGAAAAAAAAGTGCCCAGGAGCTTTTGAAACAGGAAATCTTTAAGCTACGAAAACCCTCAATAAGACACTAAGTCCGACAGAAAGGTGATATTTTGTGGAAAACTCCAAATGCGCTGGAAAAGGCACCTACATATCTCCAACCAGTGACTTAGAACAGGTGTCTGCTCCTTGGTTTTTTTTCTTTTCTTTCTTTCTTTCTTTTTTTTTTTTTGCACTCCCTTTTTCTTCTTTTTATTTTCTCCTACAGAATTTGTTTTATTTTTACTTAGTTGTACACAGTTTAAAGTTTTGATGTTTGAAGACCATTTTTACCTACCATTTTAGGCTGATCAAATCATGTGAATAAATGCATAAAACTTCAAAAGGACCAGTTTCTTTAACTAGGTGTGGAAATGTTAGCCAGGTAAAGTTTCGTGTACCACCAGATATTGTGATTAACTTTATTATAGGATGAATAGTGGGAAGTAGGGAGAGACATGCTTTAAATTCTTGAGGTGATTTGTGGTTTTTTCTCTTTCAGTTTCCATAGCTATAAAAGAATATGTTTTTCTTCAACAATTGGCTTCTTTTCAAAGATTTGCTTGCATTTTTTCCTCTCTTGCCCTAATGTAAGTAAAATAGCTAATGTCTGAGGCAGAATTCAAAACCTTTCCCCTCAACTTTCCAGTCCCTTGGTTATTCAATCAAATACTAATTTAGCTATTGCTGTAAAGGGAATCTGCAGATGGAATGGAGGATACTAATCAGCTCACTATAAAATAAGGAAACTAATCTGGGTTATCTATGTTAGCCCAATGTAATCCCATGAGCCCTTAGGAGCAGAAGAGGAAGGCAGAGTCAGTTTGATAAATTGTATAGAAAAGAAGGCAGCAGAAACATGAGGCAGAGGGTATCATTGACCTTTGAAGTGTAAAGACTTAACTCATCCTTGCCAGCTTTGAAGATGAAGAGGGCCGGGAGCTCAGGAATGCAGGAAACCTCTAGAAGCTAAGAAGGACCCCTTGGCGGACAGTTAGCAAGGAGATGAGGACCTCAGTCCTATAATCATAAGAAAGTGAATTCTACCAACAACCTGAATGAATTTGGGAGTGGATTCTTCCTTACAGCCTCCAGAAAGAACACAACCTGGCCAAAATCTCAATTCCAGCCTTGTGAGACCAAGCTGAAAACCAGCTGAGCCACAGTGTGTTGGATTTTTGACCCACAGAAACTGTAAGGTAATAAATGGGTGTTGTACTAAGCTGCTAAATTTGTGATAATTTGTTACAGTGGTGACAGAAAACTAATACAGCTAACAATCAATTAATAAATAACATTGAAGTTTTTACTCCCAATTAAATCTTTCCTGCCCAATGTAGGTGAAGTCTCAATCCAATAATTCTAGATTCCAGTTCCCAATTTGTCTGCATTTTATTGTGTACCATGCACAAATCACTTGACAATGCAAAATACGTGACTGAGGCAAAAATCTCAATCACTGGAAGTTTATTAAACCAAAGTTTGAGGATGTGGCCAGGAAAAACACAAACCACAGATGCATCTGTGCCTGTTTTTCTGAAGCAGGATTTGGGAACTCAGTTTTTAAAGGGGAGAGGGCGTACAGAAAGAAAAAAGGAGGAAGGCGGTACACAGTGAGACAAATGGTTACATTCTTGTGAGGCCCAGGAAATCTGTGTCTTACTTATGATAAGGTGGTTGGGTCAGCAGTCTGAAATGTTGGTTCTTGGTGTGCTCTTGGCCAAAGAATGACCACACACACCAAAAGCAAGGTAAGCATGAAAGGACGTTTATAGAGGAGAGAAAGATAGGATTATAGAGCAAGAGCAATATGTAGGTTTACAGAGTAAGAGCAAGATATGTTTGTCACAGAATAACAAACGGGCCCCTTGTCATGCCAAAAAGGCCATGATTATGGTCTGGTGTCTTGTCTTGTTTTATCGAGTCTGGATTGGGCCTTCCTCAAGGTTCACTTTGAGGAAACCACTTTGATGGACAGTTGGGAGTCATATGACCTGAGTCTTACTGCGCATAGGGGTCTCCCATGAGCCTCTCTGAAAGCGCATGGTCAGGGATGAACCTCAGTGTACATTTAAGCTAATGACATGATAATTAGCCTTAGGTTGTTCTAGGTCACCTTCTAGACCCTATTGTACCTCTGCATTCTTTTGCAGTTGGCATGCTAAGTTCTGATTGGCAGATTGTTAAGGTGTTCCCTCCTCCCCCAAGTGTGGCAATTGCTTGGGGCACCCGCCTTTGTCCCCAAGAGGGGCTGGAGGTCCCTGGCTGTTTGTCTGCCTAACAGGGTGAATGTTAGAAAAGAAAACGAGAGAGCAGGAAGCTTCAATTACATAGATATCCCTGGATAGGTAGAAGAATGTTTGATCTTGTCTCTGTTCTGCACCTGAGAATCAGAACAGACTTTAGTTTTAGGAGCTAGACTTAGCCTGCAGATTCAAAGTTACAATGTGCATGTCCTTGCTTATGGGGGCCAGCAAGGAATTGTCTCATGAATGATCTGTAGGTGTAGTCCGTGTAGATGCCTGAGGTCTTTTACCTTTCCCTGGGGATGTGGCTGATGCATAAATGTTAGTAACAGCTATTCATATGAAAGGGTGAGTTATGTGCCACCTCCAGGCTTGACCTTCTTTTTTGCATAAGGAGTTGGGGGGGAGGGGTAGTCCTGGAATTTTTATTTTCCTTTACACATTTAAATTGCTAAGTGTTGTCTCTTCCTTCATTACATACGGGAAATACTATCTGTGCTGTGTGATCATTTATACTATTGGAAGAACAATGATCTACAAATGGAAAACATTATCAAGTGGTAAATTATAACTACCAGTTAAATTCACCCCACCAGAATCTGCATGTGATTAATTATGAGTTTATCAAGTACATCTGGCATCATTTCAAATTTCTAGGAATGTACTAGAATAATCCAACTTAAACAGAACTAAAGCACGAAGCATAACAAAACTTTAATTTAAGGTTTTAGAACACTTAAAAACACTAAATGTTGTTCTCACCTATTGGCAACAGAGGTGAAACGTTTTACATGAACACACTGGCACAGAATCCTTCCAGCTCAGCATTGATTACATTGTGAATACACTCAGATTGTTCTGTGTTCTTAAATTCATTCCTGAATTTTTTATCTACCTTTAGTTTTTGTTAATCTTCTGATTCCTGATTCTAACTCCAGGATGCTACTAAGCATGGTAGTTTCATATTTCATTAATGTCCTAGTGGCCACTAGGAAAGGAAAACGCCTATGCTACTACATATTGGATATCTTGAAAGAAAAGAACAAGTGATGTCAGACTCCATCAATTTGGAATTAATTTTGACTGTCTGCTCAGCCACCCTATTTTTAAATCTAGTTCATTTTGAGTTGATTGGAAAATAATAAACATGATTTAGTCTATAAATGTTATCATTCCACATTTTCTCATATTCTTATGTTTTGTTGTAATATATCAATTTGCCTCAGCTACCACCTTTTATTAATTGAAAAGCCATGACCCATTGTTACTGTTCCAGCACACCTAACTCTCTGGCTTTGAGTGAGCATTAGTCATTCCAGCAAGTGAGCCTAATGACAACACTAAATGCAACAGCAAATCAACACTATCTTCTTTGAGCTTTCACAAAATATATAAGGTGGTTCTTTCCATTCGATGCAGCAAGGTAGATATCTGATTAAAATAGACATTCCTAATGAGCTTCAGATGAGCTGCCAGTTGAAGCACAGAATATTATTATAAGATATTATATCCTACTTGGATATGATGTGAATTTTTTGAATGAAGGACAATATGGGCATAATGAGAGCTGACGATGGCAAGGTTCAAGTGTTATAGTACCTGATTTGTTAAGTGTGTATTAAATAAGAGGATGCTGCCAGTACACTGAATCAGAAAGTTTTTTAAAAAATCAGTTTTTCCATTCTTGGTTCTTGTGTAGGAATTAAAGGGCATTGAGTCAACATGGGTAATGGCTAAAATCTTGAGCTGGGAAGTCAGTAGCATCTAAGCTTGAATCTGTATGTCACCACTCTTATGAGCTATATGGTCATGGGCTCATTACTCAATCCCTCTGAGGCTCAGTTTTCTTATATCAGAGTGAGAATAACATCTGCTTTTTCTGGAATATTAAAAGTACTACATAAAATGTGATATATAACGCACATAACAACATATATTGTACACAGTGCCTTGGAAATGGTATTTGTCATCACCATCGTCATTTTTACTATTATGCTGTTGTGAAGAATGAAAATGGTTTTAGGACCTGAATCACCTCTGGTATGCCAGGGAGCAAATCATTAAGCCATGAGGAATATATTTCTTCATTTCTAAAAAATAACAAAACCTCAAAGCTGCCCGTGTAATTTAAGTGATATAATGTAACAGATGCACAATGACTGTTATTTTCCTTTTTTCTCATGGCTTCTTTCATCAGAGTTCATCACTGATGCCAAAGTGGTGATTGCTGATGTATTCTCCCTCCTAAGTAATATATTTGCATTTTCACAGCAGAAATCTTGGGACCCAATTTTTAAACCAAGCAATGGTGATACTAGAAACTTTTGGTGTGATGGCAGATTTTGTGACAGATGTTTTGGGTTTATTCCTCTCAGGAATTCCTCCTTGTTGTTTTCAAGGACTAACCACTAGGTAATTTACAAACTTTCTCCTCCAAATTTTTGCCATTGGTTTACAGTCTTCTTCACATACCCAGCATCTCCTACTTTGCTAGTCAACTTAAACATTCTAGTGAATGAGCCACTTAGTATCCTAGCCTTCCAGTTGCCTGACCCTTTAATTCCAGTGGCTGCTGACCTCCATTCCACATATACACACTAAACTCATTTGGTTCAAAAGTTACTATTCTTTTTTTTCCCAAATGTACTCCTCCTGCTATATTTTCTTTGTCCATTAATGTTGCTATCTTATTGCCTGAGCCAGCAACCTTGGAGTCATCTTTAATTCCTTCATCACTATACTTGCCACATCAAATCAATGACTCGACTTTGTCAGGACTTCATAAAAATTAACTCTTAAATCTGTCCTCTCTTTTTTTCTCATTTTGCTACTGTCTTAGATTCAACTTTATTATTTGTGGGATTTTTGAAATTTTTAAGCTCAACAACATTCAAACGGAACCCATAATCTCTATGTTCAGACTCCAAGATTCATCCTTCACATAATTAGAAAGCATAACTTCGGAACTTAAAATTCTTCAGTAAATGCCCGTCTCCTTTAGTATAAAGTCCAAATATTGCACAGTATAGAGGACTTCATGCTACATTTCTAACCCTTCAACCTCCTCTGTCACCATCTCTCACGATTATCCACCATACTGAATTCTTTGTTTATCCCAAATATCATTGTACTTAAAGCATGACGTAAAAACATACATAGTTTCTCTCTACAGTATTAGCACTTTAGAGCAAGAACTAATTCTCTCTTTCTCTCCTCTCTGTCTCACTCTTTCTCAATTTAGTATCCACAGTACCTTGAAACATTCATTGAACATAAAGAATTTGTAGAGTAAATAAATGAATTATTACATGAATATATGAATGGATGACTGTTAGCACAATAGTGTTCAGGATTCTATGGTTTATAAAATAATAATAAAAAAAAGATACCTTGCTCTTTAAGGAGCTTACTATCTTAGGGATTTGGAAGAAATATACACAAATTATTATAAATGATGGAAAATAATACATTGCAAAGGTAGGTATAGGTAAATTGTCACAAACATAAAAGAGATACTACTTACTCTCTTTCCTGGAGGATGAGAGAACAAAAATAATTTGAGATTGATATAATATCTGAGTTGAGCCTTGAATGATAAATAGACTTTGATGATACTAAAATAAGGGTGGGTTTTTCTAGCACATCCCTGCTCCATCCACCCTCCCCCACTGGAGGGGTTCTGTTTGACAACAGATAATTGAATTATCGAATTTTTAAATAAGAGAAGTGGAAGGTAAGGCAGGTTGGATTCAAACTGTGGATTCCATTAAATGTTATGCTAAGGAATTTTAACACCTTTAGATAGGCAGTTAAAATAGCTTTATGCCTCATTCTGACAAACATGTCAGTTTCTTTGAAGGAATAAATGAAATGACATGGTAAAAAAATATTTACCATTTCACAATAATCGATAGCCTAGCATTCCATAATAAACATTTTGTCACTTGAAATTCATCTTTCTGCATGTATCTGACAGATAGGGGCTATTTCAGGTATCTCTTCCACCACAGACTTTGCAGGGACCTTTCTTCAATTAAATTAGAAAGCTGCCAGAGGATTCTACCACAGTAAGATTTCTTTAAATTTCACACACATTTTTATTCCAAATACATTAACATTAACAACACCATCCAGCTTTGTCTGGGACTTAAAAAGTCTAAACGGCTGTGTTAGAAAGCAGAAGGATATTTGCGTTCTTCCTGCCCTAATCCTGCCATTCCTTTCCCCTAACTGGATGCATTCAACTAGCTTCTTAAACAACACTGCCATCTCCCTGACCTAAATATAATTCCTTTTCAGCATATTAGCTACACATGTCTTAGATGAACCTGTAGTGATTAAAATTTAATGTGTATTCTGTCATTTTATTCATGTCTTCTTTTTCTTTAATCAGTCTGTTACATTTTGACGTTGAGTAGGTGAATAAGAAGCAGCTATATTAATATTTCCTAGTTCATCAAGCATTCTAAGTGCAAAACGAATTCTAGCTTGCAAGTCTAAGGAAAAATACAAGAGAAGGTAGCTGCTGGAAAGGGTGGGAAGAGAGGCTTTTAAACTCATGTTCTGCTAGTTCCAAGAAAGTTGGAACTTATGTTTCCAGAAAACTCAAAATATGTTAATGATAAGAACTAACCCTAATTAATTTATATATGCAAGAAACTGGCTAAGTTCCTTAAATTGATCATTTTAACACTCTAATTAATTCGACAAGATGGGTACTATTTTACAGGCAAGCAACCAAGACTTAATGATTGTTAAGTGATTTTTCCCAAGGAAGACTATGTTACATATTTATATCTCCCTATCAGTATTAGAGTTAAGCCTCTCAAAACCTTATAGGAACCAATTTAGAATTTGCATGGTACCTGCTTCTTATCTTTTTTGGCTTTCTATCCTTCAAAACAAGGTGCAGAAAGCTACAAAATACATTACCTGAAAGGGGATGATTTTTCAACAGATATCATGTTGCCTACAAGGCAAAGCTACCAAAATAAAGAGTTTTGCAAACTGCAGTTTTAGCCATTATGTGGAATGATCTCCAAATGCTATCAGTTTGGAAGTAAGATTGGTGCTACCATATCCATCTGTTGAATTACATATGAAAACTTTAATGGCAAAACCATGTACGGCATTGCTTTTAAAATATTAATACAAGCAGTAGGCACAGTAAGAAAATCAACAGCAGATCAAATGAGGTCCCATCAACCTATAATATAACCACAGCAGGCTGAAAGGAGCTGAGAGTCTGCAAGTTCCAATACAGTCTGTAGCTGGGAACTGGTATCTCTTGTCAGCACTCACTTTCTTCAGCTCTGTTTCTCCTTCATTGCACGTGAGACAGATATATGAGTTTTAGCACAGGAAGGAACTAAACCAATTTCTGAAGTTTATACCATGTGATAGGTTTCTAGATTATGAACACCATTCACTACTCAAGATTTGGGTGGTAAGATACAGTAAGAGCAGTGCTAAAAGGAATTATTAAAATATGTAAGTCTAATGCTGGTTTTTGTTCTATGATCCGAAGAATGTTCATTAACTGCAATTAGGCATGTGGATGAGGGTTGTAGGATGCAGATCTAGGTTGACAAAAAATAAAGATATCTTGGCATTCCTAAGTTATTTGTCTAGAAACAAACACCACATATCCAGATAATGAAGTTGAAAGTCCTATAAATTAGGCTATAATTCAATAATGTCAAGGGTTTTCCATTATAAAAAAGGCATTTTAGTTTCCAATAGTATCTTGTATTTTCTATCTTGCACTTTTAAAGGCAGGGATGCTAAAAATTACAATTACACTTGAAAAACACAGAGGTAAATCAGAAACAGTTCAAGAGAAAAGACCAATTCAAGCCCTAAGCAAGTTTCGGGTCACTTTTATTTTTATTTTAAGTTTATTGTTCCTTCTTAGACATACCATCATTCACATAGATTAACTCCCTGATGAACCTGCAGCATCATCAAAACTCAATATCACCAAGATTTCCTTGTGTGAAGTTTATCACTCAATGAAATATTTACATATTCAAATACTTGTGTGATGGATTTAATTAAACCTTGCAGAACAAGTGTCTTATTTTTTTACCTTTTCAGTAACACTGATGGAAGTTATTAAAAAATGTCATTCCCCAGAAATATCGTATACTTTACATATATATATTCAACTTGAAGTGGTCCTAATCATGTGATATATTGACTGTATACAAACATGTTCTAAAACTACTTTCAAAACCATCAAAATTAAAGTTAAGAAATTATATAGGCCTCCTTAATACAGTTCTGTCTTAGATAAATTTAATTTTGCCTTCCCTTAAAGGAAAACTTTGTATTAAGTTAAATTCATTTATGAAAAATGAGTAAAGCAAGAATGTAATGTAATTACATTTCTCAATTTTTAACGCATACATTGGGTTTATTTTCTTCTAATAAATGTTATCACTATAATAGAAAAGTATATCATCAAATATTCAATTTTATCTTATATTCTTTAAAACTCACTAAATGTACAAGCTTGATGAAGTCATAAGTCTCTGATGGATATCTAAAAGCAGCTTTTATATTCCAAATCACTATTGAGTAACTATATGACATCTTGTATATGTTTTGAAACACTCATCTTTCCATTGAAAAGAAACAGAGGAAAGCTGAGAGTGATAATAAATGGTGGAAGATCCAGAGATTACAAAGCCTAAAGTCTATCTTTGCTGACACAATGTTGAAAGTCTGTGCCTCAATGGCCTTTTTAGAAAGTAGGAATATAGTCATTTTGAAATTAATACTCTGTAAAAACTCAGGCAAAACATCGATAAGTGATTCTTTCTAAAGATATATTCATTTACTAGAGCCAAAAACATTTTGGCAGATTTTTTTTATTGATGCCTCTATATATGACTTGATGATTAAATTCTTGAGGTCCACACCTCTGGATTATGTTATACAGGAATTATGGGGACTCCCTGCGGTACTTTTAGTAACTTAACACGTGAAAATGGTTCATGTTATTTCTGGGCAACAAAGTTGTACGTTCCTAAACACTCGATTGCAGCGTCTTTCATCACTGAAGCCCAGTGCCTAGTTTCTTAATAAACTGTTGTTGTTGTTATATTCAGTAATAACCATTAAGTAACTTTTACATGTCAATCATCAAAGAAGTTTTCTGTGTGTTACTTTTACCCACAGGACTTTGCTAATCCTGACAATACATTGCAAACTATGTATTATTATCCTCACTTTACAGCTGTTGAAACCAAACCTCAGAGGATAAATATGTTAGTTGCCCAAGTCATGCAGTCTCTCAGCAGCATGGCACAAACCACCCTCACTCCATACCCTGCTCTTTCCAATGCCTCTTATTGGGCTGATTGTAAATGCTACGTAATGATGCTCCAATGTAGATGGAACAAAGAGATTTCTTTGAGCATTCTTGTTAAATACATAAAAAAGAAATAGTTGAAATAATCATCAATAAACCCTTAAAGCTCTCCCCTGGTGAATCAAAGCCATCAATTTGGAGTAGGTATGAATCTAGCTAATGTCCAAATAGTGTAGTGCTCTGAATTTATGCCTTCTTGCTCTAGTAGAACTAGTACAAATCATGGGGGGAAATAATACACCTAAGTGAGGACAAGATCTACAGACATGGGTTGGAGGGAAGAGATGATGGTCTTAGTAAGTTAATTCCTGCTCTTTGAATTGTAGCACTACCGCTTTTGAGCCAGAGTTGATTGTAAAATGGATTCCAGTTCATCTCCCAATCTGATGAGCGTCACTGTCACACCACAAAAAGCCACACACCATTCACTTCCCACATTTGTTTTCACATAGGCACCCTTTAATTGATAATCTGTCAACAACATCAAACTTACTCTGACAAGATCTGTGAGTTTTATAAGAGCAGTCAGAGGTTTGTTTATTTTTCTAAGAAGACCAGCTTCAACTCTGCTGATAATGTGTTTTCTTTTGAAAATGAGCAGATAGGCTGCTGGAATCATCCCAGAATCGACACCAACTGACAGCTCCAGCTTGTTAGGTTCACAATGCACACATCTAGCAAGTTTAATTTTATGCACATCTTAGGCAAGTACCAAGCAATTGCAGAAAGGGTGGAGATGAGGATGGAGGGCTATAGGAAAAGGACTTCATAAAAGCAAGGAAAATCTTACCTATTAAATAAGAATTCAAGCCAATGTTTTCTCTAGCTTTATTAAAGTACAATTGACAAATATAAAGTTTCATATATTTAAGGTGTATAACATGGTGTATTCATTTAAGTATACCTTGTGTAATAATTCCCATGATCAAGGTAGTTAACATATCAGACCTCACAGAATTACCGTGTGTGTGTATGTGTGTGTGTGTGTGTGTGTGTGTGTCTGTATGCAATGAAAACACTTAAGGTCTACCTAATCTCTTAGCAAATTTCAAGTATACAATACAAACAGTCCTGAATTATGATGGTTTGACTTACAGTTTTTCAATTTTATGATGGTGCGAGTGATACACATTTAGTAGACACTGTACTTCAGTACAATATTCAGTAAATTACATGAGATATTCAACACTTTATTACAAAATATGCTTTGTGTTAGAAGATTTTGCCCAACTGTGGCTAATAAGTGTTCTAAGTATGTTTAAGGTAGGCTAGGCTAAGCAATGATGTTTGGAAGGTTAAATTTTCCATCTAAGATATTTTTAACTTATAATGGGTTTATTAGAATGTAGTCTATACATTATTATTAACTATAGTTACCATGATATACATTAGAGCTCTAGAACTTACTGATCTTATAATTGAAAGTTTGTGCATTTTTACCACCATCTCCACCACTCACCATCCCCTGGTGACCACTATTCTACTCTCTGTTTTCTAAGCTCGACTTATTTTAGATCCCACAAATAAGTGATATCATGCAGTATTGATCTTTCTGTGTATGTTTGGCTGGTTTAATTTAGCATAATGTCTTCCAATTTCATCCACATTGTTACAAATGGCAACATTTCCTTCTTTTTTGTTTTGATTATATTTTATTTATTTATTTATTTATTTTGGGGGGGACAGAATCTCACTCTGTTGCCCTGAATAGAGTGCTATGGCATCAGCCTAGCTCACAGCAACCTCAAACTCCTGGGCTCAAGTGATCCTCCTGCCTCAGCCTCCCAAGTAGCTGGGACTATAGGCACACACCACAACACCCAGCTAATTTTTCTATTTTTAGTGGAGATGGGGTCTCATTCTTGCTCAGGCTGGTCTCAAACTCCTAAGCTCGAGCAGTCCTCCCACCTTGGCCTCCCAGAGTGCTAGGATTACAGGCATGAACCACAACACCTGGCCAAGATTTCCTTCTTTTTTAAGCCCTAATAATATTCCATTGTATACACAGACCTCAATTTCTTTATTCATCCATCGATGGATACTTAGGCTGTTTCTACAACTTGGCTATTATAAGTAATGCTTCAATAAGCACAGGAGTGCAAATATACCTTTGACATACTGATTTCATTTCCTTAGGATATGGATTTCATTTCCTTCCTTTCCTAGGAAGGAAATCCTACCTACAAGTAGGATTGCCAGGTCATATGGTAGTTCTATTTTCAATTTTTTGAGGAATCTCCATCCATACTGCTTTCTATAATGGTCATACAAATTTACATTCCCACCAACAGTATGCAATGTTGGGCTTAAAGGAGATTCACCTCAGGCATCACCATTTCCCTCTTTTTTTCCTTCATATCCTCACCGACATTTGTCATCTCTTATCTTTCTGGTAATAGCCATCCTAATAGATATGAAGTGAAATCCCATTCTTGTTTTGATTTGCATTTCCTTGATGATTAGAGATGTTGAGCATCTTTTCATATATATCTGTTGATCATTTGTATGTCTTCTTTTGGAAAATGTCTATTGAGGTCCTTTGCCCATTTCTTGAGTTATTTGTTTTCTTCCTTAAAATAATTATTTTGAATTTTTTTTAGGTAATTTACATATGTCCATTTCTTTGAGGTCAGTTACAGAAAAAATTATTGTCTTCCTTTAGTGGTGTCATGTTTCCTTGCTTTTCCTTATTTCTAGTGGCCTTGTGTTGAGGTCTATAAATTTGAGGGATCGGTTACCTCTTCCAGCTTTTTCAGACAGGCTTCAGTGGGGAAAAACTTCCACTTGCAGGTGGTTTAAGGGTGTCCATTGGATGGGGTACAGTGTCTCCCATTTCAGGGGAAGGGTGGCAACATGGTTTCCATCCAGCTCTGTCAGCTGAGATCAATGTTAGAGAAGATTGCAGGCGTCCTTAGCAGCCAATGTTACTGTTGTCTACAGTGGCAGTGGAAGATAGACTGCTGTGGTCCACAGTCACAAAGGCTATTGGGGTCTCTTTATTCTCTTTTCCCCCCAACAGGGGAAGTTGTAACTAAGAAAATCCTTCTTGAAATCAGGTCATGTGCTGGCAGTACCAGGACCAGGGGCATAGGGGGGCTCACAGCAGTGGTGATGGCACAGGCACTCAGCAGTTTCCTGGACTCAGGGAAAGGCAAAACTATTGTATCACATGGGTCCTGGGGCATGTGTGTGTTTGCTATGGTGGTGGCACAAGTAACTGAGGCATGGGCATATGCATATCACCCATGGAGCCAGGGTCTGGATCCCTGGGAATATCACCATTACTCAGGCCCTGGTGAGGTGGGATGCAGCAGAAGCATGGGTTCATGGATGACAGGGTGTAGCAGTGATCTGGGCCTCAGGGTTGACGAATAGCAGCAGCATACCCCTAGGAATGGTGTATCACACCTGCACACCTAACTAAAATTTACTTCTGTGTGCACAGCTGTGAAACATTAGCCACCAACATTCAATAGCAAATATATAAAAGGTCAGAAGTCAAACTATCTTTGTCCTGAGACATGACTTATTCATTAGTTCTGACTACAGATACTGCACTTTTCCATTACTCAACCTTGCAGGACTCTGTCTCTGCTGTTCATTTGACAACCATACAGCCCATTTTTATACAGCCTAAGTGATACCAAAATGAATATCCAAGGAATTATTGAAGGGCATGAGAAATTATACAGTGATATTGTAAAATTGGAGGTTGTGTGTGAATGTGTTTCCAAAGTAGAGGAGTGCCAACCTCTGCTGTAGCTCAGTAATGGTAAGAATTTATGAAGACTATTTTATATGTATAAACGTTTGGCATTTTTAGGCAACACTTGTAGGACTCTCTCCTTTTCCAGTGACTAATGACTCCCATAATCCTCCAACTTCATCCTCTCCCCGCACCACCGGCCTCATCCCACTATTAAAGCTGAGATACTTTGAGCCAGCCGGTTGCTCTTTTTGCACTGAGTTTTCTCCTTTGAAAAGCATAACTATACTATTAAAAGAAAATAACAATTTTTTACTGGATTTTTAAAAATTGTTTTGTCCCTTTTCCACAACTTTCCCCTTTCCCCTAAGCATGAAAAAAAAAAAGAGGGAAATGATGATATCTGAGGTGAACCTCCCCTAAGCCCAAACTTGGACTCAAAATCTAGCTGTTCATAGAACTGCTAGGACAGAGTCCTGAATTTCCTTTAGAGACTTCTATTTACAGTAGAGAAATATGATTGTTTTGAATTTTAAATGAAGAAAAATGGATGAATTTTATGCAAAAGAACTGTAAGAGGAGATAGTAAGAATAAAAGATTCCAGACTCTGCCTCCATACACATATAGGAAATGTTTTCTAAGTCCCAATAAAGCAAAGAATCTGAGGTCGAGACTAAGGGAACTGTTTCCTATGGGACTCTGTGGAGGCTGAAACGAAAATAACCACATTTTGGAGGGAAAGAGCATCCTGGGAAGGCTGCCACCAATAGATGGCCGTGGCAATGGCTGGGTGGACGTGTCGATGGTGTGCCAGCAGAGGCTTGCAGGCAGAGCACCAGAATCAGAGACTAATTTGTCATAAGCAACAGACTCCATGATGACTAGTAAGAATATTGGGATGGGGTATACTTTGGGGAGCTACAGATTCCAAAAAAGTATGGGGGGACCTGATTCAGGGAAGTTTGTGCTGACACTTCATCTAAACTGCTATTATTCTAGAAAAAAAAAATTCTTTTTAGCATTTAAAAGTCTTTTAATATCATTTTAGCACAGTACCTGTTGGTCTCAATTATACTTATCGTTTTTAAACCCATCATACTTTGTCCCAAACAAGTTACACATTAATAAATCCCTTAATCAAGATTTTTTTCAATGCCAACTTGATTTACAATGAAGATCAATATAGAAAATACCACCCCCGGCACCTGAGTTTTGAAAGTAGTTCCCAGCAATGATTTAATACCACAACTGTGGAGAGCAGGTTTATTCTGCCTCCATGTCCCATTTTGCTTGTGCCCAAGATAAAGCACAGAGGAATTATGTGATTAGCTCAAAGTCACAGAGCCAATCAGTGTCAGGTCTGAGATGGCCTCTGTTTAGCCCATAGGGCTCTACTTTCTGCCATTCTCATTATTTACTGCCGTTTCCATCCCCTGGCTAGCTGTCCTAAGTAGCTCCGCTGTTCCACACCAAAATGACTAAGGTCTTGGTCAACAAGCGGCTGGTGCTGCTATAGATATTGCTCTGTGAACCTGTTCTCTTTAACACTCCAGGGAGAAAGAGTAAGTTTTCATTATTATTGATTTGCTCCTTTGCTGGATGATGTGCTGTCAAGAGAAGAGAAAGGCAGGACCAGGAGTAAGGACTCAATCATTTTAATCCCAGCTCTGCATGTGGCCTTGGGCAAGGGCCTTCATCTTACAAAACTTCAGATGTGAAAAAAAAAACTCCAAATGCCCATTTAGCAGTGTCTCAAATAAACAGATTTTTTAAATATTAGAAGAAATTTGTCAAGGTTATATGATTTCTAATTATCAATTTTGTTATTAGGATTATGATGCTTTAATACTATATTAGCTTGAAAACAATGATTTGAATTCTTCAAACAATGTTAAGTTATGGAAGCAACAACTGCCGGTGGATTTTCCTAATCCTACTCTACTTTTTCTTAGGAAATCCATCATCCCTAAAAGTCCCCCCCAAAAAAGGTATTTGCTTCAGTTTAGAGTTTTGCTATTAATATACCAAAACAGAATATAAGACAACCTTCAGAAGTAGACAAAGATTTAATACCAAAAAGAAAGAAGTTTTGGTTTGAGTATTTTCATTTTCACATATGAGTCAAAGTGCTTTTCTGCTTTCTAAATCAGAAGAGCTAATAAAAGATGTAAAATCCTTGCCTTTATGACTGTGACAGCACTTTAACAAAACATTCCTTGATACTTGCTGAGGTGAAAATTTTTATCTTCAAGTCTCTAAACTTGGTTTTACATCCCTCTGATTATTTGCAGATGTGGTTTTGTGTTCATTTATTTTTTATAATTCATAAAAAATGTATAGAAATGTAAAACCCCTATGTTCAATTCTTACATCTAAATGGACTCCTTTACTGCCTGTTCAGTCTGCGAAAATCTGTTCCCCGGGGCCGGGCACCTGCAGTGAATACTCACAATGCTGCAGTTTGCAAAGATCAACAGGAAATGGGCCCTGTGCAGTATGCTATTGCAACACAAGCCTTGACCAGGCTTACTGAAGAGGAAAAAAAAAAAAAAAAACAGTGAGCATTTTCAGGTACAGTAGTATCAGGACAGCAAGAAAAGGGAGCCTCCTCCTAGCAAAGGAAAATTCGTGAAGGATAACTGTATCTCTAGAGTGAAATCTACTCCTAATGTTTAGTTTAGATTTTCCTTCTGCCAAGAATACAAGTGATTGTCTCTTTCTGACTCCCTCAATGCCATTTTCCTATTACTTTCTCCTTTTTTCTGTATTTTTCATGAATAAGATAACAGAAGTCAGGTAAAGAAAAAGGCCTGTTACCCCTACCCCCTCTTCCCAATGTCTATTTGTCCAGTTGCAATATCCATGATTTACTCACTTCAGTGAGTGAATTTATAGCTACAGCAAATGTATTTTCCTTCTTGTGCTCTTGTGGAGCAACTGCTATCAAATGAGCACAGTGCCATCAACAAGACAGATAAGTACCTTCCATTTCCCAATTACATGTGAGTAGGCAGAAAGCAGAGGGCCAGCAGACTGAACGACAATCCTAAAGGATGATTTAGAGTCAGGTCACATTGCAAAGGGCTCTGGAGTCATTTGTAATTGGACTTGCTACCAGGTAGCCATAATGGTTTTTCATTTTCCATCAGATATTTCAGGCCAGATTGCAAAAGAAGTGATGACTTTTAGTGGCATATTTCTACCTGACAGAGTCTAACATAAATGTTGATGTAGTAAGCACTCAGATGGTGTTTTAATCAAATCAGTAAAACTTTTCTTTTTTCCAACTTTACAACTCAAACGATTTTCCCATCCTGCCCATTACCAATCTCAGTGTATAAATATATTTTAAAATTTTAGAAGCAAGCTTCTTAGAAATGAGTGACTTCTTAAATTATGGTCTATGCCAAATTATTTAAGGCACCAATTAGAACAAATTGACATCAACTATAGTAAGATCAAACTAGGTAAGATAATAACCATTCATTTGGTGAAGATATGTGTGTGTATATTTATATATGTGCATATCCCTACACACACATATATATATATTATATAGTATATACATATACAGTATATATAGTATATATTCATTATATATACACACATATTTACATATCCTTCCTTATATACATAGTCATATTCCTCTTTCTTTATACAAAAAGCAAACAACACCTAACACTTTGCCATTGTACACAAAGTTTATGTCCCTTGCTTCATTTCCTCAATTTTTGCATTGAGAGGGGTCCAATTCCTTATCTTATCTTTATCTGTCATGTTAGCAATACATAACCACAGCACATATGTGTCTGGTTTATTCTCTCATGTCTATTCCTGGGACACTATTTTCCTTTTATTATAAAAGGCCAGTTTTTCTTCTCGTCTGTTTTTCCAGCCAAGAGAGAGTGCAGCTTTTCACAGAAGCTCAAGGCCCACCAAATCATGGATTTACAACTGGGGAAAGGCTATGTAGGAGGTTGCTGAACTTTTAAATAGAAAGGAATTTTGAGTTTTTGAAAGTTCTCAGGGTGCAACAACATGTTTTACTTTTTCAGAGGAAAATGTATATGATATTAATGTCTAATATTTTCGGTTCTATTACCAGTCATGAAAATGTCTTGCATATGCAAAGTCATAAAGACTTTGCTTTTGGGACTTCACCATTCTTGGTTGATGATGATTTCGTGTGGGCTGGGCAGTTGTATTCTCTGTAGCATTATCCATTAGGAAGGGAGCAGGCATGGCAGGCTGTAGGTAGTCCAGATTTCATGTGATCACTATATAAGTTAGATACAACCAGAAAATACAGTTGGCAGTAAGATGGTCCATCACTCACATTCAGATTTTGGAAAGCCATTGAGAATGTGTCTTTTATCTGAATGGGCCCTAGAGAATGAGCAGTTCAGAGGAAACAGAAGTTATGAGTGTCCCTCCTGGATAAATTACACAGAGTCAGAAGAGAAGCTGGTTTTCACACGGAGTTCCCAAACCACTGTTGCAGAGTAACCAGAACTTGTTAACATTTGTAATAGCTGAGATAATTTGATTTGCTTCAGAAAATGAGAAGAATTCAGGAATACAAAGCAGTAATGGCTCCCATGAATTCTTTTCAATTTTATTCAACAACTATGTCCTCAATCTTACCTCAGATACCAGATACTTCTGCATTGCTGTTGCTAGCAAGAGCTAAGTTAGAGCTAAATCTCCAACTTAGAGGGAAATTTAGCAAAATTGGCTAAGAGCATGAGTTTTGAAACAATATATGGATTTAAATATCAAGTTTGTAGTTTCTTAGCTATGTGACTTTAGTCAATTTTTTTTAGCTTGCCTGTAAAGAACATAACAATATATGGGACATAACAAACAGTCAATAAAGGTAACTCTTACAATAATATATCAATGGACCTGTTTTAAATATCTCCTAGTTCAGATATAACTGCAACACTAAGAAAATGCAAATTAGAACAGTGAACTTTTAAGATGTAAAGATTTTCTGAACTTAGGGGTAAACAAATTTTTACCAAGACTCCTTTGTTTCCTTTTATTAGTAGGAATTATAAACTTTATATAAAGAAAAACACCTTTTTGTTGATTATTCTCATTTTTTTCTTCTTCATCACTGCCCTCTACTGAATACTGACCAAGACCAGAAACTAGTTTAAGTAATACTAAATATTATCTTCTTTCATTTTCACAAAAAGCTAATCAAGTAGGTACTTTTATTCATTTTACATATGAGAAAACTGAAGTTTATAAAAGTTAACTAACTCAGA
Organism: Eulemur rufifrons; assembly: GCF_041146395.1. Classification (NCBI taxonomy): domain Eukaryota; kingdom Metazoa; phylum Chordata; class Mammalia; order Primates; family Lemuridae; genus Eulemur; species Eulemur rufifrons. The sequence goes on along the minus strand of NC_091000.1, from coordinate 42,780,731 downwards.
AACTCATGATTACTAAGAAAAAGATTTTGAAACCAAGTATTTCTCACTCCAAAGACCAAAATCTTAGCTACATAATATATTTTATCCTGTGGCATGTTCATATCACGGGAGAGAAGAAAGTAACTTAGTGAAGATAACTTCAGATCTTTTTTTGCCTGAAGGATGATGCCTCTACCTATCCTTTCTTCATTTTAAAGGGTTTTACTATCGATAATCTAGGATTTCTTCAAACACTGTTGTATGGAATACATTTAGTATGAGAAAAAAAATACAAGATCAGTATGCTTTTGTTCAGCATAGCTCTCTTTTCTTTCAGTAATTGGACAATGATAACCGGCCAGCCATCATAAGTAACAATGTTCTAAAACACTGGCATCTTGTGGTAACCTAAAGCTACAACAGCCCTAAAAGCAAGCATCAATCTGGGAAGTCACCTGTTTTTATTTTTGTTTTCTCTTCATCTGGATAAGTCACAGTGGGAAACAGAGGGGCTGTATAGTTTCATTATGTCAAGACTGATGAGACTGAAAACCTCACGACTTGTTCCTGAGTTCCAAACTATCATTAGCTGAGGAAGGGTAATGTGGCAGGAGGAAAATACCTCCTCCTCTTTGTGCCAGTTTTCACTGCAACATCAAGCGTAAGGCAAACAATTCTAATTAGGTTCTTTGTCATTTGTATACCAGTAATTCTTTTTTATAGGTAACAGAAATGCTGTGCTTTCAGAATCAGGTAGCTTTCCTTTCCGTCAGAGACAGGCAATCTATACTATCTTATTGATTTACTCAACCAATTAATCCATTGATTTTTTTTCCCATCTATGAAAACAACAGCAATAAAAACAGCAAACATGTTTTGCTGAAAAAAGATGATGGAAATTAAAAATCAGCTATGAATAAAAATCATTAATAAAAATGTAACTACTGATATTTGCATTTTCTTGGTGGCTTTTCTGCCACATTTTCCAACAGAATGTTTCACAGTATGTTGCTGAAGCATATCGAAATTCAGGGAAATGATATAAGAAACTTCTTAGTAAGACATGAAACTACAGAAGAAATAAGAGCATTTTTATTTTGTGTGCATTTGGCTTCTAGTTCAACAGTTTATGATTTTCTTTTCAAACTCAGTTGACACACTACTATATCCCAGGCTGAAAGATCTGAACTACCACCACTCTTGAATTGAGAAGCCAAGACATTTGAAACTTTTACTGGATTTATGACCTAGGAAAGCAAAAATAAAGCTGTATGAGGAAATGAATAGAACTATAAAGCAGATTCTAATCTATCTTGGAGGGAAAAGGAATGAACCAAAAAAGTCAGAAGATTCCAGAAGGTAAACATTTATCCTGGGCAATGGTGACTGACCAAGTGCATTACGTGAATGAATATGTTGGTTCACCTCTGGCTGACCATTATATACATTTTATAGTATTATTCAAGAAAAATTAGGTGAACCAAAAATTTCAAGAAGACTTTATTTAAATTTCAGTTTCAGCTACACATGTAAATTATAAGACAAAGATCATGTTAAAAGAGAAAAAATATGTCCTTTATTCTAGGAAGCTGAACCATCTTAATGATCCTTAATTACCAAATATCACATTAAGCAGTCTAAAATTTTTAATCTGAAATAACCCTGGAGGCATTATATGTCAATTCTATAGTGATTATTAATCTTGTGTAGGAAACTCTACATTATATAAAATATCAAAAGTTAGGCGAATTTTAGTTGTCTAATCACAGAGATATTCTACTGAGTTATTATTTCAAAATTATTAGATATTAGAAAATAACTAGCTTTCACAGAATGTAAGTGGTACAAACCCAGCACACACCAATTAAAGGGCTAGTTTCTCAGCTACACATGTAAATTATAAGACAACCTATTTTTTAGCTACACATGTAAATTATAAGACAAAGATTGCATTAGGAGAGAAAAAATATGTCTCTTATTCTAGGGAGCTGAACCATCTTAATGATCCTTAATTACCTTAATGTGATTATCTTACCACATAAGTAGTGATAAGAAAGAGTTCATACCTGATCTAAAGCAATACCAAAGGAATTGTCCAATAATAGAAATGCTCTAGAGGGAGGATCTTTTGATATTGGTGACTAATTGGATTTATGGGCAGGTGGAGGAGTGTAGAATAACTCCTACAATTCCAATTTAGGTAACTGAGTACATAACGATAATATTTTCTGAATTAGTTCATACAAATAAAAAAAGATTGAGGACCAAAAATAATAATTCATTTTGGAACATGTGGTTTTGATCCACCTGTGTGACAAGTGTGAGGATGTGGAATAGGTATCTGTAGGCATGAATCCAGGGCTCAGAAGGAAAGTTTATGCTGAAGCCACAGACGTGAAGTCATTAGCATACGGGCAATATTTACATCATAGAAGTAGATAAAATTGACCAGGGAGAGTATACAGAGTGAGAAGGAAACAGCCTAAGGACAAAACAACAACAACATCAAAACCTGGGGAACAGCAACATGTAAGAAATCAGCATTAAAGGAAACTAAAAAGAAAGATGAGCTGAAGAAGGAGGCAGAAAAGTAATCATTAGTGGGACAGAAAGATAACCAGAGAGAGCAATAATTCAGAAGTCAAAGATGAAAAATTCTGCATATAATTTAGTAGTTGTCTTAGTCTGCTAGGGCTGTTACAACAAAACACCACAGACTGGGTGGCTTAAGCAACAGAAATTTGTACTCTCATAGTTTTGGAGGCTGGAAGTTCAGGATCCACTAGACTTTGTGTCTTGTCTTGTTATGCCTTATGTCTTTTTGCTCTGTACCTTTTGGGGTCATCTTTATTCTCCACATGATAAAATCCTACTCCTCTTTGAAAACATCCCTCAAATGTTGCTTCTTTTCAAAAGACTTCCCTTCTCTTTCCTAGCAAAAGAAATGCTTCCCTCTTCTACGCAATATTAGCATTTTTTCCCATGTCACAAAGCACCTACTAAATCCTATAATTACCCCACTAGAATGTGAGCCCATCTAAGACAATCTATATCTTATTTGTCTTTTCTAAATTAGTCCTCTAGTATTGTTCCAGATCCCTACCAGATATTTGTCAAATGTAAGGCAGTGAATAGGTAGATGGATAAAAATAGTAAGTAAATTAATAAGTATCTCCACTTTCTAAAATGAGTTCTTTCTCTAATGTAGATATTTTCAGAGCAAATACTCTTTCCAAATTTTCATATAACAGTGTTCAATTACTCTGGATAGTCACAACTTAACAATTACCTACAGTGAAAACACAAAGTAAACAAGTAAAAAAGAAACACTATGGTAGAGATGGTATAAAAATTCAGAGATTATAAACAAAACAAAACATAGTCTGAACCTTAGCGAAATGCATGCATTAAGGGAGAAGTAAGTCAAATTGCATGCAGAAAAACAGAACAGGGCCAAATTATATTATTTTAAAACTTGTTTGTTATACTTTTAGTTTGTCTTGCTCTGTTATCCTGACAGTGAGCACTGAATTTGATGTATTTTAGATGCAAAGAATTCCTCTGGGTGGACGATACAATTGGTCTCCTTGAGTTCTTAGATATAGAAACTCAATAATGGTCCATCAACATCTAGTTTAGCAGAAGCCAATATTTGTCTCCCTATTTTAAAGCAGTTATTATATAAAGTTTCAAATATTTATATAATAGCAATGATATTAATTTCTTCTTCCTGAAATAGTGTTTCCATATTGCTGAGGGAATAACTAAAAGATTTAGCAATAAAGGAGATATCCAAGGTGGAGTTCTAAGAAACTTGTCTCACTCAGTCTCTGAATTGGGACTCGGGGGACACCATTTTTCTAGTTCCCAAGTCTCTACCTGTCAGTAAATGTTCTTGGAGATACATTAACTCTCTCCAGGCACAAGGGCACAGTTACTTTTCATACCATCTGATTTCCAATCCAGTCCATTAGCTCTTATAATATTGCCTCAGAACAACTGAGACAAGACTAAAATCATTAGTCATTTTTCTCCAGTCACCCTCTCTGCTTCTTTAATCATTTTAATGACAGAGCATTGGAGCTCGGCCCATGGAATTTGTTAAATATATATATATATATATATATATTACTAAAGAATATCAGGACTTCTCCACTGTCATTTTTAGCACAGGTTTTGTTCAAGGCATTCTGAACTCTAAGTAAAATGCTACATATTAGTGTCTTGTTTTTCCCAAAGCTGAGCAAATTTGTCAATAGTGATTCTCCTCACAGCTGCCAGACTAATGCTTTAAAAACATAAATCAGACCACTCACTCTCCTGTTCAAAACACTCACACCATATTGAATCTATACTCCACATGGTCTAGAAGGCACTACATGTCCCTGTTCCCCATCTTCCTCTCCTGCTACTGCTCCTACCAATTTGTGCCTACCTTCTCTGCTCTGTGCTCATTGCAGCAGTTCTTCTAAGATGTCATACTTACTCTTACTTAGGGTTTTTGCATTTGCCATCTCCACTGCCTAGGATATTTTATATCTCAAACTTTTGCAATGCTCTTTGCTTCATTTAATCCATGTCTTTGATAAAACATTTTTCCAAATTACCCTTTGGGGTAAACACCTTTTCTAAAACACACACATATGCACCTGTCAATCCCTGTCATCTTCCTCTGCTCTTATCTTCTTAGCACTCACTAATCACAAGATACAATCATATTTCATATTATATATTTATTTACTTGTTTTTTAACTTTTTTAATTTTTTATTTTTAATAATTATGGGTTCATAAGAATTGTACATATATAGGGGTTCATGTGATGTTTTGATACAGGCATGTGATGTGTGATGATCAAATCAGAGTAATCAGGGTATCCATCACCTCAAGTGTTTATCATTTCCCTATTAAAACCATTCCAATGTCACTCTTTTAGCTAATTTGAAATATACAATAAATTATCATTAACTATAGTCACCCTACTGTGCTACTGAATACTAGATCTTACTCATTCTAACTATATTTTTATACTCATTAACCATCTTCTCTTTATTCCCCCTCCCTACTACCCTTCCCAGCCTCTGGTAAGCATCATTTTATTCTCTGTTTCCATGAGTTCAATTTTTTTTTTAACTTCCACACATGAGTGAGAACATGCAATATTTGTCTTTTTGTGCCTGGCTTTTTTCACTTAACATAATGTCCTACAGTTCCACTTGTGTTGTTGCAAATGAAAGGATTTCATTCTTTTTATGGCTAATATTCCATTGTGCATATGCAGCACATTTTCTTTATCCGCTTATCTGTTGATGGACACTTAGGTTGATCCAAACCTGGCTAATGTGCATAGTGCTGCAATAAACATGGGAGTGCACATATCTCTTTGATATGTTGATTTCCTTTCTTTTGGATATATACCCAGCAATGGGATTGTTGCATCATATGGTACTTCTATTTTCAATTTTTTACTTGTTTTTAAAAATCTGTCTCCTATTTTGGAAAGTAGAGTCTTAGAAGGGCAAGACCTAGAACAGTACCTAGTAAATAGTAAACAATTTTTTAATAAATAATGAATTATTAAAAGAATTATTGGTACTTTAAGACAAAGGACTCATAGAAATTAGTCTAGAGGTCATTCAAAATAAACATCAGAGATTTGTACAATGTGCTATAAAATTTGACATTTTCCAAAGTAGAGGATAGAAAACATTAGTACACAGCAAAAGCTAAGCATCCACTTTAGCAAACTAGAGAACAGAGAGCAAATTAAACCTAAAATAAGCCGAAGGCAGGAAATAATGAAAAATTAGAACAGAAATCAATGGAATTGAAAACAGTAAAACAATAGAGAAAATCAATTAAACTAAAAGCTGGTTCTTTGAAAAAGATCAATAAAATGATAAAACTCTAGGTAAGCTAAACAAGAAAAAGAGAGAGAAAACACACATTACCAGTATCATCAATAAGAGATGAGGATCATCACTCCTGAACCCCTGGACATCAAAAGTCTAATAAAGGAATATTATAAATAGCTCTATATCCACAAGTTTGAAAATTTAGATGACATACATAAATTCTTTAAAAATACAAACTACCAAAACATAGTCAAGGAAAAATAGATAACCTGAATATCCCTATATCTACTAAAGAAATTGAATTAGTATTTTTAAATCTGAAAAAAAGAAATCACCAGGCCCAGATGATTTCATTGATTAACTCTATCAAACATCTTTGGAAGAAATAGTACCAATTCTCCACAATCTCTTCCAGAAAACAGAAGAAGGAAAACTTCCCAACTCAGCCCTACATTACCATAATACCAAAACCAGATAAAAGATACAAGGATCCTGTATGTCTCATGAATATAGACACAAAAATACTTAACAAAATGTTAAGAGAAGGAGTTTCAGAAATTTCAGTGAAGAAGATGGGAGAAAAAGGTTCTGATGTAAGTAACTTTAGAAATGTAGACACTGTAAGAATATAGAAAAAAAGAAACTATCTAAACAGTGGACTCTAGCTGATAAGGTAGGTTCTCACAGGGGTCTGAGCAGATAATCCTGAAACCACCATAAATGTCTACTGGGATTGAACAAATGAGTAAGCGGACGGCAGATGGTGGAGCCAGGTTTCTCACTGTTGGAGTGGGAGTTTACAGATTAGCAAGGAGAGAAGGATCCATGTGGTAATGGATTGGAGTTGGTGACATCAGTATGAACTCATGTTCAACTTAATGTAAATACAGATGGAGAGATATGGAAATATTTATAGATATGTGTGCATACACAGGTTAGTATGTACATATATATTCCCAAACCTTTTTGGCTGAGAGAGTCTAGATGCAAAGAGCACACCCAGTATCCAGATCTTACTTTGTAATATCATTTTCCAATAAAAGGAATCATAAAATAAGAAGGAAAAAAAAAAAACAAACCAGGACTCCTTGGAGAAATGGCTGAGTCTAAGGCTGGGGAATAGAATACACAAAATGAGCCTGGAGCACCAGGTAATGCCAAAAAATAAGGGAGTACTATGTTAACACATACACACACACACACAAAATGATGGAGACGTGTCAAAGGAAGAACAAGAGCCAACTGAAAAAGGCCCCAATAGCTAAAGCTGGAAAAATTCAAGCAACAAAACAAATAACATATTATTGGATTATAACACAAAACATAAAATAAAGCCCATGAGTCTATACTGGTCTAAATAAATGACTGACTTAATAAATGGGTGAAAATACACAAATGTTCAATACAGAAGAATTCCAAATAGTTGATGGAGAGGCTACTTCATCAAGGAGATAAAGCATAATGCCCCACTTCTTAAGTGTGACAGCATGTAATGATTTTCTTCCAAAGAATACAATAAAGAAAGCGGCAAAAACAGTGACTGCAGTAGAAAAAGCCAACAAACACGACCTCAGCCAGGTGATCCATGTTAACATCAACAGTGATAAGTCATGTTGAAAGTATATATCCTTGCTATGATTTAACAACCGGGGCACTTTATCTCTTGGCCTTTCTCCCCAAAATACATAACACCACTCTATTCATGAAAAAAGATAATATTAGACAAATCCAAACTGATTACAAAATATCTGACCAGTATTCCTCAAATTGTCAAGGTCACTGAAAAGAAGGAAAGTCTAAGAAACTGTCATAGTGATATCCCATGGAGACATGAGTACTAAATATTCATGTGGTATCCTGGATTAGATCCTGGGATAGTAAAAACAAGAAACAAGAAAAAAAAAAGGAAATTGGAATAAAGTATGATCCTAGGTTAATAATGTATTAATATTGTTTTCTTAATTATGACAAATATTTCATACTAATGTAAGATGTTAGCAATAAAGGAAACTGGGTGTGGGATAGAATTCTCCATACTGTCTTTGTAATTTTTTAGCAAACATAAAAATTTTCTAACATAAAAAATTTTATTAAAAAATGCATTGCCCCACTGGTATCCTCAGAAGCTAAGCACAAATTCAAACTCAATAGAATATACTTTCAATTTTCTAGGAACTAATTATTCCCATTCTCATTTCCAAGCTAATTATTAAACACAATAACTTAGAGAAGTGGTTTAAAGAGATTTACTTTAGCGGTCTCTGTAGTTTTAATTAGGAAACTCAAATATGCATACACTGTTACAGATTGTGTATTGTTTTAAAATTATTATAACAGGCCTGACCAAGAAGGAAAGGGCAGGAAGTCAAATCTCCTCATTTAATGTGAAGTTATGTCCTGATTTGAAGAGTTCTCTTTTTTTATACAGTGTACTACATTGAGTAACGTGCTCCAAAAAGTCAAGCCCACTAGGAACCTTAGAATATGACCTCTTTTGGAAATAGTTTTTGAAGATATAATTAGTTGAATTAAGATGAGTTCATATCAGATTAGGGCGTGCTCTAATCCAATGACTAGTGTCCTTCTAAGAGAAAACAGACACGTAGGCACACAAGGAAAGAAAACACCATTTGACGTCAGAGGCAGAGCTTACAATGTGAATCAAGGCACAGCGATCTGCAACCACCAGAAGCTAGGGAGAAGCAAAGAAGCATCCTCCCCTGAGCCTTCAGAGATTAATATGGCCCTGCTAACACCTTAATTTCAGCCTTCTAGCTTCCAGAACTGTGAGAGAAAAAATTTCTGTTGTTTTATGCCACTTTGTGGTAATTCAGAAAACTATTACATACAGACTTTCAAGATGGGCTACATATCGGGTAAAAAGGATGGTTATGTCTTTCTCAAAGCTAATTCTATGTGTTATGTTTCTTTTTTCTCTGGCAGTGCCAGGATTCTGAGGGGTGCAAAAATATCAAAATGAACACTTTGATTCTTAAACTTCATACGACTTTACATTGTCATTATCTTCTTTCTTCAGCACTATCTCTACCTCTTATCTCTGACTAGCAAATTGTGCTATTTGGATGAAGGAACTTCCATTTAATTAAAAATGTTTTTCATAAGTGAATTATTTTGTTCTCTAAACCCAAGAGCCTAATTTCAGCTTGTTAACCTCATTATGTTCATGAGATCACTTTGGTAAAATTCTAAAGCTTCTCTCATTTACCTTCTTGACAAAAAATAAAAGTACACACCAGACAAGCACATTAAAGATTCTGCTCTAATTAAACCTTTAATCTAAAGTTAATATGGCTGAGAAAAGGAAGCTTTTTTCTTTTCCTGCAGTATGTAAAGGGTTTTTCTTTGGTCCTAGTCTCCCTGACACGATCTTTTATTTCTCAGATCCATAACATGCTCTAGCTATTCCATGATACTCTTGGAAAAAGGTCAAGCCTAATTTTCCAGTCCTAAGAAAAAAAGGCCTTGAAAATATCAGTACTTTCCCTTAAAGTCATTCCTATCCCTTGGCCTAAGGAACCATAAGATATATTAAGATAAATAGGAAAGAAATGAGTTTTTAACTGTGAGAAAAAGAGAGAGCCTTTTCAGCAAGTTACTTGAGTTCATGCAGCAGAAAAGTGATTTCACAGCTTTGGTAAGGCAGATTCACTGCAAAGTAAAAATCTTTTTTTTTTATTCAAGATGAGGAGGGATGGAAAAGTTCATAATAAAACAAATGTCTGCAAAGTCCAGAGCACACTTTGATTGCCTGTGAAGCCAGAAGCAATAGAAGGTAAATAACAAGGTGACATTAAGATTCCTAGTAATGCAAGTCATTATTTTTACAGAAAAATAATTGCAATAACCTGCTTAGAATTTTCTTCTGTATAGTGCTAAGAAAAAATAAGATTGGCACTAACAAAATAAGACCTGACAAATGAATGATACATTCAGCAACTCCAAACTCCCTAGATGACAATCCTACTTTTGCTATCCAAATCATTTCTGAATTGCTTATATTCATGGCAAGCCATAAAAAACAATCTCTTTTTTTGTATGCTCTGTGGGTCAACATTTATTTGGTACTGTATTTGTATACAATAGAATTCAAGTAAGCTACAAGTGTTCAATATTAGAATTCAGACAGAATATGCCTCAGTAAACACTAACAATTGCAATATATGTGGACTAAGTATCAGAACTCATTTCTGTGTATGCTTGGAATGAATAAATACAAGTAACTACAATTCCATCTGCCACACTTGTGTAGAATCAGGTAAGAGTCGTTATTCCCACCTTGTCAACAGTCCACCCCTCACTTGTTTCTGATGGGATTCCCAGGAAATATTTTCAGAAGGAAAATTTCTTATAGGAAGTTTACCAGGTATGCTTGCTCATGGGGAGAAAATAAAAAAAATAAAAACAAGCCTGTAAGGCAAACAGGACTGGGCAGAGGAAGACATCGAGCTGTGATGCCGTTTCAACAGTGGCCTCAGCCGGTCTCCTAAGGGGCTCTGAAGCAGGTCTGATCCTTCAAAGATGCGCCAAGATGAGGAAGGGAGAAGGGCCTTTATAATGCTGGATCAACAAATAGCTGGATGTGGGCTGCTCCTGGGCACACAGTTTAACAGCTTAACATTAGGCAAGACAACCCCCTTTCCAGGGCAATTTCTAGAGAGGGGCTCAGCTGTGGCCTGTCAGTCAGCAGCACTCTCAGCAGTTGGGCTGAGAGGCTCAGTCCTGAAGAGGGGCCTGAGCAGAGCACCTCAGCATCTACCATAGATTTGGTTTGTCCTCAGCTTTTGGGTCTTTTTCCCTATGCCATTTCTATATCCCATGCAAGTACCCTGTAGCCATACGGCTGCCAACTCTCCCTTTTCTGCTAAATCTTCTCCCCTTTTACAAATCTTGGTCCTGATGGCTTATTGCTTATGCAAGTCCTTTAATACCTGTTGACCATTCCAGTGCTCCCTTGGGGATCTCATTTGAACCCAGCTGAATGTAGCCAACATGGTAAATGAACCATGTTGGTCATATCTAGAGTCAGGGAAAGAGCAGGTCCTGCTACTACAGCAGATGCCATTGGTGCCCCACCCACACACAGCTCCTCATCCTTATCATTTCACTTTACATTGGTCTGAATTCCCACTGCCATCACTGTATTTCTTTGCCTTGTGGCTTTGCCTGTTTGCCAGAGCTCACTTTGCCCAGCTGCACGCAGACCAGGTAGGCCTGTAGAACCTAAACCAATCACTGATGAAAACTGAAGTACAACATACCTCAGCTCCCATACTCCTCACCTGGAAGCATGCTGATGCGTGTGTTCTAACTGCTGGTCAGGTTTCCCCAGTGGGATCGAGTTCCAGTTATCTGTGGTGGTAACTTACTTGATTACAAACTTTCTTGAAGGCCTTCCTTTCCCTGTTTCACTTCTGTACTCCTTGATGAAGTTTTTTTGAGATCATCTCCCAAATAAAAATATTTTCAGGTAAATCCTTATTTAAGGATATGGTTTTTTGATAGCCCAAACTAAGACAGTTATATCATCTCCAAATGCCCACGTGAGAATAAATTTTAGATGATGACTGAGGGGAGTAGCAAGGAGGAAAATAAACAGAAGATGAATTTATTAATGAAGACAATCTAAAGGAAAGATTATAAGAATGAAAAATATGTTTATGAGAGGATTGATAACTGATACATGTTTTGTTTTTACTCATATATTTTAGTTTGGAGCCAGCATACTCCTCAAGTGACCATTACAATGAGATTTACAGATAGGATGGCCATCATCTTCATCTCTTAAAAAAAAAAAAAAAAAAGCTTCAAATACTTTGCTAGTCACATGCATCTCAGGGACAAGAAGACAGATCTGTGCAGTAAACATTTGTCATTGACTTATTGTCCAGCTGCATGCATCTCACCCATAGTGCCATTCTCTCTCTTTTGGGGAATCCTTTTTTGTGTATCATCTTGTGAGGTGACAGCCACCTTCCACTATGGAGAGGATAGTCTCTCCCTGTTCTAGACTATCATTGAACAGCATAATCAGATACTTTCATCCTGGACTTTGAATCTTGAATGAACATCATGATCCATAGAGGCTTGAGGTCATATTCATCATACAATCAGCATATGGATCAAAATCTTTCCACAGGGTGACCTTGACAGTGGATCCTGCAGCATGGCCTTCCCAAACTTCCACACCTCCTGCTTATTTTTCCAATAAGTATTCAGTCTCCACCCAATTCCATGAATCCCTAACATCCCTTCAATAAATGCCATTTTTCCTTAGAGAAGCAAATTAATGCAGATATACCAGTAGTATGTAAAGTCCCAAAGGGAAACATCGGAAATTTGGGATTGATTACCTGACCATGTTGAAGCAGTAGTTCATGGAACTGCCGTTAATATTTCTATGAGACAATTTAGAGCTCCCTGGTACTTGTCATTGCCAAGCCTTAATCTTCATATCTTCCCAATATAGTCCCTTAAAGTGCTTATTTTATTTATATTAGTTTATTATTCCCAACCAAATAATATGTATGCTTTTAAGTGATAAATTTATGTTTTATAATTTACCTAGATTTGAGTTTAATATTTTTATAATTCTAAAATGAAATATTATTTGTGTGAACCTGACCTGTAGTGCAAATTTATGTTTCATAATTACACATTTTCTGAATCTGTTCAACATTATACATTGAAAGAGAAATACATTTTTATTAGTGGTTTATTTTAATTACATTAAATGAAGAGCCTATGCAGAAGAAATTGCTAAAGTCACTCATAAAGAACTACGAGAAAATATTGAGAAAGTGAATTTAAAAGTTAAAGATCAAACTGAGAAAATGATTCCTCTGTGAAAGTTTTCAAAATAATGATTTTCAAATATATTTTCATTTTAAAGAATGAAATTTTATATTGCCTATTTTTTGACATTTAAGATATGAGATCCTTTCTTTCTAAAATTAGTTAACAAAAAAAAAAAAAGAAGGTTAAGTCACAGAGAAACATCTGAGTATTCACTGTGTAAGTGTATTCAACTGTACCATGTTAATTGATCCAAGACATCTTCCACTCTGTTTTGATTATCTGCATGATTTATCAGGAAATGGAGTGGGAAAGCAAAGATTATTTGTGTGGTTATATTTATCTTAATTTTGAAACTGTTCAGCTTCATTTCTCTGAAAGGAACACCTCTGTGTTTCTTTGACGACTTAGATAAATTCATTTAAATCCTACCATGAGGTCTTTTTTGAGTTAAAAGGTAGCAGAAGAGACCTGAGCATATAGACTCTAACTGGGGAGTCTAGGTCCAAATTATGTTTAAATCTAGAGAGAAATTTAGCTATGCTATGGTCTGAATGTTTGTGTCCCCCTAAAATCAATATATTTAAAACCTAACCCCCAAGGTGGTAGAAATAGGAGGCAGGGCCTTTAGGAGGTGATTAGATTTATGAAGCTCTGTCCTTATGAATGAGCTTAGTGCCCTTATAAAAGAGAGCTGGAGAGATGCCTTGCTCCTTCCACCATGTGAGAACTCAGCTAGAAGGTACCATCTATGAGGAACAGACCTTCATCAGACACCAACTATGATGATGCCTTGATCTTGGACTTCCTAGCCTCTGAAACTGTGAGAAATAAATGTTTGTTGTTTATATAAACCATCCAGTTTATGGTTTGTTACAGCAGCTCGAATGGACTAAGACAAGCTATTTAAGCAGATCTGATTAATGTTCTTAGAAACAAAATTAATGTCATTATTTATTTGCTGAGAACTAAAAACATTAATCCTTTTTGTAGCCTGACCTCATAATAGAGAAGGAAGAGTAGGTTTTATGATTATACATTACTTGAAGCACGGTCTCTATGGACCATATAATGACGAACTACCAAAACATAAAGTTGCTTTAATTTAGAGATCTGATATATTACTTCCCAAACCAAATACACTTCTCCCTTGAACAACGTGGGGGTTAGAGGCACCAACATCCAACCACCATGTCGTTGAAAATCCATGTATAACTTTCAACTCCCTGAAAACTTAACAAAGCCTTACCAACAATATGAAGTCAATTAACACGTATTTTATAAGTTATATCTATTAAATACTGTATTTTTATAATAAAGCAAGCTAGAGAAAAGAAAATGTTATTAAGAAAATCATAAGGAAGTATCTTAGTCCATCTGTGTTTTTACAAAGGAATAACTGAGGCTGGAAAAAGAAAATAAATGGCTCGTGGTTCCACAGGCTGTCCAAGAAGCATGATGCCAGCATTTTCTTCTGATGAGGGCTTCAGGCTGCTTCCACTCATGGCAAAGAAGAGAAGAGCCAGCATGTGCAAAGTTCATGTGGCAAGAGAGGAGTCAAGAAAGAGAGGGGATAGATGCCAACCTTTTTAATAACCAGACCTCAGGGGAACTAATGGAGAAAGAACGCACTCATTACCACAAGGGCAGCACCAAGCCTCTCCTAAGGGATCCTCCCCCATGACCCAAACACCTCCATTAGTCCCCACTTTGAATACTGGAAATTAAATTTCAACATGAGATTTGGAGGGGACAAACCAACCATAGCAAAACTATAGCATTTTTACCCTGGCCCCCAAATCATATGTCCTTTTCACATTGCAAAATACAATCATCCCTTCCCAATATTCTCAAAGTTCTTAAATCATTTCAGCATCAACTCAAAAATACATCGTTTCTTCTAAGACTCAAGGCAAGTTCCTTCCAACTATTATCCTGTAAAATCAAAATCAAGTTATTTACTTCCAAGATACAATAATGGAACAGACATTCGGTAAACATTCCCATTCCAAAAAGGAGAAATAGGACAAAAGAAAGGAATAACAGGCCACATGCAAGTCTGAAACATAGCAGATAGAAATTAAATCTTAAAGCTGCAAAATAATCTCCCCTGACTCCATGTCCCCCATCCTGAGCATGCTGGTGAGAAGAGGGGACTCCCAAGGGCTTGGGTAGCCCCATCCCCATGGCTTTCCTGGCCCTCACAGCTCTAGTATGCAGTGCCCTAATGGGGACCCCACATTTCCACTCAGCATTGCCCTAGTAGAGTCTCTCTGCAGTGGCCTCACCCCTGCAAGAGGCTTCTGCATGGGTACCCAGGCTTTCCAATACATCCACTGCAATCTATGTGGAAGCGTCAAGTTTATATCATTCTTACATTCTGGGAACCTGCAGTCTTACCACTATGTGGAAGCTGCCAAGGCTTATCACTGTACCCTCTGGAGCAGCAGCCTGAGCAGTACTTGGGCCATTTGGGCTGCAGCTCAAGCCTGAGCAGTGGGGCTGCAGGGAGCAACATCCCAAGGCAGTACAGGAGAGTGGTACCCAAAGCCTGTTCCCTGAAACTATCCCACCTTCCTAGGCCTCTGGGCCTGTGAAGAGAGGGGTGGCATTGGATTTCTGAAATGCCTCAGGACGTTTTCTCCCATTGTCTTGCTACTAGCACTTGATTCCCTTTCAGTCACATTAATGTCTCTAGCAAACTGTTGCTTCTGCTCAGCCATTCTTTTGGATTCCTCTCCTGAAAACACTCTTTCCTTTTCTGACATATGGACAGGCCGTGAATTTTCCAAATTTTTATGCTCTGCTTCCCTTTTAATTATAAATTTCACCTTTAGATCATCCCTTTGCTGCCGTAGCTGATCATAACCCATTAAAAGCAGCCATGTCACTTGCTAGAAGCTTTGGTGCTTAGAAATTTCTTCCACCAGATACCCTAGCGTCATCATTCTTAACTTCAGCCTTCTGCAAAGACCTACAGCGTGGACACAATGCAGCCAAGTTCCTTGCTACGGCATAATGAAGGTGACGTTTGTTCCAGTTCCAAATAAGTTCCCCATTTCCATCTGAGACCTTATCACCATGGCCTTTAATACCTATTTTTCTATCAAGATTTTTGTCATATTCGCTTAACCAATCTCTAGAAAGTCCCAAACTTCCCTCATCTTTCTGTCTTCTGAGCCTTCCAAATTTTTACAACCTCTGCCCATTACCCACTTCCAAAGCTTCTTCCATATTTTCAGATATCTTTACAGCAGCATTGCACTACTCTGTACCAATCTTCTGCCTTAGTCCATGTGTGTTGCTATAAAGGCATACCTAAGGCTGGGTAATTTATAATGAAAAAAGATTTCTTTGGCTCGTGGTTCTACAGGATGTACAAGAAGCATGGTGAAGAATCTGCTCCTGGTGTGGGTTTCATTCAGGCTGCTTCCTCATGGCAAAAGGGAGGTGGGAGCCAGTACAGATATCACATGGTGAGAGAAGAAGCAAGAGGAAAGAGTGAGAAGGCACCATGCTCTTTTAAACAACCAGTTCTTGTGGCAACTAATGGAGTGAGAACTCACTCATTACCAGGAGGATGGCTCCAAGCTATTCATGAGGGATCTTCCCCCAACACCCAAACATCTCCTGTTAGGACCCACCTCCAACACTGGAAATCAGATTTCAACATGGGACTTAGGTCAAACAAACCATATCCAAATTATTGTACAGAGAGAAAATACATTTACTATTCATTAAGTGAAAGTGAATCATCATAAAGGTTTTCATTCTCATCATCTTCATGTTGAGTAGGATAAGGAGGATGAGGATGAGAGGTTGTTCTTGCTGTCTCTGGGTGGCAGAGGCAGAAGGAAATCTGTGTATAAATGGACCCACACAGTTCAAACGTGTGTTGTTCAAGAATCAACTGTAGTTTAAAAGCACTAAGCTTGAAATCAAGAAAATTGGTTGGTGTTTCAGCTCTGCTCCTTCAAACTGTTTGATCTCGGGCAGAATTTTCTCCACTTTAAGCTTGTTTGATCATCTATACAGTGAACACATTAATATCTACCATGCTTGATTTCTATAGTGATTGATTTGAATAAGATAAAGTGAGAAGTTATTTTATGTATAAATTACACTACACAGGCGTCAACCTTGAACAACATGGGCTTGAACTGGGTAGGTCCACTTAGATGTGGATCTGCCTCTGCCCCCCTGAGACTGCAAGATTGACTATTTCTCTTCTTCCTTCTCCTCAGCCTATTCAAGGTGAGGACAACAAGGATGAAGACCTTTATGATGATCCACTTCCATTTAATGAATAGTAAATATATTTTCTCCTCCTCATGATTTTCTTAATAACATTTTCTTTTCTCTAGCTTACTTTATTATAGGAATACTGTATATAATACAAACAATATCCAACATATGTGTTAATTGACTGTTTTTGTTATTTGTAAGGCTTCTGGTCAACAGTGGGCTATTAGAGTTCAGCTTTGGGGGAATCAAAAGTTACACACAGGGTTCACATAATTAGTTAGCATGCCAGAGTCTTGTTCATTATCAGAATTAACGAGCCAAATCACTCCAACTAAGAATGCCCATGTACCACCACCCACAGAATAGAGAAAGAGCTGTCAATCTATCAATCCTGTCTGTGTCCAGGCTGGGTGAGGTTTCCCATATTGAGTCAAATTAAGCTGCAGGCTCCACTCCAGGTGGTGCGATTTCATCAATTCCTGTAAGTTTCACCTTACCCCTATCAGAATGAAAATTATTAAAAAGTCCAAAAACAATAGATGTTGGCATGGATGCAGTGAAAAAGGAATGCTTATACACTGTTGGTGGGACTGAAAATTAGTACAACCTCTAGGAAAAACAGTATGACAATTCCTCAAATAACTGAAGGGGGACCTACCATTCCATCCGGCAATCCAACTACTGGGTATCTATCTACCCGAAGGAAAAGAAGTCATTATATCAAAAAGACACCTTTCTCCGAATGTTTATCACAGCACAATTCACAATAGCAATGATGTGGAATCAACCTAAGTGTCCAATGTATACACACACATACACACACTCACACACACACACCCCGTGGAGTACTACTCAGCCATAAAAATGAATGACATAATGTCATTTGTAGTGACTTGGGTGGAACTGGAGATCATCATCCTCAGTGAAGTACCTCAGCAATAGAAAAACAAACACCACATGTTCTCACTAATAAGTGGGGGCTAAACAATGGGTGCACATAGTCATAAAGTGGTTTAAAGGACATTGGAAACTAAGAAAGGGGGAGGTTGGGAGGGGGGTAATGGATAAAAACGTACCTGTCAGGTACAAAGTACACTATTCTGGTGACAGACACACTAAAAGCCCTGACTTCAGCATTACACAATTCATCCATGTAACAAGAACACTTGTACTCACTAATATTTTGAAATAAAAATGATATTTTAAAAAGTTAATACAGATTTTTAACTTCATGGGCGTGGTACCCCAACTCCTGAATTGTTCACTGGTCAACTATACTTGAGAATCAAGACCTCTTTTGACAAACCAGTCCAAGAATAAAATTTTTTAACTCTAGTTCTCAATAACCTACAGAAAAACATAATCAAATCTCTTTAACATATTGTGCAAAATTTTTCATGATCTGGATGTTCTAAATTTATTGCTTATCATCGTCCGTATAAACCACTGATTCTAGCAATGTTGCACTTTGTGAACGTCATGCCCTTTTATGTTTTCTACTTAAAATGCTCCTGCTTCTTTTTCCTCACTTGAAGCAAATCTTAGATGTCGTTTCCTATGTTAAGCTTTCCCAAATTCCCCAAACTTTTGCCTCTCCTCTACTGCTGTGTAGTAGCTTTTTCACAATCCTATGGGCACCTCATGTCCTATGTCAAGAATCTTCAAGCAGACCGTGAGCATATTGATGGCAGGTGCCATGACTTACTCTCTGTGTCTTGGACAACCAGCACAGGAACTGACATGCAATGGGTCTTGATATATTTTTATTTTACAAATGAATGAATAAATGTCACATTACTCTGGACTGATGGCTTGAAATATACCATCCAATAATTGGGAGAGTTGCAGTGACAAGAGATTGAGAAAGTATCTTTGGCATAAAAAATACAGATATTAAAAATGAAAAGTATTTTTCTCATTAAATCATTCCCATCTATTCAAAGTGCTTATTTTTTTCCTTTTTCTAGTATGTATAATTCATACTTCGGAATTTACTTCCAATAGCTCAAATAGCAAGATTTTAGCACTTTTGGTATAAACCCACTCTATAGATGTATGATTTGATGGCTTTTAATAGTATATAATAAGTTAAAACATAAACACAACTAAGTCATGGAAAGAGATACTATACTGTTTCTATACTGTGGAAACAGTAGTAGGCAGCTAGAAGCTCATTATTTTCTTTGCTATCACTGTCAGGTGATAAGGCTATTTAACCAAACTCACTACAGAATGCTTTTTCAGCTATTTTATCTGCATTTACAAGTTCTCATTATTCTTTTATTTTCTATCACCTGTTTCTTTTTTCCTTCTTTTATCATCCATTTTTCAACTCTGAGAGTGTTTGTAGTCTGTTTTTATCTATCACAATGATTCAACTATTTTATAAGCCCAGAAAAAGATGCCAAAAATCTTTAGCAATCTCTTATAATTAGAGAATAAAATTTCCTAAAATTTAACAAGACACAGACCAGTGCCCTGGAGAAATAGACTGACATTTACAGCCTGTCCTGGTTTCCTTTCACCATTTAATATATGCATTTCTATATAGCTTATGACAAAGGCAGGTTATTACAAGGCAACTAATAATTTGTCTAATTTTATTTATAAAAAAGGTTATTAAAGGCACTCTTTTTCTTGAATCATGAGAAAAGTTTTGTCATCCATTACAGTGCCTTTATTATCATCAGCAAAAAACCTATAAATAATTATGACTGCATAGTCCCATAAGTTAGACAGCCTTTCTAACCTGAACATCCTATATTGTAAAGGCAATGTATAGGAAGAAAAAATAAAAGATAAGTGAAATATTGTTTTAATAATCTAAATTAATACCATAATAGTCAAAAAGGCAGATCCATAGACAGTAGCAAGTTTTGTAATTTTTTTGGCAATATTTCATTCTGATAGTAGTAACAAAGATTTGAATCAGAATGGAGCCTAAGGAATTTTGCTGCCACTTAGGGAGTATGTCTTAAAAGAAGAATATTTAATTTCAACAGCCAAAAACCGGATAAGAACTTGAAAGAGTAGAATAGAAGCCTTAAAATATGAATAAGGAATTGGTGACAGTGAAAGTATCTACTAGACATGTTCTGTCCAACACAGCACCCATTAACCACACATGGCTATTTAAGTCTTAAATTCGATCTACAATGAAATAAAGTAAAATTAAAAATTCAGTTTCTCAGTTACACCAGCTGCATTTCAAGTGCTCAATATCTGCATATGCTGAATGACCACCACAGTAGGCAGCACAGAACAATATTTGCATCATTGCAGAAAGTTCTACTGTACAGTTCAGTACAATGAAGAACTTTGAAATAGTCTCACAATAATAAAATGCTATATTTTGAACAATCCACAGTTAGAAAAATCTTCTGTTGAAATGACTTAAAGAGTGAGATATCAGGTGAGAAGTAATAGATGATGAACTATAAATCTTCAAATAACCAAAAGTAATAATTTTAATATATTTCTTGAGTATTTCCTTAACATATTTTAAATGGAGGAAGTACCTAATTTTAGCTATTAATTCAAATTCAAATGATAAGCCCCAAAATACAAGAACTGGACTTTATTTCACTTTTATCTGGTTAGACGACATTTCAGTACCTTCTTTGGTAACTTGGATTTCTAAGCTTTCAAAACGATACCGACTTATCCTGGATAAAGGACCACTCAGGGATGCAATGAGAGTCATTTGTAATTCCCTTGTTATTTCTGATGAGAGTAAAGAATCCAAAATTGACAATTAAGTAAAAGAAATTGTTAATTATTTCTTTCACTTTCATGAAATGCTGTATTGTCTTACTTTCACTCTTAGAGAAAAGGACTCTGAAAATTGTGTTCCTTTATACTGAAAAATATCGGAATAGTAATTCTATTCAAGAAAAAGTTCGTTGGTCTTGGAAACAAAAGATTTAAGGTTTATCGTTGTTTCTGACATATATTCATTGAGTGACAAGGTCACCTCAACTCTCTGTGCCTCAGTGTTTTTCAGATGTAAAATGCTGCTTTGCACTAAATGAACAACCTCTAAAGATGAGTTGGCACTTGTGATGCTATTGTCCACTTGCTTGCAGACATCACCAACCAATTACAGAATGATCTACCATGGAGCCAAGACACAGCCTCAGAATCATTGTCAACATCATCCTCCAAGAAGCTACAAACAATTAATTTGCATTTAAATAATCAATTTAACCTCTTCTAAAATCCCTTACAGCTATAAAAGTTTTTGAAATAGCATAAAATATATTTTATTTTTTAGGTAGAGAAAAGAATAAAGAAAAGCTACGGATTCATTCTTGAAAAAATATGTCAAAGATATTTACTTTTGTGAACTTAAATGGATTTTGTTCCAATGGATTAACCTTTTAGATGTTGTCTGTAATGTCCTCTGAGCTGTTGCTTATCCAAGTCTTGAGCAATGCTTGTACAGAAAATGCAGTCGCTGACATAATTATTTATCCAACCATCTTCCAGAATTGAGAGTAGTAGTCATGAAATAACACCAACCCTTCCATACTGAGTTTAGATCTATGTCTTCTGTGTTTTTATGCTTCTCTTTGACTACCTACCACAATGCTTACTTTATGGTATTGTAATTGTCCTTATTTTTCCTTTTCCCAACTAGACTATAATTTTTTTTTTTAATTTCAGGAGCTGCATCTTGGTATCCAGAGGCCCGCCCTGGCTATACTTAAAGACTTACTGGACATTTACCGATTGAACTAATAGGATTTCAGAGATAAAGAAAAAAAAAAAAAAAAAAAGATCCCCTCCCATCACGCTAATGAGGAAAGAGGCAAAAACATTTACATCCAATAGCATACTAGTACTATGAGAGCACTTCACTCAGCTCAAGAGAGATGTTTCTTTCCTAGAGGAGGTGACTTCCGAGCTGAATTTTGAAATGAGTAATACTCACTCAGGGGAAAGGGAGGATTGAGGAAGAAGATTCAGTGAATAATTGAGACTCCTCACTTTACTTGAGCAATGCAAGTGTTTCATGCAGCTGGAGACATTTGCAAGATAGAACATATCTGAAAATGAGTCTGAAAAAGTAAGACAAGGGTCTATTTGTGAATGATGGTGATGTGGGACATTATGATATCAAAATATTTAAGTTAGTAATGAGGGATTGAAAGCTATTTCTCAGAGGTCATTCTAGTAGCATTCTAGAAGTTGTATTGGGATTGATAGAAAAGAAGCAAGGGGCTGGGCGCAGTGGCTCATGCCTGTAATCCTAGCACTCTGGGAGGCCAAGGCGGGAGGATCACTTGAGGTCAGGAGTTCGATATCAGCATTCACTCTAGCCCAGGCAACAAAGTGAGACTCTGTCCCAAAAAAAAAAAAAAAAAAAAAAAAAAAAAAGGCAAGGATCCCAAAGGCAGTGACAGCCCAGGTCAAGAAAAGACCAATCCATGGACCACAGCATCAGGGTTGGAAAGAAGTGACACAGGGAGAGATTATTCAAAGGCAGACAAAATAGTTTCTGATCCCTGATTGATCAGGAAAATTGAGCAAATGGTGTAAAAGAGTCAAAGTTTTAACACAAAAGTATAGATTTTTTCCTCTTCTCACTTAATACCCTGTAAGAATTCTCATTTTTTTTTTCCTTTTTACCTTCTAATATAATTAAATTCCTATTGTCTGGCACCAACTCATATATAGAAAGAATCAATTCTCACCTTATTGATTTTATTAAGTCATTAGCAACTATTACTACAAGATTAGCTCAGTAATTTTTAAAATGAGATTTAGAGATGCACATAATTAAGAATAACTGCACATTTTCCCCTGGGAAAAGGTTTTTGTTTTTTTATCGTAAACCAATCATCATTTAGAGAAAATTCATTATTCAGTTATAAGATAATGTACAGTATCATCTGTTGGATTACTGTAAAATTAGGTGTTAGGAGGGGTCCCTCAGAAAAATCTACCCATGTGATTGCTTTACAAGTCAATTTATCAAAAGATAGAATAATGTAAGCTTAGAAAATTCTTTGAGCCTCAGAATGCTATAATTTGTTAATTAGTATCATCAGCATGGACAAACTATGAATGTGGTCAAATATATGTGCCTTCCTCTCCCTCTCATGCCTTAGTTGACCAACCTTTCTGGGAGTCTAGTGATCTTTCACCTTGGCCACCCTCCTTGACTGCACACAAATCCCAGTGGGAGTGATCATTCCCTTACAAATCCTCACCTCCCACTCTCAACACCTCTCCTAGATAATTAAGAAGCAGAAAATATGGATCAGAATCTTAGATCTACTTTAATTAATGGAATGGCTTTTTCAAGTTGCTTAACATTTTTTAATCTCTTATTTGAAGATAGAGATAATTATATCTATATGCCTTACAGTTGTTTTATGAGGTTTAAAGAGAATCAAACATATTTAATAGCTTGCATATTGCCAGACACCTAGTAACTTTTCAAAATAATAGCTATTAATATAATCATTATTATCCCCATTCCATTAGGATACTGTCCTCTGGTAAATGAGAAGCCCTATAACCTGAAAATTAATTCATAAAGACATGTGAGTGTTAATACTGTAAACTTGATTGGTCTTGAGTGCTAACGATCAGGTAAATATTTGCAAATGAATAGCTCCCTTCTATAGCCAATATTTAATCCAGTGTTTCTTATATTTGTGTCCTCAAT
Organism: Eulemur rufifrons; assembly: GCF_041146395.1. Taxonomy (NCBI): domain Eukaryota; kingdom Metazoa; phylum Chordata; class Mammalia; order Primates; family Lemuridae; genus Eulemur; species Eulemur rufifrons. Next base: position 42,757,165 of record NC_091000.1, on the reverse strand, counting down.
TTTCATAGATATTATAATTCCAAAAGGTAAGGTTCCATGACTAGACAAATTTGGGAAATTCTGGGCTAAGTAAAATTGAAAAGGATTCTGTAGTAATTCTGCCAATTCTTTAATATGTTTATGTACGCTGTAAGTATTTGAGAAGAAATCAAGAAACCAATTTGAACTTTTGAGCAATTTCCAGACCTTTGTTCCTCTGAAACATTCCAGGGAAATCCTGATACTCCAAGGGACCTCAATGATAAGAATGTGATACAGGGTCTAGTCCTGTTAGGTGTCTTTTCATGCTTCTAGGTCATACCCAAAATTAGTTATCTAACTATAGGCTGCAAGACACACATATCCACATCAGTATTTCCTAAAATATCTAGTCAAATTCTTAGTCATAAAAATTAACATTTCCCAAAGAGCATTCAACCATCCTTGTTCCTTTGTGTTTCACTGCCAACTACTTGAAATTTAGGACTTGCTTAAAAAGTGTTTATACCTGTTTCTGTATTTTTTCATCTTTTCACAAAATACCACACTCTGTGCCTGATGTAAGATGCTAATTCTTGTATTATTTCCTCTGTAATAGGCTTCTAATTATATCCAGATAATCAAGACCAATGCCTGTGTATGCTTTTTATGAGAACTGCATGTAAAAAGTACAAATAGCTGAAACACTTGGATTGAAATTTGTTCAGTTTTGCCTTAAATACTTTTCCAAAATAAAAGTGGTAGCCGGTTGCAACCTCAGTGCCAATTAATGTACATGATGCTCTCCAGCTGAGTAGAAAAATGTAATTACTTACAATGGACAAAAATGGAAGAAGAGTGGGTGGATTTACAATTATGCACAATCACTCACCACACTGCGTTTGTTGCTTTGCAATCTGGGAGCTTTGCAGACAGAGATAATCATGTGACCATAAAGAGCAGCCCCAAGAAGCTCGGGCTCAGGTGAAAAAAAAAACACTTCATGTGCAGTCACAGGAATGGAACTGAAGCAAATAAAACAACTAAAACAATGAGAGAGGGAGGCTACTGTCTAATTAAGGCAGTTGTTTATTATCTCAAAATAAATGTATTCTCATCCATTGTTAATCAGATCAATTTAAAATAATCAAAGACTAAAGTAAATATTTCTCAATAACTGTGTTAATAATAAATATGGATTTATTTTGCTTTCTTTTGTTTTAGCTGTAATCTGGGAGTGTTAATAGTTTGTCTGGAACTATAGATAGTTTTTTTAAGTAAGGAATAAACTATGTGGCAAGAAATAACATTTTACAGTGTAAGAATTTACATACAGTATCCCATTAATTGAAAAAGAAATTTCTATAACTTTATAAGCTGATGCATAGACAGAATATTACTTTCCCAAGGTCACAAAAAAGCGAATGCCAAAGCCAGGATTCCAACCGAGATCTCTATGATTTCAGGGCAGAGTCTCTTAACTGGCTAAGTTGCTATAGTCCTCTCCTGCATGAATCATGAACAAACAGGCTTCACAATCTGCTCCATGTGCCTAGAACCATTCTATAATCAGGCTTGTCCTCCCACATAAGAGTTCACAGACATATTCCTGGAAGACTAATTTCCATATTTCCTGAAGGGAACAGGACATATTTGGAAGTTGACTGTGATAGCTTTTCTTCATCATAGTTGCCTCGTCTTTGACCCCTACTGCATCTCTTACTATCAGCCCATTTCTAGTACATAGGAGGTTTGGCCTAAAACTCTGAGAGATGCTGTTTGGTGATGTAGCAGTGTGGAGGTGGCCTGACTTAGTTTGCAGAATGGTCAAAGTCTGTAAGAGAACTTTGCCTTCACTTAACATATCTGTTAGAGATGATTTTTAAAACAGAATGATAAATGATTGAGAAATAGGTCAGTCTGCTTTAACCATTTTATATTAAGGACTTCACAATGACAGCACCTCCCTCTCAATTTTAGACTCCAAATCAAATAATATTAGGGATTGAAGTTACTTTATGAAACATCTAGTCAAGTCTTTTCATTTTATAGATATGAAAAACAAGGTCAAGTGGAGATTGGTCTCCTTGGACAGCCTTCTCCATTGAAAATACAACTTTGTTGTTAATATCCTCATTCAAAATTATTTCTGATTAATTGAATAGTCTTTATTTGTATCTGCAGGGGTTTAGCATGCATGAGACATAAAGAATACCCTTAATCAACAAAGAGGGTTCAAGTTTTCTCATGCAAATTATAAGAAAGTGCTTTTATTTCTTTGTTTAGTATCAGATACTCTTCCCTTTGTCTATAGTAGGGAGATTTTCTTTCCCTTTGCTTGGTTTTCAATCCATGAGCACTTTCTTGAATGCAATGTTAGGTTTATCTTAGTGTACTCTTTCTCCATTTTATAAATGTGTTTCTGAGTCACCAGATAAGTTACCTTTATTTTATTTCTTTCTCCTGAAATTTTGTGAAATCCAATTGGTAAAGGAAACCATGAAGAGGAATATTTATTCCAGGAATTTATTCAACTACCTACAAATTTTTCATATGTATTTTTTCTATTGAAATCTATAAGTATGATTTCAAAATCTACTTTCATTTTCAAAGATTGATAGAGAAATACCATAGAAATATTAAAAAAAGATTGACTAAGAATCAGAAATCCAAGACATTATTCTTACTCTTATGTGATTCTAATCAAATCATTTCATGTTTTTAAGCTTGGCATGTTTATTACTCAGAGCTAATAATACCTGTTCTGCTTACTTCACATGGCTGATTTGAGCTTAAATGTGATAATGAGTGTGAGACTGTTTTGTTAGCTATTAGTCACTACTAATTAAGATATCCATTTATGCATGTGTTCATAAGCCCAATATTTTGAGCTTCTACCCTATGTCAGGTTCTCTGCTAAGCACTGAGTATATATAAGTGACCCAAAAGATATGAACACTGCTCCTGTAGATCTTAGGGTATAATAGGGAAGATAGATGTTAACAAAAAACACAAAAACAAGTACATAATCAAATAGTGATAAATTGAAAGGAAGGACCAAGGTACTGTAGAAAAGAATAAGAATAGAAACCTATCTTAGATTCAGGGAAAGTCCTTTTAAATTAATAGCATTTAAAGAAGAATGAGCAGGAGATAGACAAGGAGCCAGGGGTGAAAAGCACTCCAGGTGTAGAATACAATATACATAAATGCATAATAAAAATAATTTTGAATTTTCCAGGAATAAAAAGCAAATAGAAGAGAATGGTGTAAGATAACGTTGGAGAGAGAGGCAAAGGTCAGATCCCCCAGAAAATTGTACTTCTTGTGAAGAATCTTGTTTTTTATTCCAAGTACAATAGAAAGCCACTAATAGATATTAAGCAACAGATTGACATAATAGGAACAGGGTTTGTAAAGAAACACTTCAATTCTGTGTGGAGTGTACTTGAGATTTACTTTTGTGATTTAAGAAAGAGAGATAAGAATGGAAAATGACAGAAAATGAAATGTGAACAGGAATAATGTTTTATTTCTTAATTAAGGAATAGCTAGATGAAGGTGCTATGAACCGCAATGGGAATGCTAGACAGTAGCAACAGTTTTGTGAGAGGATCAGGAGTGAAGAGTTTATTTGACAACTTGCTAAGATTGAAAATGTATGTTATCACGATGTACAAAGGCACACAGATGAAACTGGGGCCAAAAAAATCTGAAATAATCATACTATAATTTAAATGTATCTCCTCCAAAATTCAGATTTTATCAACATGATAGTATTAAGAGGTGGAGTCATTAAGAGTTGATTAGGTCACAGGGGCTCCCTCCCTCATGGGTGGGATTAAGGCCTTTATAGAAGAGGCTTCACACAGCATTCCTTCCCTCCAGGGGATGCAACATTCGAGGCATCATCTTGGAAGCAGAGACAGAACCCTTACCAGATGCCAGCACCTTGATCTTGGACTTCCCATCTTCCAGAACTATGAAAAAATAAGTTCCTGTTCTTTATAAATTACCCAGTCTGTAGTATCTCATTATAGCAGCACAAACAGACACAGCACAATGTGGTTACTTCATGATGTCACTAAATCTCCCCTCCTTTTTTTTTTTGGAGTTGAATTTCTCCAAATATGTGTTCATAATTTAGGCACAAGTGAAAACTTTCAATTAGTATCTTTTACTTCAGTACAGCTTGCCTAGGATTATAAGGTTCCCAATCTTTTATGTGAAATTCCAAGAAATTCCAAAACCTAAAAATGCTTTTATAACTCACCTATCAGCAAAACTTGGCATAACCTAACCAAATCTGGCAGCCAAACCTATGCTGAAATGATGTAAGGTTTTATAGTTTTTATTCCATTCCATTTGCTTAACTATTTACATGTAGTAAAGTAAAAATATAAGCATTTTGATTACAAGGAGTTGTGACAGATCCTTTTGGCAATGTTATGTAATATATAATATAAGTACCTTATCATGTTTCTAAAATCTTAAAAATTCTGAATCCAGATGCACATCTGGCCCCCAAAATTTTGGATAAGGGAATGTGAGCCAGTAGTAATATTCAAATTCTTGAGACTCGTTGCATATTTGTCAACCAATCAACTGATTGACAAAGGACAAGAAAATTATTGCACATATTTTCATTGCATTTTTTAGATAGATTTGGCAGTAGGCTATCATAATAAATAGTTAAATCACATGTCCTTATCTCAAACAGAAAAATGGGATTTGGACCAATTCCAAGGGTATGGTTGTTTTATTTGTGTGTTTATTTTTAGATTAAAAAGATCCAAACTCCTAGCCAAGTCATAAGAAAAGAAAAAAATCTCATTACAGATCCTTTTCTGAATCTTCATTTGCTTTGTTTTTGGTTTTGTTAATGGGAAAAAGCATACTCATAAGAATCACAGCTTAAGTATGGTGGTGGAATCCATGTGTTCCCACTGATAGAGGGAGTGACTGGAGCCCAGAGTGGGAGGAACTTAGCAACTTAGGTTTTCTTTCTGTTTGGAAAGTAGTAACAACTGCTACTATATTCCATGAAGAAAAAAATTCTAACACAGTCTTGGATTTAAAGAATAAAATGTTCATATCACTTTGACTTTTAAGTGATCTCAGGTCTCTGTGCCCAACAGAAAACACTGCTAGATTCCTTATCAAGAGCCAGAGGGTGAATCAAGCTTGAGAACACTGCCACAATACACACATACACAGAGGCCAGAAAGGAGAAAAATAAGAAACCACCCTCCAATATCATAACGAGATTAGGCTCTGGATAATTTATCCAGCTGGATGTGTCTGTCTGCCCATTAGCTAGACAGAGATAGAACAGCATCCACAAACTGGACACAATCACCAGGAGCCTAGTGCAAGTTTTAGCCCTAGATCATTGGAGCAAGGCTAGAAGGACAGATAATAATAATGGTAATTATTATTCTTAGCTTAATATTAATAAATAATTAGTATTCTTGAATCCCTATAAGTGCCAGGCCGTCAACTAAATATTAACACTTAACATTTATAATCCTGCTAATACTTATAACAACCTTGCAAAATAGATATTGTTTCAATTTTTACATGCAAAATTGGATGTACAGAGAGATTAAATTACCTGTCAAAGGATCCATAGCTTCTAAGAAGTGAAAGAAGAATTCCAACCCTCTACAACTCACGGGGTTGTCTAGGATTTAAAACCAGGTCTATTTCCCAAATAATAGCAACTAATACTTCTGTGACATTTGACAGTATAAAATGTGGTGACTTTTCTGATTCTAAAAACAACATTTTGAAATGAAAAAAGCACTCTTCTAGATGAAAAACACAAACAAACACAGGTCTAGTGAGGATGAATGATTTCCCTTAATTCAGCCAACTGGAGAGTGGTAGACCTAGGGACAGGAAGCAGAGCTTTGGCCCAAAGCTGAACCCTCTTCTGTTATGCCATGGGGCTCCTGAGTTCAAAGATTTAGAATTGAAAAGTTAGAGCTCTATCCTCTTCTTTTTGTTACAAACCTGAAATTTGAGTATTAAAGGAGATAACAACCAGAACCAGAATAATGGCCTGTGGGATGAAACAATCACTTCGTTTGTTTGTTTGTTTATTTAAACCAGCCCTGGCTTTATTCACTGTTAGTTCACATAGCACTTCTAGTTCTGGCTATTTTTCTATGGATTCAAAAAATCCTCTTGCAACATCTCAAGACTTTCAATTTTATAGGAATTTTTGGTTAGCATCTTCCTTCCTAGGACCTACATTATTTCCCTCTCATAGAAGTTTTGTAAGTATACAATATATACAGTAAATGAACATGGCTAAAAATAAGTAAAATATATACAATTTACTATGTCAATTATTAATTCAATTATTAAATTACTCTTAAAATAATTAAAAAGCCAATTTAGACTTCTGAATAAGTAGAGACAACACATCCAATCAAAAATAAGAAAATATCAAAAGGAGAAAGAACAATAGTTCGCTTTGGGTGAGAAATGATAAACAACCTCTCCCACATGCACCCATACCCTAAATCAAGACCTGAAATTGGTGTGGTGGCTGGAGGGATGGGGCTTTATTCTACAGAGATTTGGAAAAATCTTCTTGGACTTCAAATTCTTTATGGATTTCTTTACTCTCTAGTCTGGGCTAAGAATGATCTCTACCTTAAGGAAATGTTGATTCCAGAAATTTGGGCCAGAAGAGAGGGCAGAGGAAAGGAAGCAAAGATCAGAGAGCTGCACCCTTTGGAGACTGAAAGGCACAAACGCCTTTCTAGTTCCTTCCAAGTTCTCTGGCCCAACTCAGTTCAGCAAAGCAGGAAGAGGCAGCACATTTATGCAAAAGCTCTCTCTACAAAAATCCATCACGATGTTGCATGTGCTGCTGCTTCTACCAGAAGCCTCTTATCACTGCTCCCAGCTCACACCAGCCCATCCTTCTAGATTCAACTTATGTTGCATCTTTCTAGTAAATTTCCTCTTATCCCTCTTTGTCTGGGTTAAATCTCTCTCCCAAGTATCCCCACTGTCCCCTATTTCAGCATCAGTCTCCCTTTAAATCTGTGGTATTACAGGGTTAACTCCCAGGGGACAGGGACTCTATCACACTGTGTGTTTCTTGAAGATCTAATGCAATCACCAATGGTGGGATATTTTACAATACAATTTTATTTTTATTTTCTAATCCCCTTTAGCCTCAGGGAAGAATTTTTCTCTCCCAGAATGAAAATCCTATTAGAATCTATGAATTTTCTGCTTATTCTGAGACTCACTTAACTGAGAATTATTTCACGCTTTTTAATTAAAATATCTTATCCAGTGTAGTAATCAAAACTATCAATATGACTTGAAGTTAAACCTTCTTTCTTCTTTTAAATAGGCCTGGATTTAGCAGCTGCTCACTTTCTTGGAAGGGGATATAAAGCTTTCTCTCTCTTTCTGTGCACCTCCTCATCCACTTTGCTACCTACAGTTTCTGGATCCTCTAAAATTTGAGTTCAAGGGAAGAAAAGGAAATGTTATGCCTAGAAGGTTTAATTTGACTGGTTATAGTCTCTGGACATGGCATTGTTTAAAGTGGACTTTTTCTCCCATAGGTGATTTCACAGGTTCATGGATCCTCTCCTGCTAGGGCCCCTCCAACTGCTTCTCCTCACCTGGCCATTCCCTGTCCAGCTCACCTCTTCATTGTCTGGTTTTCTGGTGGTCACTGCCAAGAGTGTCCCTCCTCACCGATAGAAAAGATTTTGGGCAGAATCCCTTTTATGATACTGAGCTGGCATTTCTTCCATAGGATCACCACTGGGAGACAGTGGAAATATTTCAAGTGCAGCACCTACTCCTCCCTCTCTCTGCTCTGCCACCTTAGATGGATGGATAGTCACAGCCCCCTGCCTTTAGATCACTTAGCTGAGTGCCTGACACTAATCTGTGTCCCTTCTTCTATCTGAAGACCACATCAAATTCTCCTTGAAAGCACTGATTTAGAAATTAGCCACCATCATCCGCCACCCCTACTTCAAAAAAAATCTTCAAAAGCTCTTTCATTCAATATCCACATCTTGATAATTTTATGACCTCTAATTAGGTCAGAAATTTCAAGTGTCAGTGAAATTGCATCTTGGTATTTCCTTTAAAAATTCTCTTTTGGAACTGGATCATCACTTTTGAATTTAAGTATTATTTCCTGGTGCCTCAGTCAAGCACCCAATTTATCTCAAACATCCAATTTGTGCTGCCCATCAGTAGAGTGCATGGCACATAGTAGGCACTATGCATTTTTGAGCAAAAAGCTGCTGATTTTATAACACTCTTTAGAGCATATAAATTGTCACCTCTATATTTCCAGAGAGGACCTTCCAGATTTAGTATTTTTTACTGAGTTAATTAACAAGATCCATATCCCATTATAATAAACCTCTTGGCAAAGGCATCCAGCAGTCACTATCTTATTTTAATAACTGCAATCTTTTCTTACAGCTTATCTACCAGCAAAGCCAATGCTACAAATTTTGCTTCCTTCTCTAAGTGCTGACTTTGCAACATCTTTACATAGACCTTGCTCCTCACTAAATCAGACAAAATCAGGGTCAAGAGATGGAATGTGTACAGGATATGCAGTGGAGAACTCAAGGTTGAGAAGATTGAACAGACAACAACTTTTGAATTTAAATGTTGCCAAACAGGCCATACTGTGCATTCATGGCAGATTCATATTAAGCCTCCTGAACTTCAGAAACTAAAGTTTCTGAATTATGCATGGTAACTGAGCATAATTCATATATGATAAACTGTATTCACAGTGTAAATACAAAAATCCTAAGACACATTGAAATATCTTTTAAGATCTCTGTTTATTTTTTTCTCTTAGTCTTATGAGTAACTTAATGTCTGCACAAAATTGTTTCCCCTGTTCCTCCTAATTTTTCTTTCAAAATGAATGCCATAATTTAGACAATTATAAATGTAATTATTTCTATTGTCTTTATGATTACCTTTATGAGTGTCGGATCTTCACCTGATTCAGTCAAAGGCATCCATTTGCCCATGGGATAAGATTAGAATTTTTTAAAGAAAGAATGTGAAGGGGTCGGGGTGGCGAAAGACTGGTAATATTTTGTCATAAGCAAAACAATTTTGTAGGAAGAAAATTTCTTACAAACCAGGTGGTTGTTTTGAGAAAGGATTTCTCAGGTGTCCTTATTACCTCCCCCTCAGTGGTATAGCAGTAAAGACTAAGCCTGGGAGACTCGGATCATTCAATACTCTCATAAAACGGAGACAGCACCTTTTATTATTGGGAAAATAACACCCCATATTTATTACTTTACAAAACAGTGTGACTAAAATAAAAGTAAGCCTCCTTTTGCCCAAGTAAATTATGAGGAAAAGAGAAAAAAATGACGGAGGAAAACAAATGGCCTAATATCTGCATCCACACATCCTTCCCTGAGGTTTCATTTCAGTGAAAGGGAAATGTGTTCAGTGGTTTAGTGGGATATTCACATATTGCTACCCATCCTGGCTTTCTACCTAAGAATGTGAAGAGAGTCCTTCTTTCAACCTGCCCTAAACCAATGCAAGGAGCAGCCATTTGATTCTTCTTTGGTGCGGTTGAAATCCAGAAGTATCAGCTTGAGGAGGCAGGTGTGGAGCCCACTTAGAAAACTGGGGTATTTTACAGCAAGCGGTGCATGAGAGAAGCCTCTATCCCTACTTGGACTGAACAGAAATAACAGCAAAAGGTCAGAGGGATCCATGGTTGAGGTGAGATGGAGCTTTGCCCAAATGGAAAGTGACCACATTGCAAGTTATGCCATCCTCAGACCTGATCTGCATATGCCCACGTGACAAGCAGCAGCCAAGTGGACTTGGCCTCTAAGAAAGGGCAGCAGGCCGCCTCCCACTCTGCCGTTAGGACACGTAAGCCACAACCTCTCTCCAGAGATTACCTAGTCATTATTAGTTGAGATCACAAAATGTCATCTATGTGGAGTCAAAAAAAAGTGGTTCTAAACTATTACTTCTCATGATTCTTTTTTCCCTGATTTCATTCTGAATATACATACTTGAAGCCTTTTAACAATTATAACTAGACTAGATGGTCAATTATTTTTATAATTAGTTAAAAATTGACTTATGAAATCAAAAGGTTATGGTCATTGCATCTGTTTGAAGACCACTAATCCTCTTATCACTATACCACTATTTCATAATTACCATTCAAATGTTGCCAGTGAAATACGTAAGGGGAAAAAATTACCTTCACCAAAGAACTATAAAGAGTAAACCGAAAAAAAAAAAAAAGCGCCAGTGTCAGTTACTGTTGTTTTTACAAGACTCTTTATGTTCTCTTATCCTACAACCTCAACCACGATTTAAGACATGAATGAGACAGAGCAGGGACCCCTCTTAGGGGCCTTCCAGGTCCCCCAAGCATGGAGATAAAGGAAAAACTTGAATCCCTTTAGAGAGAGTTCCGGCACCTAGCACACCTTGAAAACTGAATGAGAACAACAATAGCCCTCCAAGCATGACAGAGTCATGAAGTGTTTGAGTTCCCAGTGGAAACTAAAAGTTGGCATCTTAACATATGGTCTTGAGTTGTTGTCCGAAACCCCCCATCAGATAGAAACTGCAGATAAGGAGGAACTGAGGAATTGAACTCTGACAGCCATTCTTTTTCCTAAATTTCTCCCTGAGGGGCTTGGAGAGAGTCACACCCATCTTAACTTTCCTTTCCACTGATCCAAGAATCTTCGAATCCACCCAGGACTGATAAGCTCCCACTTCAAAACATCTCACCATTTTTGGGCCAGGCCAATGTATAACGTCCGTGTATTAATTTACAGTTTTGCCTGCCTAAAATGTACCTGTGCCTTTACATACCCTGGTTTGTAAGCCATTGGGGAGTGCTAGTCTTAAGTGTTAGCTGCCAATTCTTCTTACAAGGCGCCCTGCAATAAAAATGCCTCTTTCTCCGTCTGCAACTCTCAGCTTCGGTGTCTGACTGTGCTGTGCTGGGTGAGTGGACCCCAGTTTGGTGTGTTAACATGAACTCGAGTCATTATAGGTAAGATATATTGAGTATTTGATGTAAATAGGACCCTGTGTATTATGCTGTCCATGCATCTTCTCATTAAATATACTCACTCAACACATTTTTTTCCAATGTCAACTACATGCCAGAAACTGTGCTAGTTACTGAGTAAAGAGTAATGTGCTAGACTAGATAGTATCTAGACAGATACTATTCCTGTCCTCACTGGATTCAACTTCTCTTAGAGAATACAGACAAAAAGAAAATAAACCGGTAAATAAATTAGTTTCAATTTGTAATGAATATTAGCATAGAAACACATAAGAGATAAAATAAGTCACATAAAATAATTTTCTTTAGTTAGGGCAGTCAGGGAAGACCTCCAAGGAAAACATCTTTAAATTGAAGCCTACAGTGAGAAAACAATGTCATGAGTACAGGTGAGGTGTGGGGTAAAATGTGGGAGAGCATCCCATGCACAGGACATACCTTATGCCCAATGGCCAAGGACGGAGAGAGCTTGGAGTGGTCACAGAACTGAAGAAAAAAGAAGTTGGCTTGAGCATAGCAAGCCAGAAGGAGTACGCGAGATAAATTTAGCAAGATATGCACCAAGCAATCATGAAGAGCTTTGTTAGTCATGCTAAGAAATACATATTTTATTTTAAATTCCGTAGGAAGCCCCTGCAGAGGGGAAATCAAAAGAATGAGGTGATCCAATTTAGGTGCAGAGAAGGTCACAGTTGCAACAATGTGGAGATTGGGTAGGAGGGACCCAGAATGGAAAAAGGCAGATAGACCATACGCTCTGGTAGTAATCTAGACGGGAGATAATTGTCATTTTGTCCCCAGGACAGCTCCGACAAAGGGGACTGAAAAACTTTAACAGTTTTTTTTTTCCTTCTCTTTTCTTTGTTTTAACTATTTTTCTTTAGTCTCTTTACCTAGAAGCAAAGCTTCTTAAGGACACCAGACGGCCCAAATGCTACAAATAGCCACACGACCCACCGCGGGATGCCAGAGGTCCAGACCTGTGCGAAGCTGGTACAGACCAGAGCAGGTGATCTCCCGTTACCTTTAAGTCATTAACATATCACTAAAATACTAAAAATAACTCCCCCAAGTGAGAATCATCACTATTTTCTGTTCATGAGATATATGAAAAAGCACATACATGAACTGCATCTGCGTGTCTGAAACTCCACCTCCTCCATCCTGTATCTAACGCTAAAACTCCTACCTCTCTCTCTTTGCTCAGGGAGCAGGTGCCTTTAGAGTACAAGCTCTCTTTCTCCATTCTTTGGCCAAAGAATTAAAAACCTTACCCACTAGAAGCTCTTTCTTTGTGACTAACATAAAGGAAGGAAAGAACACAGTTTTTCAGTAACAAATTTGACTAAGAAGGTGGTACCACAGATAGAAGGAAAAAGAAAGATTAAAGTTAAATTTTGGAATCTAATCAGCAGGGCTAAAGTCATGATTTCAATGTCCGGGTATGAAGGGGGAGGATTCAAGGGTAATTTCTTTGCAGGGAAAACAGAGTAATTTGAAGTATGGTAAATTTTAGATACTGTTGAGAAGTTTAGGTGGAGATGAATCAGTTAAAAGCTAGGTATGCAAGTTTAAAACACATAGCAGAGACCTGGCTGGAGACCTCAGTATCACGAAAATAGGATTAAAATCATGAGAACCGGTGAAGAGCAAAAGAAAGAATACAAAAAGTTTGCCCCAAACACCAAACAACCTTTTGAGGTAGATGCTGTGATATTATCACCATATTACAAAATGCAGAAACTAAAACTTAGTAAAGGGTATATAACTTGCCTAAATGTTACACAACCACTAAGAAAGTTCATTTCAGTCCAGAGCCAAACTCTGACTCACAGTAATTCAAATCCAGACTCCAGTTGAACAATACCATATAAGCAAGTAAACAAAACTAGTCAAACCCTGTCCAATTGGCCTCTGATTGCATTTTTCTTATGAATATTGATTACAATTCACTTAAAATTCCTTGAGCATGACAAGTTATATATTTAATATATTTCCTAAGTATAAATTAATACATTATGGAAGATGGAACCATCTGGTTTCTCACATTCATTTATGGAGAAGTCCTGTTCACTAATTCGTTACAAAGCGAAGAGGCTGGCTCCCCACAGAGCCAGCATATGTGACCTTCTAGGCGTCACTTTATACAGCTGCCACTGTATTAACCATGAAATTATAAGGTTCCATTGCCATTGCTTGTTTTTATTATAACTTAGCATATACAGACTGATCATTAGTTTGGGTTTTGTGGAAAGTTGAGTAAGTCACCCTTAAAATTTCAAACCAATCTAATTTATTTTTAATACACGGCATGAGGTGAACATGTTTTGTACTTATTTCTCAAATAAGTTATCAGTGAACATGAAAAGGTGTGCAGTTTTAATTTTAGTTCACAAAGTTAATAGGTGTAAAAAAGTTGTAAAAAAGCTAATTATGATTTTAATTTAAAGATTCCATTTCCATTCCATTCCACAACCCAGTTTAGTGTGAATGTAGTTTTGCAGTCAAAACTTTTTGAATAAGAATTGAAGAAAGTTCTGTACAAATATTTTTCACTTTTCTAAGATTTACCACAATCACGTTCCTAACAACTCTCAACAATGTAAAAACAGGCTACCTTATGGACATGCAGAGATAAAGACACACTATCTTCTTGAGATTTCAGGGATTGAATAGAATCACATTCACAAGACCTCTCAAATATACAATGCTGCTTAGAATAGGTTATAAAAATCCATTTCCCATACTATTGAAACTTTATAAATTTGAAATATTCATGTTCAGGGTTGTATGTGTATTATAAAAGCTCCAGAAACTGAAAATCTGGTTTTTGATGCAATAACTTTCCTATGGCTCGATGGATGGTAATTACTACAATAAAATATGAGCATTTTAGCCCCCAAAAGGAAGACTGGAATATATTACTAAGTCTGAATAGACCATATGGGTATATCCAGTAACCTATTTTAAAAGTTGACATATTTTCATATGCAATCCAGTAGACCCAAACTGAACTCTGTGAAATACATATGCACATAAACAAATATGTCACACTTGAAACACAATACATTACTCACAAACACACCCCAAGCATTTCTTACAGAGTTATGGAGTAATTTATATGGAAAAATATATATATTTCAACACTTACATCCCATTCCAGCTACCTTAAACTAGTACTACTGTAACTAATGTATTCTAAGAAGTAAACATAAAAAATAAAGTAAAATCTATATGGCTTATAGTGAAAAAAAATGTTTTCAAAAAGATGAATTCAAACTTGTTTATTTACATAGACAAATTTTTAATTTGACAATGACCAAGACAAATCTTTCTTCTTATAAAATGATAATCAGTTATAAATATTGATCTTAGTACTTATAATTTTACTACTTCCCAGATTAGAAATAAGGACATATATCTACGGAATTTTACTTGTAAACTTAAGTAGACCAAAACAATAAAAGAAGAGGACTAAGTTTCTCTGACTAAAGGTAATGCAACTGGATTTAATAGCTAGTGAATTGAGTTTAATTTTGGTTTTGCAGAAGGAATGACGGCTTCTCGGGGAATTTCAACCATTAATAAGAATAATACATTTAACAAAAAGAATATATTTATATTTATTCATCTAGAATCCCTGTACACATCACCTGGCCCCGTAATTGAAATAGTTTTTTGTTTTATAATTTTAGAATCTTTGTACAAAAGAGATAAATCTTATATCTTTTCAATGCATTATTTTTTATCTTTAGAGAAAACATCAAGATGAAATGAGTTAAAGACGTACCAGGAATGCCTACAACTATGCTGAGAGTTGCATTTATTGTTGCCTCTTATAATTTAGATTAAATGTAAAGAAACACCTCCTGAAACTGATTTCCTTGATATAAAAAGTATTCATAAAGCACAGTACTGGATTTTTTGCTCCAAAGGCTTCTAAATACAGTATTTTTCTTTGTTTGTGACTGTACACAAATTGCCTTATCGATAGACAAGGAAATTACTGGGTCCAGCTCTAAAGTAATGAAAAAATCCCATAGCTGATTGCTACAAACTATGTTATCATTTTATAGTCACAAGTGATTCTAGATGATCTTTCATGGTTCTATTAGAGCTACCACCCTGTCGTAAATCAGAAAATGATAATGCAATTGCCATGGATGTTTCTATTTAAAAAGCTATCTACTGATAGACACTGAAATCACCTAGAGGAACTGTTGTCTGGCTCAGGTTTTCTGTTTTCCTCTCACAATTATATATATAGCATTAGATCACCCCTGAATATTGTTATCACCTCCCCCTAAAAAGTACACATATAATAGAATTGATAAGGAATACATCTATCTACTTGGAGGGAAGGTAACCATTCTTATGGTTGATCATATGATCACTATAAAGCATAAAAGTGAAGTGGAAAGACCATTATAACTGAATTTGAAACATAAATACTCAAATCCACATGTTGTACATAATCACTGTACTGAGCTTTATTATCCCATTTGTTGAGAGTTCATTCTGTAGAGGAAAAGAATACAGTGAGATTCACATATTTACAGCACCTATTGGGTCTAAAAGATTTGGACAAATTGGGAATTTTTGTCAAATAGGGGATAGATATATCCTTTACCATTGTAGGAACAAGAAGGTGGTAATTCCATAAAGAGAAGATGTTTAACCCACTATAGGGGTATGCAACACCAGGAATAAGAGGATGTTTAGTCATTCCCAATATTAAGCAGTGCCAGTAATTCTCAATGTAACCTAAAAAAGAGTTTAAAAAATGGGGCATTTTACTTAATGAGAAGTACAATTTTCTATTTAAATAAAAGTTGATTCTGATAATTTTTATCAAGGATGAATAGGAAGAAATGAGTATCTTATGGCTGAACTATCCAGAAAATATATTTTTACAGACTTTGAGTGGAAGCTCAAACTCTAGGAGTCAAGAATGCCTTTAGTGCTTGTGCTGTGGGCATCACAAAATTGGGAGTTAAAACTGAGCAGTGTAATTTAAGTGGCATTGGAAAGGCCTCCCCTAGATTACCTCCCAGAAGCCTGATTCTAATATTTCAAGTTGCAGCAATGCAAATCCATCCTCCGATATTCACTTGTGAGATGACCTTGGGCAAGTGTTCTAAATTCTTTAACCCAAATGATGTTAAGATGAAATGAAATACTGCATTCTGCATTTGAAGCACTCAAGAGTGTCTGGCACATATTAAGTATTTTAATAAGCATATTAATGAGAGATGTAGTTAAGAGGTGCTTTCTGCAGAATGATTCTCCAAAGCAATCAATTTTGATAGAGACAAGGGTAGAGTGAGGAGAATTGACAAGCCATGGCAAGAGGCTTACTTTGAGAGGCAGGCAATGATCAGAGTGGAAAAAGCCAGAAGAGACAAGGTGTAAGAGGGAATGAAGGGACTAAGGGGGGGACAAAAAAAGAAAAGAGAATAAAACATGCCAGAGAAGCTGGGCATATAAAAGGAGAAAAAGTAAACATAAAAGGAAGAATGTTAGATTTGATCACATAAAATTAAAGCCTTCTCTATGAAAAATATGTCATAAACAAAGCTAAGAGACAAACACAAAGTGGTTTTAAAAAAGTGCTTGTTTCCTAGCCCCATTAAAGAATTGTTTTTTAAAAAATCACTAAGAAAAAGATATGCATCTAAGTAGAAAAAATAGTTACATTTTATAATTCAGAGAGAATACACAAATGGCCCATACATAGATATTAAAAATGTTCAACCTCACTAGTAATGAAAGAATTGCTTTTTAAAACAACAATAGGAAGCCTTTCATTTTTTACTTTAAAATTAAAGTTAAAATTAAAATGTGCCCATTTCTGTTGAGATAAAGAAAGTATTTTCTTAAACTGTCAGTATGAGTATAAATTGAGTAAAATATTTCTTAGGCATTACATTTAAATCTTTAATTCATCTTGAGTTGATTTTTGTATATGGTAACAGATAGGGACACAGTTTCATTCAGCATGTAGCTATCCAATTTTTCCAGCACCATTAATTGAATAATGTGTCCTTACCCCAGTGTATGTTTTTATACGCTTTGTTGAAAATCAGTTGGTTGTAGGTATATGGTTTTATTTCTGGGTTCTCCAATCTGTTCCATTGATTTATGTGTCTACTTTTATATCAGTACCATGCTGTTTTGGTTACTGCAGCCTTGTAGTATAATGTGAAGTCAGGTAATGTGAATGCCTCCAATTTTATTCTTTTTGCTTAGAATTGCTTTGGCTATTTGGTCTCCTTTTTGGTTCCATATGAATTTTAGAACTGTTTTTTCTAATTTTGTGAAAAATGATGTTGGCATTTTGATAGGAATTATATGAATCTATAGATTTCTTTGGTCAATATGATCATTTTTACAGTATTGATTTTTTTGATCCATGAGCATGGAATGTTTTTCCATTTGTTTGTGTCATCTATGATTTCGTTCATCAGTGATTTGCAGTTCTCCTTGTGGAGATCTTTCACCTCCTTGGTTTAATATATTCCTAGTTATTTTATTTTTCTAAATGTAAAACCTGAAACCATAAAAATCCTAGAAGAAAGCCTAAGAAAAACTCTTTTGGACATTGGCCTAGGCAAAGAATTTATGACTAAGACCCCAAAAACAAATGCAACAAAATAAAAATTGGAAAATAGGACATAATTAAACTATTATAAAAAGCTTCTACACAGCAAAAGAAATAATAAAAAGAGTAAATAAACAACCTAAAGAATGGGAAAAAATATCTGCAAACTATGTATCTGACAAGGGACTAATATCCATAATCTATAAGGAAGTCAAACAACTCAGCAAGAAAAAAACAACCCCATTAAAAAGTGGGAAAATCACACAAATGGGCTTTCTTCAAAAGAAGATATACAAATGGCCAACAAACATATGAAACAAAGCTCAACATCACTAATCATCAGAGCAATACAAATTAAAACCACAATGAGTAGATCTACCATTCTATCCTGCAATCCCACTACTGGGTATCTACCCAAAAGAAAAGAAATCATTATATAATATCAAAAAGAAATCTGTACTTGTATGTTTATCACAGCATAATTTATAATCACAAAGATATGGAATCAACCTAAGTTCCTATTAACAAATGAATGGATAAAGAAAACGTGGTATGGGTGTGCATATATATATATATATATACATACACACATACATACTCACATGGAATTCTATACTTCCATAAGAAAGAATAAAATAATGTCTTCTGCATCAACTTGGATGGAACTGGAGGCCATTATCCCAAGTGAAGTAACTCAGGAACAGAAAAATAAATACTTACTTATATGTGGGAGCTAAAGTATGGCTACACAAGGACACTCAAAATGGTATAATGGACATTGGAGACTTAAAAGGGATAAAGGTGAGAGGGAGTGAGTGATGAAAAACTTCCAGTGGGGTACAATTACACTATTCAGGTAACAGGTTAAAAAAAAAAAGCCCAGACTTCACCGCTATGCAACATATACCTGTAATGAAATTCAACTTGTACCTCCAATTCTATTTAATATTAAAATACAAAAAAGGAAAAAATAAATTAAAAAAATACAAAAAAGGAAAACATATTTCTGAGTAAAATTGGCAAGAAATTGAAATATGCTTAAACAATGATCTTGGGATGATGACCTGGTTGCTGGGCACACAGTTAAACTACTTTTTCCCGTCCACCTAGCAACTTGTTATGGTCCAGCTGTGACTGACTTCTAGCAATGGAGTCTGAGTAGAATTGAGGCCAGCCCCAGGTGTAGCCCATATAAACCTTTCATGTAGTACCCCCTTCTGCTTCTCTTCCCTAATCTGTTGGCCACATATCATTTCCCAGGGTGACTACCAAAGCCCTGTGCTGACAAGGGCAGAGCCCACCACCATTATCCTCAGATCTGAAGCACGGGCTTCCTTCTTTCTGTACCTTCCCTCCAAAAACCAGGTCTCTCCCTGAATGACCGTGATGTGAACAGAAAGCATACTTAGCTAAGCACTAAGATCTTGGGCTTAATTGTTATAGCAGCTAGTACAACTAAAACAGACCTCTAGTTCTATTTCTAGAAATTTATCCTAACTATGTTTAAGGAGGTATATCAACACACTAACTATAATACTGGGAAAATATAAGAAAATTTACCTAAAAAAAATTAATCATAAATTAGCTATAGAAAATTCATTTAATGGAATATCTTATAAGAATTAAAAATCATGTTTGATTTTATGGGGCAACATATACAGAACATTAGGTTTAAAAAAAGGAGTATACAAAAGTACATGTGACTTGTGATCACAATTTACACATATCCAGTATAACCACAGTTATCTTGGGGTGTTGGAATTATGAGTAATTTTATATTATTATTTGTATATTTTATTATCCAACCATTTTAGAATAAATATTTGTTATATTTAGAAAAACGTTCCTTTGAATATTATATTAAAAGATGAGAGGAAAGAAGAGGAGGAGAAGAGAAAAAAGAAGAAAGGAAGAAGAGAAAAAAACTCAAATTTTGCATTTATAGCAAAAAATACACAAATTTGCCAAGGCTGCACTTTGCACATGAGCATGGAGCTTCCCAAGCAGTGTGCTGCCAGTAGGGCACAGATGGGCTGAGATACTGATCCTCTCACACTGGGCAGCTGGACAAGGCCCAGGGAGATCGGAGCCCACAGGTAGTCGCCTCAAGGTCACCAGCAGCCTGATTATTGACCCTACTGTTCCACATAAGTACCACCATTTTCTGCATGTAACATGACATGAATGATGTTAGAAATCATCAGTACAATACCCTTGTTGAAGAAAAAGGATGAATTTCATACACACCCGTTCCCTTTTATCCAAAGAGAATAATATGCATGATAACTACTTTATAATAGGAAATAAGTATATATTGAATAATGTATATCATTCATGCAATCACATAACCTTGATTAAACCACTATTAATTTAAAAATTCTACCAATAATACAAATAGTAAATCTAGAATTACTACTTTTAATAGTTAAAATGGCAACTCTATATTTTTCTCCAATGAACTGACTACCAAAACCTGGGAGAATTTTATTTAGTGTTTAGTTATACATTTTCTCTTCATTTAAATCAAGTATAGCTGATGTGTTTCATATACAAGCTCAAAGAGAAAATTAATAAAACATTTTAACATAACTGTACTGTATTCATAAAAATGCTGCAATATGTTACCAGTCAGAAAATGACTAGAAAGTGAGCCAGATTTTTCCTATTTGACTGTGTTTTGATGAGTATGAACAAAGTATCTGAAGATAAAATATATTTTATTAAGCTCTAGGACACATACTGAAATGACAGAATATTAGCATTGCAAGGAGGAGGGAGAATACGCTTTAAAAGAGTTTCTTATCCTAGTCTACTGCTATGTGCTGTTTAATGCATTTCAAAGAGTACATTGGCCCTATGAAATGTACTTCATGAAAATAAAATTGTATACTAAATACTTTGTCAGAAATAAAAGAACCCCATCAACATCATCATGCACACCTGCCAACGATGATTAAACAAGGGGAAAAAAAAACACCGAAAACAAAAAACCCAGCCATGAAATGAAAAAGAATTGTAAGTTGCTCTTCCCCTCATATGTTCCACCAAAAAAAAAAAAGAAAAGAAGAGAAAAGAAAAGAAAGAAAAGAAAACTCACAGTGAATAGTCCTAGATTTTCATCATGTATTTCAGACATTATAGTTAGGCTGCTATTTTTTAAAGTTAAAAAAAAAAAAAGATAAATTTAGATTCTCCTCAGAAATTTTCTTATGGTAAATTAGAAACAGAAATGCATTAAAGAACCAATTTCCTGCAAGAAATTACCTAGAATTTGTGGAGATGTTCAATTCTGGAAGGAATTGTGCTAGGAAGAGCACTTCTGGGCCCAGAGGAGTAAAGAACTTCTCCACGTATCCCCAAAAAAACACATAACCAGCACAACCAGCTGTCTATAGACCAAGACAGCCGGAGTGGATCCTAAATGGAGTAGCTGGGTGCCCTTCCTTGGTGTGTCCAGCACCCTGCACTCCCTTCTCATGGCACTGGGCAGGCACCCTGCTCCGCACTATGATTGCCGGTTCACTGATCTGTATTCTCCAGTGCACAGTAACTGCCCTCCACGTGGGCAGGACCCATGTCTGTAATAGCCATCATTGCATCCTCAGCTACCAGCATTGTGTTGGTACATATTAGATACTCAATAAATGTGTGAATAAATTCATTTATTCACTTATTCATACAGTCTACAAATAGCTACTGAACAGCTATACTATGCCAGGTACTATCCCAAGCACTAGGGATAAGGTGACAAATAAGAGATAGCATTTTATAGCAAAATACAACCCAGTAGACAGGAAAGGAACCAGCAGAAAGAAGCATTGTTTTCAAGGAGGGCAGCAGTGGGAATAGCAAGCTCCATTCTACAGTGGCTCTTTAAGGCCTTAGCGAAAGAAGACGAAGACACCTGTAAGAGGTCCCAGAAACTCCCAGTACAGGGATGGGAGATGGTGATTAAATAACTAACATGCTACAGTTATCGCATGGAGACTAAAGCAAGTGAAATGTGGGTGTAAATGGCAATGTGATCTAATTAGTAACTACAGAATGGTGAGGCCTGAGGAGGTTGATGTTGTATAAGCCACTGATCATAAACTGAAGTTCTATATGCCACAAAAGCCTGAATCCTAGAATCTTTGGAAACAAATAGCTTCAATGTACGACATATGTCAGTTTTTGTTGTTCATAAATCCAGACATTTAGCTGAATGAAATCTGGAGCAATTTTTTCACTTAGTATTTTAATGGTTTTCGTGCTTTAAAAAGATACATAAAAATTCCAGTTATGAGTCATTTAACAATATCAGTTTCCAAAATGAAAGTGAATTTAACACACAAGAAATGAATGCTGCTTCTTCCACACATGTATATCATCAACATGTCTTATATTGTGTGATGCTTTTAATTATAAAATAAAATAAAACATGCAGACATATAGATAAAGAAGAAAAAAGTGAAAACCAAAGAATAACCAAAATGTGTGTTAATATGATTTACTAAAATATGAGCATCAAACACAAACTGCTCATTTAGAAAGGTGGATAATGCCAAGCTTTGAAACCCAAATGGGGAGATGGGAAGTCTTGTTTAATACAAGTGAAAGTATAAACATGTTCACTGTTTCCGGAAGGCAATCTGGCAGAGCATATTGAAGTTAAAGATGCCTATGTCCTGGCATACAGCACTCTCATTCTAAGGTATGAAATCCAGATAAATTCTCACAGAAGTCCAAAGATGTTCAGTGCAGCATTGTTTGTGGTAGCAAGGAGTTGGAGGCAGCTTAAGTATTCATCAGTAAAGAAATGAACACTAAACTATAGTGGATGAATGTTATGGAAGCTCATTTAGTAATTTGAAATAAATTAGATGTTTATATGAGAGTTTGACAAATCTTAAAAACAAAAATAAAGTTAACAAATAGAATAAAACTTATAGTACCATAGTATTTGTGCAAATTAAAACCCATATGTCCACAAGCCAACACTGTTTATTTTATAAGAATTCAAAAATATTTGAGAACATATATGGAACATATTAGAGTAGAAGGTGAAAATAAAGAAGGAAGGGGAAAAGATTATATGAGTAAAATGAAAGAAGCCTGGAATGGACTAGTTGTGACAATTGCTATGAAATCAATACTATCATTAACACAACTCTCTGAACTGGTAGATATAGGACACATATACTATATCAATACAAGCAAGCATATAATGCTACTTTTTTGTTTTTCCTTCTGCCTGAATCATAGTCTATACCTACATCATGTACCTGGTATATGGATACAGATACAGATTCATTTAAAGATAATGACATAGATATACATTAGATATAGCCTGACCCACTGAAATTTTGCAAATTGATTAAATGGAATGAGAGGGTTCTCAGTATTCAAGACTTTCAGGGCTAAAACCAACAAAGTCCAGGCAAATCAGGATGAGATGCTCATTCTATTTGTTCCTCAATGAACAAAGTAGATATCACACCTTCGCCTCTGCAGTCTGATCTGCTTTCCACAGATCTCTAGAATTGGCTTTCACCCTGTTCCTTAAAGGAAGCTACTTTTTAAAAAGGGTTTTAGGAGCTTTGAAAGTTCAATTCTTGAAAATCCCATGCACCAAAAAGAAAAAAATTCAGATATATGTAAAACTAATTGTATTCATACAAAATTGTATACATACAACTGATCACAAGGTTGAAAATAAATCATATATTTTTTCATTACTTAAATTATGAAGACACTGAATTATATAAGAAACTATGATGAAATAACGAAATATAAGATGTGGTACTTGTCAAAGATTTTTTACAGCATAGATTCTTGGGAGAGCAAGCAAATGCAAAAGTATGAGTAGAAAATATCAATTGCATAAGTCAGATAATAAAATTCTCATTACATTATAGTCACAATCTTGTATACTTTCTATTGAAGCCAATATACAGAATTGTTTTGTTCACTTCTTCATGTAAAAATAGCATTAATATTATATAAAATAACATCATTTTTGCTATCCCAAATCTAATCTAAAAGGCATGGAATTAGTTTTTTCATACAATTATCTTTATTCTTTTCATTCTGAAAGCAAAAGTCTCCACTGGAGGTTATTATTTTTTATGACTTATCAAATTTTATGGCTTATTTCAGAGACCAGAGCAAACCATGCTTACCAATAGATAAACTACCATATTTGATGCTCAGTGTCTACATGAATGATTGTGTTTTCTTGCTCCTTGGATAATATTTGAATCTGTAGCAAAAATAATTTGTTTTCATCCATTCTTATAAACATCACATAGGGAACCAGGTCAAGACAGTCAACCAGAGGCATTGCCTGCAGACCATCCCAGAGGGAACGCAGGGTTTCTGATAAAGGAGAGAGGAGAAGCCATGATGCAGAGCAGGTATGGATCACAGAGGTGCAGGAGCCTGCTGGGGATCTCACAGAGGGTAGCTGCAAAGCAGAGAAGGAAGAAGATAAAGGAAAAAAGATATCATGTGGGTGAGAACCAAACCCAGAGAGGCTCAGAGCCCAGTGAAAGGGCAAGGGAGTTCCTTCCCTCCCTTCCACATGCATTCCGTGGCAGCAGACTATCAAGTTTCTTGGAGGCTTTTCCAGCCCCTGGAGCCGAGGCACAGCGGCAAACACGGTATAGAGGGGAGAACTTGCATGATTCCAGAGCTTGTACACTCCCTGTGGAACTCTGCTCTGAGGAGTGTCGCCAGAGGCCGGAGAGCCGCCTTTCTTCCATTCCAACGCTTCTTCCCCGCCCCTCCCCCACCCACTGCAACCAGGAAAGCCATCTGGGCTGAGAGTTTGGTGAGCAGCTGCCACAGTGGGCGTGTGCTACAGGCTGGGGCTTCCATGGAAAGTGAGACCCAGCTTTCCCTTTGAGTGCCTGCAGTGGATCGGGTGCCAGATTCAGGAGCTCCCTGCCCAAAGGCATTTCACGGAGTCACATGCTAGCAGGTCAGACAGGTAGACTGAGCCCTGTGCCCTCCGTATTTGAGGGAGTTGCTGGGAACACGAGGGGAGGTCTGAGAGTTAGACCCGGGTGGTGAGGAAACCCATGCGGACAGATCTGACAGCAGAATACTGTGGGGTTCCGAAAAGCGGCGAGCTGAGAGAGCGCCCATCCCGGCTGCAGGAATACCACCCTGTTTGATTAGGGCGGTATCTATGGCAAGGAAGAACACCGCCCTGGGAGCCACAGCAACCAGGCGTGGCTCATTGGGTCACTTGGGCTGACAAGGAGCAACAGTCCCCTCTCCCACCCCTTCCAACTTGGAGAGCAGATTGTGCCAATAAATTTGGCAAGCAACTCCCACTCTCCAGCTGGCATGTACTCCAGGCTGAGACTGCCACAGAGAGTGGGGCCTAGTCCACTTCCTCTGTAGACTTGTAGTAGAACTGGGGTGCCCAATTTGGGAGCTCCCTGCCCATGGGCATTTTGCAGAAACACACCTAGCAGGTCAGACAGGCATACTGGGGTAGGTATGAGAGCTGGACAGGCAGATTGTGAATCTTAGAAAGCCCTGTCTGGACCAGCAGACTTTCTAGCTGGGTGGGGCCACTTCAGCCCATCCTTGGCAACTTTACCCAGAAGCTGGAAGCAGACCTTTGACCCTCACCAAAACAGCTACCTTACCAGATGGTGTGGAGCCAGCTGGTATGGAGCCTGAGGGCAGGTCCATCCAACCCACCCCACCCAGCCACACTCCCCCAAATGCCTAAACTATGGCAGAGAATAAGGATTCACCCGGAAGTTCCAGGGCCCCACCCACCACCTAGGGCATTTGAGTACTCCTCCTGAGGGACTAGAGCAGGTCACAAAAACAACATAAAATCAGCAAGAAAAAATCAAACAACCCTATCAAACAGAGGGCAAAGGACATGAACAGAAACTTTTCAAAAGAAGGTAAATGAATGGCCAAGAAACATATGAAAAAATGCTCAACATCTCTAATCATCATTGAAATGCAAATCAAAACCACAATGAGATATCACTTATTTCCAGTGAGAATGGCCTTTATCAAAAAGTCCCAAAATAATAAATACTAGTGTGGATGCAGAGAAATAGAAGCACTCATACACTGCTGGTGGGACTGCAAACTAACACAACTTCTGTAGAAAGTAATATGGAGATACCTCAAAGAGATATAAGTAGAAGTATCATTTGATCCAGCAATCCCATTACTGAGCATCTACCCAAAAGAACAAAAGACATTCTATAGAAAAGACATCTGCACTAGAATGTTTATAGCAGCACAATTCACAATTGCAAAGATGTGGAAACAACCCAAATGCCCATCAATCCATGAGTGGATTAATAAAATGCGGTATATGTATACCATGAAGTACTACTCAGCCATAAAACACAATGGTGAAGTAATAACTCTTGTGTTACCCTGGGTGGAGCTGGAGCCCATTCTTCAAAGTGAAATATCACAAGAATGGAAAAACAACCACCACATGTACTCACCATTAAATTGTGCACATATGGAAGTAACACTCATCTGATGTCAGGCAGGTGGAGGGGAGGATGTGATGGGTAAATTCACACTTAATGGGTGTGGTGCATACTTTCTGGGGCATGGGCTTGCTTATAGCTTTGACTCAGGTGGTGCAAAGGCAATATATGTAAGTGAAGTGTACCCCCATAATATTCCGAAATAAATAATAAAAAAATAAGTGAGTGAATGGATCAACAACTACATAAATACATGAAATTGCCTGAGAATTTTTGAAAAGCAATAAGGACGATACCGTAAAAACTAAATGAATATATACAGTCACATGGTGTTGAGTGCCTTAGAGAAATTGAAGTAGCCAAGGGAATAAGGTGTGCCTGAGTAGGGCAAGTGATGGAATATTAAGTAGGTTGATCAAGAAAAGCCTCACTAACGTGGTGACACTTGAGCAAAGATCCAAAAGCGCTGAGGGAGAAAGCTATGAGGCCATCTGGCGGAACGCAGGAGTAAACTCCAGAGCCCAGAGCAGGTTGATCATCCGAGAAGTCAGTGTACCTGAAGCAGAGCGAGCTGGGAGTAGAAGACTCAGTGTGGTCAGACAGGAACAAGTGGATGGACCCCTTAGAGTCATTGAAAAGACTTAAACTTTTACTCTGAGCAAAACAGAAATAGAATAGGTGAGTCTGAGGAGAGAAGTGTTGGGTTTTTTTTAATTTTTGTATATATCATTTTAGTACCTTTTTACTTTTTGGCTTATTTTACCAACCTGGAGAAGTTAAGTGAGTTTGGTTTCTCTTGTTTCACTTGAGGTATTTCACAGGGCCTTTCTTGTTAACTCCTGCTCCTCAGAGTTAGTTTTGTAATGCATGTGTTTGTTCATTAATTTAACAACTATACATTGGAAACCTACTAAATCCCAGGTGCTTTTTTAGGTACTAAATAAGAAAACATGTTCTTCATTCTTTTCCTTTTGTCATTAGCCTAATCTATTTCTTGACTTTCTTTTTCCTCGTTTTTCTTCTTTCTTATGACTTAGAGCAGCATCTGAAAATTCTTTGAACACAGTGATCATTAAGTGAATTTTCTTGGTTTTAAGAATAGATCAGTTTGGAATATTTCTACCCTATCGTGTAGCTGAGTAGCAGTGATGAAGCAGTAGTTGACCTTGGGGATGCACGAACAACTTGGGTCGAGTGAAAGCTACAGGACATGAATAACTGGAACCTCTGCTCCTTTCCACAGTCAGAGGATACACTATTGGTGTGCCAAAGGGTAAACAAAATGCCCTAGACCATTATTTCTCCAGAAATACACAGTCTATAGGAAGATACTAAATTAAAAAAATTGAAAGAATGAAGATACGAAAATTTTTATAGGTGAAATTATCATTTTCAGGCAAAAAAAAATCACATAATAATAGAAACATTTGGATTAAGTGGATGAATGATAGTTAACAAGTGGGCCATTAATTAATGTTTTCCTCTTTCTCTGATCTCTTTCTTTCTGTGTCCCTTTTCCTATACTTATTTGCTTCTCTTCCTCCCTACTTTCTCTCTCATGCTTAGGCCATTGACTGTCGAGAATACTGAGTGGCTTTTATAAATTGGTGTTGGGATAGCTGCTGCCACCCAGGCCTGGAGCAGAGGATGTGGGATGCTCTCCTCCAGAGAAGCCCACAATTAGTCCAAAGACCAGACCAATAATCAAGGCATAGAGATGGACTGATGTTATGTACAGAGTTTTTTCTAAATCTGAAAAGAAATCAGGCCCCCAAAATCTCCCCAAACAAGAAGTCAAACTCTTGGAACAAAAATTTGACCTCATACAGACTTTAACAGTGTTGTAAAAATTGCAGACACTAATCCATCCTACACACAGCTGCCAAATTAATCTTCTTAAAGTACACCTTTTGTATTATCACTCCAGGCTCCCACCAAGAATGATGAGTTCTGTCCTGGGCATCATACATTAAGAAGAATCTAGTGACTGGATTAAAAACAAACTGGAGTGAATTCTGGAGAGAGAACCCTGCAAGGCAATAAAAAGTCTTATCATGCAAAGGACAAGGGACAAATCTGTAACCCAGGGGATGCAGGTAATCTAAAGAAATTTTTTTCCTACCAAGCTTAAAGGAGTAACATCTTACTATTAAAGTCATATCTTACAAAGAAAATTCCCCAGTTAAAAAATAGCAAACTATTTAGGTAAAATGTGATTTAAATTTTATCATTTAACATATGCTTCGCATTTAAATTTGTTTTTTAGACAACTACAAGCGTGATATTTGTACATTTTCCCAAGTGGTATAAAATTTTAATGTGGCAGTGCTATCCTAAGAAAGCTACTTATCTGCTCCTTAACAGAGTTTTTCTTCTAAAATTCCAAACCAAACAAATACAGCAGTCTTTAATTAGTGTTTTTTTCCCCTAAAAGCCATCATTGTTCCACGGTGCTTTAATTTGTCCCCTACCAAAAAATCTTCAGACTCCTTAGTTGTACCAATTATACTTTTCCTCCCATGATGCCTATATTCATGGCTTCTGTTTTTTATTAGTTGTTTTGAGGTAAGTCAGAAAGTGAACCAATTTCCTGGTGACGACTTCATGAGAATAGGCCATCAGTGACTAAATCTCATAGGAAAACCACGTTAAGAGTAAGTAGAACCTCATTCAACACAAGTAAACCAAGGTAGAAAATATTTACCTGTTGTCTATCTGCCTTTCATCCTTTCCTTTATTTTTTTAAATTTTTCTTTTTGTCAGAAAACTCACCTCATATTTTTTCTTGCTTTTCTGCCTTCCTTTGACCATTTCTTCCTCTCCTCTACCATGGTGTAATCTATTGCTCTCTTATTTTCAGTCATTCATTCACATCTGGGCACTTTCCTTCTGTCTTCAAATGTGATTTCGATAACATTTTCTTCTTAGGGCCCATCCATTATTGTAATTATCACTCAATCTTCTTTCTGCCTCTGTTTCAATGTCCTTAGAGTTCGCTACCTGTTCATTTTCTCTCAACTTTTCCTGATTCCTTGCTTTCACAAGAAAAATAAGGGAAGGAGGGTTTTGTTGGGGTTTTTTTCTTTTTTGACAGAAAATCAGTTTTTGTGAAGGATTTGGAGTCCCCCTTTGATGTACAGCCAGATAGAGTGCTCTATTGAAACTGGGTATTTTTCTATATAAAAGTACACACACAGCTACACTTTCTTATGAAGAGAATCAGAATCTATTAAATTGGAGAATTTTAAAAGCTAACCTGGAAGGCCATCTAGTGCAACCTCATTATTTTATGGATGGGGGCAAATAAAAGCCAACAGTTGTTGATCTCTTTCATGCAGCAAGCTTTGTATTTTGTATTGCTGCTATTGTTGTCATTGTTATTGTTGTATATTTGTTAAATATAACCTTATACACATTCCAAGAGGTATATCTTCAACTTAATGCCAGAAATATTTACTAAGCACCTCTTCAGTGCCAGTCTTAGGAGAAAAAAATAAGAAATCATTATGGATGTAGCACCTTATATTTTTCAAGTGCTTTATACCCCATCTCATTTAATCATCAGACCTTGACACTGAGAGAAAATGAAACTGAGCCTCATAGATGAGTAGTTACTTGCCAAGGATCACAAATCTGTGAAAAGGCAGAACTAGAATTTAAAACCGGATCTATATTAATTCAAATTCTGTTTTTGTTTTTTGTTTGCTTGCTTGTTTGTTTTAACCGTTCAGGGCCGTCTATTCAATACAAACACAACCAAGTCAGTTTCTCAACCAGACCCCTCCCAGAGTTCTCAAATCAGATGACAGTTTGCTCTCCTAAATTCTGACCTTCACGGCTTTTGTCTGTGTTTGCCCTAATTATATGGATCATTATACCTATGCCGTGACAGCCTGGGCAGCCTCTTTGTGTGGGTGTGATATGTGTTTAACGAATGCATTATTGATGCTATCAATGAGAAAAAGTGGAAAAATGAGACAATAATGTGGGTAATTGATTTTAAAGTTTCTAGTTTAAAGTTAATAACCATTATTACTTTAAAGATATAGCCTAATATTCATTCCATTGAAAAAAGTCTCTCCCACTGTTTTGTAACATTAGTTTTAGTGATTTTAGTTCCTTGATCATTTTTTTTCCATTTCTTTTTCCCACTTCTTCACTCAGTAATGTGTGATTTATCTTTTCTGATCCAAGGCTGTCTGGTGCTGCTTCTTTATAATATAACTGCAATTTGCATCAGTATTAACAGCATAAAGTTCTACTCCTTCACCTGATTCTTTTTCTGCGATAAAGAATAGTGAAAAAATTACTTCATACTTGAGAAGTGTCTTGAACTAGACAATAATCTTTGCAAAATATATGACCTATCAAAAACAAAATCCTAAACCCTTTAATTTTTTGGTAGTTCAACATTATTGACTACATTTTCTCATGTGTACTATACCTTTGATGTTAGATCAAGACAATTGGGGTTAAAAGATTTTCTTCTATTTTTATTAGCAGTCACAGACTCTTGAATTTGCATTGGTATTACTGCTTAATACTGCACACACATATTACAAATACACACTGCTGAAAATAAGACCTGCTGTCTACACAAGGATACAGCATCTCTGTTGTATCTCACTCTGCCCCAGAGGGAGTTACTTGAGGGAAGAGATTTTGTTTTGATCATTCACGTGGTTGCTAGCACAGAGTAAACAGAAAAGTGTGTGTTGAATTAAATTGAAATGAAATTTGCCATAGTTCTACAGTCTAGCTCCGATGCACAATTCCCCAAGGAAAAATAAACTGAGTTTAAGAAAAAAGGGAATAGAAGAGATCAGGCAAAGGAATACCTGATAGATACTACTGCCATATTCTATTTTCCACAACTTTCAAGGACTAAAGAGGTTGAGAAGTGAACAAAAGCAGAAGGAAACTAACTTTTATTCATGTAACAATTATTTCTTAGGATCAATGTGTGTGTTAGGAACAATGCTATGAATTTGATTTATTTTATATTGTTTTTTTGCAGAACAACTATGAGGTTTTAAATTTTATACCCATTTTTAAAATAGGAAACTAAGTCTTAGGGTGGTTATGTAACCATTTTCAGACCATACATTTAGCAAAGGATGGAACTGGAATTTGAACCCAAGTCCACCTGTCTTGACAGCCCATATTTGTTTCACTTCACCAAGATCCTTCCTGCATACAAGCAAAGCCCATAAATGTAAATTACTCATTTTATATCAATAAACAATATAGATCCTCATACAAACCAATTATCTAAAAGTGAATTACTGAACGTTGCTATGTAACTAGCAACTATAGACTGAAATACTCAATAAAATGATAAATTTATTAAAGGCTTCAGTCCTGCTGAGTCTGTCTTTCTCACCTCACATAAACAACACAGTCAGCAGTGAAATCTGTAACTGCTTGGAGATAAAGAGTCTGTTTACAGATGCCAGAGGTGCTGCAGAAGCCAAATCCATGCACATGTTTCTACAAGGTAGACTTGTGCCTAGCCTCTATCCTCTGAAACAGGCACCACCTCGGCTCTTCACCCTTCCACATGTTCTAGAAATATATGCGATAGAAGAAAACTCAGTTAGATAATACATTTTTTCCTCAAGCATAACACCCAGGTAAATAGGGCTTGGGTTGGCATTTTATAGCATCAAGATTCCAGCTTAGTTGTTCTCCTCAGGAATGAATACAGATACATCATTTTTAGTTGTGGGGTTTTTTTGTTTTGTTTTGTTTTGTTTTGTTTTTTGTAAGCAAGCCCTTCTACAAGTACAGTATTGACAGGGAGGTAGTTTTGGATCACGTTCTAGTTGTCCTCTGACACAGCCAGCCAGAGACCCAGAGGAGGCACAAGTCCTAGCAAAAGGTTCCCATAGAAGTAGAAAGTGTAAGATTGGGAAGTGACAAAGAGAGCATCTTCTTAAATAGTTTGATATTTCATATGGGGAAATTGAGGCTTAAAGAGATTAATTGACTTGACCAAGATTGTTATTTATGTAGCATAGGTTGTCCTAGGATTCTTTCTGCTACATCAGATTACCTGAGAGAGCTCAGGAGAAGCTCTAATCCCAACTCTAGAAACCCAAAAGGGAGGAGTTGGTGAGAGCAAGTTAAATGAATGTAGCCGATCTGATTAATGTCTGATTCCACAGCAAGCCAAAATGATTTCTGTTGAACCTCCAAAAAATTTGATAGCTCACATCACATCTTTAAATTTTCCATTTACGTTCACCCATACATAGTATACTTTGCCTTTTGCACTCTCCATTTGTTTTTAATAAATTGCATGGTTTTTTCTGATCTAGAACTTGCACATCCATGTTTCTCAAAAGTGTTCATTCCTTATTTGGTTTCCCATCTTAAACAAACAGCTTCCAGAAATGTAGTAAAGGATGTAGAGAAGAAATTGGTCTCCAAAGAACTAAATCTAGACTCCTAGACACCTCCAATATTATCATCACCATCCAGTTAACCAATACACTGTTAATTCTGCTTACTTAATATCTCTCACATCTAAATCCAGAACTCTTGCTGCATTGGTAGCTATTGTATTACTTATCCCAATAGAAATCCCATTTTCTGCTTTTAAAAAATGACTTACCAATCTCATGCGAAGAATATAATGTTGGCTGAATCTATTAAATAAATAATAACATTTTATCAAATAGCACATCTTACATTTTTCAAACATGCCTGGGTATTGAAATGGACTGGATGAACCATGTATGTATCAACCAACCAAGCCACGTTTGTCTATCATGTATTCCCCAGGTTCATTTTCCATTTCTCTCTTAAATAAACATTCTGAATAACTGTAATTTGTGTCACTTTAAATTGATATATTCATGTCTCTCAAAAGCAACTCAAAGATCTTCACTTTCACATATGTGCTCGTCCTGCCTGTCCCATTATAACTGTTCCACATTCTTCCAAAATCCATTTCATTTATCTCATTTCTGTCTCCACATTTGTGCTCTTTCCCCTGCCCTGTCTGAGCTGAAAGGCCATTCTTTTAAAATAGCTAAATCCTATCCAAGTGCTGGAAAGCACATGAAAGATCACTTTCTTTTCTACGGCCCTTCTCAAACTCTCAAGCCATAGAAATCTCTCTCTCTTTACAATATCAGTAGCACTTATTTCTGTCACTTAATTGACACTTAGGAAATTCTACCTGAATTCAATAGATACAGGGAACAAAGCCCTCAGGATGTATTTTGGCCTTTGACATCAATGACAATATCTTGGAGAGTATCATTATCATGGTTGTTGCTTTTAGGGTGAACAGTGATATGAGACATCAACCCAATAAAATGTTGTCAGAGAAAGGAAAAGGTAGCTATTTGGTAACAACAAGCATGGCAGTTCAGAGATATAGAAGGTGCGATGGGCCAGAAATGTGATTAGCAGCCTCAACTCCTCAAACATTATCATCACCATCCAATTAACCAATGGAACACTTAATTCTGCTTACTTAATAACTCTCAAATCCAAGTCCAGGACTCTTCCCCAATGGCAACTACATTATTTATTTCTTCATTCAAAAAATATGTATTGAACACCTACGATATGTCATATACTATTCTAATTTTGAGGATATGTGATGAATTTTTTTAAAAAATCTGTCATTTTGGAACATATATTCTAATGAAAGAAAATATAAAAATCAATAATTGAGTTGTACAATATATTAGAAGGTAATAATTTCTAAGGAGAAAGACAAATCAAAGAAGAGAATAGGCAATGGTGAAGAGTTCAATTTTAACTAGAATCATTAGGTAAAACCTCACCAACAGAGCAATATTTGAGCAGATATTTGAGGAAGAGGAGGGGACAAGCCAAAACATAAGTGATAAAAATGTCCCATCCTAGACAAAAGGAATAGAAAATGCCAAGGGTCCGAACTGGAGGCAAGTCTGTCAGACTTGAGAAACAACACGGAAACCAGTGCAGCTAAGAGAAGTGACAAGAGGAGGGGTAGATGAAGCCAGAGGGGAAGTGGTAAGAGGCACCTCCAGTAGATTTTTGGCTTTTCTTCTGAAGGAGACAAAGATTCATCTGACGAATTTTAGCTGAGGAATGATATGATCTGACTTGTATTATCCTCCAGGGAGAAGAGACTGTAAAAGGGTTCTACATTCTGTTGTGATAGGCTGGATAATTCAGAATAAGCTTCTCATTGAGAATTGGAAAAGCAGGATTAAAAAAAAAAAAAAAAACATTTGAAGACACTGAAGAGTCAAAAGGGAAGTGGAAAATTTTAAGGACATATTTGAGTGTAAAAGGAAGTTTAATAGTTATCTTGGCATTGGGGACCCCTTTCCCCTTAGGGGCTTATGTCTTATCCAAGAAGAGATTCCTGGGAGGCTGAGAAACTGGTCAGAGCTCTCAACAGACACACAGAACTGAGGGGACAAAAACTGGAATTTAGATGGGGTGAGGGATGCTAAATGCCTCACCTATGGGTTGGGAAGAGGAAAAGTCTAATTTATATTAGACTTTCATTTGTAAAATATTCATAATGGATAGAATAGCCATGAAAAGAATAGTAAAAGGTTGTGAAACTGCCAAGCTGATTGAAGGAGAAAATTGCAATAATTTTTTTTTTAAAAAGTTAATTTAGAAAAAGTCAGCAAAGAAGAGATAAAGAAAGAAAACAGAATAAGCAAATAGCAAAATGGTAGGTGGTAGCTCTTCACACAAGTATGTTGGTCATGAATGTAATAATGGCATGTAGATTAAGTATAAATTATCTAATTTAAAAACAAAAGTTATCAGACTCAATTTTTAAAAATATAACTATACACTGCTTAAATTAGATACTTTTAAAATATAAGAAAAAAATTAAAAATAAAAAAAAGAATATAGAGGGGTTGAAAGTAAAGGGAGAAAAATACATATTTACTGGTTACTTATTTATCATCTCTCAGTCTAAAAACCTCTTTCTGTATCCTGCTCTGTGGTCCTGGGGGTGGGACACTGCACACTACATTTTTCAGACTGCCAGCTGAAATCTTTAGGTATTTCAATGAGTGCTTTGGAATTTGGAAGCATTTGAAAGCCAAAGGAAGGGGGAGAGGGCTTGCTTCCATTATTCTTGTTTCTATTGCCAGTGGTCACTGTTCGATGGCCCCTGCACTACAGGCCAAACCTGCCAGCTCTCATTGCTTCCCCCAGGGCCGGCTTCATCATGGCACCTCAGTGGAACAGCAGCGGCTGGGTAGAGCTGGCTTCTTGGAGGCCTGAACCACAGCTCCACAGGCCACTCCTCTTTGTCAAGGTCTTAGCACCAACTCCACAGGGCTCTTCCTTTCACCTCAACTGTTTTGTTTTATTCTCACAGGTTAAGGGTAGTTGCCGCTCACCACCTCTGGGTTACCTTGGTATTCCTTTTTGGTACCTTCATCGCTCTAAACCCATGTAACCAATTCTCTTTATTAAATCTCTTGCTTAAAAGAGCTAATGTGGTTTTTTTGTCTTCCTAACTGGAAAACTGGCCCACCATGCAAACGCCAACCCAAGGAAGCTGATATAGCTGTATTAATAACAGACGAGAGGCATTTCAGTGAAAAAGCCCTACTAGAAATAGAGATATTTCATAATGGTAATACACTAGGAAAATATTACAGTTCTAAATATATGTGTACCTGATAATGTGCCCTTGAAATTCCTAAAGCAAAACAGAACTGAAGAAAGAACTAGGCAGATCCATAAATATAGTGGGAGTTTTTAACAAACTTCTCAGGAATTGATAGAATAACTAGACAAAAAATAAATAAAGATGAAGATGAGTGGAGCAAAGCAGGTGCAGAGTGGTGGTGGTCAAAGGGGAAGCAAGGGTAGAAGAAGGGGTTTGGAATCCTTTACAACATCTGGGCAAGAGAGGGTGGAACAAAGCACTAGAGGCGCGGCTGATGGAGGCTCAGAGAAGTAGCTGTGTTCTGGACATATGCTGAAGGCTGAGATTGGATGTAGACTGTAAGAGAAAGAAAGGGTCAGAGATGACATCTGGCAAATAGAAAGGGTGGAATCGCTATTAACTGAGATGTAGAAGACTGTGTCATAGTAGGTTTGCCAGACGGGATAAGGGAGTTTGGTTTGAGCATTTGCATTTGAAATGTCTTTGATTTCTTTATCTGCTATCTTTCTACCACGAAGTCATTTGCTCACTCCACTTAGAAGTGGTGCCCCACTGCTCTCAGGAGCCCCTAAAGGGCTTGTCCCCGCTTACCTCTCCATCTTCATCTCTCATCTCTCTTCCCTCGCTCCTCTTTCTGCTAATCTGAGCTCATCGCAGCTTTCTAGAGTTCTTCTTAGTTCGAGACCTCTTACACACCATTCCTGTTATTTACTATATCTCCCCTCTCTTTGCCTGAATACCTGGAATCATCTTTCAGCCAAATAATTTTATTCCCTAGGAAACCTTTGCTGGAGACTAAACCCGGTTCCTGTGCTGGCTTTTGCACACTACCACCATGCTCATGTTTTCCACTGTTGTACCACTTACCATACAATATTATAATTGCTGATTTACTCTCTGTTTCTCCAACTAACCCAAAAGCCCCTTCAGAGCAGGTGCCAGGGGGCCTGTGTGCACACCTGATGTGATGGTGTCTGATATACTGCCTAGTGCCTTTTTAGATAAATTCTCTACATAAATCACAAAAAAAAAAACTGTGAAGACATATGGATCTCTGAAGATTGGAAAGCATGGCTTTAAAAATCTCTTTGTGTGCATCCTGGAAATTTAATTGTTAAAATATAAAGCTATCATGCAACAATTGGGGGAAAAGATGAAGAGAAAAACCATTCTCAAGGTTCCACATGATCACACAGAAAGCCTAGGCTACATATCAGCTTTTGAGTTGAACACACCTTATAATTACCATTGTCATGCCATGTGTAGATTCCTCATAATTCCCACTAAAAACACATAATAAAACATTCTTCATTTCCTTCTGGTTTTAGTGATGTGCAATTTTTCACTCTCAAGCATATGAAAATAAGCAAGCTAATTATGAATAACATTGTCAGAAGCTTTTTTCCTGCAAATAAATAAAGGATCTCACTGTCAAATGGAGGTTGAAAAATAAAGCTTCTCTTCCTGACACTGTTGGTTTTTAATGTTCCTTGAGTATAGCACTTCAGGGATGCATGTCGCTTTGGCATTTTAAGTCACTCTGATCTTGTCCTCCTGGCCACTGCCTCAAAATCTTCCCATCTGGCCATTAAACCCACTTCATCTTACCTAGGATAAGGTTTGCCAGCTAAATTCCATCTAGCCAGCCAATTTGTCTCATATTCAGAGAAGCGGTAACTACCCACTTCTTCAGATGTGAAGAAAGATAAATCCAAAACCAAACAAACTTAAGCAGACACTGAAAAAAAGAGGCCTTCACATCCAAGAGTCCTAGATTTGGAAAAAAACCTTAAAATTAAACTTCTTTTCTTCCCCCTCAAAAAGGCTTTCAAACCTGGTACATTGATTTTTTTTCATCTAACTCATATCTCTAATGATGTATGTGGAGAGGAAAAAGCAATAGATTTCATCCAGAAATTAGACATAAACTTTCTTTCCTGAAAGCATATGTAGCTATGTTTCATAATTATTTTATATTTTTTATATATAATTTTAAGAACAAATAAATAAACAGTCTTACTCTCATCAGTATGTGCGTTCTGTTACTTTAACCACTCCAGGTAAGAATTAGACAATTAGCAGAGGAGTTCTCAATTGCTTGCATTATTTCAAACATCTACAAAATCCAACATTCTTTTGATGTTGGTGTTTAACTTTGTGTTGGATAGCTTCATGGGGACAGGGGGAGAGAAAAAGGCGAGACAGTTCTAATTGAAGAAGTCCATCTCACAAGAATCAATAACAAGAGGAAAAACAGGTGTGTTGCTAGGCAAAGTATTTTTTCCACTGCCCTATTCATGCCCTTTTCAAACATCTCATTTATGAGTCCAAAGCAGCTGTCACTGCACTATTTTGCAAGCCGGAGCTCAGCTATTTATGTTCTTTCTGCTCTTTAGAGCTCTCCATGTTGTTGGCATTTTTTTCTCCTTAGCACATGAGAAGCATAACACTGATATGTAACAGTCGTTAATT
Source organism: Eulemur rufifrons (assembly GCF_041146395.1). Classification (NCBI taxonomy): domain Eukaryota; kingdom Metazoa; phylum Chordata; class Mammalia; order Primates; family Lemuridae; genus Eulemur; species Eulemur rufifrons. The sequence continues at coordinate 42,718,931 of NC_091000.1, read as the reverse complement.
GCAACATAAAGATCTTTTATTTTATATATGGATTGTTTCAGCAATACACACTATTTTTTATTCAAAGAATAGATGATTAGGAAAAGACATACAGTCACTGAAAGAGTGGAAGGATACAGGCTGATTAACATAAAAATTGTGCAAAGCCAAGAAGGATGGGAGTAGGAATTTATTAATGTTTGTCCTAATGAACCTTTAGAGGAATCTAGCGGAGGAGACATGGAGAAGTAATGATCAAGAAATAAAGGCTAGTGCTAAGCATCCCTCTATGTGGACCAAGAATTCTCTGTGCTCACATAAGTATAGACCAGGTTTCCTTTTAATTTGTTTTCTAATTTTACCTTTCAAGATATTTTTAACAGATTGCCTACAATAAATTGTTTGGCCACTCTCAATTTTATGCATCAAGGTGATTATACATATAATAAAATAAATGGTGGAAATAAAATTTTAAATTATATCTAGATTTTTTGTATATGCTGCTTTTTAATCAACATTCATATTCCATTAGGAAAAGTTATAGAAGCACATTAAAAGGATTCTAAACCCCAGGGTTATTGTCAATTCTGGTGTTTCAGTCAAAAGCAATGCTTATCAGAATCACTAATTTTATGAAAAAATAATTTTAAATCCATCAAAACAAAAAAGAACTTAGTTACTGAACTCAAAATTGACTTGCCTGTGTTCTGAATTAAACACTTCAGTCAAGTCGTTCCAAGGTCTGCTGCAGCAATACATGATCAGATCTGCTATTTTACTATGCCAAAATACAGCAAAGATCTATAGGTCAGTCATAGGACTGTTTGCCTTATATTTTCCGGAGAGGTGAAAACTCTTAACTGAATCCTACACTTAATCATCTCCAAATCCCAAGCTGTATCTCCTGATCCCTGTTTCGATTTAAAGTAAAATTCATTTTCTGGTGCTCTGTGTGAGTTTGCTCCAGGCTTGACTCAGAGATTTACGAATAGCATTTACTGTTTGCTCGCTGACCACTTCAGTGGTCTGATCCCCGTGGGTGATTTCCACCTACGAGGCTGCAGTATGTTGGGAGGTGGGGAGGAGGTGGACTGGCGAATGATTTCATGCAGCACAACACAGCACCCTCACTCTTGAAGCCAAAGCAAATATTTTGAGGATGAAGTAACCTCTTGGATTCGAGTAGCACATTTGATATGAGAAGACAAGGATGTCTGAACAAACTTACGCTGTTTCCAATACTCCTGCCACATCCTATTCCTGGGAAAAGAACCCTTATATTTCAGGGATGGAATGTGATGGTGGTGATATAAATGGTGAGTCCTTCTTTTTTGTTTTTATTTTTGTTTTTGTTTTGTTTTTGGTTTTGGGGGGTTGTTTTGGACCACCTTCAATCTGATTTTTGCTAAAAGTTTTCTCAGCTGGAAGTTAGTTTTCAGGAATGGAGAATGATGGTGGCATTCCCCAATTAAAAATGGCTCTTGAGTATTTATTGCATTAAAAGACTGAGGGAAAGCAGAGAGTGCTGGAAGGAAATGGGGCTGTGCCACAGTCTAGAAAGCTGAGCAACGGCCTGCAAAACCCGGTAGGAATAAACTACCCTTCAGGCCCAGAAGTTTAATGCTCTCTGAAGTTTTCAACATTGATGACAATGTCTCACTTCTTTAAAGCTTCTCCTCCCTTTATTTCTGAGACTGACCATTCCCTGTTATTTTTCTTTACCACTTTAGTAACCCTTTTCTCAAACTCCCACTGTTCATCTCATCAATGAATATTTCCCAAAATGTTTACTTGCATAAGAATCCCTTGGGTGCTAATCAAAATCCCTGAAAATAGAATATAGAAAGCTGTATTTGCCCCTGCTCCCTAAGTGGGATTTCTATATACAGGAAAGACTCTCTGCCTCAAAAGTTCTTGTCTCTCATGTTTCATCTCTCTCCATTCACCACTTGGACAATTGCACGCACAATGTTTTCTTCCAACTACCACTTACATATTTATGAATCACAAATCTTTCTCTCCAGGCATTCTCTTGATCTCCAGATCCACTTTATCAACATTCTACTCTATATCTCCACTTATATGTCCCACCGAAATTGCATCCCCACTAGGCACACCTAATAAAACATTTTTTCATGATTCACAATTCTTATCTCAGATGTTAGAAGCAGTATCTACCCAGTTCCCCCGATCCACAAACTGAAGAGTAATTCTACACTCTTCTCCTCTACAGTATATGCCAAGTCCAGTTAGTTCAGTCTTTTAACTATCTATATTTAGTTATATGTCTTAGTTCAGGACTTCATGGATTTTCATTTGGATTACTGAAGTATCCTCCTAACTGGTCCCCAAGCTTTCAGCAAGAGACATCATAATATAGTAGGAAAAAAATAGGATGTCACTTCCTCTTTGTATGGCCTTGAGTAAATAATTTAATTTTCCTCTGCCCAGGGTAATAACTATTGAAGTAGTTAAGCAGGTAAAGCACCAAACAGAAGATCTAGAAAGAATTAGCATGAAATATTTGCTACGCTGACTTCTTCGGAAAAGGAAAACCTTCATCTGTTTTCAAAATGATTGTCCTAAAATATGAATCTTACCATGTACAATTCACAGGTGGTCCTGTCACTCACTTGCTTATAAATATCCAGTGACTGCTCAGACAAAGCTGAAATCAGTAGCATGGCATTCGAGGCCCTTCGTGTTGTACTCCCCTTGACATTTTCCTCAGGCACCCATGACCCATTTTATACCAATTATGTCTCGAATGCCACCACTAATTTAAGAATTAGTTCAGTCAAGCAAAGGACAGTAAATTTACTTGTGCATGGTAAAGGTTATCTTTGTTGTCTGCTGCCCTCAGCCAGCCACTAAAGAGAAGAGCCAGTGCTGGCTCATACCCAGGGGGACACACATACCACACTTCTTTGTAATTAATCCCAAGTAATGATCCGCCTTATACAAAAATGTATTTGAATATCCAGGGCTGGTTTTACACATAATTTTCAGACTCTTTTAAAGTGACATGAGTTGAATAGCAGTGTGAATTTACAGCCAGGCTTTCTAAGCCATTATCACTCCTCTAATGACAAAATACTGTCACCAGCACCTCAACCTCCATCAGAGTTCTGTTTATTCATTTTCCCCGTATCAGGACTTAGAGATAAAATCCTACTTTTCTTTACAATGTACCCATCGTGCCTATTCACAAAAAGGCTAGCTCTAGGGTAGACAAGAACTTTTATTTTAAAAGGTTCTGTGTCGGGGTTTGTTTCCAAAGGAGCTCCTGAAAGTCTTTTGTAGCTAAACAAACCAGATAGACGAAAAGCACTGAAAGCCAGTGAGTCTGCCGACCTCTCATTCCCAGGGCTAGGGGAGTATTATAACCTGTGGAGCAAGCTTGTTGAACCTTGTGCACCGTGTTACATGTAACCTTCTTTATCGTGCTGAGATAGGAAAGATAGACTAACCTAAAAATCAGACAGAACCAATTTTCCTATAACATTTTAGTTTGTCTTTTTAAAATACCTCTGCTCATTCACTTAAAGAGGGGATCAGATGAGACTAAATATAATATTTCGTGTATGAGAAGCATGTAATTTGTTATATTTTAAAGGATTCTAAATTTGCCTTAGAAGAGATTCTGATCACATCAAAGCATATTTTCTAATAATGGTACTGTGATCATAAATACACATGACCCATTTTTTATTGATAATAAATGTATTCAATAATCTGTCTTCCACAGTCAAATAGAAGTTTAGATATTTCCTTCCTATGATATCACTGTACCCATATGCTTAGTTTCACAAAGCATTATTTATATTTCATGCAGCAATATAAGACTTCTGAAATATTGATCTGTACAGTCGACATTTCCCCCTCTCTCATCTCTACCCCACTCCCCCATTAAAGCTGCCAGGCTATTTTCTGCTCCTTTCCTCAAAGGAAGAATGTGAGGAAGAAGTCCAGGAAAGGGGGTGTGTTAATATCTTTCTGAGTTTTGTGGTTGAACTAACAAATTCCTTAGAGGAATAAGGAAGCAAAGACAAAATATTGGTGGGGGGCATATAATTTTTTTTAAAAGATTTTAAAGAAGCTAGGGGACACCAGGAGGGAAGGAAACACAGAGGAAAAATTATTGACAGTCTAGGTGAATATGGGTCCCAGATAAAGAAATTCTGAAGGCTGGCTGCCCAGGGAGTCAGTAGCACTGGAGATAAGTGTGGAGGATCCAAGTGTGTGGAAAAGTGTGGGAGCTGAGAGCAAACAAGCTATCTTCCCTAGGAAGATGCCTCACCATATGGCATGGTTGTATGATGGATCTAGCTAGACTGGGCCCTATGTTATTAACAAGTCATGAGAATACTGGAATGCTTTTTATATCCCCAACTAACATCTTGAAGAAGCAAAGATGCCACCAAGATTTAAAGGTGCCAGGAAGACAGCACCAAGCTACAACTCAGTGTGATCTTCAGGAATCAAAGATAAAAGTTCAAATGGGACAACCTACATATCACTGGATCTTCACATGGACAGGCAACATCTGTTTTTCACTCTCCCAATCTCATGGAATTTTGTTAAACCACCATGACCCTTAGTCCCAGAATTTATACCTTTATCCTGGGCAGAGGGCTCTGGAATTAACCAAGATTAAATTTTTCCCACTGCAGTGAAGTGGGTGTTTGAAATAAAAATTAGGCTGAATTAGGAAAAACAAATGTGGGACTATTTTTTAATAAATGTGAGTTTGCAACCCTTACAGTTCATTATAAATTGTCCATTTGTTAGAATATATTTAACATTCTAACTCTTCATTAGAAGTCGTTACCATAGTGTTCCCATGTACCTTATTTGTCATGATCACCCAAATATTTATTGATCATATACTTTATATAGGACATTGAGGTGATGTTCAATTAGATTACACAAATGCTAAATTTTATACAACAAAATGTGTTTCTAATTTTTTAGGAGAGTTAGGGAGAGAGAGAACACACTAACAACATAGAAATGAACAAAGATTAATGAAGACATCCATAAGTCTTATGTCTTACAATACATTTCTTACTAAGTATGAGCGAGAAAATGTGGCCAGCTTGAATTGCTTCAGATGATGAATATTTGAAATCAACACAAAAGCAGCACTGCCACAGATCAAGAAACTATAATACAGTACTCATGGAGTCCAACCAATTGAAATTTTCGTATCCATATATATTTGGAATTTTTTTAAATACTGGAAGTATTTCAAAGTTTGAACCACTTATTAAGCTACCAAAAAATACTCTACTACAGTTCCAGTTCAGGACTAATAATTAGAATGATACTCCACCTTAGATCACACTGCTACTCTCTATCTCCATGTTCTTAGATACTTCAAGATGTTCAATGTGTTAAGAATGAACAAAAAGGCTCAGATAAGCTGCACAGTTTGCAAGTAAGACTCACAAAGGCTGCCTTCTCTTTTCAGCATCAGACTCTTTTCTTCTACAAGGGGGAAAAGATCTATTTGACACATTTCTCAAGGATTCTTTTATTCTGTCACTTCTCAAGCAGAAAGTAAAAAACACCTTTCCTCTTCCCCTAGTAATATATTTTGTGATTTTTCCATCAACCCAGCAACTCTGAAAATCTGCTGAAAATCATTTGAGTGCACTCACATAGGAAACTGCATTTTTCTCCCAAAAAAATGTTTTTAAAAAAGCTTGTTTCATTGTGAAAAGCTATATTATATATGTGGGTACATTTTATATATATAGGTACACATATATACATATTTTTGATATGAAATCTCTAGGAACAGATATTTTAAATGTAAAACAAGGAGAACTATTCAGGCTGGAATGTGAGAACATAAAAGGAAAGACTATATCCAAAATTATATGTATTGCTAGACATTTGCACATCAAATAGCATAAAATCTAAATTTTAAAATAAGAGCTTCATATTCACCAGATAATACATCCAAACCACAGGAATATTTAAGGCTTATGGTTAGAAACAGTTTAGTTAACATCACAGCAAAAAGGCCTAAAAATTACTCTAGCACAAAGAATAAAATGTGATGCTCTGGTGAAATATTAATAGGAGCATATTAATCATCTTGTTTTAGTACAAAGCAATCAGCAAGGAGTAGGTAAGGAAATTGAAAAAAATGGAAGCAATAAAAATTAAGAAGTTTGCTATAAAGAAGAAAATATTTTTAAACTCATTGGTAAAAGTACATGGTGGATTTTAAAAGAATATGGAAGATCAACACAGCCTGTATGTAGATCATTAAAAGGCGGGGATGTCTTAGAATAACACTAGATTCTCTTGGCTATTTCAAAACTCCTATCCTTTCATTGTTTTTGTTAAACCAATATCATCAATGTATCTTGAGCCAAGATTCAAATTTTTGTTAGCCCTATTCCTTTTAACTGTATGATGCTCAACATCCCATTCATCTCCAATAAATTTTCTAGTAATTACTGAAATGGGGAGAGGAATGTCTATAGGCTAGAGTTTGTAAAAATGTATATTTCATAAAATATAGAAATAATTTTTAATGGCTCAGCTTACTGTACATTTTTTCCTCTCCAAACATACAAACATGGACTCTTTGTAATACATAATTCTTAAAATATTTTTTATAACCCACACAGTCTAATGATTTTGGGGAAAACCCTTTAATCCATTCTAATTTTTAAGTAAATTCACAAGGTTCAATGTATTCAAATATTATCCTTACAAATTGCTTTTTAATTGCATGATTAATGTAAAACTGAATGACAAAGAAAGCATAAAAGTGAGTCAAGAATTTAAGTAACAGTTGTACAGTTATACTTTATTCTATAAAAATAAGAAATGTCATTGATCTTTCTACCACAAAAGCTGTATAGAGAGAGTGGGTGGAGCTAGATGCCTGAACAGAAACATCCAGAGATCAATCGCATGAACATCAAATTCAACAACTATCCATACAAGCAAGCACCTTCAAAGGAACTAAACATCAGGTGAGTGATCATACTACCCGGTTTTAACCTTATAGAAAGGAAACAGGGCGGAAAAGACAATCTTCCATTAACTATGTCATGCCTCCCCATTCCCTGGGAGTGCCATGGCAGCATAACAAGTGAAGAGAGAATCTGAATGCCCAGGGGAAGGAGAGTAAAGTGATTCTGGGACTTTGCATTGAAATTCTGGGCCACCCTAGTACAAGGGAACACAGCAAGGGCAGAATTCTACCAGCGCCCAGAGAGGAAGCATTTAGACCAGCCCAGCCAGAGGGAAATCCTCCCTCCCAAAAGCTGAGTTCCAGTTAGCCCCACCACTAGCTGACAAAAAGCAGCTTGAGGCCTGGAGTAAATTCACGAGCAATTTGGGCCACAAAGGCTGCAGTCCTTGGGCAATTCCTACACCTATGCTGGCTCAAAGCAAATGGATATTAGGTGCATATGATGTAGTGAGATGCTAGCAGCAGTGGCCAGACAAGAGCCTGTGTCACCCCTCCCCCAACTCCAGCAGCTCAACACAGAAAGTGAATAAAGAGAGCAAAAGTCTTCACTTGGCAGCCCAGGGAATTTTCCCATATCTTACCCAAATCCACCAAGGCTGTACTACCAGGAGTTTCCAAGAGTCATTACTGGTCTTGAAGCACCCCCAGTGCTAATACCACTGCAGTGACCAAAGACTTAAATCACAACACTCAATTTCCTCTGAATAACTGGAAATCCTTCTCAAAGATGGGTTCAAACAAGCTCAGACTGTGAAGATTAAAATGAATACCTAATTCTTCAATGCCCAGACATTGAAGAAAACCCACAAGCATCAAGAACACCCAGAAAAACATGACTTCACCAAACAAAATAAGGTACCAGTGACCAATCCTGGAGTGATGGAGATATGTGACCTTTCAGACAAAGAATTCAAAATAGCTGTACTGGGCCGGGCGCGGTGGCTCACGCCTGTAATCCTAGCACTCTGGGAGGCCGAGGCGGGTGGATCGCTTGAGGTCAGGAGTTCAAGACCAGCCTGAGCAAGAGCGAGATCCCGTCTCTACCAAAAATAGAAAGAAATTATATGGCCAATTAAAAATCTATATAGAAAAAATTAGCCGGGCATGGTGGCGCATGCCTGTAATCCCAGCTACTCGGGAGGCTGAGACAGTAGGATAGCTTAAGCCCAGGAGTTTGAGGTTGCTGTGAGCTAGGCTGACGCCACGGCACTCATTCTAGCCAGGGCAACAAAGCAACACTCTGTCTCAAAAAAAAAAAAAAATAGCTGTACTGAAGAAGCTCAATGAACTCCAAGACAATACAGAGAAGGAATTCAGAAGCCTATCAGAGAAATGTATTAATAGCAAAGAGAATGAAATAAAAAAAAAATCAAGCAGAAATTCTGGAGCTTAAGAATTCAATTGACAAACTGAGAAGAAACACATCAGAGTCTCTCAATAGCAGAACTGACCAAGCAGAAGAAAGAATTATGATCTTGAAGACAAGCTCTTTGAAAATATATAGTCAGGAGATAAAAAAGAAAAAAGAATAAAAGAGAATGAAGTACGCCTACAAGATCTGGAAAACAGCCTCAAAAAGGCAAATCTAAGAGTTATTGGACTTAAAGAGGAGGTAGAGAAAGACATCAAGGTAAAAAGTTTATTCAAAAAAATAATAATAGAGAACTTTCCAAACCTACAGAAACATATCAATATTCAGGTATAAGAAGTTCATAGAACTCAAAGCAGATTTAACTCAACCAAGAGTAACTCAATGCACTTAATAATCAAGCTGCCAAAGGTCACAGATAAAGAAAAGGTTCTAATGGGAGCAAGAAAAAAAGAAAATATAAAGGAATTGTGATATGTCTGGCAGCAGATTTCTCAGTAGAAACCTACAGGACAGGTGAGAGTGGCATGATATATTCAAAGTGCTGAAAGAATATAACCTTAACCCTAGAATATTATATCCTGCAAAAATAGTATTAAAACATGAAGGAGAAATAAAGACTTTCTCAATAAACAAAAGCTGAGGGATTTCATGAACACTAGACCTGTCTTACAAGACATGGTAAAAGAAGTTCTTTGATCTCAAAGGAAAGACACATTAGTGAACAATAACAAATCATGTGAAGGTATACAACTGACAGGTAACAGTAAGTACACAAATATAGAATACTCTATTGCTGTAATTACAGTTTATAAACCACTTACATCTTGACTAGTAAGACTAAAACGTAAATCTGTTAATATAAAAAATAACTACAACAACTTCTTGAAATATAAATAATATGAAAAGATAGGAATGAAAACAAAAAGTTAAAAAGCACAGAGGAATGCAGTTAAAGGGTAAAATTTCTGTTAGATTTCTCTTGGTTTATCTTTTTGTAAACAGAGTTTTCATATGTTTAATAGTAACCTCAATAAAAAAAAACCTACAGCAGATACACAAAAAATAAAAAGGAAGAAATTAAAACATACTACCAGAGAAAATCACTGTTAACAAAGGAAGACAGGAAAGAAATAAGAAAGAAAGAGAAGACCACAAAACAACCAGAAATCAAATAATAACATGGCAGTAGTAAGTCCTTACATATCACTAATAACATTGAATGAGAACAGACTAAACTCTACAATCAAAAGACATAAAGTGGCTGAATGGATTAAAAAAACAAGATCCAACCATACATTGTCTACAAGAAACATGCTTCATTTATAAAGACACCCATAGACTGAAAACAGAGAGATGGAAAAAGATATTCCATGCAAATGGAAACCAAAAAAGAGCAGGAGTAGCTATATTTCTATTAGATAAAATAGATTTCAAGACAAAAATTGTAAAAAGAGACAAAGAAGGTCATTATATAATATACAGGGGTTGATTCAGCAAGAGAATATAACAAATATAAATATGTATGCACCCAACACTGGAACACCGAGATATGTAAAGCAAATATTATCAGAGCTGAAGAGAGAGATAGAACTATATACAATAATCATTTGATACTTCAATACTCCACTTTCAGCATTGGACAGATCATCCACAGAGAAAATCAATAAAGCGGCTGGGCGCGGTGGCTCATGCCTGTAATCCTAGCACTCTGGGAGGCCCAGGTGGATGGATCGTTTGAGCTCAGGAGTTCGAGACCAGCCTGAGCAAGAGCGAGACCCCGTCTCTACTAAAAATAGAAAGAAATTAGCCAAACATCTAAAATATATACAAAAAATTAGCTGGGCATGGTGGCGCATGCCTGTAGTCCCAGCTATTCGGGAGGCTGAGGCAGAAGGATCACTTAAGCCCAGGAGTTTGAGGTTGCTGTGAGCTAGGTTGACGACACGGCATTCTAGCCCCAGGAACAGAGTGAGACTCTGTCTCAAAAAAAAAGAAAAAAGAAAATCAACAAAGCAACATTGGACTTAGCCTGCACTATAGACCAAATGGACCTAATAGATATTTACAGAACATTTCATCCAATAGCTGCAGAACACACATTCTTCTCCTCAGCTCATGGATCATTCTCAAGGATAGACCATATGTTAGGCAACAAAACCAGTCTTTAAAAATTCACAAAAACTGAAATCATATCAAGTATTTTCTCTAACCACAATGGAATAAAACTAGAAATCAATACCAAGAGGAACACTGGAAAATATAAACACACAAGGAAATGAAACAGTAGGCTCCTGAATGACCAGTGGGTCAATGAAGAGATTAAGAAGGAAATTTAAAAATTTCTCAAAACAAATAAAAATGATAACACAGCATATCAAAACCTGTGGGGCACAGAAAAAGCAGTAATAAGAGGAAAGTCTATACCAGTAAGTGCCTCCATCAAAAAAGTAGAAAAGTTTCAAATATACAACTTAATGATGCATTTCAAAGAACTAGTAAAACAAGAGCAAACCAAACCAAAAATTAGTAGGAATAAAGAAGTTATAACGATCAGAGTAGAAATGAATGAAATTGAACCTAAAAAACAATACACAAGACCAACAAAATGAAATGTTGGTGTTTTGAAAGATTCAAAAACAATGGACACAGTTTTAGCAAGACCAATAAAAAAAGAGAAAATATCGGCACTCCCATGTTTATTGCAGCACCATTCACAATAGCCAAGGTCTGGAATCAACCTAAGTGTCCATCAATGAATCAATGGATAAAGAAATTTTGGTCCATATACACAATGGAATATTGCATAGCCACAAAAAAGAATGAGATCCTGCCATTTGCAATAGCATGAATTGAACTGGGGAACATTATGTTAAGTGAAGTAAGCCAAGGGGAGAAAGACAAATATCACATGTTGTCACTCATAGGTGGGAGATAAATATTAAAAACAATTGGTCTGATGGAGAGAGAGTGTAAAATGATAGTTACCAGAAGCAGGGAAGGATAGCAGGAATGGGGGGATAAAGTTGGGATGGTTAATGAGTGTAAAAATGCAGTTAGATAGAATGAACAATATTTGATAGCACAACAAAGTGACTATAATCAACAATAAGTTAGGGTGTACTTTAAAGTAACTAAAAGAGTATAATTGGAATGTTCCTTTCACAAAGAAATGATAAATGTCTGTGGTGCTGTATACTCCAATCACCCTGATTTGGTTAATTCACATTGTATACCTGTATCAAAACATCATATGTTCCCTATAAAGACATACAACTATTATGTACCCATAATAATTAAAAGTTTTAAAGCTATATATGAATAGAATATTAAAAAATTAACTAATCAAAATCTACCACTTTTACTACATGCATGATCATCTACTTAACAATCTATTAAGATATGATGGTTTAGACCTATTATAAGGAAAATATAACCCCCTTCAAAACTTCTGAAATTTAATAGTACAACTATTTTGAAAGATAAATGAAACACTAAAATCTTCTCATTAATCAAATCACAAGAAAAACTCAAAATGAAAAGAATTAAATCACCTGACTACATAATTGATAAAAATGCATATAAGATAGGAAATTCAAAATACATTTCACCACTTGCCACTGGTAAATGAATTAAAGTAATTAATGCTTAAATAGAAATATATTAGTTATCTACCCATTTATACTAACCCCTTCCCTAGGTAGTAGAAATAATACATATATTTGGAAGCAAGAATGGAGGAATTTTTAAATCAATGTTTATAACAAAAGGCCACACTTTAAATTCTAATTTTTTGGAGTTATTTTCCTACTTTAAATTAATATGTAATTACTTCCAGTTGCTTAATGGCATATTAAAATGATTGTCAATAGTTTTTCCCCAGGTTCATTTTTTTTTTCTAACAGCTTACTGTTTGTGTCACCATGATTATTTGTACATAGTGTAATATATGTCATTCTTTTTCATTGAATGTGCATACAGGAAATTCTGCATAAGAATTCATTTGACTTGTAACTCTAAAGTGTTAATTTTTCTCAGCTTGGCAAGTAAACATAAAAGTCTTTTCTTACTGCCTATTGAATTTCTTGATAGGAAAAAAAAAACATAAAAAAGATTACATGTTGCTTCAGGCAATTCTGAATCAGATCAGTTGTTCATCCAGATCTGGAAATCCCCAGAACTCAAGATAAGTAGTCTATATCTAGATGATAAATTTAAATACAAGTGATGATAAATTTAATGTAAGTGTTTAAAAAGAGTCAGCCAATTGAGATATGACAACAAGCTATTGATTTTGATCTATGCCTTATATCAGAACAGATTCAAACTAATTGTAGTACTTCATTGTTACTCATAGGTGTTCTGTGAAGCCTTTTTCAAGTGGAAATTCTAAAATTTAATCTCTCATAATATATTACAATATGCATCTTAAGACAAGACCTACATTCGACTTACAATTCACTTGCTAAGTAATGGACTTTACATCGATCACATAGAAGCAAATCTACCTAGGGGGATGAGCACTAATATCATATGACTAGAATTACAACAGCTACGATTCACCCAATTTCCCAAGATAGATACCCAGGAATTTTCTCAAACTCACAGCTGTTCCTGAGTGCCCACAACCCTAATCTCCACATATAAACTGTCCCACAGTCCTATTGATTCCAACCTTAATGAATCTCCAATCCATCCACTTTTGTCTATTTCCACTGCTATTGCTTTCTTTTAGTCCTACTTTAAAAACTACTACCAGTTTCTTGAAAATACCACAACACTTCATGCTTCTGCATTTATGTTGCATCTTTTGCCTATATAATTCTCCCCTCTCTATTCCATCCCAGTCACAGCCATCTACATGGGAAATTCTCGTGTTCAAATAATCCAGAGTAGAAGTGATCAGCCATTCCTGGGAATGCCCAGCATGCCCTGTACACATGCCTGAACTTTTCCCAGTGCAGTTGGATGTTTTGTCTCTTTGTAACTTCTTTGAGGATGGAGACTCTGTCATATTCATCTTTGCATCCTCAGCACCTGGTACAGTGCCTGGATCATAGCATTTAATCTCTGTTTGGCGAGGGAGCCACTGAATCAATGACACAAAACTTTATTCTGCTTTTCTGTGGTGAGATCTATGTCAAATTATATATTGAAATAACTCTCAAAACCACAGACAAAGTTAATAAAACATGATATTGGCAGTCTGTGAACTGCCATCCATTTTTTGTTTTAAATTTTTTGAGTAGATATCACTGCTAAGTAAAATCATATCACAGAGTCACCAAGTGAAAAAGAACTTAACAAAGTTTCCCCCTCACCTCTTTGGTCTTTGGGAGCCTGTGTACACACAGAACAAAGAAGAGGACTTTATTTTTTCCAATGTCATGGATGACCTCAATTTTATATCAATTGAATTTGTGTCACCTGTCTCATCTCTACCTACTTCTCAGTACTTTCAGCTTAACTATACGGATAAAACGTGGTGAAGGGCACCGTGTTCTAGAAAGGGCACTCATACAGGGCGAGGAAATCTTTGTTCTACTGCTGGCTTTTTCTCAGATAAACTTCATAATTTGGGTAGATTGCAACCTGTAAGGTACAAAAGAAAAAAATCTAACAGGACACCTTCGAGAGCTTAAAAAAAAATTTTTAATATTATTGAAGCCCACAAAACAGGAATTGCTCAAGTGGATAAATATATTAATGCATGTGAAACTTCATAAAAATGTCAATTATTCCTAATTGATCTATAAATTTCATTTATTTCCAAACAAAATCTCCATATAACTTTTTGTGGAACCTACCTAAGAAGCTGATCCTAAAATTCATATTACATAAACAAGGGTGAAGAACAGCTAAGACAATTAAACTGAGAAGTTTTAGGAAATTTTCCCCGCTGGACGTCAACACTACTTATAATGCTGTAGTAATTATGACAGTGTGGTAGTGCTCTGGGAATCAACGAAAAGATCAACAGAACAGAATACAGAGCTCAGAAAGTCTTGTATATAAATGGACACTTGATATATGACAGAAGAGGACTTAAAAGTCAGTAGAGGAAGGATGAGCTATTCAAAAAACGCTGTTGAGACAATGGTTATGTGGCCATATGGAAAAATTAGATGCATATGCATATCAGAAATTTAAAAATAAATTCGAGGTCCTTTAAAATCCTAAAAGCAGAAATTTTAACACTCCTACATGAAAATATACTTAAATATATTTATAATTTCTGATCATGGAGGATTTTCTAAAATAAGACATCAAAGCACAAACCATAAAGAAAAAGTCTAAGAATTTTAACTACATTAAAAATAAAATGTTCCATATATTAAACGATGCTACAAATAATGACTTCTACAAATTTATCCAGTAAACAAGTAAATAATATGGATATGTACAGTGATCTTAGTACATGTATACTCACTGAAGTATTATTTGTAATACCATAAGAGTTTCCAGAGAAACCCCCAAAACCAGAACCAGTCTGATAGGAGTCAAAGCACTGGACCACCCGGGCCGCTGGGGTCTTGCTGTCATTAGTCTATCACCACCTGTTCAGCAGGCAGGCAAAAGAAGAGAGAGAAGACACCTATAAAGGGGTTTCTTTGAAGAGGGAGTTTTCAGTTACTGATTAGAAGATTCCCCTGCACACTCCTCAAAACAAGAGAACTACTGGCAAAATTTGATATGTCTTCTGGTATTCGAAGGACATAAGGATTACGGAGCTGACTGGTGGCCAAACTACAGGAAAGAAGCTTTTATTGGTATTTGTCTGAACTTGCTGAATTTGGTGAGGTAATCCTGAATATGTGTATTTCTAGTTGCTATGGGTTTAATTGTATCTCCTCAAAATTTGTATGTTGAAGTCCTAAGCCCCAGTATCTCAGAATGTTACTGTACTTGGAGATAGGGTCTTTTAAAGAGATAAAATGAGGTCATTAGGGTGAGTCCTAATCTGATATGACTGACGTCCTTATAAGAGGCTATTTGAACACAGACCCACCCAGAGGGGAGACCAGAAAGAAGGCACAGGAAAAAGACAGCCATTTACAAGCCAAGGACAGAGGCCTCAGGAAAAAAACAAACCTGCTCACACCTCACTGGCAAACTGTAAGAAAATAAATTTCCATTGTTAAAACACCCAGTCTGCGATATTTTGTTATGGCAGCCCTCATAGACTGCTACACTGGTGGTCCAGATGCGGACCCCCTGAAAGTGAGCTATTTTTTTGTTTGTCTTCATAGGAACTCCACCCAAGAGGGCCATTCTACATGGATAAAGGGACCTCAGCAGCAGGAGTGGGAGGGGAGTAGGGAGTTGATGATAAGCATCGAAAAAATTGCCTTTGGAGTACTCCAGCAGCATGGAATTGTCTAGCAATCCATAAAAGGATCCCACAGGAGAAAGGCATACCCAGGGAACACCAGTGCCAGATTTTAACTGTAAAAATTGAATAAAAACTTTTCTGTCCTGCTAACCCTCCTTCCTCTCTCAAACTCCTAATCCTCAGTATGGGCATAAGTGAAATAAGCCAAGTGGGAAATAAGTAGAGAGAAATGCAGAGAAGTCAACCACAGCATCCTTTCTCATATAGGTTGCCCAGTCTGAAGTAAACCTAGTCTGGAAAATGGGGGAGTAATCAATGTGGTGAAGATTGGCGATGTGATACTAGGCCAGATATTTTTATTAATATAACTATCAGTAGAAAGTGATGCTAAACTATAAGAGGACAGCCCAGGAGTGAATCCAGAGATAGGAAAATATACCCTCCTTGAGAGAAGTGAGTTAATAAAGGGTGATGAGAAACATGGATGGGACTTCCCACTGCAACTGAGCAAGTCCATAGCTCGAATAAGTCAGTTACAAAAAATTAAATACCAGGCCGGGCGCAGTGGCTCACGCCTGTAATCCTAGCACTCTGGGAGGCCGAGGTGGGTGGATCGTTTGAGCTCAGGAGTTCGAGACCAGCCTGAGCAAGAGTGAGACCCCACCTCTACTAAAAATAGAAAGAAATTATATGGACAGCTAAAAATATATATAGAAAAAATTAGCCGGGCATGGTGGCGCATGCCTGTAGTCCCAGCTACTCGGGAGGCTGAGACAGGAGGATCGCTTGAGCTCAGGAGTTTGAGGTTGCTGTGAGCTAGGCTGACGCCACGGCACTCACTCTAGCCTGGGCAACAGAGTGAGACTCTGTCTCAAAAAAAAAAAAAAAAAAAAAAAAAAATTAAATACCAGAAATAACACACATTACTAATATAAAAGATTTACTATTTAATAATGCAAACCAACATTCTTTTCAGCTTAAATAACTGTAAAAGCTGGATGCTGACCTCTCTGCCTCCAGATTCTTCTTTTAACTCACACATTTCTTCCTTCTTTATTCACTCAACAAATAATTTTTAAGTTCTATGTGCCAGGCACAATGCTAGGCCCTGACAATACAATGGTGAACAAAACACATGACCTCACTGACTTCAAAATATTACAGTGAGGTCGGAATGATTGTTATAACTTTACAAGTGATGCTGTAGAGTATAAAGTAAGTCACTTGCTCAGGCCTCTGAGACAGCAGGAAAGACACACAAGCTGCTCTCAAATCTAGCACTGATTAAATAAAATCCTACATTCTTTCCATTATCATACTTTGATTCTTACTCATTTTGAAAAATTATTATAATTGAATGTTAACAGAGCCTTCCTATACAATGGTGTTGCAAGGCTGACGAAAACCTCTCCATGTTCTATGCCATGAACTACATACATGTGTATCTCCAGGCATATAAACACTTCCCAGGAACGCAGTTTCTTCATCTATGCAATAAAATGTTTAGACTAAATTGCTAAGGCTTCCTCAACCTCTATTTTTTAAATCCTAACAACTAAATTATAAAATTTCATAAATTGATACAAATATTTACACTAAAAAAATTTAATTTTTAAGGTACTGCTATTGAGTCACAAATTTCATTAGAATGAAGATAGGCAGACATAACTCAAGTTAATATTCACAACATTATATTATAAAATAAGAGTGCAAGTTACATTAGGTTAAAATTTTGGAGCCAATGCTAAGATATATTATTACTTCTTTGTAGACCATTAGAAACATGAAATTACATTGACTGTATTATTCTAAGACTATTAATATTAAAGTTATATTTTTCCTTTAACCAGAATCATTTTGGTGATTATTGCCGCCTTTGCAAATATTCTTTACAGACTCTAAATTTATTTCATTATTATAGCTATAACTATGATTATGATTATCAGTCCTTTACATAGGATAATCTCTTGGCTACCAGAGAGAAAAATTTTCAACTGTTTTTACATAAACCCATTGTTATTCTCTAAGGCCTATAAAAGTGACACATTAAGTACTTATTAGAAAGTCGCATGCTTAGAATGGATGCTTTTACTCCCTTGATGATCTAAACATGTTTTTAAAAAACAAAAACTAAACTATTTATGGAGCAAAATTTTCCTTTCTTTCAACTCACTAATCTTCTCCCCAGTGAATGAAATAAAGCTAACGGTATAAGCTAGTAACTATTTAATAAATAATACTAAACAAATTAGTAAATGGGTAGCACAGAAAGAAAATATTCTCTGTGGAACACTGGTTCATCCTCTAACCTCTTATCACTGGTTTAGGGAAATTCATTCAGTCCCTATATTTTTCATTCATTCATCAATCCTTTAGTTTATTCAATAGTATTTACTCAGTATCGAAATAATCTGCTTACCCCTGATAATATGGAGAAGAATAAAATTAAGTTTTTCTTGGCTTAAGCAGCTTACTTTTAAGGCAGAGAGGTATAAAAGTGCAATGTTGTCATTGCTATAATACAAGTACATAGGTTCCGAAAGTAAATGTTACTAATATTACTTCTGTGGATGTGAGGACATTGAGAAAAGACAAAGGAGGAAATAACTGAACTTTCTCTTAGAAGATGAGGAGAATTTTCTACATAACAGAAGTGGAAAGGAGAATTCTGGACAAAGGGAAGGGAGCATGCAAAGGCATAGTATCGTCAGGTAACAACCAGTGGTCAGAAATGAAACTTCAAACACCTGGAATTTTTGGGGGCCTGGTGTATTAGTCTCCTCAGGCAACCATAACAAAATTCCATAGGCTGAGTGACTTAAATACCAGTTGTAGTTCTGGAGGCTAGAAGTCCCAAATCAATATGCCAACTGATTCAGTTCTTAATGAGGGCTCTCTTCCTAGTTTGTAAACAGCCATCCTCTTGCCATGTCCTCACATGACAGAGAGAGGCCTCCTCTTCTTACAAGGTCACCAGTCCTACCAGATTAGGGCCTCATTTAACCCTAATTATCTCCTAAAAGCCCTGTGTCCAAATACAGTCACACTGGAGGTTAGGGTGTCAGCATATGAACCTTCGGGGGACACAATTCAGGTCATAGCACCTGGGGTGGGAGAAAAGTAGTAGATGCTATAACCAGATGAGAAAATGGGGGCCAGAAGGTGAAAGATTTAGATTCCACTTTTATTTAGCTGGATTTACCAACTAGGTATATTTGGCATGTCTGAACATCTTTAGAGGAGAGGAAAGCCCCCTCAAAGGCATACAAACAGGATGGGGGATTGGAAAATAAAGAGATATTAAGGAGGCAAAGTAGTGGTACTAGATCAATCCTACATAGTTTGTAAGAAAAAGAGACACACTGAGGATGATTCCCAGGTTTCAAGATTGGGAAATGGAGGGATCAATGGTGAAGCTTTTAAGTGAACAAATACCAGACAGGTGCATATTTGAGAAAGAGAGAGAGAGATTCAGAGTTTGAATATGATGACTTTGAGCCATCTGTGGAATTGAGCAGTTCAGAGTATCAGAATATCTTATAATAAGTGAAAATGCTGCTCTGGAGATCCTAACTAAAGAGAACCAAAGATGGAACCTTAGGGAGCATTTGAAACATAATCCAGAAGAGGAATCTAAAGAAATTAATTTGGAGGTCCTGAGAGGTAGGAAAAGACCCAGAGAGAGAGGTGCCAATAAAGGCCAAGTGAGAGCACAGTCTCAGGAATATCATCTGTCTCAAATGCCCCAGAGATGTCACATAAAACATGAAGAATAGGTCATTAAATCCTCTAATTAGGAGATCTTTGGTAACTTTTATGGAGAGAGAATTCAGCACAACGATGGAGACAAAATTTTTGTGCAGGCAGAGTCTGGATGTATCTTATTCACCACCACATCCCCATCACCAAGCATAGTGCACAACACTCATGTACACTTAATGCATATTTGTGAGAATAATATTAATTAGAAATTAGGGAATGATTTATAAATGAAAAAGAGAAGATGGAGAATGTCCCAGCACTGAAGTGGGAATAAGAGAGGAGGATGAATTTATACTTCAAGAAAAAAGAATCAAAGAAAGGGTTCTTTTTTAATTTTAGAAATAGATAGGAGAATCTTAATAACATTTCTAGAGGACGAGAAGAAGCCATTGCAAATGTAGGACAGGCCAAACTCACAGGCCAAGATGCCTAAAAGGACTTTCATCTGTATCTGTTCCAATCAGGAAAAGATCAAGATACTTATAGAAAAGTAAAAGGGATTTAGGAATTATCTACCACTCTCTAGCAATCAACAGGACAACAACGACAACAATAATAATAGCTAATACTTATTAAGTGCTTAATAAGTGGGTTTTTTGGTATTAACAACATATACAATCTTATTAAATATCACCTCGTTACTAGATATCACCTTAAAATGTTAATACTATTATTATTTCCATTTTTCAAATAAAGAAACTGAAGCAAAGATAAATTGAGAACCATGGCAAAGAAGTAGCCAAGCTGGATTTGAGTCTGGGCTTAAGGCTTCGATGTCTATGCCATTACTGCCTTTCAGTACTAGGTCAAGCACAATGTATTATTCCAGCTCACAAGTCCAACAAGCAGGCGCTGAACAGGTGGCTCCAGTGGGAGGCAGCCCTGCAGAATAAAGTTTATTCAATGGGAAACACAAATGAATTTATTTCAATACTTATCATAATTATCACTCCCTCACAGGTGTAGTTTTAAAAGAACATTTGTGCCTATGTAAATACCTCTGAGCAATGTGGTGATATAAAAAAACTCATAACATGCCTTCATACCTCACAAGTGACAATAAATTCTGTTCATAACATCAGCTGGGAAGGTGAACTTAAATTAATTTCAGAACCCAAGTTTATCAGCCAAAAAAATTTTATCCTAGCAATAGAAAATATGACAAGATATGTAGAAGGTCAGCATCCCTAGACTTAGGACAAATGTATTTTTAGTATGTAAAATTGGTCAATGAGGCAAATTAAAAGAGAGCTTGGTTGAAATACTAGTAACAACAGATTAAACTATTGTGTTTGATGTCTTTATGTCACTTAACTGCTATGTAGAAATCCTCAGTGTCTTTCCATGAAACAGAAAGTGTGAAAAGAAGATGGTTTAAAAAAAAATCAAAGTTAGTAGATCCTAGTCAGTTTTGTTCACTATCAATCTTTATAGAATTGTCTAATGTATTGAAATAATTTTAAAAAATTAGGAAACACTATAGTATAGACCTATAATGGCAGGGTGGACGTATATTCCCCAAACCAACCAGTTTCAGGAGGAAAAGATTCTATTAGAGTAACATTCCTGGTCTTACTAACCCTTTCCCTTGGTGACCGTGTGACTTAGGTTTGATGAGTTTGGAAAAAGAAGCTGAGCAAGCTTAGTCCATGCCCTTCCTCTCTCTCTTGAGGTCCACCTGCCAGTAGAGGATAGAGAGTCTATGTTCTGTTCTCCTTCTTCATGCTCAATATCAATGGCTCATCTTCCTCATGGAGAAGACATCTGTCATTGTCCAGCATTGCCTGTAACTGGGTGAGTAAGTTGGTCTAATTTAGGAAGGAAATGATGCATGTCTCATTTGGCTCTCACAGTAAGCTATGACCTTCAGTGTCAGCTTCATCAGTATATAAGTTGATATATTGATTCCTATGTGCCTAATTCCCACATCTACCTATGAACTGGTTAAAAATTTGGATAAAAGAGAGGGGTGATATTTATCGGGTCTCTAAAAACTACATATTTGAAATTGAGAGAAATAGGATTTGTGACACAAGTGATGCTTCAACAGCAAACTTCAGCAAACCCAAGGGAACACTGGAGACATTTACAAGGAGTTAATTAATAGGTGTACATATGGTAGCAAAAACACTTGGCAGAGCCTTGTGTTTGAATACATTGCACAGCATATCCACTGTAAGCAATGTTGATTTAGTTTTTAAAAAATATTTTAATGGAATTTAGTAACTTTTGTACTGATGACTCTAAAATAAATAAGCACCTTTAAGAATTTACTGGAAGCAGGTAAGAATTTTAGGCCACTTTTAAAAGATATAACCTCCACACAATCTTTATCGTCTCTCATTCTCTCTCTTAATTCCTGAAAGTATTTTCAGTTACAATTCCAGACAATACTGTAACCAGCATATATCCAAAATGGAAAAATTACATGAGTTACCAGGTTCTATAAACAACCACCACAAACCTAATAATTCACTTAGGACAAAAGTATGCTGCTTGGAGCTTCCCATATGGCACAGATCATTTGAGTACTGACTTCCAAATACTAATCTGACAGCATTAGTACTTTTCTCTTGTCCAAGGAATTTAACCAACATATTTCTCAGGTAAAATAAATACTCTACCTGTAAGAAAAAAAAATACCCCATCTATGCTATTTCCTTTCTCCAATTTTAGAAGTTGCTATAAATCATTTCTTATCTTTCTAGGATCTTTAATGTCTTCCTATTGATGGTTCTCTCATCCTCTCTCTTCTGTCTTCAATAATATACATGACTTTTCCCTTATAATCTGCACTTGACTCTTCTGTCTCTCTATTATTCTCTCACTTTCCTTTCATTGTTCCAAATTTATTCCAAATTATTTCTCTATATCCATAACCAATTATAATTTTCCAATTATATCATCTTGTTTCTTCATAGGCCTTCAATGTGTTATAGTTTTTGGTACAATGCAGATACTTAGTAATTATTACTAATTATTAGGACTTTTTCCCCCTAATCCATCAAAATGAGGTGACCTAATATAATTCAAGCCAATTACATCTCAACATAAATAATCCTTCTATTTTCACAGTTTTCATTCATTCAATTTTCTTGAGATTTTCCCTTGAATTTACTTTGAGTGCCTTTTTTTCACTTTTTTTCAAAATAATTTAATTCTGCTATATCTTACTCTGCCTTACTAAACTATTTCAATTGTAGTTACATTGGCACAGCAGCATAAAATTTGGAAAAAACCATTTGAGATTTTTGAACAACAAAATTTATTCTTAAGCAAATAAATAAATAGTAATTTAACATTAAAAATCCCACCAATAAAAATTAACGAATTTTATTAATCAGAAAAATTCTATAAAACGTTTGCATATAAAATAGTATGTGGCACAAAGTAGGCAGTCAGTGAATAAATGAACATATTCATGCTTGACATGATTTAGCATACAGCAGTATGAGCAAGAGTGCTCAAGGAGTTATACCATCCTCACATTTTTACAAGTCTTTCGTATTCCCTGATGATTAAAACTGCTCATAGTTAAATTAAAAGCTAAAAAAGTGGGGAAAATCTCAATCACTATTTTATTTGTATTATACCAAATATGACAAGGTTTTTTTAAGGTAAATATGAGATACTTTCATTATAATCTTCATTGTTATCCTGCGCCAAAAGGGACCAAGCTTCTGGGCACTTAGTAAACATGGCAGCCCAGACTGACTAAGGAAAGCTGACACACGGTCACTTTCTATCTCCAGCAGGGCCATTGGTTCATGAAGCAAGAACAGGGTTATTTTCAGACCACACAATCTGATTGCTGATGCTAAAATGACTTTTTGGGTAAGAGAACTTGTTGTCTGTCACAGAATGAAACTCAGAAAACTGAGTAAGATCAGTTATTGAAATAAACCACAAGAAAGGGAGGACTAAGGCAATTATCTAAATAATCCAGGCAAGCAAATATGTTTTATTAAAAAAAAAAGAAATTCAGAATCTGAAAGACCAAAATTAGTCCTCCTTAATCAGCACAGATAAATATTCAACTTTTAGGTATATCTATATAAATAAGACCCAAGTTTCTATTTCCAAATTAAGGTTAGGTCATTCTGGTGAGATGTAGAATCTTTACAAAATTTACAATGATAGTTATCAAAATAAAATTTGTCTTCATTCTTAATAACTTCCTGAATATGTCATGAGTAGTTATTAGTGTTAGCTAATAGCTACTAGTTTTCAATACATCACGAATGTAATATCCATTCATTCCCTAAGTATTCACAGAACATTTTCTCTGTGCAAAAAATGCTAGGCTGGAAAGAGAGTGCACAATGAATAAGACATATACTCTGCCTTTGGGGCAAATAGCAGAAAGAAGACAAGGACATAAATAAGTCTCATAGGAGAGAAATAGTTTCAATTTTCCAAATCAAAAAAGGTAATGTTTGTTTTTTTCCCCCACCATGGCAGGCACCATGGGGAATTTAAAAATTGAATGGGTACAAGATTTTAAAAATGGTAAGGATTTGAACTTCCAAAGGCATGGAAAAGGACATTCTCAGCAAAGGACGCAAGTTGATCAAAATAATGCTGTGGCAGTAAAGGAGAGTATGTGTTTACCAAAAGTGAGTTATTTCTACTGGACGAGAGAATTGCAGGGTGCAGGTGTGTGGGTGGGAGGGAGGTGGGCCACAGAAGAAGAGTCTGGAGATGTAGGCTGGACCCATTGTGGAGTGGATAGCATGGCAGACTCCTCATTTGGACATTATTTAGCAACAGCCTGGAAAAAATTGAAAGTTTTTTTAACAGAAAAAAATACTAGATCAAAATTGTGCTTTTTACATATATATACATATGTGTGTGTGTGTATGTAGATACATATGTTGGGTTTTTTTAAATAATCATGGGTTCTCTTTCAAGTAGTGTTGCTGTCTTGTGATTCAAGGAACTAATGCTAAAATAATAATAACTACAATTTCAATAGCCAGGTGCCATGCTAAATACATTACGTTCATTAAATCCATTTAATTTTCATATGGTTAAGCTTATAATTAATAATCTAATTAAGCTCCATTTTTCAGATGATAGCATGGAAGCTACTTGTGCAGCTACATAACATGCACAAGGTCAGAGAGCTGTTAAGTGACTGAGTTGTAATTTGACCCAAGGTCCATCGGGTTCCCAAGTTCATGCTATTATCTCCATACTACAGTACTTCTCAGCATTTTCACTGAGTAATGTAAATAAAGACACTTAGAAAAATGCTACTTTTCCTACTATATTTAGTGGAAAGAAGTGCCTGGGCTAGTTTTAGCCATCAATTTTCCATGTAACAATTTATGTGACAACACCAATAAATATCTTTGAGATCGCCTTACAAATATGTCTTAAAAATAATTTCCCTAAATATATATTTCCTAGACATTTATAATGTATTTGAAAATTAAAATATTGATTTAATTCATGTACCCTGATGATCACCTTGCTTCATGGAATTGCAATTTTAGAATGCATAGATTATTCTTCCTCCAGAGGGGAAAATCCAATCAGGCAAAAACCTCTAGCCACACACAACTTTGTTCAGTTTCTTTTTGTAATTTAAATAATAAAAACAAAAAAATATATTCTGGAATGTTTAGAGTCCTAAAAAGTATATTATTAAAGTTTTTTCTAATTGTCTCCTTTTGTTTCTCAAGTATGCATTATTACCAATCAATCAGAAAACCAAAATGTATCGTTCTGCTTTGTTTAAATTGATGTGGCCAGATGCCATGGCTCACACCTGTAATCCCAGCACTTTGGGAGGCCAAGGCAGGAGGATCTCTTGAGTCCAGGAGTTCAAGGTTACAGTGAGCTACAGCTACTACATTCCAGCCTGGGTGGCAAAGCAAGACCCTATCTTTAAAAACAATAAAATAAATTTACTAAATAAATAGATAAATACATTTTTTACTGGTGTATAGTGTGTGATCAGTTTACAAATACAACCATATTGAAGTTTCTCACATAAAAAAACTAAAAATAAAATAAGGATGTTAATCAAGTAACTATAATCTAGTTATTTTTATATTCTACATTAGGAAAACAGGAACTTTTTCTAGAATTAAGAAAAAAAAAACACTTTCCATTTCTAATTATGGTAAGCAAGGCAGAGATAATCACAGTCAATGTGATAAGTGACAAGAGTTCTTATTTCCTTGGCATGCCATCTGCTAATTCTTTTTCCCTAGAGATTTCTTACTGATTTTTTCCCCATTTCTTTG
The DNA here is from genome assembly GCF_041146395.1 of Eulemur rufifrons. Lineage (NCBI taxonomy): Eukaryota > Metazoa > Chordata > Mammalia > Primates > Lemuridae > Eulemur > Eulemur rufifrons. The sequence goes on along the minus strand of NC_091000.1, from coordinate 42,693,234 downwards.
TGAAACTTCCCAACTATACATTTACACTAACCCCCCCCTTCAACTTTTACTTTTTGTGTTCTTATTGTTGCCTAAGGGAGGTTGCCTATGGCAGCACCAATCAATCTTATCTCTGCTCAGCAGAAAAAGACAGCTCAACAAAGCTCTGCTGCTGATTTGTTACATGTGATCCACAATTGGCTTGTTTTCTGATAAATTTCTTATTTGTCAGGGTCTTTGTTAGACATTTTGTATTTATAGCCTCTGAGGTGATCAATTCTAATACAATGTTTTATGCTAAACTCTGAATCAAGATCACTCTTGACATTTGCTTAAACACAGCACTGTCCAGTATGGAAGCTCACACCTATGCTTTTTTTTATGAGGAGAAGAAAAAGAGTGACGGTTTCATATTACACTAACATTACAAAAGGCCACCTTTTAAAATAATGCACCACTCTATACCTATATCATTTTTTCCCTTTGTATTGGACCTTAATCTACATTATATAGAGTGTATGTATACTTTGGGGAATCTGAAAAGAGAATAAAATGAAATCTGTCACTTATTTTTTTAAACGTGCATTAAGAACTTACATGTATTGAACAACTATTTTAGCTCATAATTTACAAAAATAATACACAAGATAAGGTAAATAATCAATTCTCATTCCTGTATAATTCACACAGTACCCATGTCACACCTCACCAGCCCAAGCTAATCTGTTTAATATTGTAAAAGCAGTTTTTAGCAAGATCAAATGTATTCTTATATGAAGTATAAAATAGATTAATAAAGTCTCCTTCCAAAGTAGCATGTTGCGATGTACTTCAAAATAAACAAAGCTTTTGTTTAAAATTCTAAAGTTATTTTTCCTTGCTGGATTGATTAGCTTACTTACTCTTAACTTCATTTTGCCTCCCTTTAAGGAAATGGGGAAATGTTGGACTAACTATGAGAACCCAATGTTATTACATGGTGGTAGTTTAAAGATAAGACATCTGAATGTATTTATGGAATGCACTCTGGTTTCTTATACAAACAACACATCTCTTATGAAAACACGTTTCATTAATATATTATGTGTGTATGTATAAATAAATACACATAGATATGTATATATAAGTTCAGACAAAAAAATAAAAGTTTACTACAAAATGAATATCAAAGACTTACAATCTCATAATCGGTGCCCTCAAAGTTGGACATTAAGCCGGACTTTCCTAAAGAACTCATTCCATATATATCTTTCAATTTTTGATTTACTTCTATGACACACTTTTTCTTGAAGTCATTTTATATACCTAAGCAATCTAATCACATATATTTTTATCTCTAAAAATGCATATACTTTAAGTCAAACAAAAATTATTAAACTTAACCCTTAAATATAATAAGTTCTAAATAATTATTTGCACAATTGGTATAAAAAAAAACTATTGAATGGAATGCTGGCAATTTAGTCATTCATGTAGTATGACGTTTTATTTAGTCAACAAATTTCAACATTATTTATGCCATATATTTTCTAAGTGTTAAAGTGACTGAAGATAAGTATTACTTCTTGCCTTAAGAAAATTTAATATAAAAGAAAAACTTTAAATTATGTATATATAATGGCATCACTTTCTATAGTAAAATTTTATTCACTGTGCTTTTTTGAAGGCAGTGTTTAATTAAGCAAATCTCTTCTTAGGTCCAAGAAACTAGAAACCTAGTAATTCTTTGAATGCAATTATTAATAAAGGCATTAAAAATAGAAATAGTTGAGTTAGGACCAAATTTTGACTAGAAGAGAAATTCTTCTTGTATACCCACACTCCATAAATATAAAAGTCCTTAGCTTTTCAAAATATTTTCTGGTGGCAGGAGAGGAAAAATAGAGGAGATGTAGCCAATATTTTGGAGAAAGGATTAATTTTTACATTTCTATGAGAAAAAGAAATTCTGCATCCGTATTAAAAGAATGACTTTTAGTTGTCCCGATCTGCCTTGTGGGTTGGCTAGGCAAACTATCCACCAACTGAATTGAAAATCAAACATGAGATTGACCTAGAGTAGTAGTTACCTGTTACGGCTGCATTCGAGAACATGTTGGGGAAGTATTTAAAAATGCTGGGCCCTGGGCCCTACTTCAGACCTATCCAATCTCAAAACAAGGGGTGGGCATTGATATTTTTCAAAAGCTTCCCCGGGGATTCTATTCAACTGATTATTCCTTAAATCCTCCTTTAAAAACTGAGAGAGCATCTAGAATAGCAAAGACATCTTCCACAATATCCATATATGAGTGAGAGGGGCCAAATGTGCAGAGATTTAGCAGCTTTGCAGAAATAGTGGAGGGAAGATACAGGGTATTCTGATAATAGGGCCCCAAACTTCATTTTATTTATTTCCAACAAATTCCAAAAAAAAAGACTCTGCCATGAGTGGAATAATTAGCAAACCTGCCTTAGCATGACCAGAAAAGGCTGCATAGACTCAGCAAGTGTCTCTGGAAGGAGCAAAATTTTCTGGGGCTGCTTAAGGCCTTGAGCACCTCAGAAATACCCAGAACAATCTCCCTTCTAATAATATGGAAACATACAGTGAGGGGTAAAATATCTGCTGGGAATAGAATCCAAATTGAACAGGCCAGGAACACTGAGGTTCTAGTTACTAGATGTAAGATATGTGGAGAAGGTGGATCACAGACCTCAGGACATGTCTATGTAGAGAGGCCATATTTTTGATACTTCATTATAAAAATGGAAGAGAAAGTCCTTGAGCAATAAAACTGAGAAAGTTACCTTGGCCCACCCCGCCCCCTGCACAGGAATCTGCTCCTGAAAATATAGGAAAACCCATCTTACTGGACATGAAAAGAAAAGAAGCATTGCTTTTCAACTCTGTGAAATTATATCCTAAAAACAAAAAGTCCTGATTAATATGCTAGTAGTTAATAAGGGAACAGCAATAAAATATAGCTGCAAAGTAGAAGAAAACTATAACCTAATATTAAATATGAGGTAAACTAAGTCAAGAAAGGAGAAGTTATGAAGTTAAAAGAATAAATCAAAAATTTTAAAAGATGGAAAAAAAGGTACCTAAACATAGACCCTTGTGAAAGGTAATTGGTGGAGCTCAGAAAATATTTAGGGTAAGAAAAAGAATAAAGTAATCTCTTAAATATCTTTTAAAGTTGAAAAAGGGCCTGAATGGAATTTAATGATGTAAGAAATTGTTTCCCTTCTATTAAAAATAAACTAGAAGATGGTCAGTAAATAGTTTGAGTGAAGGCTGGGGCAGAGGATAGAACTTCTCCATTCCCAACTAGTTTATGATACAAGGCTTTTTCTACCCAATTGGAATCCATAAAATGTCTACATTGTATAGCACTGGACATACCTCAAGAAAATAATAAAATGAAACAATAGCCATGATTAAAGTATTTTAATAGCTCTTTTTACTGACCTCTTATTACATAGCTGAGCTAGATGCTTCACTTATTGCTCACAATAACCCCATGTACTGAAAGGTAATCTCCACAAATATAATGAAACTTGTATGGATGGATGTTGTCTGTTTTTATATTACTCTAAAATATCTGGATAAATTTTTGCAACATCTAGCAGGGTATTTTAAGAAGCATCTGACTTAAAACATGGCCTATGTCAGATGCACATAGATTTTATTTTGGACATTCCTTCTAAGCATGTGACAGTAAAGTAAAAATCCAGCCCTAAGTACCTACTGACAGGAGAGATGCACTATTTGTATTGAGTGACACCAAGAAAATAAATGGGGTTTTAGATGTGAACCCTAAATCAAAAATCACAAGGACAGATCTGTAAAGTGAAAGCAATGACTTGCAATTGAGTTGCTTCTCAGAGAGAGTAGGCATGTAGGGCGCCCTAGGCTGAGAAGCCACAGAAATTTATCCCCCTAAAGATGGTTAATGAATTGCTGACAGAAGGCCAGTTAGGCCAGCAAGAGAATACGTAAAATTGGAAAAAGAAGTGGTAACAAGAATATAGCAGTTGGTGGCTGGGGAGTTCTAACTGCTGCTTCTCAAAAGTCTGAGAACAAGCATCATCTGAGAGTTTGTTAGAAATATAAAGTTTCAGGCCCTGCCCCATTTCTACCAGAGCCAACTCTGCATTTTAACAACATTCTCAGGTGATTCAGAAAATTTGAGAAGCACTGTTCTAAAGGATGTAAGTGATTATCTGTCTTTTTTATAACAGAGTAGAAAACTTTGCAATAATCAAAACTTTCAGACGTTTGTGATTTAATCATTCATTCGGTAATTATCCTTTTAACAGCTTACTTCATGCCATGGTCTATGTGAGTTGCTGGCAGCAAAGTACTGAAAAAGACAACCAAGATAGTTGTACTGATAGAGTTGACAATCTAGAAGATAATAAAGAGATAATTTTAAAAAATGAAAGGATAATAAATGCTATGAACATCTATATTCAGTGATAAATGAATATGTAAAAGAAGAACCTAAACTCAATTTTGCTCACTCAAATTTCAAAATGTAAATGTGGCTTATGTCATGATTCTTAGAGGTTTATGGGCAGTCAATTTCTAATAGTCTCTACTTAAGTTAGCTCATTTGTTAGTAGGTCAGTTTCTTTTTTTTTTTTTTGAGACAGAGTCTCACTCTGTTGCCCAGGCTAGAGTGAGTGCCGTGGCGTCAGCCTAGCTCACAGCAACCTCAAACTCCTGAGCTCAAGCGATCCTCCTGTCTCAGCCTCCCGAGTAGCTGGGACTACAGGCATGCGCCACCATGCCCAGCTAATTTTTTCTATATATATTTTTAGCTGTCCATATAATTCTTTCTATTTTTAGTAGAGATGGGGTCTCGCTCTTGCTCAGGCTGGTCTCGAACTCCTGAGCTCAAACGATCCGCCCACCTCGGCCTCCCAGAGAGCTAGGATTACAGGCGTGAGCCACCGCGCCCGGCCAGTAGGTCAGTTTCACATCTTTCACCTTCTATCTCTTGTCATCTCCAAGACACAGTCAGAGCAGAAATCACAAGAGATTGGCACATTTTGAGCAACCATTGTGTGAGATTACCATTCTAAGAAGAATGACTAGAAAAACAATACAGGAACTAAAGGATTATCCACTGCTGGTGATAGAGGATGAAAAGAAAAATGACTTCAGATAGCTCTTACAAATAGGTAGCTCAATAGCCTTCAGCAGCAGCACTTTTATACTGAAATTTCCTTTGGCAGAAGTATTTGCCAGCAACACTTTGATTGGCATCCCAACTAACGTAACAGGCTGTGTGCTATATTGGCTCTTTCCATGGACACATGATTCAAGCAAGCCAAAGGGCTGATGAGGAACTGAAAAAATCTAGGTTCACTTGTATCATGTATAAGCTTTAAAAAAATCCCCTGAACCTTCAAGTGAGGAATCAGTGAATGAGTGATTATTTGGAATAACCATTTTTTTAAGTCCTTTAAGTTGAAACACTTACATTTATTTAATACAGGGATTATTAGATTTTTTGGACTCAGAATTAGTTGGAATAACTATTTACAATTGCTTCCCTTATACTGTTTAACACAACATAGAATGACTTTAGAGACTGATGGATTTTAATTTAAAGCCCCACTCCATCTTTTGCCAACTTTGTGATACTGTGAAAGCTATTATCTCTGAGCATCAGCTATTTATAATATTTATAAAATGGCAATAATCCATGCCCCATCCCAAGATAGTTGAAAAAATTAAGTATCTGTAGAGTACTTTTTAATCATTTTATTGAGGTATGACTGATATACAAAAAGCTATATATACTTAATACACACAATTTGATGAGTTTGAAGGTAAGTGTGCACCCATGAAACCATCACCACAATCTATGTCATGAAGGTATCCATCACCTCCAAAAGTTCCCTCCTGGTATCTTTATCGTGTATGTGTGTGTGTGTGTGTGTGTGTGTGTGTATGTGCATGAGAGAGGGAGGGAGAGAGAGAGAGAGAGAGAGAGATAAGAACACTTACCATAAGATCCTCTTAGCAAATGTTTAAGTATACAATACAGTATAATTAACTGTAGGCACTATGCTGTACAGTAGATCTCTAGGACTTACTCATCTTGTATAAATAAAACATTGCGCACTTTGACTAATACTTCCTTCCCCTTGGCACTTGGTAATCATCATTCTACTCTCTGCTTCTATGAGTTTTATTATTTTAGATTCATCATACAAGTAGCATCATGTAGTATTTGTCCTTCTATGTCTGGCTTATTTCAGCTAACATAATGTTCTCCAAGTTTATCCACGTTGTCGTGAACAGCAGGCTTTCCTTCTGTATTAAGGCTGAATAACGTTTCATTGCCCGAATATATCACATTTTCTTTATCCATTCATCCGCTGGTGGGCATTTAGGTTGCTTCTATGTCTTGGCTATTGCAAGTAATGTTTCAGTGATAATAGGAGTGTAGATATCTCTTCAAGAGTCTGATTTCAATATTTTTGAATATATACTCAGAAAAGGAATGGCTGGATCATATGGTTGCTTTATTTTTAACTTTTTGAGGCATCGCTATACTGTTTTTTCATACTGGTGGCACCAATTTACATTTCCGCCAACAGCATGCAAGGGTTCTTTTAACCGTACATCCTCATCAACATTTGTTATTTTTTGATTTTATGATAATAACCATCCTAAAATCCTTTGATTTTATGATAATAACCTCAGGTGTGAGGTGATATTTCATTATGGTTTTGATTCACATCTCTCTGATGATTAGTGACATTGAGCACCTTTTCATATAGCACCTTTCATTGAGCATCACTTGTTTTGTCTTCTTTGGAAAAGTGTCTCTTCAGGTCCTTTGCCCATTTTTTAATGGGGATATTTGGGGTTTTTGTTTTGTTTTTGTCTGTGGTTTTGTGGGATTTTTCGTTTTTTGTTTTATTGTTTGCTATTGAGTTGTGGGAGTTCTTTATATATTTTGAATATTAATCTTTTATCAGATATATGTTTTAAGCATATTTTCTCTCTTTACAAAAGTTGCTTTTTCATTTTTTTTTTTTTTTTGGTTATTTCCTTCATCATGTAAAAGCTTTTTAGTTTGATGTAATACCGCTTGTCTATTTTTCCTTTTGTTGCCTGTGCTTTTAGTGTCATGTTCAAGAAACAATTGCCAAGGAAAACATCAAGAAGTTTTTCTTGTCAATATTTTACAGTTTCAGATCTTATGTTTAAATCTTTAACCCACTTTGAGTTTATTTTTGTGTAAGGTGGAAGATAAGGGTTTAATTTCATTCTTTTGCATGTGGATATCCAGTTTTCTCAACATCATATATTGAAGAGACTATCGTTTCCTCATCGAGAATTCTTGTCACTTTGGTCAAAGATCAGTTGACCTATATGTGTGGGTTTATTTCTGGGCTGTCTATTCTATTCAATTGGTCTGTATAGCATAGAACATTTTTAACTGCCTAGTACAAAATATGTACTCACAAAATCGAGAGTGGCTTTCCATTGCATGTAGCCTAAATTCCTCAGCTTGGCACTCTTAGCCTCCCTAAGCTAGCTATCTGGACATTCAAAAAATTTTCCCAACTTTGCTACCTCTGCACTTACCAGTTCAGTTCACTTCTAGCTCCTACTAGGTGTTAGACATTCTGCTAAGTACCAGGAATACAATGATCGATATTCAATATTATTGGTTCCTATTCTTCTTGCATGGTTGACATTTTAGTGATGAAGAGAGAAATGCAAAACATGATGTCAATATACTATGGAAAGTGCAATGATAAAAGTATAATGAGGTTTATATGAAAACATAGAGATATTAAACCCCACCACGCAAGGTTAAGGAAGGTATTCTGTAGCAGTTGATGTCTGAGTCAAATTTCTGAAGGTGAGGAAAAATAAACCAAGCTAAAACAGATTTGAGGAGGACCTTTTAGATAGACAACAAACATTAGCAAAGACAGTGTGATGTGAAACAGCATAATTCATGCAGCCAACTACTGGAGTATTGCTGAAGCATAAAGTACACCTGATAGAAAGGTGAGACATGACATCAAAGAGATAGACAGGGGACAAGACTTTGAATGACAGGTTAAGAAGCACAGATATGATAGGACACCCTTGAGTTATTTCTAGAAAGGTAACAAAGCCAGATTTGCATTTTGTCTGAAAACAGCTATCCTCAATACCAGTATCAAAACTCAGAAATGTTTCTTTAAAATGTGAAGGCATGTTGAAATTCATTAATTATTAATATAGTAACAAACTTTGTGTACATTTTTCTTTAAAAATATATTAGAGCAAATTAACAATCCCCTCGATTATTTACCAATAATCATGTGTTTCTGGTATGCCTTTCCAATTTTGAATTAGAAGTGATCATTATTGTTCATCATCATTTTTCACTTACTTATCGATATGCTTTTCCAACAGGAAAAGAGAAGGGCAGAATCATAACTAACATCACATTTACATAACTCTGGATAAGTCCTTGAGAGTATGTAATAAAAATAAGTGTCTTCATGTGTCAAGGTAGGGGAAAAAATTGAGAACCATTGGTAATTTGTGTGGAGAATGAACCAACAGGGACAACTTTAGAGACAGAGAAGTCATTTTAAGAGGTGGTTGATAAACCTCCCACTGTTTCCCACGTGCTCATTCCAGCCTTGCTTTTATCATTTTCCTTCCATACATACACTCTGAATGTTCATGCCTTCCTCTCACTGCTCCAAACACTATCCATCTTTAAGGCTCAGACAGAATCCCTTCCTCCATTACTCGAAACATACCAATATTTTCTTTCTCATAAGACAGGCTACAAAACCAAGTATATTATCATTACACAGCATATTTGCTCCCAATTTGTCCTATGTGCTATAATCTTATTTCCTCAGCCAGGTTTTAAACTACTATAATGTAGAAAATAATATTTTTCCTTCCTTCTTGAATCTTCAAAGGGCAGACATTGTCCAGAATCAGCAGAAATTCCATTTAGCCCTTTAACCCTTTCACCTTTTCTCCTAAAATGTTCTTATCATTTTTGCTACATGTGAGAAAAATGGAGAGAATAGATATGAGGAATTGTGTCTGAATCAGACATGCAGGAGCACAAGAACCTTTGAATGAGGAATTTCCTAGAGAAAAAAGTGATATTCTCAGGGCATCTGTTTTGCTTTGACTTTGTCACTATTCATCTGAAGATGGAGAAAGGGAACATTTATTAGGTTTGCCTTGGACACTGCTTGTTTGTTTCTTTACTTTTTTGTTTTGGCAACCAGGATTTATCCCTAATACTACCTATGTTCTCCCTTGAATGTCTTTCCCAGACTTCCTTATTTCCAGGGTTAGAAATGATTTACATTCTGCCAGTGAGGTAAATTTGTGTGTGATTTGAAAGCAGAATAGAAGCAGTATTCATTACCTTCATTCTCCAAGCAGTGGTGAACAGATGTGTGGATTCAGCAGATGTGAGATCTTACAGTGGCTTCCAGATGTCTCCTGCTTGAAGTACCCACCTGGATGCAGCTGGGGAACTGTGACCTTGGAAGAAAGTTTCCCAGTGATTCCTGAAGGAAGGACAGCATCAAGTTCCTGACTTTCTGAACCACACCTGAAAGTTCACACCACTTGTGTTGACATTCACTATTTTGGCCCTTCCAGCACTTTTATAAGGCTCTCAATAATGGTACCAAAATTTTAGGGTGGTATATTCTTAACTCCTTCACAGCTTTATTTATAATTGCCCAAGCTTGAAAGCAACAAAGATGTCCTTCAGTAGGTGAGTGGATCAACAAACTGCAGTGCATCCGGAAAATGAATTATTATTCAGCACTAAAATAAATTGGCTATCAAGTCATAAAAACACATAGAGGAACCTTAAAGGCACATTACTAAGTGAAAGAGGTCAATCTGAAAAGGCTACATACTATACGATTCTATCCATATGACATTCTGGAAAAACCAACACTATGGAGAGAGTAAAAAGGTCAGTGGTTGCCAGGGGTAAGGGGAGAGGAGAGATGAATAGGTGAAGCACAGAAGATTTTTACAGCAGTGAAAATATGCAGTATAATACTATAATGGTGGAAACACAGATCATTATACATCTGTCCAAACCCATTGAATGTACAACACTAAGACTGAACCCTAATGTAAACTACGGACTTTGGGTAATAAAAATGTGTTGATGTAGTTCATCAATTGTAACAAATATACCACTGTGGTGTGAGATGTTGATAGTAGAGAAGGTTGCACAGGTGTGGGGCACAGGCTCTATAGGAGATCTCTGTGCTTTCGGCTCAGTTTTGCTGTAAACCTAAAACTGTTCTAAAAAGTAAAGTCCATCTTAAAAAAAAAAAGTCTTCTGGTCCAAGAGCATCTGGCCAAATAAGGCATCAGTCATCAAAGTGTTTTAAATATGGAAGTGATATAATCTGATTTATATTTTTGAAATATCACTCTACTAGGTGAGTAGAGAACTCAGGAAGACCAAGACTGGAAGAACAGAGTCCAGGTAAGAGAACTTCCCAATGGTCTAAGCAATGAATAATGGTGAGCTGGGTTAAGATGATGACAGTGAATGTGGAGAGCAATTTCTATTTTAAGAAGAGATGACAGGACTTGATTGTCTGGATTTAAAGGACAAGAAAAAGGAGTAACCAAGCACGACTACCAGGTTTTAGGATTTCCCAACAGATTGAATGATCATTTCATTTTCCAGGACGAAGAAGACCGAGGGAGTGATGTGGTAATGACAGAGAGAGCTGTGAAAAGAGAACAGCAAGAGTTCTTGTTCTTTTCTTCGACGTGCCACATATGAGAAGTATATTAGCAGTGGCGCACTGGCAAATGTTTAACTTTTGTCAAATTCTCCCGGAAAAAAAGGTACACAAATGCATTTCAATATATTTCAAGATGTAGCTAATTGAGTCTCTCATAATACTTTTCATTGTTTTTGCAGCAGCATGTCCCAAGAAGCTGCTGCTTTTCAGCCTGAACCCCAGAATGAGAAGACAGGTGACAGTTAAGCAACACCTGGCAGCACGACGTACCAGAAGAACCTCAGTACCCTATGCAAGGCCAACCTTATGAAACATGAGAGATTAATGGATGAGATGTTTTAGGCCACTGAAAGGTTAAAATTACTTTTCATTATGCTGCATTGAGAGCAATGACAACAACCATTTCCAAAATAGTTTCTAAAAAATGGAGGTGGCATATAGAATAGGATGTCAATTTGCAAGGAGGAAAACCCTCAAGACTACCAAAGTGTAGATTTTATTTAGAGAAAAGGAGGGAGGTTTTGTATAACAGCTGACACTGCAACATGTTTACATGCTTTGTTGAATGTTCATAGAGGGTGGGAAACACAATGATAAAGTAGAGAGGGGGGTGAGTGCAGCAGAGAGGGATTTGAGACAGTTGAGAGGGGTTGAGACTCTTAGACAAGTGGGAGTTTGACCTTTTACAGAAAGAGGAATGCTTCCACCATTGTGCAAGAAAAAAGACAGAAACTATGCTACAGAGGAAATATGGCTACAGGTTTGTTAACTAGAAGTATGATGTGAGCTCATCAGCTGAAATGATGGGAAAAAAATGATAAAAAGAGAAAAGGTTCCATAATAGTTTACAGAGAGTGGAAAACTAAACTTACTGGGAAAAGGTAGCAAATTTCCTTGATGGGGTTAATTTCTAACTAACTTTGTTTTTTTTTTTTTTGTTTTGTTTTGTTTTTCCTTTTTTTTTTCTTCTTTTTTTTTTTTTTCCTTTTTTTTTTTTTCTAACTAACTTTGTGTGTTGATTAACTTAAAGAAAAAAGAGTCAAGCCGGGCATGGTGGTATATGCCTGTAGTCCCAGCTACTTGGGAGGCTGAGGCAGGAGGATTGCTTGAGCCCAGGAGTTTGAGGTTGCTGTGAGCTAGGCTGATGCCGTGGCACTCTAGCCCAGACAACAGAGTGAGACTCTGTCTCAAAAAAAAAAAAAAAAAAAAAAAATTCAGCTTCTACAGGGCAGCCACAGTGAAGGAAAATACTTTGATATAAATCAAGTTTGTAACTTTTTTTTTTTGAGACAGAGTCTTGCTCTGTTGCCCTGGCTAGAGTGCTGTGGCATCACCATAGCTCACTGCAACCTCAAACTCCTGGATTCAAACAATCCTCCTGCCTCAGCGTCCCGAGTAGCTGGGACTACAGGCATTTGCCACCACATCATACTAATTTTTTCTATTTTTAGTAGAGATGGGTCTTGCTCTTGCTCAGGTTGGTCTTGAACTCCTGTAAGTCTAGAATTTTGACAATTGGGTAAACAGAGGAAAGAAGAGGCAAACAAGTTGAGATTGTTACAGAAGCCACTCAGCTGAGCCGTGGACTCTCTGATGGTTCTGAAGGGAGCAAAGATAAGAGAATGATGATGGAAAGTAAATACAGATATAATTTTGATTATATGAGATTATAAGGTTTTACAATATATATAAAGGTTAATATATACGATTTTGATTAGATCAGAGGACTTTCAGAATTGGGACGTACTAGAGTAAATGAAGTGGAAAAGTAGAAGCTGATGTAGTTACTGATATGGCAAGGTCAAGAATATATATTCCATGGCAATGGATGGCCATGGTAGGTAGAGAACAGGTTCTTGGAAATGAAAATATTTATGATTTAAGAGGCCAGGATTTTGGATAAGTCATCCATGGGAATGTTGAATTGACCATAAATAATGACTGTGACAAGGGTAGAGAGGAAGACAATAATGAGCTGGGGGGAGCTAAATTTTTCAGTGAGAGAACGTGAGAGAGCGATCAGGAGGTTAGGAGAAGTTGTGGGCAGTGAATGGAGTGTACTTCAAAGATGCTAAGACCTTTGAAGGAGGAAAATGAGATGGAAGTGGCACTGACAAGCGAGGAACATAGCTACCCTACCTCTTGGCCCTGGGAATCTGAGGACGTGAGATTAAATAAATAAGTAAATAAAACGTGTTTCTTCTGATGCGACATATGTATTATTAGCACAAGTTGAGTGATGTCCAATGATGATGCATAAACCTTATGGTTAAAACTCATCATTGGATGTGCTGAGAAAATTTATAGGGTGTTAAAACTGTTTTAGAAGCCTACAGAAAAACCTTCTAAACTGTAAAATTGAGGAAAATGGTGTTTGATTTTTCAAAAGCAAGAGTCTTCTATTAAAAGATTATTTAAAACTGCTCTGACAGGAAGAATAATAGGAACTGAATTACAAGTGTCATGTGTAGTTTATAAAATCAACCAGAGGCACTGTTATCATAAAAGGTTAGGAACCAGTAGGATAAAATTCCAAAGAGGATGAAATAAGATTATACTTTGAAAGCATTTGAAAAGGTAAATGTTTATATACACATGCAAGGTCATCATATTATAAAATGCAAATTGAGTATGAAATAAGAGATTAGCCCTCAAGCACTTTCCTCTGTAGGTATATTGTTCACTTTTCAGTTGTGTCGAAGCACAAGTTTGAATGCCAATCACTTAAGTATTTAGGGTGCCCAGCACAGTGGGGTACACAAGTATTTGCAAGAAGAGGTTCTGCCCTTATGAAGTAGATTAATTCTGCATAAAAATTATTCAAGGAAAAAAACGGCATGTAGCCAACTACTAAATAGTATAGTATAGACCACAAATGTAAAAAAGATTTAGAAAAATTAATAATCATTAGAAGTCACAATAACAATTACTTAGATTATCCTTGCACTAAACATTGTCCCTCAATCTAATGATTTATTTAAGTGACTGTCATCAGTAAGAGCTTTTGATACATGAAAAAGAAATTACTAATAAATAGAACTAACTAGAAAAATACAAATGAAAGCACATTTTATAACTCTTTTCACTAGAAGGTCATGGTGAGGAGTTACCTAACGATAATAACCATGGTAACTTATCTTAAAAGAAGAAAGTCCAACTATCAAAAGTATCAACAATTTTCACCTTTTCAATTCTCTTGCCAGTAATCAAGAAACTCTCTACAATCAACCACTATTCACCTACTTTATACTCATAAGAGTATTAAATGCTATTTGGAGATAGTCATTCATTCCGTGTAAGATACACTCTGCCTTTAAGGAATTCCAGTCTAACTCAAACCCATTAAAGCAGATGAAATGTTGTAAGACAGTGAATAATTAGGTATTCTCTTTCTCCAAAGCAGATGCTCAATAAATTCGTGGTGAAGCATTTAGTATTTTAAGAGAGAAAAGAAAAGAGGAAAACCTATAGAGCCTAAAGTAAACTTGGTAGACCCCAAAGAGAAAGTGGGAGATGAAATTGTCTTGGGGTTGGATAAGCAGGAAAGCCAAAAATCACAACACGGAAGAAGAGAACAATGTAACGAGAAGCTTTTTAACCTGAAGACAGTACTGCATGAAATACTGGGTAGTACATCTGGATCAGCAAATATCCACAGAATAAACATGGTGCATATCCTAGCACTGTAACCTTATGCAATGACAATTGACTTGAAATGTTATTTTTAGGTGAACATAAATATATTATGAAGTAGAATGCAAAATGTGTGAAATATTTTTCAAATGATAGATGAAATTGTGTTCTTTGAAATTATCTAAAAATATGAAATAATTGTCCACACACAATAAGGGTAGTTTGGCAGAAAAGATTGCAAATTATTTACTGAAAAAGAAGGAATTGGGTCTGGCAGTAGTAGAAATATTATGATAGATAAAGAAGAAAAAACTGAGTAAGTTGGTCATTGAAACCAAATACTTATATAAGACTTTTACCTCCTGACACACTGCTACCTACTCCCTAGATTACATTAGATTTAATATAGCAGAAATATGAAAAAAAATTAAAGTTCCCAAACAGAAAATATAACATGAAGATTAATCTGCCACAAATATACAGAATGAAATGTACAGGAAGGTGGGGGTGTCTTGGGAACACTACAAGTTAGATCAATGCAGTTGTCCAAATTTCCACTGATGAAGACACGGCTTGATATGAAGCCTGTATGCACTTACAGTTAACAACAACAAGAAAAGGCTAGAGAAAACAGAGGTACAAGCACCATGAGATAAATATGAAGACTAATTATAATATAATTTCAGTTATATCTATAGATAAATCTCAATCTTACTCATCAAAATGGCTTCAGGCAGTAGGAGATAATGTAGCTAATTAAATGTTGTATTTATACTTTCTGTCTCAGGAATCTCAAGCAAGAAACACATGAAGCTAAGACTGCTCTATGTCCCATCAGCCACTTCCACTAGATTTCACATGGACAACTGTGTCTATGCCTGGAAGCCAGAGGACGGAGAGGAAGCAGGCCCTGTTGGTGGGGTTGGCTCTAGAAAGCAGACTGCTGCTTGGGCAGGAGATGCTGGTGGTTCCAGGACTGTCAGTTCCTTAGGAAAGAGAAGAAGAGACAGATGGGCTCACTGATCATCTCTAGCTGCTGAATTTAATGTATTCCCTGACAAAAACTAGAGAAAGTAACAGTGGCCTAACAGTTAACACACGTAGACCAAGACTATGAGACTGTCAGATTGCACAATGCTGTTAATTTTGGAAGTGGGAGCATAATTGGCTACCACTTACCACCTGTGGTTGATGTTATTGCTTCAATAAAGGAGAAAAAAGATAATCTGAGGCTAGTGATCTTAGAAATTGTAGCAGCCTCCAGCTGGGCCTCTTATAAAGAGTGTTGACAATTTTATTATAAACCTCTCTTAAAAGGTTTTTCACTTTCATCTATAATTTGTCTTATCCTCATACTCATGTGAATAACAATTTGCTTAAATCACTTTTACCATATTTAAAAAACAGAGAAACAAAAAGTGGCTATTTTAAAGCAGCTGAGATCACACGCCCGCTTTCTTTCCTTGCATCATTCTAATACAAAAGCAGTGGCAGAGAACAGGGAAAGGAGACTGAGAGTGATTTCAGCAGCTCTTCACCCATTTACTTATTTCAGGAGAACAAGCCTTCAACTGTGTAAAAGAACATTCTGTAAGACTTTTAAAGTTCTGTACAGTATAATTTCTCCTCACTGTGTGACTCTCACTGATGTCACACTCATATCTTCTCTGGCATGACAGAGAGGGGATCATGACCTTCTTTCCTCCAGCCATAATGAAGCCAAGATCATGGTACACAACAAAATATACTAGAGCAAGAGCAAGATTTAATTTAACATTAAAAAACTCACCTTTCACGGAAAGTAATGACTCATGTCACAAGAAGTTCAGAGGGGCAATAGGTCCAGGATAAAACTGAATTCCAAACATCTTTTACAAATTATTTGATCATTGAATAACTACTTTGATTCCTGAAAAAAATCATTCACTCTTACATCTCTATACCTTTGCTAAGGATGTGCCATTTGCTTGAAAAACAGTCTTGCACCTTACTCCCTTCTCCCCAGCTCACCCTCTCTCAACCAAAGAAAAAGAAAAATATGCACATAGTAAACATTATATAAATATCAGCTACTAATTTATCATCATCTTTCAGGATTGTTTAAAAGATTAGAAATAATAGATATAAAACACCTACCATAATTTCTACCCCAAGGAAAGGCTCCCTAATGGTCATTATTATTACTATTAGCATATAATTAAGACTTTTTTACATGTCTGTCTCCCCAGAAGGACTGTTAGCCACTTGAAGACAGGCATGAGGTTTTCATGTAATCATTTCACAAATATGTTAAACATCTATAATGTGCAAGGCACTGTCATGTGCCTTGGAGGACAATCTAGTTCCAGTCTCAGAATTTCCCAAACTACACTACCTGCCTGAGTTATTAGTACCCCGTCCCTTTCTATATTCCCCATCACTGAGCACTTTTCACACCATATTTAAAATATCTATTGAATTTTCTGTCTTGTAGAGTCAGAGAATTGGTCATAATTGCACCAATTTAGTAAATATTAATTGATCACCTTATTAAACCCTCTGCTTTTATTTCCAGAAATCACAACTGTATCTATAAAACATTTTCATGAAAATTTCCCGCAATAGTTATTAGCCTTAACTTATGAGTTCTCAAATTTTTGAGCTAACAGATTATATATTTTTGCTCTTATTAATTAATTTTCAACAGCTCACCATTATTGGTTAAACACTGAAAATATAGTTTCATTGTATATAGCCTTTTAGGTTTTTCAGACTACAAAGAGAAAGACTTGAAGTCATATGAAGCTATTATTTCCAGATAGAGATGTGAGATTTCCTTCAGTTCAAGATCTAAGTCAATTCCAAGATGACAGTAAGGTAAAAATCATAAATCCAAATACTCATTTGCCAGGTGCAACTTTTCAAGGATCTTGACATCAAAAGTTAAGGGAATTATCACTCTAGGTTCCTTTCATCAGGGTCAACAACCCCTCATTCCCACAGTGCTCAGACTGAACCTAGTCAAGTAACTTTTTAACTTGGAGAACTAATTACTATATATTTGTCTTGAGAAATTCTACCCACATTTTTTAATGCAGAAGGGAGGTTACAATTCCACTCTAATTGCAATCACCAGAAGTAAAAGATGAGCTTTTTAATATCTTTATTTTATTCCCAACCTCTATATCAAAGCCACTTTTTTAAACAGGGGACTTGAATGGCTCTAAGGAATTTATATCAGGTTCTTAGGCTGCCAAGATAGATTCAAGTAAAGGAGACATGCCTATACATCAGCAGAAATTCTGTACATATTAAAAGATAGTAAAAATTAACAATCTTATAGTAATTAACTTCAATCTTTATTAGCTGATGTAATAAATAATATCATTATACTTATGTAATCATATTCCACAAAAGAACCTATTTTAAAGACTTTTAAAATGGGGGTAGTTTTAGCTTTTAAATCCTCATAGTTTTCTAAAATTCAGCTATATGTTCTACTCAGACTTTCTCTCCATTAAGACAAATCCCATTTTCTCTGATAACATCATATCATTTCCACTGACATACTAATGGATCCCACTGTGTGTTACAAGTTTATGGCTATATGATTCATTTCTATGATAATCTCACTTTTATTAATATAACAGCTCCAATTGTAGTACATCAATTCCTGAGATATCCACATTCACATCCTAATGACTTTTTCAACCCTTAATGGGTTTTAAAAGAGAAGAGTCACATTGTTCTGGAAGAAAAAAAAAATAAACCTCTATAAGAGACTTGATAGGAGACTTGAAAACTTCGACCAATTAGATTACTAGTGTCCTCTCAGCAAAATGATAATGATTCAACAATGCAATAATCCAACAATTTGCATATAGGCATAATACTTCCACAAAAAGTTCTAGAAGAACATAACAAAAAAAGCATAGAAACTATGGAAAATAAAAATAAATTTTCAAAGTGATTCAGCACATATTGCTACATATTCTGGTTAATAGTAATTGTATTACTATACAAAGATGCTTAGTCTGATATCTGTGGATCGGGGGGCTCACAAGTGGGCTTCAAAGAATAGGTAAATTCCCTGATTTTGTACGGAAAAAATGTTATATACACATATATTTAAGGATAGAGTCCACAGCTTTAATCACATTCTAAAAGTAGTCTGCATGAGCCAGGAAAAAAACAAAGACTAAGAGATCTCATCATTAATCTAGTTCTATAACATGGACTAGAGGAAAACAGATTGGGTACTTAGATTGTATTAAAACAACTCATAAGTAAACAAAATTTGGGAGAAAATAAAATTACTGCCTATAGCCCTAAACATCTATATCATGAGTACCAATATAAATTTGGAATTATAAAAAAGAGAATTGATACAAAATTATAGTTTTCACTTAAGAAGGCAGAATTACATGGCTTAAAATTAGAATACAACAATAGATGTTTATACTCTTTTCAAAAGAGCTGTTCAGGTCAAAGACAGATATTTTCATGGAAATAAATTGCAAATCTGTGATCAATGGTGAAACGAAATTAGGTAAAATCTATGTAACGAGATAGGGAAAATTTTATCTTAAGAGCTGGCATGAGAATTCCTTGGATCTATCCTTGATGAAAATAGCCCACTTGAGGCAAGCCCATTTGGAGACTAAAACATAGGAAGAAAGAAATTCATCCAAATGAGACAAATAGATGGTTTTTGTTCAGAGAGAAAAAAGAAGACAGTAGGAGGAAAAGAAAGAACTTAGAGACGGTGAGAGATTGGAAAAATTTGGAAGGGCCAGGAAAACTCCATGGTGGAAGAATAACTAAAAACAAAATTAAGTCTGGCAAATTAATACCTCCCATTTTGTTTTTATTGCTTAAAATTCCTTTTGCTATACGGCATCTTCTCTGATTCCACACAAAGTGTATAATTATTTTCTCTACGTCTGTGAAAAATGATGTTAGTAGTTTAATAGGGATTGCATTGACTCTGTAGATCACTTTGGGTAGTATAGACATTTTAACAATGTTGATTCTTCTGATCCACGAGCATGGTATAGTTTTCCACCTATTTGCAAGTTCTGCTATTTCTTTTCTCAGTGTTTCATAGTTTTCCTTATAGAGGTCCTTTACCTCTTTAGTTAGGTATATTCCTAGATATTTTATTTTCTTTGTTGCTACTTTGAAGGGTATTGAGTCTTTAATTTGGTTCTCTGATTGGCTGTCATTGGCATATATAAATGCCTCTGATTTGTGTATATTGATTTTGTAGCCTGAGACTTTGCTATATTCGTTAATCAATTCCAGGAGTCTCATGGTTGAATCCTGGGAGTTTTCCAGATATAACATCATATCATCAGCAAAAAGTGAGAGTTTGATCTCTTCCTTCCCTATTTGGACTCCCTTGATTTTGCTCTCTTGCCTGATAGCTCTCGCAAGGACTTCCAATACTATGTTGAAAAGTAATGGGGACAGTGGGCAGCCCTGTCTGGTTCCAGTTCTAAGTGTGAATGCTTTCAATTTTTCCCCATTCAGAATAATGTTGGCTATAGGTTTGTCATATATGGCTTGTATCATTTTTAGGTAGGTTCCATCTATGCCTATTTTGTTAAGCGTTCTTATCATAAAAGGGTGTTGAATTTTGTCAAATGCTTTTTCTGCATCTACTGAGAGGATCATATGGTTTTTGTTTTTGCTTCTATTTATGTGGTGAATTACATTTATAGATTTACATATGTTGAACCACCCCTACATCTCTGGGATGAAGCCCACTTGGTCGTGGTGGATTATTTTTTTGATAAGCACTTGGATTTGATTTGCTAGTATTTTATTGAGAATTTTTGCATCTATATTCATGAGAGAAATTGGTCTGTAGTTCTCTATTTTTGTTGCATCCTTTCCTAGTTTTGGTATCAATGTTATATTGTCTTGGTAGAACGCGTTGGGGAGAATTCCATTCTTCTCAATATTGGAGAATAGTTTATGTAGGATGGGCACCAGTTCTTCTTTGTATGTATGGTAAAATTTGGGTATGAACCCATCTGGACCAGGGCTTTTCTTTTTGGGAAGGTTTTTTATTGCTGTTTCAATTTCAGTTCTTGATATTGATCTATTCAGGTACTCTATTTCTTCCTGGTTGAGCCTGGGAAGGCTATGTGTTTCTAAAAATTTGTCCATTTCCTCCACATTCTCCAGTTTGTGTGCATAAAGATTCTTGTAGAATTCATAGATGGTATCTTGTATCTCTGTGACATTGGTTGTGATTTCTCCTTTCACGTTCCTAATGGAGGTTATTAGAGATTTTTCTTTTGTGCTCTTGGTTAGTCTGGCCAGAGGTGTGTCTATTTTGTTTATCTTTTCAAAGAACCAACTTTTTGTTTTATTAATTTCCCTTATGGTTTCTTTGTTGTCCTTTTCATTTAATTCTTATTTGATCTTAGTAATTTCTCGCCTTCTGCTGGGTTTGGGGTCATTCTGTTCTTCTTTCTCCAGCTCTTTGAGTCTATTCATTAGGTTGTCAAACTATACTACAAGGCTGTGGTTCTTAAAAGAGCCTGGTACTGGCACAAGTGCAGGGACACAGACCAGTGGAACACAACAGAAAATCCAAATATAAAACCATCCTTATATAGGCACCTAATTTTTGACAAAGCAGGCAAGAACATACTCTGGGGACAACAATCCCTACTCAATAAATGGTGCTGGGAAAATTGGTTAGCCACATGTAGAAGACTGAAACAGGACCCACAGCTTTCACCTCTCACAAAAATCAAATCACGGTGGATAACAGACTTAAACCTTAGATGTGAAACGATTAGAATTCTAGAAGAAAATGTAGGAAAGACTCTTACAGACATTGGCCTAGGCAAAGAATTTATGAAGAAGACCCCTAAGGCAATCACAGCAACAACAAAAATAAATGAATGGAACCTGATTAAATTAAAAAGCTTCTGCACAGCCAAAGAAACAGTCATGAGAATAAACAGACCACCTACAGAATCGGAAAAAATTTTTGCATACTACACAGCAGATAAAGGACTGATAACAAGAATCTATTTAGAACTCAGGAAAACAGCAAGAAAAAATCAAACAACCCTATCAAAAAGTGGGCAAATGACATGAATAGAAATTTCTCAAAAGAAGATATAAGAATGGCTAACAAACATATGAAAAAATGCTCAACATCCCTAATCATCAGGGAAATGCAAATCAAAACCACAATGAGATATCACTCAACCCCAGTGAGAATGGCCTTTATCAAAAAATCCCAAAACAACACACATTGGCGTGGATGTGGAGAGACAGGAACACTCATACACTGCTGGTGGGACTGCAAACTAGTGCAACCCCTATGGAAAGCATTATGGTGATATCTTAAACAGATTCAAGTAGACCTACCATTTGATCCAGCAATCCCATTATTGGGCATATACCCAAAGGAAAAAAGGTCATTCTGCAACAAAGACACATGTACCCGAATGTTTATAGCAGCACAATTCACAATAGCAAAGATGTGGAAACAACCCAAATGCTCATCAATACATGATTGGACTAGTAAACTGTGGTATATGTATAGCATGGAATATTACTCAGCTATAAGAAATAACGAAGATATGACATCTCTTGGTTCTCCTGGAGAGAGTTGGAACCCATTATATTAAGTGAAGTATCCCAAGAATGGAAAAACAAGCATCACGTGTACTCACCAGAAAATTGGTTTCCCTGATCATCACCTAAATACACATATGGGAACGATACCAATCGGATATCAGACTGAGGTGGGGGGTGGGGGGAGGGGATGGGTGTATGCCTACAGGATGAGTGCATTGCGCACCATTTGGGGAATGGTCACTCTTGAAGGTGCTGACTGGGGGGAGGGTGAGGAGGGGATGGCTATATACCTACACGATGAGTGCAACGCGTACTGTCTGGGGAACGGACACGCCTGGAGCTTTGACTTGGAGGGACAGGCGATACATGTAACCTGAAATTCTGTATCCCCCATAATAAGATGAAATTAAAAAAAATTAAAAATAAAAACAAAATTAACCAATGATGATGTCCAAGAGAAGATCTAAGTTTTGTGGGGAGAAACTTACACAATTTTAGTAGTCCTTGTTAAGAAAATAGAACCCAGAATTTTGCATTTCCAATTAGAAACAGATCTTTGGGAGAAATGTTTAAATTGGGGTCCCTAAATCTTTAGCTTCATTCATTTCATGGAAATTCATGACTAGTCATGTCTACCAATCCATTTGAAATTGTTTTCTCTGTGTTATGTAAATACTGTCTCTTATACTTAGTCAGTAAATCTCTTCAACTCAAAATGCTTTGAATGAAGGTTATTTTTATATGAAATCAATGAAGGGGCTGAATTTCTCAGGAGATAGAAAAAAGGGCCCCATAAACAGGCATTTCGGAGACCAAGGTGGTCCTGAGAATGTAAGCCTCGGATTACAAAAAAAAAATCACAGAAATCTTGAAGAAGCCATAAAACTTGGAGGGAGGAGAATATCAAGGTATTAAATAATTATACTTAGCACTTGAAGGGCAGGGAGGCCCTCGAATGACATCTGGCTTACAAACAGGAAGCTTAGACAGCAGGTCTTCTGGACTAATGTACAAAAAAGGGGATATGTTACCATACAGATCAAAACTTGCACAAAGGCGAGGCACAGTAGAGAGAGTTTAACTAGAGTTCTCATTCTGCTATATACATAACATCTTTCAAAATCCATATCTTCTTTACTAACAATTATGTTTTCCTGAAGTAATTATAGGCAGGCATTGAGGCATCCATTAGACAAGAGATGCAATGGTTCTGATTCTGATTTTCATGGAAGGCAATATAAACATGACGGTTAGGATACATAGGAGTAACTGTAGCCCTTATTGGTTATGTGATTTTAGTCAAGTTACTTAATGTTCAATGATTGTTTCCTCATATAGAAGATGAGGATAATATATGATCTACCTCATTAAGCTATTGTGAAGATTAAGTGAAATAATCTATGCTTGATACTGAGTATGAAAGCTAGTAGTTGATCAGTAAAGCTACCTGTACTGTAACTATTTCTATCACTACTACAAACCAATGAATTTAACATCAACACGAAAGGGACCCTAATCCCAGGGAATATGATGGGAGCTCCTAGAATACTAACTAGGATTTTCTATTGTATAAAAATACATTAAATTCATTTTGTTCTTAGAGAGACTGAAGCAATCACACAGGGAAAGATGGAAAGTGTAATGTATCTGGAATTCAGGCTGAATTTGAAAGTTTAAGGAATAATTATTGTGCTGGTTAAATGACATAGTACTTCTTAATCTATTAAAGGCAGATTTGTGAAAGGTTTCCAGAAATGTGCCACTGTACTCCACTCTTTTAGCCTTGAACTCTCTACTTTTACATGCCTGGACGACGATAGAAAAAAAAGGATGTTATATTTTACATTGATGTAACGTCACTTGCGTATGAGCTCTTTGAGAGCAAGCACCTCACTTGGTTAGAGCCAAACTGAAGAATTGATTTCCTTGTTTACCATGTGTACCTAATACAGATGCTCAATAATTTTTTTTTTTTTTTTTTTTTTTTTTTTTTTTTTTTTTGGTGAATGAGAATCTGAAATAATTTCAGTCTGGATAAATCAAATCTTTATAGAAAATAATGTAGATGAATACAAGATTTTGACATTTAATTCTAGGATAACTTGAGAAAGCAAAAGCAATTGAGCTGCAGCAGCGTATGTTAAAAAGAAAAACAAAAGGTTTTATTTGACGCTGAACACCATTTATTCAATGTCATAATACAGTCACCAAAAAGCTTCTCTGACCCTGGGTTCTATTAATGCCTGGGCTGTAACTAGAGACAGAAGACTGAGCTGCTGTACTCACTGCTGGTCCCAATTTACCCAGTCTATGCTATACACAAGGTGCTCTCAGTTCTCCAAATTCCCTTTTGTGTTGTTGAGCAATGGGAGCAATGGGAGGTACGAGCAGCAGCATGTCATAATTGATGCTCATAGCTGTGCCAATACCAGTAAAATGAAACTGTTAAAAAGGGAAAGACACACCAGAATTACCATCCATCCAAAGGGTAAAAGGTCTATAAAACAAGTCAGGAAAGAAACAGTTAAGGGAATTACAGACTGTATTCTGGAGAGGACTATAAAATGGCAAGTTAGGTTTTATAAACAGGCGAAGAGCTAGACATCTGCATAGGCTCAGATTTATATGCATAAGATCAATGAATAAAAATCTATATATGAAAGCAGATTGGGAATCAAAAACAAGGAAGACTATTTCTAACAAGGAAGTAGTTCAAGTCATAATGGTTTTGAGAGGCTGTGAGTTCTTTTCACTGAAGTTTTCAGTCCTTCCATCATTCATTTATTCATTCATTCCACAAGTAAATTGTTAGTGTCTCCTGCATGCTCTATGTGATTTGTCCCCATTGAATACCCTTTTTTTCTTAATTCCTGTTCATATTTTAGGTCTAAGCTTAAATGTTATTTCCTTAAAGACTTTCCCTAATCTCAAAACCTAAAGAAAATCTCTCTCTCTCCAATTTTACTGAGGTATAATTTACATACCATTAAATTCACGCATTATCAGGGTACCTACCAACGAGTTTCAGTGAGTTGATAAAAGTTTACAATCAACATTGCAATTCTGTTTTAAAACATTTCCATTGTTCCCAAAAAGTTCCAGTATGCCCATTTTTTAGCAATCTCCATTCCCAACACTAGGCAATCATTAATCTGCTTTTTATCTCTGTAGTTTTGTCTTATGTATAAATTTCATATAGATTGAACAATTTTGATGTATTCTTTACTTACAATGTTTCTGAGGTTCATAAATGTTGTTACATGCATCAGTACTTTGTTCCTTTCAACTGCATGTTCCGCTGTAAAGATATGCTTCACGTGGTTTACAGATTCATCAGTCAGATATGTTGGAGCTATGATGAAGAATGCTGCTATCAGCATTCACACAGAAGTCTCTGCATATTTATTTTCCTTTCTATTGTGTAGATACCTAAAAGTCAAATTTCTAGGTCACATGGCAAATGGATGTTTAACTTTTTAAAGACATGGTAAAACTGCTTTCCAAAGTGGCTGTGTTATCTTACATTGCTACTAACAATGTATCAGGGTTCTAGTTTCTCCATATTCTTGACAATACTTGGTATTCTCTGTCTTTTTAATTTTCATCATTCTACAGGGTATGATATAGTACAGTATCTCAGAGTAGTTTTAATTTGTATTTTTCTAAAGACCAATAATTTTGAGCATGTTTCATGTGCTCATTTGCTATCCACATTTTGAAATGTCTATTCAAATCCTGTGTCCATTTTTTTTTTTTTTACTTAGGTTGTTTGTCTTGTTATTTTGAGTTATAAGAGTTTTCTTATATATTATCAAGTATATGACTAACATATATTTTCTCAAATTCTCTGGGTCGTCTTTTCTACTTTCTTACTAGTGTCTTTGAGGAGCAAAAGTTTCATTTTTAATTTAGATAAAGTCCAATTTACCATTTTCTTTTTTATGTCAAATTTAAGATCTTGCAAAACTCAAGAACACAAGGATTTTTTTCCTGTGTTTTCTTCTAGAAGCTTTATACTTTCAGTGCTTACATTTAAGAATATGCCCCATCATGAGTTTTTTTTGTTATTGGTAAGGTAAGAGTTTAAATTCCTTTTTTTTCTTTTTGTTTTGGTTTGATATGGTTGGTTTGGTTTTTGGCATATGGTATCAAAATGTTCCAGAATTGTTTGTTGAAAATATTATTATTTCCCGAAAGAATTACCTTGGCACTTTTGCCAAAACCAATTAACCATAGTGATTATGAGTATGTCAAAATCCTGGACACCTATATAGTCCTTACTGTACATAAAAATTGTTGATAAATGCATGTCTTTCACAAGCAGAAGCATGAAAATATATAAGCATTCAATTTGTTCGATAAACAGATAATTGTGTACTTAACAATGTAGGCAATCTTAAAAACACAAAGGTAAATCTACTATCAGAAACTTTATCTAGATTAGGAAGTGACAGAGGTCTCAAGAGCGCAAACATAAAGTGGGATGGGTATTTAGGCAGGAAGAGATTACCTCTATCTGAGCATGTCTGCCTGGGCTCCATGGAGACAGTGGCATTGGGACAGAACTGACGGACGGCAGGATTGGATCCTGTAAATATAAATTGAAGGGCATTTCAAAACGAGGACAAAGCCCGGACACAGGCAAGGTGGCAAGAGAGTGGGGAAGGGGGAGCAGTTGGGCGATATATGAGAAAACTCCCAGAGAGAGAAGAATGTTAATATGGAAAAATAAATTGAAAAGGTTAGTGCCAAACTAAAGAATTGGATTTTATTTTCTAAGCAATGGGAGCTATGGGAGTTACTTAAGCTTTATGAGCAGAAGAGTGTCGTGATTGATGCTCATAGCTGTGCCAATACCAGTAAAATGAAACTGTTAAAAAACATTTGCCATCATTTAAAATTATTTAATTTCATTTAGAAGATGCTGTAATTCAGTTCTTGCTCTCACAGTTTCTGTGCTTATTCTTAATCTGTTACTAATCAAATCAAAATAGACAAATTTTTTAGATTTAAGCATTCTTTTTCCTTAAGCTCATTTATCTATTCATTCAATATATATTTATTAAGTGCCTTATATATGCTGGGCACTGGACATTTATTGGTTTAAAAAGAAAAATAAAAGCTTATGTTCAGTCTTTATGAAGCAAATTTACAAACATGCATATTATACTCACACACATTAGACATGTAAGCTTACATATATTAACTAAATTATAATAATTGCTAAAGAGAAATAGCATCTTATACTTAAATAGACCTTTATATTTTGAAATTTAATTTCACATATACATTAACCTATTTAATCCTCATGAAAGCTATTTTAAGACAATATTACAAGCCTGGCTTTACACATGAAAGTATTAAAGAATACACAGTTAACTCATCCAAGATCATAAAACTGGAACATTAGAAAGTCAGTATTCTAACCCAGAGCTCCTTGTTCTAAATCCAATACTTAATTACTATAGTGTTGGAAGTTATAAAATTATAATTTTTTTTCTAAGTTAACGTGGGGAAATTTCAGTGTCTAGCCTACTCCATGGTGTGATTTCCACACTGAAAAAAAACATCCTGCCTGTTTGATACATTTCTTGGCTGTTTTATTCTTTCTACCCAAACAGCCACCCCACCCCAATCCCACACACACTGGAGGAGGATGTTTAATAAATGCCACTCTAGTCTAATTCTGACAGCTTAGCCCTGTGGGTCACATATACACTATCTCATACTCTGAGCAGTGAGGAGAGGATTTGGTCTCTTAACAGAGCAGTTGTTTGTCAGAAAGTTTGGAAACCTCAGTGCAAAGATTCCCAGTGTAGAAAGAAAAGAAAGAAAGAATAAATTGAGAGCTGAGAAACCTAGAGAGTCCTGCCAACAGGTCAAAGATTTTTAATTGCTTCAAACTGATGAATTTGGCTCTGAAGTCTATCTTTCATTCAGGAAGACCAGCCTCAAAGGAGATTCGTTCTAGAATCACATAAGAACTGAGATGTTGAGATTTAATGCTTCCTTAAAATAAATGATCATTTTTCAAAGCCACAATTTTGCTGTTGCCATGACACTGTGATTTGAGTCAGTCTGAGAAAATTAGGGTTTTTTTTGAGGGTAACCCATTTATATTTTGTTAGAAATTTGTTTAGCAAATTTTTAGTAACACGAATGGTACTATGGTAGAAATTTATTTTAACATAAAGTTATTCTTTTCACTAAATATACATTAAGAATATTGCCAGAATCATAAAAGTCTACATGAGTGGCCACATACATGTCTTCATTTTTGAGTCATAGTACTTTGGGGTTTCTTAGGAGCAGAAGCTAAATAACTTAATCCAGATCAAATGGGGAGGAAAAAAACTGCAGGCTACACCTCATACACAGCAAAGAAGCAGAATCCTAAGAAACTATTAAGTAAAAATAGTCCTAAAACCTTATTGCCACATTAAAATGCTTAAGAGTAGGTGGATTCCTGAATACATTTATTTAAACAAAATATTTTTGCATTTAACACTTTTGTATATAATCATTCTGTCTCCTTTTAAAATCAAACTAATGCAATTATTATAATAATAATCATAACTTTAAAATTGTAATGAGTTTAATTTCTGGGAGATTAGCATAGCATAATAAACATGCTAATTTTTTTTATCTTTTTATTTTGAAATAATTACTTAGGAAGTTACAAAAAGAAAGGTCAGAGAGGTCTCACATACCCTTTATCCAACATGCTCTAATTTTAATACCTTCCATAACTATAGTTATAATATCACAACAGGAAAACGACCTTGATTCCCAACCCCCAGAGTTTATTCATACTTTGCCAGGTTTACACGCATTTGTGTGTATGTGCACGTTTCCATGCAACATTATCACTTGTATGTATTCATGTAACTAGCACCACAATCAAGACACGGAACAGTTCCATCACCCTAAGTTTCCCTTGTGCTGCTCCTTTAAAGCCATATGCACTCTCCCATTCCTCACTTTTTATGGCAACAATCTGTTTTCCATTTCTTAATTTTGTTATTTCAAGAATGTTTCATAAATGGAACTATGTAGTATGTAACCTTTCACGATTTTACTCAGCATAATTCTCTGGCCATTCATCCAGGTTATTCCATATATCGATAGTTTTTTCCTTTTAATGTTGGGCAGTATCCTATAGCATGAATGTACCACACTTTAACCATTCACCCATTGGCAGTCATTGGGTTATTCCCAATGTAACTATTATAAACACCCACAGAGAGGTTTTTTGTTTGGACATTTGTTTTCATTTCTCTGAGATAAATGTCCAAGAATGTAATTGAGAGGTAATATGGTGATTGTACTTGTTCATCTAAATTAAATTTGGCCTCAAGCTGCCTCCATAGCTAGGGCATTGCAATCTAACTTAGTAAGTAAACAAACTGCAACCAACTTAAGAGTATTTTCTTATAACAAGAATCTACTGTAACGAGTCTCAACCAATCATAAGCTGCCAACTGATGAGACCATGTTCATATAAGGCAAATACCAAACTATAAGTAATCAAGTTATTTCTGTACATCGCTTTCCTTTTCTGTCTGTAAATATTACCTGCCCACATTGTTGGGTGGATCTTTCTGAACCTCTATAGCTCAGGGTGCTTCCCAATTCATGAATCTTTCCCTGTTCAAATAAACTCTGTTAAATTTAATTTGTCTCAAGTTTTTCTTCTAACACATGTTTATTTTTATAAGAAACTGCCAAAATATTTTCCATAGTGACTGTACCATTTTACATTTCCACCAGCAAAATATGAATGACCCAGTTTGTCAGAATCCTCATCAGCATCTGATATTGTCACTGTTTTTTTAATTATTATTATTTATTATAGCCATTCTGATAGGGATATAGTCAAATCTTATTATGCCATTAATTTTTGCTTCCCTAATGTTTAATCATGTTGAACATTTTTTTCATGTGATAATTTGCCATCTGTATATCCTCTTCAGTGAAATGTCTGTTGCCCATTTTCTAATTGGATCATTTATATTGTTTTTGTTGAGTTTTCAGTTCTTTATATATTCTAGTTACAAGATATTATAGACGTTTATATTCTTTGTCAGATATATGGTTAGCAAAGATTTTCTCTAGCACACAACTTTTTAAAAAAAAAAATAAGGAAACTGTTAGAGATGACATGTAATTAAATTATTTCCTCCAGGAAACAACAGATCTAATCAGTACTCATAAGCTTTGGTCAGAAATACAGAGAATAATTAGGAATCTCAGCTTTAGAAAGAATAATAAAGAGCATCTGAAGGGTTGGAAATTCCTACCACATTTTATCATCATTCTCAAGATTAATCTCTGTGTGGCCCAGTGACTAAAAGCATCAAGCATCTACAAAAATTCGCTTCTCCATTTAGTTCCTGTGACTGGTATTCTATATATAACCTCAGAAGGTGGCTCTTTTTCATTAAAATGTGTTTATTGAATTTGATGATAATTACATTACTTCTGGATTTTTAGACTAAGTCTAGAGTAATATTTTCAATTGTTTTCTAATGGTACAATGAAAATATTACTGATTTGATTCTGATGTATTCTGACTTTATTTGTTACACTCACCAAAAATAAGCCAATATGAAAGTTTCTATCAGCTAAAATTTTATTTCAATAGGGCATATTGATGTTCATAAATTGAATTTAAATTCCACCTTGAACTCCTGTAATACTGTAAAAATATAATTCAAACTTAATATTTTTCTTTAAAAGTTATTATGAAACAAAACTTACTTTATTTTTTTATCTTTTTAAAGTAGACTATTTTTCAGAGAAGTTACAGGCTCACAGAAAAATTGACCAGAGAATACAGAGATTTCCCACATACAGCCTGCCCTCACATACACACACACAGCCTCCCTAACTATTAACACCCCACCAGAGTGGTGCATTTATTACAATTAATGTACCCACAGAGAGGCATCATTATCATCCAGAGCCCAGAGTTTACCTCAGGGTTCACTCTTATTTCATAACATTGACATACCCATCTTATTTAAATTTCTTTGGCTTTACATGCTCTCATGTGTGTGTGTGTGTGTGTGTGTGTGTGTATTCGATGCAATTTTATCACACATGCAGGTCCCTATATCTGCCAACTCAAGTGGGATTTAGGTCAAAGTTCATTTTTTTGCCTGTGGAGGCCCAGTTGCTCCAGCACCACTTGTTGACAAGGCTGTCCTTCCTCACTAGATTGCATTTGCACCTTTGTCAGAAATCAATTGGGATTCAGACAATGGAATATTACTCAGTGCTATTATAAAAAGAAATGAGCTATCAGGCCATGAAAAGACATGGAGAAAAGTGCATATTACTGAGTGAAAAAGCCAGTCTGCAAAGGCTACATACTGTTTTATTCCAACTACATGACATTTGGGAAAAGGCAAAACTATGGAGACAGTAAAAAGATCGGTGGTTGCCAGGGGCTGGGGGGAGGGTGGCAGAGCACAGAGACTTTGGGGGGCAGTGAAACTACTCTGTTCAATACTACAGTGGTGAATACATGTCATTATACATTTGTCCAAACCCCCAGAATGTGCAAAAGTTACTTTAAAAACAACTGGAAAACAAGTATTAAATGCCTTATAGTACAATTTAAAAAGACATTTCATTCTAATTTTTGATAGAGAATTCAGGCATAGGGAGATTATCAGACATTCTACTCAATGACCTATCATCGTCTTGACATTAAAATTAATATCCTCTTCAAATAAATAATATGTTAAAGCAAAATTATATGTGGCATAAAAATATAGTCCTTATAGAAACAAAGTTAATATTTTGCTTATATAACATTATTCAGTTGAGAAATGGCATGAAATAAACTTGCTTTAAATTTATATCCTTACATTTTATTTACATGAGTAATGCTCTTGGGCAGATTCAGAATATAAAATGCCAGTGAATGATTTTAGAGTGTGTATGTGTATATAAAATTTAGTAGGGTGGACACAGTAGTATGTTTGCAAATAATTGACATAGAATGAACAGAGACATGTTAACATAAATGTGAATCAAAACAAAATCGCAGAAGTCTAAGGCAACTTTAGAAGATATAGAAATCAATTTGAAAGTATTTGAAAATTGAATAAACCTTGGAACTGGGAACAGGCAACTGTGCTACCTGGTGACTATAAAGCAGGTACTTTCTTAAAGCTAAAAAAAATATATAATGGTAGTGTGCCACCTAGAGGGCAATGAGGTCATTTTTAACAGTGTGATATATTTTAATGGAACTGTTCCCTGACTCCGGATCCACAGGCATGGAGAACCTTCCCGGCAATTTTAACTTTTGCATTTAAAAAGGGAGAATTTTTTTCTTCTGAGAAAGGTTCAAAAAGCCAATCTTCATTAAAGCTGCCAGAAATTGAACTGTATTCTAGTTGGTGGAAAGTATGGAAAGAAAGCCATTGCAGACTGGAAGCCAAATTTGATGATGTGGCTTTCTGTGTCAAGCAGAATTTGGTAAGAATAAAAACACCCAGAATCAAACGTTCACATGGAATTAAGTTTGAAGATGTGCTTGATACTGTTAAAGCTGAACAAGACCACAGATAAAGTGTGGCCTAAAGAAGAGCCACTGCAGTGGCCAAATGTTATTATATATTTTCATTTAAAATCTGAAAGGGAAATTTTTTTCCTGAGACATCTCTGAATAAGCATTCTCAATATGCTTCTAAAAGGCAATTCTAGAATATGAAAAGGTCTTTCTACTACTAAAACATTATTTTAATCTTAAATTTTTACAAAAATAAATAATATCACATTTTTCATTATAAATTTTCTGTTTTGTTTCTCGCTGTTTCAATTATTAAGGCCAAATAAAATAGACTGAGATGGGAAACATGATAACATTTAATTCAAGGAATGATAATTTGACAAATATTCAAAGCCTATTTCTGTCCCAGTCTACTACTTCTCCTTACCACTAACAGCATTCTGTACCTTAGAACAGAATACATAAGATGTGTTGGCACAAATTTGACAATTATGCAGTGGCAAAACCTGTCTCGTGTGTCACCATTGACAAAGTTAATTCTAGGGTGATGTTTTTGCTGAAATTTGTTGCTCTAGGCAGTTAGTTTAAATATATAACATATAAAGCTATAAAATAAAAAAAAACTAGGAAAAAATCTTCAGGACATAGGATTATGAGGAGAGTTCTTGGACTTCACATAAAAACAGGATTCATAAAAGGAAACTGATAAATTAGGTATCAAAACTTAAAAATTTTGCCTGTGAAATGCCCTGTTAAGAGAATCTTTTAAGATTGGTAAAAAAAATATTTACAAATATCTGACAAAGAACTAGTTACCTAGGTTATGTAAAGAACTCTCAAAACTCAACCCTTTAAAAAAATCCAATTAGAAAATGAGCAACAGAGGATTTACAGAGAGCAAAAAACACATAAAAAGATGTTCAACCTTATTAGACATTAGGGACATGAAAATTAAAGCCACAGTGAGATAATGCCACACATCTATCAGAACGGCCAATGCTTGTGAGGATGTGGAAAAACTATCTCATACTTTTCTAGTGAGAGAATGATTTGGCAGTTTCTTATAAAAGTAAGCATACAATTACCATATAATCCATCAATTGCATTCCTGGGCACTTATCACAGAAAGATAAAAATTTATTTTATGCCAAAATGTATAAATGTTTATAGCAGCTGCATTTGTAATAGAACAAAACTAGAAACTATGCCAATGTCTGTCAATGGGTAAATGATTAAACAAATCAAGGTACAACCATACCATGGGATACTACTCAGCAATAGAAAGGAAGGCACTATTCACACAAGCAACTTGGAAAGATCTTCAGAGAATTATGCTGGGTGAAAAAGCCCAATCCCAAAGTTTACACACTATATGATTTCATTTACACAATATTCCTAAAATTACAAAATTATAGAGACAGAGAAAAGATTAGTGGTTATCAGGGATTAGGGAGTAGGGTGTGGGAGGAAGGGGAGCAGTGTGGTTCTGAAAGACCAGCACAAGGGATCCTTATGGTGAGAGAGCTGTTCTCTACCCTGACTGTGGTGGTAGTTACAAGGATCTACACATGTGAGAAAATTGCATAGACCCAAAAGACACACACACACATTCATGTAAACTCATGGAATCTGGATAATTACGTGAGTGTACAGTGTCAATTTCCTGGTTGTAATATTGTACTATAGTTATGCACTGTAAGTGTAGCACATAACTATAGATATGTACTATAGTCATAGTTATGTACTACAGTTATAGTTACCACGGGGGGAAACTGGTACAGGGCATGTGAGATCTCTCCACATTATTTCTTACAACCACACTTGCATCTACAATTATCTCAAAATAAAAAGTTTAACTCAAAAAAAGAAATGAATAATAAAAGTAAACAATAAATAAAATAATTCAATAAAATATGAAGCAAAAGACTTTCTTCTGAAACGTGTAGGAATTGAGTGGGGAAAATGTAGCAAGACTATATATAACCTACAGTAAGTGTATGCATAAATTTTTTCAACAGTATTTTCTGTTAAATCTTCAAAAAGTTTACTCATGAAAATGTAAATGGACTAATTTATTCTACTTTTCCATATTTGTTGTTTGAAGGAGTAGGAAAATAGGGAAAAAAATATTATTATCTCACACAGTAGGGAGGAAGACATCTGGTGTGCAGTAAAGACTTAAATTGTAACCCTGAACTGAGATGCCCATCTATCCTTAGAAATGCCTATTTGTAAGGTTGACCCTTGGCTGGCATCTGGGAACTTGGATATCTAGAATGTTCCCACCACTCTCTAACAAATAAGGGTGGTATACGACACCTAAATTGTTTAAACAAATGATATGCTGTTTACTGAACACCTGCTTTTCTTCTGGGAATCTAGAATTTGGGTATGTGGTAAGCAGGTGTCTGCATGACCAGCCCCCAATAACCCTGAGCACTGAGTCTAGTGAGCTTCTTGGGTAGACAACATTCCACTTGTATTCTCACAACACACTGATGGAGGAATTAAACACATCTTGTGTGACTTCTCTGAGAGACAACCCTTGGAAGCTTGGGCCTAGTTTCCTCTGGACTTTGTCCCATGCACCTTTTCCCTTTGCTGATTTTGCTTTGTATCCTTTTGCTGTGATAGATCTTACCATGACTCTGGCTAAATCCTGTGAGTCCTTCTCATGAATCGTTGAATCTAGGGTAGTATTGGGGACCCTTGGCCATTTGAGTAATAAGAAAAAAAAAGGGGAGAAATGCACTCTGGCTTATGATTTCTATTCTCAGTCCAATAGGCTACCTGTCCTGTTTTCAATTTACTAATCTGAGATTATATCACGGGGACCATTCAGATCAACATTAAAAATGTGTTTGTATAAATTTTACCAAGGCTGAGCTAGGGATTAAATGGAAACTCCTCTGTATGAATTTCAAAATAGCAGTGCCAACTTTTAACTTCACACACAAGGATGCCACTTCATCCTTTAAGCACTTAGATAAATACGATCTCTCATTCATATCAAAGTTTTCTTTCAAGCGCCTTTCCTTGACCACCATTTCTCTTATCTCCAGTTTGCATCAACTTCACAATTAGAAATTTTTTTAAGAGAACGAAGAGTAAAATACATTTCAAAATATATAACACTGCAGCAATGAATGGTTTTATTTCTTTTATGGTTATTCAATTAAAATAAGTACAGAGGAAAAAGGGAAAAAATACACACATCCTGGTAACCTGAAATATAGAGCAATATAAAGAAAAACTGACCCATACATTTCCATCATACCTACTCCAAAATTTCAGGGAAATGACAAATATATTCAAGAATTAATCCAAAACTGTGTTGGAAAAACAAGGAAGAGTGTTATCAGTAGATAAGAATCAGATGGGTTGGTTCAGGTTGATGGGAGAAAATAAAGTGTCAAAACCTCCATCCCAACACAGGGAAGGAAGGGCTTATGGAGATGCTTATGGAAATTAAATAATTTTCTTAATCACAGAGTATGGTGAATATTAATGGTCCAATTTCAACTTCATTTTCCATATAATTCCAATGAAAATACTTTCCATGTGATAAAATTTCAAAGACCCCTCCAAACTCCTAGCAAGGAAAAAACTATCCCTTCTTTCCTTCCCCTTGCCTCTCCCCATACTTCCCTCTTGCTTTTTTTTTCTTCCTTTATCTTTTTCAGTAAATCAACAAATATTTTCTTCTACATGGCAGTCTCTGTCTAGGCACTGGAAAATTTCATGGAAAGGCATAATAGTTCTGCTTTTAGAGAGCTTACATTTTGAGGAAAGTATTTCAATTAGGATTAGGTATGACTTAAGTAATAAAAACTAAAAATTTGAAAAAAAGTGTGAAATGTGTTTGCAGTCTGGTGCTAGTTATGGTGGCTCCATGATTATCAGCCATGCTTACCAAGTATGGTTATACAGGTTCTGCACCGCACAATTCTAAAATTCTAAAGGGTGTCGTTCATATGGTAGGTATTGTAGATTTTTATTACAATTTTACACAAATAGAAGCATTTCTAAGTATATGAACTTCTTAAATGAGGAACACCTTTTTTCTATTACACACCCTCCTCTTTCAGCTTTCACCTATGGTACTTAGTCCAGCTCTGAAATTCAACCCACAGGGGAGAATAGGACACACTTCCTCCCTTTACAGGCACTTTCTACAGGCTACACATTCTATTTGTGCTCATATCTCATTACCAGGACTTAGGCACAGAACCACATCTAGCTGCAAAAGAGACTAAAAATGTGTTTTTTGTTCTGGATTTCCATATGTCTTGTAAAGATTAGAAAGTTTTCTATTTCCTGTCAAAATAGCTGCTATTCTTTCTCCAAAAATAAACCATGGAGAAACTATACATATTTATATACTTACACATAGTAATCAAGTTTTTTAAACTGCACTTGATACTATGAACTTAAGGAGATCCTTATTTCTCTTTGTTGCCTATAGGATCCTGCACAGTACTATGCAAAAAGTAAGCACCCAATAAATTTTTCATGAAAGATTAACCAAATCCACTTCCTACTCTGCTATGTGATAAAAAAAGAGAAAAATTGGTCTGCCTAATAATTTCTCCATACACTTGAAGATTGACATCAAGTCACCTCCCAAACTTATCTTTTGAAACAAACAAATCTCCATTCCTTTATCTTTCCTTATTGATTCAGGTGCAGAAACTTTAATTATCTTCTAAGCATTACTGTAGATTCTCCCACCTTGACCAAATTAACAAAGTTGATGAACCCAAAAAGCAATTATTCGATAACATGGATTACCAGATTCCATCAACCATCTCCAAAAGCTTAAATATTTTGTAGGCATTTTTACAGGATTGAAGAAGTTGTTTTATCATAGTTTTAGAAAACATGCATTCAGTGAAGATTTTTTGCTAAATTCCTTCTTAGAATTTATTTGCTTTCATTTTTATTAATGTCCTAAAACAAAGAATGTCCTTTCCAACTCAGAGCTTTCAATGCTTTTTCTGAGTTTTCCTTAACAAGCTAGTAGGCAAGTTTCAAACTGCCTGAGAAACCTACAGCTTACACGTTTCTATTTCTATTTATTCTTTTACTGCACTTGACTGTAGAATTCCATCTTCCCGATGGCTCTTCTTGCACTTGGCTAATAGCTAATTTAACAAAACCTAACTCTGTGAAGGGAATTAAGGGATCAGGATAGCTACTTAACCCCTTGAATTTATTGCAGTCTTCAGCCATACGAGCTACATTTTCTTGAAAATAGACTATTCTGCAGGGTGACAAGTTAAAGCCTGGGAGTTATTAACATTTTTTGTTTTAAATAAGCTAACTTTAAAGAGATTTTTGGTGAGGATAAAGCACACCTTTTAAGTTCAAAAGCCCTTCTAACCTGTCATTCTTGCATTTATACATTCATTCATGTATTCATTTCTGGAATATCTATTGTGTACCGGGCATTCTTCTAAGCCCTAGGAATATAGTGCTAAACAAGAGGCCCTTGCTGTCACTGAAATTAAATGAAAATCCAATCATTCTTGGCTTATTTATTCTTTATAATATGAAACAATACTACTTCTGTTTAAGAAGGAATGTAAGGCCTTGGTATGTAAACTTTATTGCCTGAGTTTTAATCCCTTACCTGAAATAAAAATATATACATTGTTAAGAGCTTTTTTTCTTCCCTTTGGGCCATTCATGGCTTTTACCAAAAGAATGTATATTCATAAAGCCAATATGAAACTTCCCATAGAAGTGTTAACAGAATCTTAATTTATCAGTTACTTTTCTTACACTTGTAGGAAATGACACTGAAAATAGTGAAAATGAGTTCACAGGGCATCTATGCACACACATGCAACATATTCTCATATCTTTAGAGTGTCATATTTAACCATGTCATGTTAAATGCATAGTTCGAACTATTTATTTATTTTCACTAGAAACATAATAACATTATAATAGCTAGTAGACTGCTTAAGGACATCCTGTCAAATCTCATTAGTGTTTATGTTGAAACATAGGTAATAAAAGTAATATTGAATAAGAAGAGCAAACATTTTAGTTAGTCAAGTGAAATTATCCAAAACCAAATAAAAATGTTGGTAAAGGATACATATAAAAACTATAAATACTTAAAAAGTCACTTGCAACATGCCTTCCTGTGTTCTTTACATTAAAAGAAAATATACCTGCTATTACAAACTCTCATTTGCAAAATGGCCTTTTAAACTGTGGTTACCTACTTTTTTATTAACTATAAGAAGCATGGATTCACATATTTAAACTGAATTTCTTTTAAATTCCACTACCAACAAGTGTAAATAGATATATGACTTCACCAAATAAAGTCTCACACCATTTTATGATGTTAGCTATGAGTTTTTCATATATGGCAACACTGTCCTTTAAAACCAAAGGAGAGAGAAAGGCTTTCACAGACAAACAAAAAAGAGAGAAAGAAACCCAGAGAATTCATCACCTCTAGACCAGCATACAAGACATGTTAATGAAATGAAAGGATGCTAAATGGCAACATGGAAGCATATAAAAGGATAAAATCGCCGATAAAGATAAATATATGGACAAATGCAGAATAATGTAATACTGTAAAGGTGGTACATAAAACATTTTTAAGCCTGGTATAAAAGGTAAAAGACAAAATTATGAAGAATAACTATAACTACAAAAAATGGTTAATGGGTATACAACATAAAAAAAGTAAATTCTGACATCAATATTGTAAAGTGTTGAAATGGAAGTAAAGTGTAAAGGATTTTTTTTTATGCAAGAGAAGTTAAGTTGTTATCAGCTCAGATAGGCTATTATAACTATAACAAGTTTTGTGTTAGCCTCAGGGTAACCACAAAGAAAAAACCTATAACAAATACAGAAAAGATAAAGACAAAAATCATCAAAGTATATTACTATAAAAAATAATCAAAACACAAATAAAAACAACAAAAGAGGAAGAGAGGAGCAAAAGATCTAAGAAACTGACAGAAAACAATTAACAAAATGACAATAGTGAATTCTTATCTATCAATAATTATTTGAAATTTAATGTATTAACATTAAACTCACCAATCAAAATATATAGTGGCTGAATGGATAAAAAACAACATTGAACTATATAATGTCTACAAGATACTCACTTCAGATTTTAAAACACACACAGGCTGAAAATGAAGGAGCAGGAAAAGATATTCCATGGAAATAGAAACCAATGAGAGCAGGGTGGCTATACTTATATAAGACAAAAGAAAAAGGTCACAAGAGAAAAGAAGGTAACTATATAATGATAAAAATGTCCATTCAACAGGAAGATATATAATAACAATTATAAACAGATATGGACCCAACCTTAGAACACCTAAAACTATGAAGCAAACATTGGCAGATGTGAAAAAAAAAAAAAATAGACAGCAATACAATAATAGTAGGAGACTTCAACACCCCGCTTACAATAATTGAAAGATCATCCAGACAGAAAATCAATAAGGAAATAATAAACTTGAATAACACATAGACCAAATGGACTTAACAGACATAGAACATTCCACCCAACAGCAACAAAACATACACATTCTCCTTAAGCATACATGAAATATTCTCCAGGATAACATACTAGGTCACAAACCAGTCTTAATACCTTAAGATTGAAATAATTCAAGTAACTTTTCTGAACACAATGGAATGAAACTGGAAACCAATAACAAAAGGAAAAAAAAACTCACAAATACCTGAAAATTAAACAGCACACTCTTCAAAAGCCATTGGGTCAAAAAGATATCAAAAGAAAAATCAGAAAATATCCCAAGACAAATGGAAATTAGATATAACATACTAAACTTATGGGTCTCAGTAAAAGCAGTACTAAGAGGGAAGTTTATAGCAATAAATGCCCACATTAAAAAAGAAGAAATATTTCAAATAAGCAACCTAACATCACACCCGAAGGAACTAGGAAAAAAAGAAAACACCAATGCTTGCATAAGGAAAGATGTAAAAAAGATTAGAACAGAAATAAATGAAATAGAGAATAGAAAAATAAAACAAAAATCAATATAATTGTTTTTTGAAAAGATAAACAAAATGGACAACACATTAGCTAGACTAAGAAAAAAGAGAAGACTCAAATACATAAGTCTAAAATGAAAAAAGTGAACTTAAAATCAATGCCCCCGAATAAAAAGATCCTAAGGTAGTATTTTAAGCAGTTTGTTAACCTAGAAGAAATAGATAAATTCCTAGAAACATACAACCTACCAAGAATGGATCAAAAAGAAATAGAAAGCCTGAACAGACCAACAAAAAAATAAGAAAATTTAATCAGTAATCAAAAACTTCACAATAAAGAAAAGCCCAGAACCAGATGGCTTCACAGGTGAATCCTCTCGAACATTTAAAAAAGAATTAATACCAATCCTTCTTAAACTCTTCAAAAAATGGAGAAGAAACACATCCAAATTTATTTTATGAAACCAGCATTACCCTGATACCAAACGAGTCAAAGACAACACAAATAAAGAAAACTACAGGCCAATATCTCTGCTGAACATGGCTGCAAAAATCCTTAAAAAAAAAAAGACTCAATTTTAAAAATGGGCTATGAACTTGAATAGGCATTTCTACAAAGAAGACATACAAAGGGCAAGGCCAACAGATAATGAGAAACTGTTCAATATCACTAATCATTAGGGAAATGCAAACAAATACCACAATGCGATATTACTTTATACCTATTAGGATGGCCATTATCAAAAAAATCAAAAGATAATGGTAAGGACAGGGAGAAAGGGGAACCCTTGTACACTATTAGTGGGAATGTAAATTGGTACTGTCACTATGGAAAATAGTATTGAGGTTCTTCAAAAAATTAAAAATAGAACTACCATATGATCCAGTCATACCACTTCTGGGTAGATATCTAAAGAAATTGAACTCAGAATCTCAAAGAAATACTTGCACTCCCATAATCATTGCAGCATTATTCATAATAGCCAAGGCAAGGAAGCAGCCTAAATGTCCACCAAAGAATGAATGGATAAACAAAATGTGGTATATTCATACAATGGAGTATTATTCAGCCTTAAAAAGGGAATGAAATCATGTCATTTGTGACAACTTAGAGCAATCCAGAGGATGTTATGCTAAGCAAAAGAATCCAGAAACAGAAGGACAAGTACTACAAGATACGAATTACATGATGAATCTAAAATAGTCAAACTTATAGAAGCAGAGAATAGAATGGTGGGTGCCAAGGGCTTGGGGCTACGGAGAAACATATTGGTCAAAAGGTACAAAGTTTTGGTTATATAGATGAATATAAATCCTAGAGATCTACTGTACAGCATAGTGCCTATAGTTAACAATATTGTATTATTTACTTAAAAATTTGTTAAGGGGACAGATCTTATGTTAAATGCTCTTATTGCAGAAAAAATAATAATAAAGAGGGCAGGAAGAAATGTTTGGAGGTGATGGACAGGTTTTTGTGGTGATGGTTTCATGGGTTTATGCTTATCTCCAAATTCATCACGTTGTATACATTAAACATGTTTAGTTTTTTTATGTCAATCATACCTCAATAAAGTGATTTTTTAAAAAAACAGACATGAATCACACCATTGCCAAGAAACTATAAAATCAGCCACAAATAAATGGTAAAAATTAAAGTCAGAGAGAAAACATGAATTGTGTGCAAAATTCCTTTGTTGAATGACAGTATGAAATGGCACATGATAAAAAGAGCATGAAATTTAAAAAACCAAATGTCACCCCATGTGCCTGCTAGAAGAGATCTCACTTCAGAGTTGGATAACATTACTTATGGGCAGAGCTTAAATCACGTCTTCACATATGCAGTAGGAATTTATGAGAAAAATTGTTGCTTGTTTTTCTGTTGCTAAAAACCCATGATACAGTTGAACAGATATTTTTTTACTTTAGTTAATGATTATTTTGTGCACCAAAATAAAATACAAAAAAAAAAAATATGTTGTGATTGGTGCTACCAGAGTAGCAGCTATGAATGCAGCAATAAAAAGTGTAACTAATCAAATTAAAAAGTTTGCTTCTTAATGCCAATTACCACACTCCTTAATCATTGAGAACAGTTGGTTTTGTCTCTTATTCTTTTTTTTTTTTTTTTTTTTTTTTTTTTGTTGAGACAGAGTCTCACTTTGTTGCCCAGGCTAGAGTGAGTGCCGTGGCGTCAGCCTAGCTCACAGCAACCTCAAACTCCTGGGCTTAAGCGATCCTACTGCCTCAGCCTCCCGAGTAGCTGGGACTACAGGCATGCGCCACTATGCCCAGCTAATTTTTTCTATATAGATTTTTAGGTGTCCATATAATGTCTTTCTATTTTTAGTAGAGACGGGGTCTCGCTCAGGCTGGTCTCGAACTCCTGACCTTGAGCAATCCACCCGCCTCGGCCTCCCAGAGTGCTAGGATTACAGGCGTGAGCCACCGCGCCCGGCCTCTTATTCTTGATTCAACATTGAAGAAAAATGTGAATGTAATTATATTGTGCTCCTGAGCATAAATATTTTAAGGCTTCCCATTAAAAAATAAAAAATACTCAGTGATGCCAGATCCTGCTTTTCCCTGCTAAGATTATGCTGGTCATTAACAGAAAAGGTGTGCACACAGGTTGGGGAATAAGGGACTCAAACAGTTCTTCACCGCCCTGTGAATGCCAGGGTACATATATCAGTAATGAATTCAGCGTCTTGAATTCAGCATCTTGAATTCAGCATCTTGAGAGTCATCACTTCAGAGTAGAAAAATAATAATAATATTGAGGCTTAGGTATACCAAGAAAACTAGACTGTAAAGAAAGATAATTATTCATTTATCAGAAAAAATAACCAATGGCATGTTACTGAGCATATTTTAAAATAACTCAAAAATGCTTCTCAGAACATGATGAAATGCATTCCAGAATCAAATACATTAGTCTGGGCTAGGAGGCACTTTACTATTACCTTCTAAATTAAAAAAAAAGGAAAAAATTCAGAGCTCCAGGTGTGAGCTCTGAATATTAAACTCATTGTCTTGTCACTTAGAATAGAACTGAAAGTACTGATTCAAGGTATCTAAAGCAATTTGAATCAGCCAATTTATGCCATTAATGATGTCCTTGCAGTTAATGTTTCTAATTTTGTAATAAGAAGGAGTAAGAAAACCTGTGTGTGGTACATTGATTTATTAGCCAAAATATCTCACCCCTCCTCACCCAGCACACTTGCCATGGCCCCATTGTTAGGAGAGAAGGGTGGATGATATAGTCGTAGCCCTGGATCTTGGCCTTGACCATGTGACTTGTTTTGTCAATGAGATATCAGCAGATATGACACAGGTGACAGGATGATATGTGCTTCCCTAGGTCGGATGCTCTTTTTCGCCTCTCTGCTATCTTCACAAGGAGAACATGTCACATTAACCTGCTGATCCAAACAGGAGGATGGACACAGACCAGAGCAACTCCAGCCAACTAGGGAGAGAAGCACCTGAAGCAGACGGAGATGCACAAACTTGGGAGTAAAAGAAAAGCTCGTTTTGGTATTTCCTGATCGCTATGCCCCATTATTGTGGAAATGGTCCACTAATGAAAATGTTCAAATGGAATACCTTAAAATTCAGGCTATAGTTCATCAAACAGAAGTGCATGCTTTAGTTGATTAAAAACAGTATGATCTGTTCAACTGATGTAAAACAATTATTATCAACAATATTTTTAAACTTGTCTGATTTTATTATTTTTAAATTGTGATAATTTTTTTAATTTACCTTGTTTCATAAATGAGCTGAAAGTCTATTAAGTAGCACATGATTAGTCAAAGGATATGAAATACTGAATTAAAAAGTTATGTCAAGGTCGGGCGCGGTGGCTCACACCTGTAATCCTAGCACTCTGGGAGGCAGAGGCGAGAGGATCGCTCGAGATCAGGAGTTCGAGACCAGCCTGAGCAAGAGCAAGACCCCATCTCTACTAAAAATAGAAAGAAATTATCTGGCCAACTGAAATATATATAGAAAAAATTAGCCGGGCATGGTGGCACATGCCTGTAGTCC
This sequence comes from Eulemur rufifrons, assembly GCF_041146395.1. NCBI lineage: Eukaryota > Metazoa > Chordata > Mammalia > Primates > Lemuridae > Eulemur > Eulemur rufifrons. The sequence goes on along the minus strand of NC_091000.1, from coordinate 42,648,671 downwards.
CAGCTACTCGGGAAGCTGAGGCAGTAGGATCGCTTGAGCCCAGGAGTTTGAGGTTGCTGTGAGCTAGGCTGACGCCACGGCACTCACTCTAGCCCGGGCAACAGAGCGAGACTCTGTCTCAAAAAAAAAAAAAAAAGTTATGTCAAATAAAGTATGATTTTAAAAGTATAAAAATTAAGTCCTTCGAACTGCTAAGTTAGCAAAAATTTGTTTTCCTACACATATACTCACAAAGTATTATCTTAAATTGTTATGAGAAAAAAAAAATCCAGTTTTCACCTGTGCATATATTAATAATATCCCCATTTAATACAGCATATTAATCTTACTTATGTGTAGATAACCTATTTTTACATAAAATGTGTCCTAAACAATTCAGAATTACTCCCTGAAAATCATGGATGCAATCAGATTCCATTCTGTAACTGCCACTAGGGCAATGTTTTTCTTCTTTTTTTCCATATCTGCTTTAGTAGCTAAGAATATAATTGAATTTATTCTCTCTACCACACGAGCCAAATTGGCTTTAATGGTTCAGATACTTTATTGAAGACACTTGATGTGACCATATGGGATATCAGTAATAACTAGACTAGCAGTAGACATTTCAGACACTTTATATTTTCTGTATTTTCACATTATTCCTGATGTATTTGGAACCATGACTCATTTTCTGGAAGCTTAATTGTTTTATAAAGATTTATGTAAAATCCAGAGTTATAAAATTATTCTACAGATTTTGTTCTTTTCTTATTTTTATTATCAGTTATTTTTTGTGACAGAAAGGGAAGCGAGCAAGAACTAGGCTTTGAAATCCTCAAATTTCTGTTTGAAAACTCTAAAATATATTTCATAACTAAATTAACATTTTAAATGTTATCAAATGTAATATTTGTTTGGAAAAATATATAACTACCCAACATCACTACCATCAGGGAAATGCAAATAAAAACCAAATGATATCTCACCCTAGTTAAAATGACTATTATCAAAAAGATTAAAAAAATAACAAAAGCTGGTGAGGATGTGGGAAAAGGGGAATGGTAGCACATTGTTGGTGGAAATGTAAATTAGTGCAGCCACTATGGAAAACAGTACAGTGTTTCCTCAAAAAAACTAAAAGTTCTACCATATTATCCAATAAATCCACTACTGGGTTTATGTCCAAAAGAAAGGAAATCAGCATATCAAACACATACCTGCACTCCCATGTTTATTGCAGCACTATTCACAATAGCCAAGATACGGAATCAAACTCAGTGTCTATCCATGGACAAATGGATAAAGAGAATGTGATGTATATACAGCATAAAATATTATTGTCATAAAAAGAAATTCTTTCGTTTGCAGCAACATGGATGGAACCAGAGGACATTATGTTAAGTGAAATAAGCCAGGCACAGAAAACAAATATCACATGTTCTCACTCATATGTGGGAGCTAAAAAAGTTGAGCTCATGGAGGTAGAAAGTAGAATGGTGGTTACCAGAGGTTGGGAAGAGTAGGGTGGGTAGGAGTATGAAGAGAGGTTGGTCAATGGGTATAAAAATACAGTTAGATAGAAGGAATAAGTTCTAGCATTCAATAGCACAGCCGTGTGACTATAGTTAATAATTTATTGTATATTTCAAAATAGCTAGAAGACTTGGAATATTCCCAAAACAAAGAAATGGTAAGTGTTCAAGGTTATAGATAACATAATTACCCTGATTTGATCATTATACATTGTATGCATTTATCAAATATCACATGTACTTCATAAATATGTACATTATGTAGCAATAAAAAATACATATAACTCAAAATGTGATTTCACTCAATTAGACATATCCTTCATTAAAATTTGACAAATCATTCTTATTCAACTATATTCATGACCCTGGCTTACTGAACCTACAGATTTATTGCTGCTGTGTTATGAGGTACTGGTAGAGGTGGTGTTTTTAATCAATAAAACAGGGCAATAGCTCATGGCAATTCAAATTATTTTAATCTTTGCTACCATAAGCACATATTCTCAAGTTCAGAACACTTTTAAAACAATATTGTTTACCTAATATGCTTAATATCAAAAATGTGTTTTACTGAGATACATATATATAGACAACGTAAATATAGGTGTAAATGATGATATAGATTATAGATAGATATAGACAGATATACAGCAGGTCTTCAAATAACGTTTCGTTATAATGTTGATGAGAAAGAAATCACTTCCGGCCAGGGCCTCTGCCTATGTGGAGTTTGCACAATTTCCACATGTCTGCATGGGTTTTCTCTGGGTATTCTTGTTTCTTCCCATATGCCAAGATTCACATTATGTGAACTGGCATGTCTACATGGTCCCAGTGTGAGTGTGGGTGTGTGTGTGTGAGTGTCCCTGCCATAGGATGGCATCCTGTCCAGGGCTGGTTCCTGCATAGCACCCTGCACTGCTGGGATAGGCTCCAGCCACTCAAGACTCAACTGGAATAAGTGGGTTAGAAAATGAATGAATGAATAAATACAAATTATTGTCAAGCAAAAATGCATAAAGTCTATGATAATCATACAAATGTACAACAGTAAACTATGTGGCACTAAAGTACTCAGCAAGCCCACACTATGTGTTACTGTTTTTGAACCACATGGTGGTAGGAGGTACTCCTACAGTTTTGCTTTGCAAACATTTATTCCTTGATTTAGTCCACCACCACCACTATAACCATTGTCATTCACTGACTCACCAAAAATTGGATAAATTATTATCTTACTTGTTTTTATTAATCTTTCTTAAATGTATGTATAGGTCACATGTATTTCGATGTTTAATATTAGAAGTGTTGGCCGGGCGCGGTGGCTCACGCCTGTAATCCTAGCACTCTGGGAGGCCGAGGTGGGCGGATCGTTTGAGCTCAGGAGTTCGAGACCAGCCTGAGCAAGAGCGAGACCCCATCTCTACTAAAAATAGAAAGAAATTATATGGACAGCTAAAAAATATATATATATAGAAAAAATTAGCCGGGCATGGTGGTGCATGCCTGTAGTCCCAGCTACTCGGGAGGCTGAGACAGTAGGATCGCTTGAGCTCAGGAGTTTGAGGTTGCTGTGAGCTAGGCTGACGCCACGGCACTCACTCTAGCCTGGGCAACAGAGTGAGACTCTGTCTCAAAAAAAAAAAAAAATAATATTAGAAGTGTTGGGGTATTTATTTAAAATTTTGGTGACGTTTTCGTGACCAGAAATATACGCCTTAGGAACTTAACTCTTGTTGATATCAATTATCCCATGGGGAAATTGGTTTTGTTATATATCATTTTATTTAGAGTCACAGTTTCCAAGAACCTATCAGTGACTGTAAGTGAGGAGTTGACTGTATACTGGTGTTATACCAAATATATATAATATCATTTATTTGGTATAAAATCATATATTTTGCATAAAATCAGTAGGTAGATTTATCAGGAGATTTTTAGAATCTACCTATTGATTTTGTATCAAGGATATAGCACTATATATATAAACACATTTTTATATTATATGTATTAGATGAACAAACAATAATAAACCAATTTGTCTTAGATGTCTTCTAAACTTGAAAATATGAGTCATAGTAACAAAGATTAAAATAATTTGAAATGTAAAAATAAGCACCACATGTACTCACCGTCAAATTGGTATTAACTGATCAACACTTATGTGCACATATGGTAGTAACATTCATCAGGTGTCGGGCAGGTGGGGGGGGAGGAGGGAATGAGTATATTGACATCTAATGGGTGCAATGTGCACCATCTGGCGGATGGACACTCTTGAAGCTTTCACCTAGATGGGGCAAAGGCAATATATGTAACCTAAACATGTGTACCTCCGTCGTATGTTGAAATAAAAAAAAATCAAAATGTGAGAAAATATTGCCTCTTTCAAAAATGTTGAAAACATTCCTTTGGATAGAAATCATCCAAATGTTGTATTAAATTAATGAAAATTACTTCCTTATTTGTTCTGTGAATTCATTGAGTTTGTCACTTACTTACATTTTAATGGTTTTTTTGTTTTACTTTTAAGAAAATCGATGTTACCAATAAAAAAAGAATTTGAAATGTCCTGAACATTATTATAGATTCTAATAATCTGCTGATGTTACAAGAATTTTCTAAATCTCTGAAAAAGGATACTTAGATTTACTGGATTTGGCGGTCCAAGATCACTCTTCTTTGGTTTTCTATGCTGTCTTTACACACTATGGCAATTCGCTACTTCTACTTTCCACATCAGTCATTAGTATTTTCAGAATTCAGCAACTTCTGTGTACAGCATATTATTTTACTTAGGGTTTAAAAGATTCAAACAATAGTAAACATGGAGCTTGTACACTTCTAATTAAAAGATAGATTTTCATGAGAAATTCATTTGAAAACATTAAAAAGAGATAGAAAATTATCACAAAACTGCCCAAAGATGAATCTTCACAGAGTAACCTTCACAGGGCTGGTTTGAGAAGCACCACACATGGCTTAAAATAATTAGCATTAGTGCACATAGACACTAAAAGTTAGTATCATTTATTAAGCTTTTCCTATGCACAAGGTACTTTCCCAAACACTTTACACTCCCCCAAATCTATGATGTTTGTCCCCATTTTACAAAGAAACTGACACCCCAACTGGTAAATTTTCCCAAACTCAAATGGCTCAGGAATATGAATCCAAACGGTTTGGCTTAAGAGACAATGCTCCTCGTTGCTGTGCTCTAATGTCTGAAAAATAAGAACAATAATATTCATAATAACTATACAATGTGCCAGGCACTATTCCAAGTGTGTCATATGCATTAATCTTCATAGTGTGTACAATTATCCTATTTTATAAATGAAAAAGACAAAGCACCTAGAGCTTAAATAACTTGCCCAAGCTCACAGTTGGAGAGATGATTCTTTGAGATATTAATTTGTGTTTTTCCCTGGTGTTTTTCCTTCCTGTATTGTCTCTTGTGTTTTTCTCTTCCCCCTTTTCTCTAAGAAATCAGCCACCCTTAATGTGCCCTTACCTATTGGCTTGAATTTCATGTTGAAAGTAGAATAACCTGAGGGGGGCAGGTGGGGCTTCTTTGTTTGCTTGTTTGTTGCAAAAGGTAACTCCAATGAGGAGAGCATGCTAAGTAGCTCCTGAGGTAGTAAGGGAGCAAAAGCAAAAGACAAGAAGAGATGAGAGCCCGAGAGCTTTCCCGCAATTAGGAAAGTAACAGAGGACTGTGGGTTCCTTGAGAAGATAAAGCCATCCTTTCACTCCACTCAGGGGCCTCAGATGACAGGTACTCAGAGGGAAAGATATCGCCGTGTGTCACTGAGGCAGCAGGATGCGCAGCCCCGACAAATATACCCACCCGTTCCTCTGCACATCAGAGCCTCTCATATTCTAGGAATCATGGTAACTTGGACAATCAGTAGTGACAGACACGGTCTAAAGCATAGGCTTCCCTCCATTGTAGTCTCTACTTATGAACTATGGTAAACTGTCACATGATCAGGAGGGGAGAAAGGAAGACCCAATAATAACTGAGCTTGTGCTGCTTGCCATTTGAAATTAGATTTCATTTAGTCCTAAAAGAACATAATGTAATACGACTGGCACATCTGAGCTTCTGGAGGAGAATGCATCCCTGCTGCACTAATTTTCCAAAATGCTCATATTTATTCTCCCTAATACCATACCAAGAGAAGAGAGAGCATTTGAATTGTGGCCAGTCTTTTCAGGAAACCATTTTGTCAAAATACAAAATTCTTGCTTTTGAAGCTGAGAGTCATAAACAGTCCAGTACAAGGAATTCTAGACTTTAATCTGAAGCTGTAATTGTAAAACAGGATAGAGTTTTAATTTTAAATGACTACAGAAATAATAAAAATGTCTAAATGTTAGCTGTGTTATCTATAGGAACAAGCTCCTGTAAAAGCTGAAAAAAGTATTCTTTATAATTGCCTCCAATATACTTGAAATTGATCCATCTATAATTATCTTCTCTTTTTACCCTAAGCAAAAATATTTTCATGATTTTTAAAAAGCTAAAAGAGGAAGAAAAAAAAACCTTTGATATTGCTGTTTCTTGGTAGAGTTATTTAAAATTATGTACACTGTTTTTAAAATGATGGACGGATTATGCACACTATTAGAGCATAATGTATGGTAGAGATAAATGCTCCTTTGTTTTCCTGTTGAAGATTTTTCTCCATGACAAGGCACAGCTGTCAAAGCTTCAGCAGAACTCTGCTTTTTTGGCAGGGAAAACAATTACAATCTGAGGTTTGCTGACTCCTTTCCAAATATAGCTTCCTTTTCCACAGAGGTAGCTGACAGACTGTAGGAACTCTAACCAAACCGAACACCAAGAAGGTATGTTTTGTTGCTAGAAAATGTATGTCAACTCTGTCAAATTCTCCAGGTAGAAGCTCACAATCTCAGTTATTTAAAGAGATTCTTTGAAACTCATAATATATATATTTTTAAAGACCTAAGAGAGACAGTGGTTTTCATGATACTTATAGATCCATGAACAAATGTTTTATTATTTGCTCTGAGCAAAGACACACAATTCTAAGCTAAGATGATAAATTTCAATCTGAGGGACCAATTATGAAATATTTGAGGTACAATTTCTTGTCACAAATCATCAAAAGACTGAGGGCATTATGCTTGTGCGCGTCAAGTCTTTCTAAATATGTTTATTCAGTAATTTCTATTATGCTCTAAATTCCTGATATACTGAATTTACTTTCAAGATAAAAAGTTTAATTCTCATTTAGGTGATAGCTCCCCCTGCTCTGCAAAGTCAGCATCATGAATGCCTGAGGAGAGACAGTTCAGTATTCTCAAGTTGAGAGGTTTTGTAGAGTCCCTGTAGTAACCTGTTGCAATGATTTAGGAACATAGTTAGTAGGAAGTGACCAGAATAGTTGTGGCAATTAAAGGCATCTCAGTGAAGGCCTGATTGTCACTGCTATTGTTCATAAGCCAGGCCATGATGAGAAAGATGGTATACAGGATGTTTGCCTGTTTGGTTTTGGTTTAGTTTTAGTTTAGTTTTTGGGTTTTTGTTTGTTTGTTTGTTTTAAGTTACTTTGTTGGGTAAGGGTGAGATGGGATAGAAGGGAGATTTTAAAATTTTGCTAAAGATGAGTTCTCTATTACAAGCAGGCAGATAAAGGTATTCTCCACTCAGAAATTTGAATAGTCTGAGCTGTTCTCATATCCTGTTGAAACTTATGTTAGCTAATTGAATTTCTATGGCACCCATCTAAGAGTTTTTCATTCTGTGTAAAGCACACAAATTAGAAAGCTACATATGAAAATGCTGGCCTTTGGTAGTCTAGGAAATCCCAACAATTGGAGGAAGAATATATCTTATAATTTTTAACTTACATTATTTTTCCTGCTTGCCAAATTGGATTTGAGTTGGTTTATAAGAAAAAAATTTAATATATTTATTATAAAGCTATTAAAAAGTATATGTGTAAAATTCCAAGCCATTAAACATAGGTAGGAATTAACATGATAACCATGAAGCTAATGCAGCAATTATGACCCAGTGTTACATTTAACTCTGACCTTTCCCTGAAAACAAAGAAGAAATGGTGATATAATCAATTCTGTGTATTTTATTATTTTTTACACAGAAGCATTCTAGTCCTTTAATAAAGGAAATTTTTCTTTACATTAACTACTAAAATTCATTCCATAGAGTTTCTGCCATTTAGAATTCCAGGAATGGCATCATATACTATTAGTGACCATTATTATGAGATCAATAGGCAGTTGACTCATAAAAAGGTTTAAAAGACCCTTGTATCATTTAAATATATCAGGTATTTGCATTGAAAGAAAGAAGAGAGATATCAAAAGTGAATTTTATTATCTTCTTAGAATGCCATATAAAAGATGCTTATATTCACCCTCTGCAAGGAAGTAAATTATACCATGTGACTCTTTTGTGATTTCAGAAGAGAAGTGAAAGCAATGTCTGAGACTATCACAGGTCTACCATGCTTTTCTTTCACAAAAAAGTAATCACTTTTGAGTCACTTTATTGTGACCAGGGTAAACAACAAAAAAAAATCATTTAATAGTGTTGGATTGAACAGTGATTTGGAAAGTAATAAGTCATTGAACTCACAGTTTGTTCCAGTATATTATGAGGACCATAAACAATGTATATTATCATGAATATCTCACCTTACAAAAAGGGTAGGGTGAGGACACATGGCGATAAAATACTAGTTGTTTACTATATGAGAACTTCTCAGCTATCAAAAAAAATGACACACGAATGGATAAAAATAAAGAAGTTCCACACTATTTATAAAACAATGGTTTTAAATTTGGATACCTCACCAATCTTAGATGACACTTATCTATGGAGGCCTCAATATTAATTATGTCATGGCGGCTTTTATTTGCATCTTACGAAGCAAAATGGGAAAAGATATGAGCTACCAAGTCTTGCCTCCTCACTTACTGGCTGTAAGATCCTGGACAAGTTACTTAACCTCTCAGTTTCCTCATCTGTAAGATGAGGATAATAACTAACTAGCCCATAAAGTCACTATAAATATTAAATTAGATAATAGATATAAATCATGCAGCACATATTAGGTGCTCAATATGTTTTAGTTTTCTTGCCCTTTATTCCCCTAGATGGTTATTTTTTAAAAGCCTGGAAAATTCATTTTGAAGATATTCTGAGCTGTCATGACAGATAATAAATTATTTTGTGGTATTCTCACTGTATATAAAAATGTTTAAATACCTCCCTGTTATCATTTTTAAAATTTGGTGGATAAAGGAAGTTTTACTTAATAGATAAAACTATATAACTGGTTAACAATTTGGAAAACAAAATAAATGGAAGGCTCATCATATACCTCACATCAAAATAATTTTTATGGGACCCAACCATAAGAAAAATATCTATTAATGAAAAAATACTTATACAAATAAATGAAATAGAAGAAATTTTAATTGATATATCTGACTATAAAAATTGCCAAATTTTGTTGTAAAAAAATCATTAAAATAATTAAAATTAAGTAAGTTAAAAAAGAAGTATATATTGCAGCTCAATAGCTAACCTAAATATAAAAGCTCATATAAACTAATTATAAAAAATAAAACTATGTGAAAGACATAAACTGATGAAAAAGACAAAGTTCCTAGCCAGAATCCTTTTCCCTCTTCTTTCATCGAATATTACTGTGTATCTACCCTGCCTGTTCACAAATTTGTGCTTCAGGGAAAGCTGACTCTAGTCTCAAATTCAGGTTGGCTTCTGACTAGTTTGAGAACACCAAAGCCTGGTCCTGGCTCTTAGTGTTTATTTTTGGTCTAAGAGTGGTTGTCTGGCCATAATTTGGTCCAATCTGGAGAAGAGGACTTAAATTTCATCATATGGAACGGCCTTATCTATAATGTTTAATGTATTTTTAAGAGAAAGTGTTTATGAATTAACAGCAGAGTTGTCCCTCAGTATTCATGGGGGACTGGTTCCAGGAACTTTCACAGATACCAAAATTCATGCATGCTCAACTCTCTTATATACAATTGTGTGGTATTTGCGTATAATTTATGCACAGTTTCCCATATACTTTAAATCATCTCTAGACTATTTATAACAGCTAATACAATGTAAATGCTATGTACATAGTTGCTATACTGTGTTGTTTAGGGAATAATGACAAAGAAAAAAAATCTGTACATGTTCAATACAGACATGACTTTTGTTTTAATATTTTTGATCCACAATTGGTTGAATCCATGAAGGTAGAACCCGTGGATACAGAAGACTGACTGTATTTTAAATGTATACTTGTAAAACCATGATACGAACAGAGAAGAAAAGGAATATAAAATTTAAAAATGAACAAATTACAAAACTTTGTATTATACGACAAAAGTCAAATTCCAATTAGGTCCTATTACACAACATGTGCAGAACAGTTTTCAGGTAGTGGAAATATTTAAATGTAAAAATGTTGTTGTAGGAAGAATGGCCCCTAGAGATGTCCACACACTAATCCCTGGCTCCTGTGAATATGCTACATTACAGGGCAAAAGGGATTTTGCAGATGTAATTAAAGTTAAGTACCTTAAAACTGTGAGATTATTCTGGATTATCCAGGTGAACCCAATCTAATCACAGGAACCCATAAAAGCAGAGAACTTTCTCTGGAAGGAGACACATCACAGCAGGAGAATTCGGAGAGATCTGCAGCATGAGAGGAACACAACCTGCCGCTGCTTGAGGAAGGCCAAATAGAAAACATGAGAACGATTGCGTGGTGGGGCGGGGGGTCGTGTAGAAGCCAATGAAGGGCCCCCCATAGAAGCCCATCCAGGCCCCTGCTGACAACCAGCAAAGCCTCAGTCCTACAAGCACAAGAAACTGAACACAGCCAGCAACCTGAAGGAGCATGAACGTTAACTCATCCCCAGAGTCTTCAGAAAGGAAGCACCTCTGCCACACCTTGAATTCAGCCTTGCGAGATCCTAAGTAAATGAGCTAGCAGGGCCACGCTGTACCCGGACTTCTGATTTACAACCCTGTGAGATAATAAGTGATTATTGTTTAAAGCCACTAAATTTGTGATAATTTGTTATGGTAGCAAAGAAAACTACCACAAAGTTCTAAAATAAATGTAGTTGAACACTTAAAATGTTAGACTAGGAAAGGCATTTTTAATCATGACAACAGAGTCAGAATTCATAAAGTAAAAGATTGATACTTTTCATTTCATAAATATTTAGAATTTCTGAACAGAAAAAAAAGTACAAATTTGATGCTGGAACAAGAAACTATAAAAAAATTTACATTCTACCTGGTAAACGAGGTTGGTTCCTTTAATAGATAAAGACTTTTTACAAACAACTGCAACAAAAATAAACACATCTTTAGAAAAATGGAGAAAATGTATTAAAAATGAAATTTAAAGAAGGACTTCTTTTTTTTTTTTTATTTCAGGATATTATGGTTACATTTTATGTCTTTGCCTCACCCAAGCGAGGATTAGAGGCATGCCCTTCCCCTCTACAAAGCTCACCACGTCCATTAGTTGTGAGTTTACGGCCCCCCCACCCCACCAACCCCCTAATCCCTGGAGAATATTACTACCATGTGAGCACCATAGTGTTGATAATAAGTCAGTGCCAATTTGATGGCAATTACATGTGGAGCCTATTCTTCCAATCTTGTGATGCCTCACTTCGGATAATGTGCTCAAGCTCTATCCGGGAAAATATAAGAAGTGCTAGGTCACTGTCGTTTCTTATAATTGAGTAATATTCCATTGTATACATATACCAAATTTTAATAATCCACTCATGGATCGACAGGCACTTGGGTTGTTTCCACATCCTTGCAATAGTGAATTGTGCTGCCATAAACATTCGGGTGCAGATGTCTTTATTATAGAATGTCTTTTGCTCTTTGGGGTAGATGCCTAATACTGCAATTGCTGGATTGAATGGTATTTCTATTTTTAGCTCTTTGAGGTATCTCCAAATTCTTTTCCACAAAAGTTGCACTAATTTGCAGTCCCACCAGCAGTGTTAGAGGGTTCCTGTCTCTCCACATCCTCGCCAGCATTTGTTGTTTTGAGATTTTTTTTTGATAGGGGCCAATCCCACTTGGATTACGTGATACCTCATTGTGGTTTTGATTTACATTTCTCTAATGATTAGAGATGTTGAGCATTTTTTATATGTTTGCTGGCCATTATTCTGTCTTCTTTTGAAAAGTTTCTGTTCATGTCCTTTGCCTATTTGTTGATGAGGTTGCTGGATTTTTTCTTGTTGATTTTTTTAAGTTCTAGATAGATTCTTGTTATTAGCCCTTTATCGGATGTGTAGAGAGCAAATTTTTTCTCCTATTCTGTAGGCTGTCTATTCGCTCTAATGATAGTTTCCTTGGCTGTGCAAAAGCTTTTTAATTTGATCAGATCCCATTTATTTATTTTTGTTGCTGCTGTGATTGCTTTGGGGGTCTTTCTTCAAAAATTCTTTGCCTAGGCCAATATCTGAAAGGATCTTCTCAACATCTTCTTCTAGAATTCTTAAGGTTTCATGCCTTTGGTTTTAGTCTGTTATCCATCTTGAATTGATTTTTGTGAGAGGTGAGAAGTGGGGATCCAGTTTCAATCTTCTGCATGTGGATATCCAGTTTTCCCAGCACCGTTTATTGAAAAGAGATTTAAAGAAGGACTTCTTAAAAGTGCCCTTGCTAATAATAGAAAGTGGAAATTAAATGAAGATAAAATTTTTGATGTATCAGATTAGAAAAATTTTAACATTTTCTAATACTCATTCTTGGCATGGGTGTAAAAAAATAGGCATCCTCATATATTTCCAGTAGAAATGTTCTACATGGCAATTTAATTATATATATCAAATTTTTAATGAGTACACTTATTAACATATTGAATTCATGTTTAAATTTTCCTCTGAAGAACTAAATAAATATAACCAGGCATACAAAGATACGTATTTTTATACATATATGTATATGCAACTACAACATTGTTGATACTAAAATTAGAAAAATTTAAATGATAATAAATAAAATAAATTTTGTATAATAAAATATTAAAATAAATAAATAAAATATAATATAATAAATTATAATACATCCTTACAATGATATACCATGCAGACATTATAATGAAGATAGGGACCCATATATTACAGAGAATTTGAAGCTCTGAGTAGTGATTAAGAACTTGATATTAGTGGGCTTCTCACCCCACTATTTACTGGATTGTGGCCTTAAGTAATTTACTTATGTCCTGGAATTCATATTCTTTTTCAGTAAACTGCTGATAATACCTACCCAGGTTGTTGTGAAAGTTAAATGAAATACATATTTAAAATGCCTAGTTCAGAATCTGTTATATAAATATGCATCTGTCTAAAATTATGAGCTTTGTATTCTAAAAAAAATTTATACAGAGTTTGAAACTACTGATTAGAAGGTAAAACATTTTATAAATTAACCCCAGAGCTCAGATGTAAGTATATAAACCACTTTATGTAGCAGGATAATGATATGAATATTCATGCACAAACAACTGTGCTCCACCCCAACTGGGCAGCCACTCCAGGAGTGAAATGAACTAGCTGAAATAACGTGAAAAGAAATCACCATATAATTATGTGTTAAGCAACATAGTCACATGGAATTTTGGCAAGAGAATAAATTTCAGGCCGATATTTTCCAAAAAAGTATGTCTTTTCATGTCGCCATCGGACTTCTCTCCAGGTTTGAGCAGCCCAGGGTTTTAGTGCTTGGATTTTGCTACCCATCTATTGTGGGAGAAATATAACTGTATTTTCTGTGTCTTCCATTCTCAGACTATTCAGTTTATCACTGATAAAATTCCATTTAACTTAATTTTGAGAAAACTGAATGAGAAATTGTTTAAAAGATATATCCTTAGAAAGAAAGAATATAAACACTAGAAGAGATCATCTTCTTAAAATCACTGGTTATACAGACAAGGAGCCATGATACATAGAGACTCAGTGACTTACCCAAGTTCATGGCAAAGTGAGGCCAAGAACCCAGGTCTCTCAAATCTCTGCCAAATAATCCCCCTATTGAATCACTTTATCTCTTTAGTAGGACTTTGTTTTTTTTTTTTTAAGAGAAAGAAGGAGGAACCTCAGAGTTGTGCTGGATTACACCCAAGCTCTACTTAACTTGGTATTCTTTTTCTAAGAGGCAGGCTCTTCTTGAAGAGGGTTAACGTGTTTACCCCAATGTCAATCTTAAAGCTTAGATTTCTAATAAAGTTAAAGAAAAAAAAGTAGCAAACATTCCTAATTAAGTATGGAATTTCTGGAGCCTCCAACAAGGTTGAATTGCCTCCTCAGTTTGACTTAAGAAAAATCCCACCCCAGCTGCTCACTGGGTCTGCTAGATGCCTTCCATCTCTGCCATATTTTACCTTACCCATTAGTCTTACAGGCCCCAGCCACAGAGGACATGAGTCTCAGTGATTAATATTTCTGTCTATAACTTCTTCCTCTGTTTTTCCCAGCAGATCTAGGCAGAGTTCAAGATTAGGGTTATACAACAGAAAACACTTCTTTCTTCTTGAGATGGTGTTCAGGATGTATGAATCTGGATTATGCTTTTCCTGTAGAACCTCAAATCATTATCACAAAGATTAGAATCAATAGAAAAGAGAATTAGGACTCTAGGAGTTGTTACAGTAAGGCCTGTGTTTTAATTTAAAACTGCAGAATGGTGCTTTCACTATCTTCTCTGAATATATTTCTAGACAGTGATTTACTGGCAAATGTTTAGCAAGCGCTCTAAGAAAAAAAAAAGTCTTTATATATATAATACACAAATTTATTATAAATTTTACTGATATAAGGATCTGTATTATATAACTTATAACAAAATATGCAATACTGCTATGTATAAGTATATTCATATACGTAATTGATTCTCACAGAATATTTTCATTGGTTCTTGCCAAACTCTTGTATCAGCAGACAAACTTTGGTTGCAAGGAATGAACGAGTATAGTTCTGGCATGAATGTTGGTTGATATTTTTATTTGCATTAATAATTAGAATGAAAGTAAAACAAGGATATAGGTTGGAACTTCACTCATTCAACAACAACAACGTGAGCAAATTATGTGATAAATCAAATGATTTTCAAATACTGGCAGAATGTTTCCCGCTCTTGCTGTTTGCAGTGTAATGGCGACAGACATGCACACTTTTAAGTTTAATATACACTATTTCTCTTTTCTCTATCATTCTCTTAATTCTACACAATGAACAAAACAACAAATCAAGTCCTGATTTGTAGCATTTGCTGATTTCCATAATGTGAATACTCCTGCTGTGACTGGGTTCAAGCTATCAAAGTGATATCACTGAAAATGGAGTTGGGAAAAGATGTTCAGGAGCGCATCATTGCACAGTATTTCTACCATATAGATACAATAAATGTAAAGAACCTCAGGAGCTTAGATGATAGCAAAATGTCATAAAATAATTAAAAAGTGATGACTTTTGAATATTTATTACTTTTATTTTAATATAATTTAGTTTATATAATTTAATATTTAATAATGACTGTGCTATTAATAAAATTCCTGAATATTTAATAGTCATCGCTTATGGCCCGGTATAAGCTGGTTCTAACACACTACTGGTTCTAGGTACCAATTGTGTTACTCTTAGAGAAAGGTCTCAAACAGGCGTCAAGCTCTTTATAACCACAGAGATCAGAAATCCAGAATGAGTCTTACGGGGCTAGAATCAAGGTGCCTGCAGGGCTAGTTTCTTCCAGAGACTCCAGGGTACAGTTCATTTCCTTGACTTCTCTAGCTTCTAGAAGCCACCTGCATTTCTTGGCTTGGTGCCCCTTCCTCACATCATTTCAACCTCTTGTTCCCTTTGTCACGTTTCCTACTACTGACTCTGATCTTCCTGCCTCTCTCTTATAAAGACCCTTGTAAGTATATTAGGTCCAGATAATACAGGCTGCTATCCCTGTCTCAAGATCCTTAACTTAATCACATCTGCAAAGTGCTTTTTATCATGTAAGGTAACATATTCACAGGTTCTAGGGATTGAGACATAGACATCTCTGAGGGACCATCATTCAGCCTACCATACGCAACTGTAAGAAATTTTTAACAATCTATATAGAAAAAAATCTGCTAAATTTCTTGTCTCATTGAGGAAAAGAAAAATGTTGGTTAGTCTAAATCAAGTCCCTTCTGCAATAGAGTTTTAAATGACTGCAAAAATGAGTTTGGCTGCTTGAAGAGTTTTTTTATTATAATAATTTACAAATCTCATTAAGCTTTGTTATTGTTTTCTCAATTCTAAATGCACAGCTGTCACCAGAATGGCAAGCACAAGTTAGAGGGTGTGAAAAATCACTTCTTGGAAGACTTTCTAAGTCTTTTTTGATATTTATAATGGGATTTTTTTCTTGACTGAATCTTATATAATGATTAGGTGCCATAAATTGTTGTCTAGCTAACGGGAAAAAAGTGAAATATAAAGTTCAGATTCATTTTTCTAAATCAAAAAAGGAACTCTCCTAGATCACCCCGAAATAACTATTGTTTACCCAAACACACACACACAAGAACTACATTTAATCTTCAGATTTAAGATGCAAATTTAGAAAATACTCAGATCCTATTTCTCCCCTAATCACATTACAAATTGGTCTTTTGCTAATGAGTCATTTGGTCACTTAATGGCAATTGTAAAATTAAATTTAGCTATAAGAGCTACCATCAGTGCAACCATCTTTCACAAGTAAAGCACTCGGCTAAAATTATGACAATTTTATACGTGGCAATGATTATCAGCAGTTGCTCTAAATTTACAATCAATTACGAATCCAACTATAACTTTGAATGTAAGACGCTCAGTATCGGTTCTTCCTAACAGACATGATAGTAAGAAATATAAATGAAAATAGTGAAGAGTGACTTACAGACTCACAAGACTGGTTTTCTCTACCACTCAAACATCTTCCTCCTCATTTTATGGAAGCATTTATTAATAACATAATCTGAAAGATTACCAAAAACAGCCATTCTATAACTTAAGCTAACCACTATATGAACATAAACTGATTTGTTGTTATATATAAAAATATCGAATCGTTTCTGTAAACTCACATCAAGTAATTGAATTCTATGTGCCACAGACTAATTGGTTACAGAGGAAGTTCACCTAAAATTGTGCTATGTGTCAAGCAAAGCCCCATATGTAATTTGTTTTAAATACCATAAATTATACTCAAAAAATACTTATTATATTGATTTCATTTTTAATATATAGTTATACACTGCATAAAGACATTTTGGTCAACAATAAAATGCATATATGACAATGGTCCCCTAAGATTATAATGGAGCTGAAAAATTGCTGTTGCTTAGTGACACTGTATCCATCATAACATCATAGTGCAATGCATTACTCACACATTTGTAGTGATACTGGTGTAAATAAACCTGCTGCGATGCCAGGCATATAAAAATATAGCACATATAATTATGTACCGTACATAATACCACTATGTTACTGGTTACTGGTTTACGTATTTACTATATTATATTTTTTCTTATTATTTTATAGTGTACTCCTTCTACTTGTACAAAAATTAACTGTAAATCAGCCTCAGGCAGATCTTTCAGGAGAAAGCATTGTAATCATAGGAGATGACAGCTCCTTGCATGTTATTGCCGCTGAAGACCTGCCAGTGGGACAAGATGTGGAGATGGAAGACAGTGATATTGATGATTCTGACCCTAGGTAGGCCTAGACTAATGTGTGTGCTTGTGTCTTAGTTTCTAAAAAAAATACAAAAAGTTAAAAAAATTAAATAGAAAAAGCTTACAAGATAAGGATATAAGGAAAGAAAATATTTTGTATAGCTGTACAATGTATTTGTGTTTTAAACTGCTATTACAAAAGAGTCAAAAAGTTAAAAAAAATTAAAGTTTATAATATAAAAAAGTTATAGTCAGGTAAGATTAATTATTGAAGAAAGAATGTTTTATAAATTTAATGTAGACTAAGGGTACACCTCTTTAATCACCTCTTTAAACACCTTATCTCCAAAGTTACATTCTGATGAACTAGGGATTAGGACTTCAATGTATGAATTTAGGGAAAACACAATTCAGCCCATAAGATACATGGCCAAAATCCCCATTAAGACTAAAAGAAATTTAGTCTTCTAGTCTCACAGAAGTTGTAAGTGCTGCCAGGACATAGCCCTCAGCTGTCAGACCATTTTAGGAATAGCCTTGCCTGGAAAGTCTCCTTCCCCAAGGCCACATCCTCTTTTCAAAGTAGTTCATATCCAAAAACTGATCAATACAATACTGCAAGGCCAAGCACAGTGGCTCACGCCTGTAATCCTAGCACTCTGGGAGGCCGAGGCTGGTGGATTGTTTGAGCTCAGGAGTTTGAGACCAGCCTGAGAAAGAGCAAGACCCTGTCTCTACTAAAAATTATATATATATATACATATATGGATATATATATATATATGTCTTTTTTATAGAATGACTTTTGTTCCTCTGGGTAGATGCCCAATAATGGGATTGCTGGATCGAATGATAGGTCTACTTGAATCTGTTTAAGGTATCTCCATATTGCTTTCCATAGGGGTTGCACTAGTTTGCAGTCCCACCAGCAGTGTATGAGTATTCCTGTCTCTCCACATCCACGTCAACATGTGTTGTTTGGGGAGTTTTTGATAAAGGCCATTCTCACTGGAGTTAAGTGATATCTCATTGTGGTTTTGATTTGCATTTCCCTGATGATTAGGGATGTTGAGCATTTTTTCATATGTTTGTTAGCCATTCTTATATCTTCTTTTGAAAAATTTCTATTCATGTCGTTTGCCCACTTTTTGATAGGGTTGTTTGATTTTTTCTTACTGATTTTCCTGTGTTCTAAATAGATTCTTGTTATCAGTCCTTTATCTGATGTGTAGTATGTGAAGATTTTTTCCCATTCTGTAGATTGTCTGTTTATAGCAGCACAATTCACAATTGCAAAGATGTGGAAGCAACCCAAATGCCCATCAATTCATGAGTGGATTAGTAAATTGTGGTATATGTATACCATGGAGTATTACTAAGCTATAAGAAATAACAGTGATATGGAGTCCCTTTTGTTCTCCTGGATAGAGTTGGAACCCATTCTATTAAGTGAAGTATCCCAAGAATGGAAAAACAAGCACCACATGTACTCACCAGCAAATTGGTTTCCCTGATCATCACCTAAGTGCACATTTGGGAATAACACCAATTGGGTATCGGACTGAGGTGGGGGGTGGGGAGAGGGGATGGGGGTATAACTACATGATGAGTGCAATGCGCACTGTCTGGGGAATGGACACGCTTGAAGTTCTGACTCGGGGGGGATGGGCGGGACATGGGCAGTGTATGTGGCCTGAACTTTTGTACCCCCATGATGATAAGCTGAAATAAAATATATACATATATATGTATACATATATATATATACATATATATATATAAAGAAATTAGCTGGACAACTAAAATATATATAGAAAAAATTATCTGGGCATGGTGGCACATGTCTGTAGTCCCAGCTACTCGGGAGGCTGAGGCAGGAGGATTGCTTGGGCCCAGGAGTTTGAGGTTGCTGTGAGCTAGGCAGACACCACAGCACTCTAGCCCGGGCAACAGAGTGAGACTCTGTCTCAAAAACATACAATACTGCAAAGGCCCACTTCCTTGCCTTAACCTGGGAGGAACTTGAAAACCCCTCCTATGGGGTCAACTGAGACTTCTGTTGCAAATGCATCACATATCAAACTCTCCCTCTGCCCAATCCTGCTTCCTTCCCTTTTATTGTTGGATTTCAGGAGTACTCCCTCATGCATTTTCTACACGCTAATTTCCATCTCTGAATCTGCTTCCTAGGGGACCCAACCTGTGTCTCTTCTGAAGGAGAATCCTGATTACACTGAAAAAAATAAGTAGAGGCAAATCTGGTTAGTCTATTATATTATTTATAAGATCACAGAAAATGATGTTCTACAAAAGATATGGAAATGGGATGGAGTGTTTGGGTTTCTTTAAAATAATAGTACTTTTCATAAATTATTTATCATAAGTAAGGAATTTCAGTCCCTTATGAGCTGTTTGCATAAGTTATTACATTTAGATATTCTCTAAGAGATGATGTTTATTTAAACTGTCACTAAAGTATAAAGTTTTGGCTTTCAATAAATTTTCCCCCAGGTGTGAGAGGAATATATGGTGCTTAATAGAACATGAATAAAACAATGAAACTGCCTAAAGATGCAAAAATTCTGGTCTGGTCAACTTTTTCCAAAGGGGCAAATGTGGCTGCATATTCTCACCTTGGTTGCTGGTAGATGCTTGTGAGTATACAACATTCCTGTTGTTGCCCATGGACACTTATTGAAACTGAATTTCTAAAGCACTAAAGTCAAAAGCTTTCTCTCCAGGCCAGAATGAAGAACCCAGCACTATTAAACAGATAGTATAAGGGAACTGACTGGTAAACAGTTCGCCAGAAACCCCTTCCCTCTAGAACACAACTGAGCCTCTAAGTCAACACAAGCATATTTCTCCCTTTAGTTACAGAGTATACTCCAGAAACAGCCAACTCCTCAATCCTATTCCACTTCTCAGATTATGAGCAACTACTATACATATTTAACCATGATATTATGATATTTTGCCACCACGGTTTTTGTTATTGTGAATTTATCCAAATCATAGTTTGATTTTCAATATGACCTATAAGAAAATAATATAATTAGGTAGCTTTGCTAGTTCACTTTGTGGCTTAGTGGTTGAAATTAGATAGCTTCTGTCATGAGAGATATTCATGCTATTAACAAATCCCTCTATATCCAGTGTCACCACAACCCACACAAATACTCACAAATATATGCACTCACACACAAATGGGTTAGCAAAAAAAAAAAAAGAAAGAAAGAAAGAAAAGAAAAGAAAACACCTTAGGGGTGAGAATAGATCAGCACTGAGTTTTTAATGAATTAGCTAAAATTTCCTACACTTGATTTCCTGTTAGATAAAGTACTTTAATGAATGTGGTCATGTGTTCTATTCTTGGAGTTACACATCATTGTTAATAGATGGACTTACAGAGGAGGAAGAAAATCTTTCCAGTACATGTGATTTATGAGTAAACCTTGCATAGTGTTATTAGTAAATCTGCCACTCAAGTCTCCGGAAATAATCACTTAAAATATCAGGCACAGAAAATATATGCACAGAGAATGCTGTCACATTGAGGTCAAATATCTAGAATCTATACACTGCCAATGCTTCTCAAACCAACTTATGGTGAAAGACCAGTTTTTTGTTCTTATTTCCAATTTATTTTTTTATATTAGGGGTGGACTGATAGTTTTGGTTCATATCATATTCAAGTGGATAAGCCTCCAAAGATACATGGTGTTTTGACAATGTCAAATTTCTATATTTCTATTCATTGACTCAGTTTTTCTGCTTATATTACTACAGACTGGTAACAAGCAGTTTGTGAAGCTGCACAAGTCTTTGGTCAACACTTTGAATAGCATAGCTCTCTGTGGAATCTGTGGGCCACTGAAAGGAAGATATAAACCTCACAGCATATGATCTCTAACTTACTGCAGAACAAAATGAAAAAAATATAAAAACAAATGATCTGGCCGGGCGCGGTGGCTCATGCCTGTAATCCTAGCACTCTGGGAGGCCGAGGTGGGCGGATCGTTTGAGCTCAGGAGTTCGAGACCAGCCTGAGCAAGAGCGAGACCCCATCTCTACTAAAAATAGAAAGAAATTATATGGACAGCTAAAAATATATATAGAAAAAATTAGCCGGGCATGGTGGTGCATGCCTGTAGTCCCAGCTACTCAGGAGGCTGAGACAGGAGGATTGCTTGAGCCCAGGAGTTTGAGGTTGCTGTGAGCTAGGCTGACGCCACGGCACTCACTCTAGCCTGGGCAACAGAGTGAGACTCTGTCTCAAAAAAAAAAAAAAACAAAAAACAAAAAAAAACAAATGATCTTATATGAGCTCAAATGCTTAAAATTTATCTCCCTAATATTACCAAAGATTAACATGACAATCCACACTTACTTCTAATTTATTTTTTTAGTAATACATCTCAAGTGTGTATAGGGACATAAATATTTAATAATAAAAAATTCATTTTCTAAAATCCATATCTTTTTAAAATTCTGAGAGAATTTTGATAGGTCAGTGTTAGCTCAGTATTTGGGGCATATTATGTGTTCTAACTTCTGTTCTAGAGATTGCACTTGCTTAGCTTGTTATAGAGAAGTTCCCTATTTAGAATCCCATCCAGACAAATATCAGATGAGGGATATTAGTTACTAGAAGAAAAGTCCCAAGGCCCCTAGTGCGCCTGTGAGCATAGTTCCCATAGTGACACTACGAGTATAAAGTAGGCCAATTTAAACTGTGTTGGTGCACTAGAAATGATCAGTTCCCACTGACTTCTGTGAGAAAAGGCTTTATTGCTGTTCTGCAGAAGTACATAAATCATCAGGTTAAACTTGCAGGCAGGGCCATGCATTTGTTGTGCTACGCACAGGTTTAGACAAGCAACTTGAGTTTTCACAATGTCACGTATCACATCACATGAATTAGTGAAGTATTCTTGTGATATAGATCATCTTTCTAATTGAAGAAAGAAAATAACTTTTCTGGCTGACTAGTTCATATGATTAAAGTCAACAAGCAGCTCTTTCAAACAGTGTGTCAGTTGACTAGTCAATACAAAGTGTCATGCATTTCATTAGGATCAGTTTTGACCCTCAAATATCTTGGAATGACAAATCATAATTCCAAATCTTTCCTCAACAACCAAATAAAATAAATTATAGCCAATCAATGTGTTTTGATGGCACAATCTACAGGCTGACAAGTCTGAAGGAGAGTAAGAAAATATTGGAATGAAATAGCCAAAAGTCATACTCTATATGGAATTGGTTTTAATGGGAAATCTTGTAGAGAATATATAATTAATGTGCGTAGTTAAAGGAGAGCTACACACAATATATGCTCAGCTAAAATTAAAGTTTCAGAGAGGACCACAAAAGAATCAGAAATCAAATAACAATATGGCAATAGTAAGTCCTTACCTATCAACAATAACATTGAATGTGCATAAACTAAACTCTGGAATCAAAAAACATAGAGTGGCTGAATGGATTAAAAAAAATATGCAACTATATGTTATCTGCAAGAAACCCACTTCACCTATAACAATACATATAGACTGAAGACAAAGGAATGGAAAAAGATATTCCATGCAAACAGAAATCAAAAAAGAGCAGGAGTAGCTACACTCCTATCAGATAGAGTAGATTTAAAGACAAAAACTATAAAAAGAGACAAAGAAGGTCATTATATAATTATAAAGAGGTCAATTCAGCAAGAGGATATAACAATTCTAAATATATATGTACCCAACACTGGAGCACCCAGATATATAAAGCAAATATTACCAGAGCTAAAGAGAGAGAGAGATCCCAATAAAATAATTGTTGGACACCATAACACTCTACTTTCAGCATTGGACAGATCATCCAGACAAAAAATTAACAAAGAAATATTGGACTTAACCTACACTATAGACCAAATGGACCTAAAAGATACTTACAGAATGTTTCATACAGCAGCTACAGAATACATGTTCTTTTCCTCAGCTCGTGGAACATTCTCAAGGACAGACCATATGTTAGGCCACAACACAAGTATTAAAAAATTCAAAAAAGTGAAATCATACCAAGTATTTTCTCTGACTATAATGGAATAAAACTAGAAATCAGTAACAAGAGAAATAATGGAAACTACACAAACACGTGGAAATTAAACAATACATATGTTCCTAAATGACCAGTGGGTCAATGATGAGAAGGAAATTTAAAAATTTCTTGAAACAAATAAAAATGAAAACACAGCATATCAAAACCTAGGGGATACAGAAAAAGTGGTAATAAGAGGAAAATATATAGCAATATGTGCCTACATCAAAAAAGTAGAAAGCTTCAAAAAAAAAAAAAAAACCTAACAACACATCTCAAAGAACTAGAAACACAAGAAAAAAATCAAACCCAAAATTAGTAGAAGAAATGAAATCATAAAGATAGAACAGAAATAAATGAAATTGAAAACCAAAAAAAAAAAAATACAAAAGATCAACAAAATGAAAAGTTGGTTTTTGAAAAGATAAATAAAATTGACACAGCTTTAGCCAACCTAACTAACAAAAAAAAAAAGAAGACCCAAATAATAAAATCAGAGATTAAAAATGAGACATTACAAGAGATACTTCAGAAATCCAAAGTATCATTAGAGACTACTATGACCAACTATATGCCAACAAATTGGAAAGCCTAGAAGAAATAAATAAACTACTAGACACCAACAACCTACGAAGATTGAACCAGGAAGAAATATAAAACCTGAATGAACCAATGACAGTAATGAGACAGAAGCAATAATAAAAAGTCTCCCATCAAGGAAAAGCCTGGGACCCAACAGCTTCACTGCTGAATTTTACCAAGCCTTCAAAGAAGAACTAATATCAATCCTACTTAAAGTATTCCAAAAAATTGAGAATGAGGAAATACTCTCAAACTCTTTCTACAAAGCCTGTATCACCCTGATACCAAACTCAGACAAAATAACTACAAAAAAACAAAACTATAGGCCAATATCTCTGATGAACATTGATGTAAATCGTCAACAAAATATTAGTGAACTGAATTCAACAGCACATTAAAATATTATTCATTATGATCAAGTGGGATTTTTCCCGGGGATACAAGGATGGTTCAATGTATATAAATCAATCAATGTGATACATCCTATCAACAGAACAAAGGACAAAAACCATATGATCATTTCAATTGATACTGAAAATAAAATTCAATAAAATTCAATATCCTTTCATGGTAAAAACTCTCAAAAAACTGGATACAGAAGGAACTTTCCTCAACATGATAAAAGTCATATATGACAGACCCATAGTTAGTATCATACTGAATAGGGAAAAAAAATGAAAGTCTTTCCTCTAAGATCTGGAACAAGACAAGGATGCCTACTTTCACCACTGTTATTCAACATAGTACTGGATGGTCTAGCTAGAGCAATCAGACAAGACAAAGAAATAAAGGGTATCCAAATTGCAAAGAAAGAAGTCAAATTATCCTTGTTTGTAGAAGATATAATCTTATGTCCAGAGAAACTTAAAGACTCCCCAAAAATCTATTAGAACTGATAAATGAATTCAATAAAGTTGTAGGATACAAAGTCAACATACAAAAATCAGTGCCATTTCTAAATGCCAACAATAAACAATGTGAAAAAGAAACCAAGAAAGTAATCCCATTTACAATAGCTACAAATGAAATAAAACACCTAGGAATAAACTTAACCAAGAAGTGAAAGATCTCTATGATAAAAACTATAAAAGATTGATGAAAGAAATTGAAGAAGACACAAATGGAAAGATATTCCATGTCCATAGATTAGAAGAATCAATATTGTTAAAATGTCCATACTACTCAAAGCAATCTACTGATTTGATGCAATCCCCATCAAAATACCAATAACATTCTTCACAGAAATAGAAAAAAAAAATCCTAAAATTTATATGGAATCACAAAAGACCCGGAATAGAAAAAGCCATCCTGAGCATAAAGAACAAAACACAAGGAATCACATTACCTGACTTCAAATTATACTACAGAGCTGTAGTAAACAAAATAGCATGGTATTGGTATAAAAACAGATGAATAGACCAATGGAACAGAATACAGAATCCAGAAATAAATCCACACATCTATAGTGAACTTATCTTTGGCAAAGGTACCAACAACATACAGTGGGGAAAGGACAATTTCTTCTATAAATGGTGCTGGGAAAACTGGATATTCATATGCCAAAGAATGAAAATAGACCCCTATCTCTCGTGTTATGCAAAAATCAAATTAAAATGCAATAATAACTCAAACCTAAGACCTCAAACTACAAAACTACTAAAAGAAAACTTTGGGGAAACCCTTCAGGACATTGGTCTGGGCAAGGATTTCTTGAGCAATACCCCCAAAGCATAGGCAACCAAAACAAAATTGGACAAATAGAATCACATCAACCTGAAAAGCTCCAGCACAGCAAAGGAAGCATTCAACAAAGTGAAAAGACAGCTCACAGAATGGGAGAAAATATTTGCAACTACTCATCTGATATGGGATTAATAACTAGATTGCAAAGAAGTTCCATCAACTCAATATGAAAAAGTTAAATACTCTGATTAAAAAATCAGCAAGGTATCTGAATATACATTTCTCAAAATAAGACATAAAAATGGCCAACAGGTATATGAAAAACTGCTGAACATCATTAGTCATCAGAGAACTACAAATCAAAACTGCAATGAGATATCATCTCACTCCAGTTAAAATGGCTTTTATCAAAAAGACAGGTAATAATAAATGCTGGAGAGGATGTGGAGGAAGGGGAACACTTGTACACTGTTGGTGGGAGTGTAAATTAGTGCAACCACTATGGAGAAGAGTATGAAGGTTCCTGAGAAAAATGAGAATAGAACTACAATATGATCCAGCAATTCCGCTGGTAGGTATATATCCAAAGGAGGGGAATTTAGTATATTGAAAAAAATATCTTCACTATCATGTATATTGCAGCACTATTCACAATACCCAAGATTTTGAAACAGCCTATGTGTCCATCAGTGGATGAATGGATAAAGATATTATGGTACACATACACAATGGATTATTATATAGCCACAAAAAAGATTGAAATCCTGCCATTTGCAACAACATGGATGGAACTGGAGAATATTAGGTTAGGTGAAATAAGCCAAGCACAGAAAGACACATTTTGCATGTTCTCACTTATATATGGGAGCTAAATGTTTTTAAAAAAATTGATCTCATGGAGACAGAGAGTAGAATGATGGTTACTATATGCTGGGAAAAGTAGCAGGGAGGGGGGGATAAAATGGAGATGGCTAATGGGTGCAAAAATATAGTTAGTTAGATAGAATCAACAATATTTGATAGCATAAGCAAGTGATTATAGTCAACAATAAGTTAGGGTATACTTTAAAACAACTAAAATAGTGGAATTGGAATGTTCATAACATAAAAAAAATGATAAATGCTTGAGGGATAGATACCCCATTTATCCTGATTTCATTAATTCACATTGCATGCCTGTATCAAAACATCACATGTACCCTATAAAGATATACCATTATTATATATCCATAATAATTAAAAATTTAGAAATTTTAAAAATAAAATAAAATGTTCAAAAGTGGTATTTCAGAATTGACTCTGTAAACAGTTTAAATTTTTGCTCTAACAATTTTTAAATAGTTTTGAAAATAACTTAAATTTGCATAAAATATACATACATGAGTGCGATGCACACCGTCTGGGGGATGGACATGCCTGAAGCTCTGACTCAGACGGGAGGAGGGGCAAGGGCAATATATGTACCCCCATAATATGCTGAAACGAAAAAAAAAATAGTACCAAATTAGGTACATAAAAAAAAAACAATGATCAAATACCAAAATTATAAAGCAAACTTGAGTGGCCTAATAAAAAGGCATATCCACAATTGAAACATTATGTAAATATAAATATATGAATATATAATATTTGGTGTGTTGAAAATATCATGAGAAGATTTTTGATACAATGTTATAAAGAAAAAGCATCATAAAAAATTTCTATCTATAGAATAATTTCGACAATGCAAAAAAAAAACTGGCATGAAATATACCAACTTGTTAATATTCTACAGGGGTAGAAATATGAACGGGTCAACATTATTTTCTTTTTTATTCCCCTGATATCCTACCCTCAGCAAATTACTTTGATAATTGGGGATGTGGTGGGTGTTAAACTTTATTCAAAACAATAAATGCAGAAATGATAAATAGGAAAAAATAGAAAGCTTAAAAACATGATTTTTTTAATTGGTTAGGAAATAAAAACTAAATGGATTATAATTTAAGAAAAGAAGCATCCAGCAATCCCACTACTAGGCATCTATTCAAAGGAAAAAAAAAGACATTCTGTAATAAAGACATCTCCACTCGAATGTTTATAGCAGCACAATTCACAGTTGCAAAGATGTGGAAACAACCCAAATGCCCATCAATACATGAGTGGATTAATAAAATGTGGTATATGTATACCATGGAATACTACGCAACTACAAAAAACAATGGTGATCTAGCACCTCTTATATTATCCTGGGTAGAGATTGAGCCCATCCTTCGAAGTGAAGTATCACAGGATGGAAAACTTGCACCACATGTACTCACCATCAAATTGGTACTAACTGACCAACACTAAGGTGCTTACACATGGTAGTAATATTCACTGAGTGCTGGTCAGATAGGAGGGGTGGAGCGGGTTGGGGGGCAAACCCACAGCTAATGGAAACGGGGCACACTGTATGGAGGAAGAACATGCTTATAGGTCTGGCTTGGGCAAGGCAAATTCATTTCATGTAACCAAAATGTTTATACTCCCATAATGTCCTGAATTAAAAAAAAAAAAAAAAAAAGGAAGAAAGAAAGAAAGCAAATTAAATAGGCAGTGCTATGTTTCAAAATGTAACAATGTCAAGCAAAGGAATCCAACTACCTATTTAACCAAGGTTCCAGTAGCTTTCACCTCTTCCCCTACATTGTTCTCCGAAGTCATAGGAGACTGTGAAGAAGTTTTCCTTTGAATATCTTTCCATGAAAAAGCACATTAATCATTTGGACTTCTAAATCTCTTATACTAATCAGCAAATTTGCTTTAGCAGCCTTCAAATTGGCTCAGTTAGACTTTCCAGGAGAGGGTCTACGGAACACATAATCCCTTTTCCCTTAGGTCTCCCGCAATTGGAAAAAGTCCTCACATTGTTTTTATGTTCATAGTTTAACTAAAGACAGACACATTAATAAATCTGAGTCGAAACTTACCTCTATCATTTAGATATATCCTCTGCTTTACAGCATATTCTTTTTCTTTTTTTTTTTTTTGAGACAGAGTGTCGCTTTGTTGCCCCGGCTAGAGTGAGTGCCGTGGCGTCAGCCTAGCTCACAGCAACCTCAAACTCCTGGGCTCAAGTGATCCTACTGCTTCAGCCTCCCGATTAGCTGGGACTACAGGCATGAGCCACCATGCCCGGCTAACTTTTTTCTATATATATTTTTAGTTGGCCAGATAATTTCTTTCTATTTTTAGTAGAGACGGGGTCTCGCTCTTGCTCAGGCTGGTCTCGAACTCCTGACCTCGAGCGATCCACCCGCCTCGGCCTCCCAGCGTGCTAGGATTACAGGCGTGAGCCACCGTGCCCGGCCTACAGCATATTCTTAAATGTGACATTGCAATTCTGGTTTCCAAAGAATGCTTAATATATGTTTAACAATATTCCCTTAGTCTCTGGAAATCCTATTCTTTGTATTTAGATTAACTTTCATAAAGCCAATTTATATAAATTCAATATATATTTATATTTAAAAAGACCAAATCATTGTAGTAAAACAGGTCTTATATTAATGGTCTGATATTGTCATAAGTAATACCTTGGCTAATGTTTGATGTGCTAATAATAGAAAAAATCTATATTAACAAACCCTAAAACACTATCTACATGTACCAGATGTTCTATTGAAGGTTATCTTAGTCTCCTACCAGAATCCTTTAGGATATTGAATATCAATTATTCTGGCAAAATTGTGATTATAGGAAATGAGAGAAAGAGTTATTCTGTCCTGGACACATTGAGCACGTACCATACCTCACTTAGTAGTGGTGATGTGTGTTCCCTGGTACTTATCTTTGAAGAGGAATCAGACTTTTAGTAGAAGATAATTTAAGCACTTGCTTCCCATTTAAGCACTAAAAACTATTTACATACAGGATGGTTATTTATCATTAGACTATCCCTGTAGAGCTATAGAATGACTCCACTTTGACAAGGAAAATGTTAGCCTAAAGTAGCAGTGTCTATAAGAAAAATAAAATCCAGAATAAATTAAAGTAAAATTTCCTGCCTGTTAGTTTCATAAAGAAAAAAATTGAAAGATTTATAAGAAACGTTATTACTCAGAATTATTGATTTCTGGGACAAGAAATGAACAAGAAATTTTATGGCAGAAAAGTGTTATAATAGTTTTATATAATATATATAAATATATATAATATATTTAATGTAGTTTGTTGATTTAAACAAATACCAATATCAATTTTTTTTATGAATTCTAATAACCTTCACAAAATATAATTTTTATTAGCACATACATATATTTAATTTTTGCTATTTCTTAATATATAATGTTCAAAACTCCTGTAGGTATTCAGAATAAAATTTTTACTGAGTTAAATTTGGCAAGTTACCAAATCAATTATATCATGAATGCAAATTGGTAGTAATAAAACTTACCAAGTTATACATGTTTTAAAGGCAATTACCTTCATGTACACATAATAATCAATGCACTTTGTTCTTCATAAAATTGTAAAGAATGCTGGGCATGGTGGCTCACATCTGTAGTCCCAGCCACCCAGGAGGCTGAGGCAGAAGGACTGTTTGAGCCCAAAAGTTCTAGGCTACAGTGAGCTATGCTCAGGCCACTACCTTCCAGCCTGGGTGACAGAGTGAGACCCTATCTCTAAAAAAAATAAATAAATAAGGAATCATGTAATCAAATGGTTCTCATATTTTTCTCAAACATACTGTCATTAATTATTTTTTACTTTATCAATAATTATTTGTTGTATATAAGATACTATCAGACATTATAAAATGTTCCAAAATAAATGTTTCTTCTTATTTTTATTTTCTGGAGGTTTGTGTTACTATTATTGGACTTTTGTCTTGTTTTTACCATGTGGTCAATAATACAGTGTGAAGTTTGGAGTTGTAAATTTGTCCTAACCCCTTCATTTAAGTTAAGCAGTAATGTAATGTCATTTGTAAAGGTTACTATTTTAAGAACTAGGAAATCTTGCATCAGTCTATAGTAACCCTTTCATTTTAATCAAGCACTATTCTCATTTTACTGTGAAGTGGTTTTAATAGTCTACGTTATATCAAATGGCAAATTGATAACAAATTTATGATTCTTTTATTCAATATGACTATATCTTCAAATGTTTGGCCTCAATTTTTTTTTCTGATCCAACAGTGTCTATAACTTTTACATAGTGCCATTTTTTTCCCCAAACAATTAAAAATGTTTTAGAAATCAAAACTTATTTGAACCCAACAAATACCATAGCTATAAAAAGTTAGACAGAGAAATCAAGAATGCATCAGTCATAGTACCAAAGACAGGACTGGGAGAGACCTGTGGATCATTCAGTCTAATCCACTGTGAAATGATTTTCTTTTACATTAAATGTATGCTTGCATACTAACAATGCTATCTGAGAGTATGCTCCATAATCAGTCTGACATAAACCAAGTTAAATCATCTTTCTTAGATATTTTTATCCCTTCATCATGATAATGTGTTTCTAGAACATAGTTTCCTTTTCTACAATTGTATTTTTAACTTGGGAAAGCAGCATGATGTAACTGATGTTCATAGACTCTGGAATAGATCTAGGTTTAAATTTCAGTTCAGCTAGTCACTGACTGTTTAGCCTCAGTAATTTATTAATTCATTCATTGATTCACTGCACCCATAGTTACTAAAAACATGCACATTCCAGGCACTGTTCTAAGTTTTGAGGTATAGCAATAATAAAAAGGGCAGAGTGCCTGCTCTATTAAAATCTGAATTCTAATGACCTAATCCACTCTCAGATGTAGGAAATGAGAAAATATCAACCTAAGGGTTGGTACAAAGATCAAACATGTCAGCATATTTTAATGTGAATATGGTAAATATGCTACATATGGTCTCCCAGGCTTCAGTTCCTAGCCAGCTTCCTTACCCAGCCCCGGTGCTCTTCTTAATCATTTTCAGGCTGGGAGACAAATGTACACTGGGAATAATCCATGGAAGAAGCATCTCATCCCACCAAAACCCAGTAGCCAACTGGTGACCCAATCAAGTCCAGTGTTTTCCATGAGATTTCCCAGGTCAGGAGGCAAGTTCAGGTCACCAATTACCCCTCCAAAATAGAGGGAGCATATGGCCTTGTCCATCTCCAGCATCTAAATGGCAACCCAGCTAAGCCTTCATGATCTTCTTAAGGTTACTCTAGGCCAGGAGGCAAGCCCAAGTCCATGCATATCTGTGAAGCATAGCCCTTGACACTGCACACCTTGAGTGGCTAAGTAGAAACCTCGGAGACAGCCCAAAACACAGCCCTGCCCAACTACATGTTCCAAATGACAGTACTACCCTGTCAGAGAAGGCAACCTTCAACTCTGCCTGATCAGAAGTGATTGCAGAGCCTATCCAACAATTTTATCTGACTCCAGGGTCAAGCAAGTGGTCTCACAGGACTGTGGAACACACCTAATAGTTCTATTTGACCTCTGAGCACAGGCAGCAGTCCAACCCAGCTAGAGAATCTGACACCAATCTGCCTATCCAAAGTCATAACCAGCAAGCCAATCCAGATTCCTAAACTAGACAAAATAGTGAAGGTCTATCACCACCAGAGAACATTTGCAAAGGCTGATAGATGTGGTCATTTCCTGAAATACTCAGGCAGAAATGCAAAAAGACAAGGATTATGAAAAATCAGAGAAATAGACCACCACTGAAAGAAATTAAGTTTCAATAATGGACCCTGAAGAAATGGAGATCTATGAAATGACTGACAAAGAATTCAGAATAATCCTCTTAAGAAGTTGAGGGAACTATTAGAAAATGTGGAGAGAAAATTAATATTTGGAAAACAATTCATAAGTAATAAGATGTTTCATATAAGCCTCATGGTAACCACAAAACAAAACACTATAGGGGTAGTACAAAAAATATATTTAATAAAAGGATTCAAAACATACCAACACAAAAAAACATCAAAACACAAAGGAAAACAGAAAGAGAGAAAGAAAGAAACAAAGATCTACAAAAACACCAGAAAACAAATTACAAAATGACCACAACAAGACCTTACCTATATTTATATTTACCTTGAATATGAGAAATGAGAAGTTTGACAAAGAAATAGAACTGATAACAAATGAAATCCTAGGGATAAAGAATAGAATAACTCAACTGAAAACTGCAATAAAAAAGCTTCAATAGCAAACTTGACCAAGAAGAAGAAAGAACCAGTGAGCTCAAAGATAGAACATACTAAATTATCCAAGCAAAGGAGCAAAAATAAAAAAGAATAAAAAAAGACCTATGGGAATTTTGGGACATAATCCTTTGAATAATATGAGTTCCAGAAGAATAAAAGAGAGAATCAGGCCCAGAAAGCATATGTAAGAAAATAATAGCACTTTGGGAGGCCAAGGCAGGAGGGTTGCTTGAGGTCAGGAATTTGAGACCAGCCTGAGCAAGAGTGAGACCCAGTCTCTACAAAAAATAGAAAAATTAGTCAGGCATGGTGGCACATGCCTGTAATCCCAGCTACTTGGGCAGCTAAGGCAGAAGGATAGCATGAGCTCAGGAGTTTGAGGTTGCAGTGAGTTATGATGATGCCACTGCATTCCAGCCAGAGTGAAAGAGTGAGACTCTATTGAAAGGGGAGGGGAAGGGAAGGGAGGAGAAGGGAAGAGGAGGAGAGGGGAGGGGATGGGAGGGGAGGGGGAAAAATAGTAGCTGAAAATTTTCCAAATATGGAGACAGATGCCAACATTTAGGTAAAGGAAGCCCAGATGTCTCCAATTAAATTTAACCCAAAAGGAGTTCATGAAGACACATAATAGTTAAATTATCAAAAATCAAATAAAAGAATACTGAGAACAGCAAAAGATAAGAAACATGAAAAGGGCCGGGCACGGTGGCTCATGCCTGTAATCACTCTGGGAGGCCGAGGCGGGGGGATCGTTTGAGCTCAGGAGTTTGAGACCAGCCTAAGCAAGAGCGAGACCCCATCTCTACTAAAAAAATAGAAATTATATGGACAACTAAAAATATATATATATAAAATTACCCAGGCATGGTGGTGCATGCCTGTAGTCCCAGCTACTCGGGAGGCTGAGGCAGGAGGATTGCTTGAGCCCAGGAGTTTGAGGTTGCTGTGAGCTAGGCGGGAGGCTGAGGCAGGAGGATTGCTTGAGCCCAGGAGTTTGAGGTTGCTGTGAGCTAGGCTGATAACACGGCACTCTAGCCTGGGAAACAGTGTGAGACTCTGTCTCAAAAAAAAGAAAGAAAGAAAGAAAAGAAATATGAAAAGCAAGAAAGTCCAATATGACTATCAGCTATTTCTCAGCAAAACCTCATCAGGCCAGGAGTGAGTGAGATGATATATTCAAAATGCTCAAAAAAGAAGGAAATAACAAACAAGAATACTGAGCAAATCTGTCTAGAAATGAGAGACAAATAAAAACATTCCCAGATAAACAAAAACTAAGGAAATTCATCATTGCTAGGCCTGCTTTACAAGAATTGCTAAAGGGTGTACTTTAAGATGAAATGAAAGGTTGCTAATTAATAACTGAAATCATAGGAAAATAGAAAACTCAATGGTATAATGAGTACATACTCATATTTAGAATTTCTCTAATACTGTAATGGTGATATATAAAGCAATTTTATCTCTACTATAAAGGTTAAAAGACAAAATTATCAAAAATAACTATACCAACAATAATTTGCTCCTGGCTACAAATTACAAATGTAAATTTTGAGATGAAAATCATAAAAAGTCATAGGGAGGTAGTGACAGTATAGAGGTTTTGTATGTGATTAAGTTGCTATCAGTCCAAAATAGTCTGTAATAACGATAAGATATTTTATTCAAGCCTCATGATAGCTACAAAACAAAATATTATAGGAGTAGCACAAAATATTTTTTAATAAAAGGATTCAAAGCATACCACCACAGAAGACCATCAAAATACAAAGGAAGACAGCAAGAAAGGCAAAAAGAAACAAAGAGCCCACACAAACACCAGAAAACAAATTACAAAATGTAAGTAGCAAGTCCTTACCTATATTTATATTTACCTTGAATATAAATAAATTAAATTTTCTGATCAAAATACATCCAGTGATTGAATGGACTGAAAAAAAAAAAAAAAGATCCAACCACATGCTGCCTACAAGAGACTCACTTTACTAGTAAGTACAGATATAGACTGAAAGTGAAGTGATAGAAAAAGATATTCCACACATATGGAAACAGAAGGGGGGAGGGGTAGTTATATTTATATCAAACACAATAGACTTTAAGTCTAAAACTATAAAAGAGACAAAGAAGGTCATAATATGATAAAAAGGTCAATTCACCAAGTGGATATAACAATTGTAAATATACTTGCATCCAACATTGGAAATATCTAACTACTTAATGCAATTGTTAAATGATGTGAAGGGAGAGATACACTGTAATACAATAATTGTAAGGGATTACTGTATCCCACTTTCAACAATAGATAGATCATTAAGACAGAAAATCCACAAGGAAATACTGGATTCGAACCACACTTTAGACCAAATGGACCTAACAGAGTTATACAGAACATTCCATCCAACAGTACACATTTTTCTCAAGTGCACACCCAACATTCTCAGGACAGACCTTATGTTAGGCCACAAAACAAGTCTTAACAAATTCAGCAGGACTGAAATCATGTCAACTATCTTTTCCAATCCCAATGGCATGAAACTAGAAATCAATAACAGGAAAAATCTTGCAAATTACACAAATATGTGGAAATTAAACAACTTTCTTTTAAATAGCCAGTGGTTCACAGAATAAATTTAAAAACCTCTGGAGACAAATGAAAAATGGAAACACAGCATACCAAAACTTTTTTTTTCCCCTTTGTCTCATTGTTAAAGGCTGTCTCTGTATCAAGAACAAGCCTTAGGTGTAAACATAATGTCTTCTGAAGTCTTTTCTGAGCCTGTGCTTCCCTGGGCATGTGAGGTGACTTTGTAATTTCCCCCATATATGCAGTTGCTTTTAATTGTCTTAGTCTTTAATGTCTGGCTCCCAAAAAGAAAAATAAAAGAGAAATTGAGGGGGAGTAAAAGAAGGCACTAGTCTTTTAAATTCCCCAGAAGTCACTTCAGCCAAAGGAGTAAGGTCTTTCAACAATAAAGAGAGGTGCAACAGCAATGACTGCCACCTCTGTGGCTATACCTCCATAATCAAAGCCACATCCGCAGTCAAGACACAGATTGCCAATATTTGTAGGACAGGGTCTTTGCTGACCATACTGACTCCTGAAAGCTGTGTGCAAATTGCTCCAGGAGTACATGGACAGCTGTCTGCAACAGGGCTAAGTGTGTAGGATGGGTAGCTACCAATGAGTTAAGAGCTGACATTTAACAAAGCCCACCATAATTTACTGTCCAAGCCTCCTACTAGAAGTTGTAAGCCTTCAATAAACTTTAGAGTTCCAAAATGGTTACGTCCAACAGATTTTCTCAATGCAATTGCTGTCTGAGTGGGGAGACATATTTCTTGTGCTTTCTACTCTGCCATCTCTTCCCAGAATCCCCTTTAGGTTTTACTATCCACTTTATGGATGAAAAAATGAAGTCTCAGATATGGAAATCTGATAATCAATCCAGACAAATGATACTTTTGGTCATTTCCCCAGTAAAAGTTATCAGTGTTCCATTTGACACTTACAAAAGACAAAGATGTAGGTAGATGAATAAGCCAGTTACATCAATATTCATAAGAAAAAGTCAATTTTTTCCTATTTTAGAAATTTTATTCATTATTTAAGAAATGTGAGCGCTTCTCTTTGTTGCTCAAGTTCCAAGTTTTGATGTTCTTCATCAAGGATAGAACATGCTTAGCTCAAAAGCTAGACATATGTTACACTATAGAATTTAAAATGCTTTTATCATCAGTTAAGAATAACTGTCTAAGAAGAACTAGGCTTTGAAAATGTAAATGGACTTTAGTGATTTGTTTGTACAAATATTTTTACAAAATATTAAAAATAAGGATGAATATGGGTCCCTATTATATCCTGGAAAAGCTCTTGGTTAAATAAAAGTTTTCATGCTTGGCTTTTTCCTGATGTGAAATCTAATCAGAAGTTGCCTAAAATTTTAAAAACTAAATTTACCTCAAGAGATGTTTGAATTATCTAACACACACGCCCCAATCCTTAAAATCTCTAACCTTAATCATTACAGTGGAAGATCTCAGTAGGTTGCATCATGGCACAGACCATGCATTTGACCTTTGGTGCCTCAAAAAGATCAAGATATATGAGGTCTAACAATTTGCTTCACCTATGCACCTTTACCATCAAAACTATGGATGACTGCATCAGAAACCTGAGTTGGCCTGCTGTTCAGTGAAAACGCATTATGAATGAGTTTGTCAGTGGCTCAGAATGAAACATAAATCTCTAAACCTAAGGCAACTAATTCTGTATTTGTCTTATCCTCAATTAAAATTTTTAGAAGAGAATTTGGCTATGTTACAGTTGCTGCTGTATTCAATGATCTGCAATTTATTGAGACAAATACATTTTTAATTTATTTTCATAGTTGTCTCCTTTCATCTCACTGTGAATAAGTTTAATCACCAGGCTAAAAAAACTTTCTCAGTTTTACTCATTGTACCTGAAGTCCTTCCATCTGTTCTAGGCTTAAAAGACTCCAAGTGTATTCTATTATTCTATTCAAGGTCAGGACATGGAGCAGAATGATATACCTTAGGCATTCAATTAAAAAAATAAGAAGAAAAAAAATGCATATCACGTTTCTATTGTCAGATACCTTCAATGTGATGAAAACATATTATACACCAGTGAGCTTCAAAAGGTCACCAAATAGAAACAAACTTATTTCTCCTTTCTTCCCTGTTTAACATGACATTGCAAGCTCACAACAGTAAGCCTCCAGCAAGGGCATTTTATCCATATAAACTTCCATTCATTCTTTTTTCATCATTCGTTCATTCATTCGTTCGTTCAAAAAAAATTCCAAACCGGAGGAAATAATCAGCAAATGAGTTCAGTAGGGAGAAGAAACACTACCATTTGAAATAATAGTTATAAACAGTCACCACTCAATGTTAACTGTCAGAAGTTAAACAAGAGCTTCCGCTCCACAAAAGATCAGCTGAACTTCATCATTATGTTTCTCCCCTTTCTGTGCCCTCAGGTCCCAGATTAATAAAAGACAAGGAATAACAGGACATTTCATGGGAGAGCCAGTTCTCACTTTCACTTTGCATATGAAAGCTTAGCCAAGAATGTTAGATGAGCATTTGAGGCTAGAGGTGGAAAGAATAGCTCAGGTCATACTTTTGAAGTGTTCCAAATGCTAAACCATCCTCAAACATTCTTTGATCTGACTTGGCTCAGAAGTTCCTTGTTCCCTCTTTCTATACTCAGTAGCATTTTTTCCCACACTGTTCTGTGAACTGTTCATCCAGCTCTTCTCAATACCTACTGGAAATGAAAGGAAGCAATTGACTTTTCCATAAGTCAAACTGCCATCTGTTAAAGATACTGCCTCCCCCTCTTCAAATCTCTTTAGAAAGTCAGTTTCCTGCTTCCTGGTTTCTTCCCAAGGCTCAACTGGAAGCACTAACTAAACTGTGAGGCTTAATAACTTCATTTTATAGGTTGCCAGGACAGAACAGAAAGAGAACAGGAAGTGAACAACTGCTTTCCCACACAGCAGGGAAGTGTACGGAGTCCACATCTGAAAAACTTTCCCCAGTCGCTGGACCATTCAGATCCAGCAAGAATAGTTTATAATCATCATAAGAACAATTGCCATTGTCATGTTCCAAACCAAGCATGACAGCACTACCCTTTGTTATAAATTCTCTGTTGGCGGCACTGTAACTGGGAAATCATCCTCTCTAAATTTCCTCCTTCACTGCAAACAGCGTCTGCAAACGGAGGGGCATCTGCCATAGCCAGCTCTTGCTGTAAAGGCAGCAGGATTCCCTCAGGGCAGGAAATATCATCATCAGACACAAAAGTGCCCTCAGAAGTGCCTTTGGCTTCTTTTCCACACTATAAAATCGTCTAACAACCCTAAAACCCTGCTTTTTTTCTTTTTTTTTCTTTTTTATTTTCCAAAACATTAAGGGAAAAAGGTAGCATTGTAATTGAGATTTCCAAATGGCATAAATATTAATATTTCACCGCAATAAGACGTCACAATTCATTTGCCTCATTTCATTCATTATAGCTATGAATGTCAATGCACTTCATTTTTTTTTAATTTTCAAAACAAATATTCAACTTATAAAATGTCTAAAGCCTGGTAATGACCTCCAAATGAATAAAAAGTTAAATGTGCTTGTAGCAGCAGTTCTGAGTATCCTATACATTTTGATTTTTCAACAAAACTCATTAAAATGGCCTGAGAGAAGGCATTCTGAATTAGTAAAATATTTAATATTGGCAGGCCGTTTCTAAAGAAATGCCTGCTCTGTTATTTTCAAGTAATAATGTGAGTAGAACTAAACCAATAGGAGATTGCCTAATGAAATTCCTGACTTTATTGAACAGATATGATTTCCCACCAGTACATCAATTATATAGAATGTAAATGTTTACTTCTAATGTGCTTAAGGGAGCTTACAAAATTTATTGACACTACCTATTCGACAAATACACAGTTAGAGATAGTATCAAGTTAAACTCCAGTATGGCGTCTATCAAGTAATTTTAAAAATCAGACTTAAAGTCAACGTCAACAAACCCTTTTCAACTCATATTAATTGTAAGGAACGGCATTAAGAACTGGAGATGAAAAGATATATGATATAAGCTTTGCCATAAAAGAGTTTACAATCTAATGGGGACATAAGACTTACAGAAAAGCACATCATCCATAGTATGGCAATAAACAATAAGTTCAATATAATTTCAGAAAAGAGCTCAGTAAATGAAAATGAGCAGGACAAGTATTCTAGGTAAGTAAACAAGGGTAGAAATGAGGATGTGCATGGCATGTTCAGAGCTTATTAGATTCTCAGTCTGGTTGAAATAGAAGTTTTAAAACACTAGACGATAACTTAAGGACATGTAGCAGAGAGCTTGATAACAAAGATATAACTATTCAAACTTCATCATAAGTGATGAAAAAGTTCAAAAAACACTAAGTAAGGATGCGAATGTTTAAAACAGTGTTTTCTAAAAATTTATTCTAATGATGAAGCAATTAGGTTAAAATAAGGGGCATTTTGTGGCATATATATATATATATATACACACTATATTTGAGGTGATATGTGTACAGATACCTAATTTATGTAAATTTGTGCATGTTTTTAGATCAAAATAGCTAAGGGTGAAGTCTCAAAACTTAATTTGAAAAGTAGAAATTAAGGGCAAATGTCTGAATAATTTTGCATAGCATTCAAACTGTGTTTTTTTAACTATTTACTTTGCTGTTATTGTTTTATATATTAATTCATTTATTTATAATTCAGCAATATTTTCTAAATTGATAGACTTTATTTCTTAGGGAAGTTTTAGATTTACAGAAAAAATGAACAGAAAATATATTCCTTCCACCTGCCCCAGCCCACACTTTCCCCTATTGTTAACATTTTGCATTGGTGTGATACATTTATTGCAGTTCATGAACCAATATTGATACATTATTATTAAC
Organism: Eulemur rufifrons; assembly: GCF_041146395.1. Taxonomy (NCBI): domain Eukaryota; kingdom Metazoa; phylum Chordata; class Mammalia; order Primates; family Lemuridae; genus Eulemur; species Eulemur rufifrons. Next base: position 42,608,375 of record NC_091000.1, on the reverse strand, counting down.
TAACATTCATAGTTTACTTTAGGATTTATTCTTTGTGTTGTATAGTTCTAGAGTTTTTTCAAATAGGTGATATCATGTATCTAACATTAGAGTATCATGCAGAATAGTTTCACTGCCCTAAAAATGCCCTGTGCTCCACCTAATTATTCCTCCCACTGCCCCCACCCCAGCCTGAACCTCTAGCACCACTGATCTTTTTACTGTCTGTATACTTTTGCCTCTTCCAGAATGTCAAGTATTTGGCATTATACAATATAGAGACTTTTCAGACTGCCTTCTTTCATATAATATGCATTTAAGATTCTTCCAAGTCTTTTCATGACTCACTAGTTCCTTTCTTTTTGTTATTGAATAATATTCTATTGTATGGAATACCATAGTTTGTTAATCTTTACATCTACTTTATATCTACCTCACATCTTAGTTGCTTCCAATTTGTCAATTATGAATAAAGCTGTTATAAATTATGAGTAAAGCTGTTATAAACATTTATGTGCAGGTTTTTGTGTAGACATACATTTTTAACTCATTTGTGTAAATATCCAGGAGCATGAATGATGGACAGTGTGGTACGACTATCTTTAGCTTTGAAAGAAATTGTCAAACTGTCTTCCAAAATGATCATACCATTTTACATTTTCACCAGCAATGAAAGAGAGTTCTTGTTGTTCCACATCCTCATCAACACTTGGTGGACGCTGTGAATGTTTGGGATTTTAGTCATTGCTGTAATAGGTGTATTGTGATGCCTTATTGTTGCTTTAATACTCAACTCCTAATTATATATAATGCTGAAAATTTTGTATGTGTTTATTTGCCATCTGTATATCTTCATCAGTGAATTGCCTATTCAGGTCTTTTTCTCCTTTCTTAATTGGATTATTTATTTCCTTATTGTTGAGTTTTAAGTTATTTGTATATTTTGAATGCAACTATTTTATCTGATATGTGTTTTGGAAATACTTTTTGCAACATAGGCCTGGCTTTTCATTATCATAACAGCGTCTGTTGTAGAGCAGAGGTGTTTTAATTTTCATGAAATCTAGATTATCGATATTTTCTTTCACAGATAGTGTTCACGGTGTTGTGTCTAAAAACTTATTGTGAAATTCATAGTCATTTAGATTTTCTCCTATGTTACCTTCCAGGATTTTTAATGGTTTTCCACCTCACATTTAAAAGGTAAGATCCATTTTGAGTTAGTTTCTGTGAAAGGTAAAATGTCAGTGTCTACACTCATTTTTTTGACATGTCCAGTTGTTCCAACACCATTTGTTGAAAAGAGTACCGTTTCTCCATTGAATTGCCTTTACTCCATTGTCAAAGATCTGTTGGCTAAATTTGTGTGGGTATATTTCTAGACTCTATTATATTCTATTGATTTATTTGCTTATTTTTTTTGCTACTCTTAGTTATTGTAGCTTTATAAAGTCTTATGCTATATGTAGTAAGTTGGGTAGTATTAGTTCAACTTTTTCTTCTTCAATATTGTGTTGGATATTCTTGATCCTTTGCCTGTCCATATAAACTTCAGAATCAGTTTTTTGATATTCACAGAGTAATTTGCTGGCATTTTGACTGAGATTGCAATCTACAGGTTAATTCAGGAAGAACTGACATCTTAATAATATTGTCTTCCTTTCCATGAGCATAGAATATCTCTGCATTTATTTAGATTTCTTTTAATGTCTTCATCAAAGTTTTATAGTTTTTCTCATATAGAACTTGCTCCTTTTTTAAGATTTATACTACAGTATTTCCTTTTTTATTTATTATTTATGTATTTTTTTAGTGTTAATGTTGAATTACAATTGCCTATTGGTATATAGGAAAGCAATTGACTTTTGTATATGAACCTTGTATCCAGTGACCTTGTTACAATTGCTTATTAATTCCAGGAGTTTTTGTTTTATCAATTCTTGGAGTTTCTTATATAGTTTTTTACATGTGAACAAAGACAGTTTTATTTGTTCCAACCTGCATACTTCTTTTTAACTGTCTTATTGCATTAACTAGTACTTCTGTACAATGTTAAATAGGAATGGTGAGAGAAAACATCCTTGTCATGCTCCCAAAATTAGGGGAATGCAACTATTTTCTTATCATTGGGTGCGATATGAGCTGTAGTTTTAAACATTTTTTGCAAAGCAGGTTTATTGTAGATAAATTCCCTCAATGTTTGTCTGAGAAAGTCTTCACTTATCATGCAATTTTAGAAAATAATTTCACTGGATATAGAACTTCAGGTTAGTTTCTAGATTAGTGGATTTTTTCTTTCAACATTTTAAATCTGTCACTGCACTCTCTTCCTGCTTGCATGGTTTCTGGGAAGTCTAATGTGATTCTTATCCTTGTTCCTCTGTAGGTAAGTTTTTTTTTTTTCCCCCCTGTGGCTTCTTTCAAGACTTTCTCTTTGTCTTCAATTATTTACAGCTTAAATATGATATGCCTAGGTATAGGTTTTTAGTTATTTGTCCTATTTAGTTTTTTCCTAGTTTCCAGGATCTGTAGTTGGTGTCTGTTGTTAATTTTGGAAAATTGTCAGCCATAATTACTTTAAATATTTCTTCTGTTCCTTACTCTCTTCTCCTTCTGGCATTTCTTTTCTTTTCTTTTCTTTTTTTTTTTTTTTTTTTTGAGACAGAGTCTCACTCTGTTGCCCATGCTAGAGTGAGTGCCATGGCGTCAGCCTAGCTCACAGCAACCTCAAACTCCTGAGCTCAAGCGATCCTCCTGTCTCAGCCTCCCGAGTAGCTGGGACTACAGGCATGCACCACCATGCCCGGCTAATTTTTTCTATATATATTTTTAGCTGTCCATATAATTTCTTTCTATTTTTAGTAGAGATGGGGTCTCGCTCTTGCTCAGGCTGGTCTCGAACTCCTGAGCTCAAACGATCTGCCCACCTCGGCCTCCCAGAGTGCTAGGATTACAGGCGTGAGCCACCGCGCCCGGCCTCCTTCTCGCATTTCTTTTGTTCATACTTAATTGTACCACAGTTTTTGGATAAGCTGTTCCATTCTTTTCATTCTTTTTTCTCTTGGCATTTTAGTTTGGGAAGTTTCTACTCACGTATCTTCAAGCTTACTGATTCTTTTTTTGGCCATGTCCAGTCCAGTCTACTGATGAGTCCATCAAAGGCACTCTTTATTTACGTTACTGTATTATTTATGTTAGCTTTTTTAAAAACCCTTAGAGTTTCCATCTCTCTGCTAACATAACTCATCTGTTCTTTCTTGTCATCCATGTCTTTCAGCAGGACTCTCTTAGCATGTCTTAGTCAGCTCAGGCTGCCATAACAAAATACCATGGACTGGGTGGCTTATTTCTCAACGTGCAGATTCAGTTTCTGGCAAAGTCCCTTTTCTTGGTTTGCAGGTGACCTACCTTCTCACTGTAACCTTACATGGCAGAGAGAAAATAAGCTTTGGTCTCTTCCTCTTCTTGTGAGGACACTAACCCACCCTCATGACTTCATCTAAACCTAATTATCTTCCAAAAGCTGTACCTCCAAATACCATCATGTTGAAGGTTGGAGGTCAGGTCTTCAAAATACAAATTTTGAAAGGACACAAACATTCAGTTTATAATAGTAGATTAATAACAGCTATTTTAAATTCTTGGTCTTATAATTCCAATATCCCTGACATATGAGAGTCTGGTTCTGATTCTTGCTCTGTCTCTTCAGATTATGCTTTTGCTTTTTAGCATATGGCATAATTTTTTATTAATAGCTGGACATGATATATCAGATAAAAGAAACTAGGCCTTTACTATGAGGTTTTGTGTTTATATGGCTAGGAGTTAGTCTCTGTTTACTATTTTTTGTAGCTGTGGTGTCAGGGCTAAAATTTCTGTTTGTTTTTCGTTTTGTCTCCTCTGTTGTCTTTGAGTCTTCCTAAGATTCCCTAAATAGGGCCTGCAGCTTGCAGTTCTTTTACTTGTAATCTCCTGTTATTATGCAGAAGCCCTCTTGAGATGGTGATAATATCTGAGAGGAGGGGAAGCATTCTACATTCCTCAGATGGTTAGGTTCCAGTCTTTTTTTTTTTTTTTTTTTTTTTTGATGGAGTCTCACTCTGTTGCCCCAGCTAGAGTGCAGTGGCATCAACCTAGCTCACAACAACCTCAGACTCCTGGGCTCAAGCGATCCTCCTGCCTCAGCCTCTCAAGTAGCTGGGACTACAGGCGCGAACCACCACACCCAGCTAATTTTTTCTATTTTTAGTCACACAGATAATTTCTATTTTTTTAGTAGAGATGAGATCTTGCTCTTGCTCATGCTGGTCTCAAACTCCTGACCCCAAGTGATCCTCCTGCCTCAGCCTCCCAGAGTGCTAGGATTACAGGCATGAGCCACTGTGCCTGGCCTAGGTTCCAGTCTTTTAGTCAACCTGAGTTGGGTATTCCACTTCCCCCATGTTGCAGTCTAGAGGGGGCAGGAGTTGGGTATTTCTGTTCTCCTAGATCAATTAGGCTTAGGTAAAACACAAGTTGATAGGCTCTGATACAATAATTTTCCTTGAGTGCGGGCCTTGTTGAGGACAATGCAAATCTCTGTGTGTTTTTCAAAATGCTTACTTTTCCCCACTCCCCACTGGAAGAACAAGGGGTTTTTCTCCGATTTTCACAGTGATAACCTGGTAGGACTCCTGGAGGTAAAACACAAAAAGTGTGAAGGCATCCCCAAGATTAGGCCCCCTATGAGTTTTTAACTTTCAAGCTACACTGAGGATAGCGAAATCTGTCAACTGCAGTTTAACATTTTCATACCGATACTGGCTTCACCTGCTGCCCTCTGCTCCTGGGCTCCTTTTCCTGGGGGATTCTCTGTATCTTCCTCTTTGTCTCTCCAGTTTTCACGGCAGCAGTTAGTTTACTGTGCGACCTTAATTATCTGACAAATATAAGGAGAGTTGTTCATTTTCAGTTTGTTCAGCTTTTTTCCTTGTTGGAAGAACAGCATTAACAGCTTTCAAGAGCCTTACACGTGAGGCTGGAAACCAGAAATCTATTCAGTTTTCTAGAACTCGTCAAACTATGAAATTGATCCAAGATTTTCTAGTAATCCATACAGAGATTATTAGAAATCTGAAGTCTTTCAAGTGAGCATTGCAGTAAATTTTGAATGTAAACATCACCAAAAAAGAAAATGCTCTCAGAAAAATTATACAATTTCAGTCTACCCTAGTATGCATAAAGAAAAACTACCTACCTGTGCCCTTAGCACTCTGCTGCCTTCGTCTCATTAAGAAACAGCCACAAAATATCAGAAAAGTTAGAAATATCTATGAGTCACAATATTACTTATTCTTTTCCTACATATAAGAGGGTAGCGATATGAAGGAAAGAACTAAAAGACATCCCCATATGAGATAGGCACTGTTCCAATGGACCCAGTTTTCCAATATTCCTCCTAAAGATTCTTTGGTTGCACTCTTCACCTCCCAAAATATAGCTAGCCACACCCATCTTTCATAAGGAAGAGACTTGTAGCAAATGTATTCATAAGCTTAAGTTTCTTATAGTAAGAAAGCAATTTGAATAGAAGGATAAGACCAAAAAGCAAAAATATATAAAATGAGAAATGTTTAGAAATGAAATGCAGTACATAGCCAGGCTGAGGGCCATGCAATGTCTAGCCCAGATGTGCTAGTAGGTTGATACGAAGGCAATGCAGGAGGCCTTCACAAAAATTATTTAATCCTCAAAACAAATTGCCTTTGACATAGCAGTACTAAATTCTTTTTATAGATTTAGAGAAGTTAAAAAACTTTAGATAACACAACTAGTAAATGATGAAGCCTAATTTCATTATGCTGATGGTCCCTACCCAACTTACTCATAACTATCAAATTTTAAAATCCTAGATCTATACCAGCTTTACTGATTTTGAATGTGTGATGGCAAGACTCTGCTTCAACAGTTTCTTTAAAGTCAGAGGGAGGGTCTTCAATAGAATCAGACTAAGGGTAGAAAAGGACAATAACAACTTAATGCTAATTTTCACTCCAAACACTTGTCAAAAATGTCTAATGGCTTTTTAACGTCCATCATGCAACTCTCATAAGAACTAAGTTGAACCCTTTTACTACACTGTCATTTATAAGTATGATCAATTTATTTTTGAAATTAAATCAAAAAATTAAAGCAATCACTAAGTAAACATATTTTCACTTAGAGAGGCTGGAAAAAAATATTAATGTGCTCTCCAGTGCTCTGTTCAGTCATTTTGAAAAAGATTTACCATGTTGGAGTTCATTTGAACAATAGTCTGAAAAGATTTCATGGTGCAGAAAATAATTTCCTCCTACAAATTTGGGTCAGTAATTTCTTCTGAAATTGGATAAACCAGCATGACATGCAGGACTCAAATTGAGATCAACTTGTTCAAACTCAGTATTCCCAAAGCAAAATATGATATAGTATCAATCTCTTTCTAATCTGTATTATATATTTGAATATGAAATCCCCAATCATATAAAACTTATTTTGCATTCACAGGCTTGTTATTTGTTTAGCAGAATTGTGATAAACTAACTCTTGCTCCATTAGCATGAGGTTACTCAACCTTGAACTTCTACAAAGAGAACAGAGCATTGCCTAGCATGTTTCATTTGCCTGATTCCCATAAGAGTTACCCACAGCCTTTTATTATCAGATTAAATGTCACAGGAAACATATCCTTTCAGCTTAAACAGCCAGGAGCTATTATTATTCTTTTCCCAGCAAGAGAAATTTGACCTCATATTCGCAAGCTTCATATCCCACAGTGAAGCAGGCTTATCATTTAATTTACAATTAGATGACTTTAGTGTTTGTACTTGATGGAGAGCACAACAAAGTCTTTATCAGTTGCCTTAATGTAAAGCCCAAGAAAAAGAGTTTAGAATGAAAAGTAAGCAAAAGCAACTTTAGTCATTGGTCTGGAACTTATGATTTAGCACCACCTTAGGGATAGGTGGAAAAAGAGGGTGGTGGTGGTGGTTATTATACAGTACCTGTTACTATATTCATAACAGCTACCATGTGCTAGATAAGCATATACAGTATGCAGATGGTCCCTACCCAGCTTACCATGGTTTGACTTAAAATTTGTTTGACTTTACAATGGTTTTTCAGGATATTGTAAGTCAAGCAGCATCTGGACTTATAATGGTTTTACTTTAGATTTTTTAATTTTATGAGTTTATTGGAGTATTAAATGCATTTTCAACTTATGATGGGAGTATCAGGACATAACCCCATTGTAAGTAGAGAAGCATCTGTATTGTTTAGTGCTCTCAAAACCCAACACGGTAGGCATTATAATTCTTATTTTATAGAAAAATAAACTAAGGCTCAGAGAGATTGAATAACTTGTTAAAGGTAATTTGGTAAGTGGCAGGGCAAAGGTTCCAATCCTTGCCTGACTCCAATATATATCAACCCCTCACCCTCTATCCTCCACAGCTCCCCAAGATAAGAACTGTTAAAGTCCTATTTTCTGGTAGCTGCACAAAGGTAAGAAGAGCCTTAACTTAAAATAATCGAAAGCAAGAATATATCTATTACAATATTGTGTTTACCAACCTAAAACAGACAACTTTACACCAAATTATGCTGTTTCATTCTTCAGTGAACCCAACAAATTGTCACAAATAGATTAGATGCTCATATGCTTTTTTTTTAAGTCCAAAGAAGATGATATCATAGCTTTATGAAGAATCCAGAATTTGGTCAAGTTAGCTGGATTTGATAAAAATTAGTAACCTATTTATAACTTTATAGTGTTTTAAACTAGATATTTATTTTGGAAGAAATTATTACTGACTAAAAAGATTAATTCAAGAATTTTCAGGAGACTTCATCATTAGGAATTATTTAAATGCAAGGTCCCATTACACAAATACCATGGAAGACAACAGGTCTCTGATGACAACCATTAGCAACTTATCTATTAATAGAAGCCACAGTTGAATATTTAATACATTATAGAAAGGGCAACTATTATAGCCAGACATAAAAAATATAATACCTTTGCTATTCTAAGGTACCATAAATAGCAATGAATACCACTGGTTTAATAATGGCTCTTTCTGAAAAGAAAAAAGTAATTTTGCATTGGTTGTAGCTAAAAAAACTTTTACCACACAACAATGGAATATTCATAAAATAAATGTAACTGTATTCACATATATCACAATCAGAGATTGAGTCTAAGACTTACTCATAATGTATCTTTAAAAATGCTTCTGACTATTTTTTGGCCATTGCAAATTGAGCAAAGAATAATTTCATGACAAAAGGTGTCATGCAATTTTTTTATTATATATGATTGGAATCTTGACCTCTTTAGTGTCATTGGAACAACCATTAAAATTCTGAAGCGTATAAAATATAGCAAAACCATCAAATCCAGTCTTGGTAAGCAAGATAATTCAAACTAATGTCTTAGTTTCATAGGCAACAAGTTAAAAATCTGGACAAAATATAAAAAAAATAAGCATTAAAGAACTAAAAAAGAATAAGAAATAACTGAGCCAAGATGGGGGAGAATACAGAAATCCACAAAAATTAATTTCATGTACAAGGAGAATTTTGTTCTAGGAGTATTTGCCAATCCTGAAGAGTAGACAGAGAAACAAAGGGGCAGTTTTTAATCCAGGATTCAATAAGAGTAAGACAACCCTAGTGAAATAGAATTCACCCTAAATTACCTTCTCTTATCTGGAATTATAGATTACCTTAAAATTAGTAGCATTGTAAATAAGAAATTTGCAGTGAGAAAACAGCACATTCATGAATTATTCTATATCTACTGTTCTAACACCACTTCTCAACTTTCCAACACCAGCTGGGTGTCCTACAATTCAATTCAATTCTGACACTATCTACCTGGAGTTAGCATAACATCTCACAAGTTAAGTGTTCACTTCCAAAAACTGCCTTAACTTCAGATGACAGTTGCCAGTCCCAGGGTGTCATGTACTATTAAAGTTTATCGTAATGGATACAACTCAGAAACAGCCAAATGGAAGAGATGCTCAAAGAAAGGTATGAAAAGGGGTGCATAAGGAGCTTCCATGCTCTCTGAGGCACACCATCCTCCCATCACCTCCACGTGTTCATCAACGCAGGAGTTCTCCAAACCACATTGATTAGGGATATTTACAGAGGCTCCATCATGTAACCATGATTGATTAAATCATTGGCCATTGGTGATCTGACTCAATCTCCAGCTTCTCTCCCTCTATAGAAGGAAGGGGCTGCAAGTTCAAACCCTCTAATCATGTCTTAGTCTTTCTGGCAACCAGCCCTCCTAAAGCAATCTAGGGGGCCTCCAGCTACTAGTCATCTCATTAGCATACAAAAGACAATATTATCTCTCTGGTCATTCCAAGCTTTTAGGAGTTGTGTGCCAGGAACCAGCAACAAAGACCAAATATAAATCTATCACAGGACATAGTCATGAATTTCAAAAATGTAATATTCTACTATCTTCTTGCCAAAACACATTGTATAGTATGATTGAAATCTGCAAAAATACTTCTTCACCTTGTACTCTTGACTGTATTATGTATTCTACTACAACGTTTCCATGGTCTATATACTAGTTTTTAAAATTTTTCTTTGAATATAAATAAATAATCTCCAGAATTTGATACTGATCAAACATAAAACCTGATATAGAAATTATGTTAATGATTTCAAACATAATGCCCTAAAGTATGGTGCTTTGGCATGCTGTGCACCTTGAATTAAAGGAAATTAGAAGGCCTTAGAAGCTTCTTCAAAATCAAGGTCTCTCTAACTGTCCTTTGTTTCTCTTCTCTCCCCAAGCACAGGGAGGACTCTCTCTGAAGTTCCTTTATCTGACTGAGGGAATTTCTTCCAAAGGAAACACAATTGCCTTCAATCCCCCATGTGAAATCTCATTAACCTGGAAAGAATAATCACCAAAGAAGAAACTAAAGGTCATCACCACACCTTCCTGGACAAATTTTTCATCTATTCTTCTGAGAACTGTTACCTGAGAGACTTTACATAATAAGACAACTTTTGTTCACAGTGCAATTCTGCTCCTCACCTTCCCATAGCTTGTTGCCACCTTCCCCAGAGCCCAGAGGAACTTTGTCCCAGGCTATTATCTGTTCTTCAGACCCATTCATTTCCCCTAAAAATCATTTACTCTTCCTCCAAAATTGCCAACATTCTCCTACTTCCCTTTCTTCTTTGAAGAGAGTATTTAAGCTTCAACCATCTGGCCCTGCTTTGAGTTTCATCTTTTTTGTGACTTCCATGCACTTGCACATTAATAAATTTGTATACCTTTTCTCCTGTTAATCTATCTTTTGTCAGCTTATTTCAGCAGACTCAATTATTGAACCTTCAGAGAGGAAGTCTGAACTTCCCTGCAAGAGCATAAAAGTAAAAAGAAAATTCTCTCTTCATGATAGTAATAAATACCCTTGACATCAACATAAAAATAAAGAAGGACTAACAAAGAAAGTAAAAATTGGATGAAGGTGAAGGAAAAAAAGGGGAAAAAAAGACAAGAGAAGCTGCTTGCCACTAAAGATCTCAGGTAGGGTCAGGAAGATCAAAATCAACAACCCCTAGTTTGGAACATCTATTACAGAGTGTATGGAGTGAGTTGCAGGAGCTTTTTGCTATCTTGTCTAAAAATACAAACTTGCTGGGGAGACAAAGATAACTGAAGAAATACACAGGCATATGCTTTATAATTACTTTAACAAGGTACAAGAGAAACCAAGAGTAGATAAGTATGCCTAGAACCTCAGTCTTTGTTAGCTAAAAATATGATCAGGATAAACTACACACTCACACACATGCACGCACATACACACACACACACACACACACACACACATATACACATACATATTTTATCCTATAGAGCTCTACTGAGAGCCAGGAAGTTTCCTGCTACTCAGACCACATGCTGACCCCTTCTCTATGTTATTTATTCTGTAATGCCTGGCCCTGAAAAAATTCCAGTCATTTAAAAATTAGTAACAATTAAATGGTAATAATAGCAGCCAGCAATAGGGATATTAGTAAATAAAAAAAAAAGCAAAAAGGCTATAGTCATTCAAGAATTTCTAAGAGGAATTAGACCAGAGAAACTATAATATTTATTTATTATATCAAGATTTCTTTCACAGCTAAAGTAATTAAAACTCTACAGTAGACAGAGAGAGAGAGAGAGAGAGAGAGAAATAGATTGAGCCTAAATTCAGTCCTACGAACACTTAGAAACAACTTTTGACAGAGTTAGCATTATTAATATGCAGGGCAAAAGGAAACTGTTCAATATATTGTGTACAAAAAATAGAGGGAAAGTGAAATCAGAATCCTATATCACCTCTTACACAAAAAATCAATTTCAGGTGAATTAGAAAGATAAATGTTAGTATGAATTTTACAAAAACTTTCAGAATAAAAATAGAATATTTCTAAGACTTGCGGTAAGGAAGCAATTTTTCAAATAAGATAAAAAACACAAATTATAAAACAGAAATTGATACATAGTGCTTCATTAACATTGTAATCATTACATTGATAAAAAACAACAGAAGGAAAGTGAATATATAACCCACAAACTATAAGAAGTAATATAACACAGTAACAGACAAAAGTTTAATGAAAACATTAAAAATGCCTCCAGGTCAATGTGAAAATTATAATTAACCCAGTAGAAAATTTGGCAAAAAAATTAAGTATTGGCAATAATAGCTACTTAAATGAAGTGAAAATAAATATGGAAATAATTGAAAGGTACTCAACTGCATCAACAATTAGGGAAATGCATATTAAAATGATAATGAGTCAACATTTTACTCTGACCATAGTAACAAAAATTTTAAAATCTAATAATATCAATGCTGGCAAGGACATGGGACCCTGGGAACTGTCATGCACTGCCGATGGGAGTGTAAACAGACAAAACCACTTTGGAAAATGATTTCATATTCTCTGACTCAATTCATATATAGAATCAAGCAATCACAAACTCAAGCACATAACCCACAGTAATGGATTCAAACTTTTTGTTGGCATATTTCCTAATACCTTTTTTAAAACTCTATAACATTTTGCCTATTTTTACATTGACTACCATTGTTAATCAGTTTTTGTAGTTCCAAATGATGTAATTCCATTTTAATGTAAATATAGCATTTTAAAATAAAAATACTAGCGCTCTCTTGTTAAATCTAAGGACTCTGAATATAGTAGTAAATTTTACCAATCATCACTTATTTTAAAATGTATAATCAAGCTCTTCCTTAACATTCAGATATTTAAGATCTTCTTTCCCCTAGAACTTATATCTCTGTGCCACTTCTCTTACATAATTTTTGTCCTAATGGAAAGTCTATCAGTAAAAATACTATATCAATTTATAAAGTGAGAAAATAGTAAAGACAAAAGCATTAGTGGAAAAAAGAGAAAAATAAAAAAATAAGCAGACTTACACTTCCAGAAAGATGGAGTAGACATACTTTTCTATATTCCTCTCAATATTTACAACTAAGAACCCTGGATTTTATATACAAAACCAAACATAAGGAGACTCTGCAGGGTAGAGAGAGAAAAGACTGACTAGGGACCACAGAGCCCTAGGACTGACACAGTGATGGATTTCCTGATTTGTTTTTCCATTGTTTTTGTTTGTTTAGTTGGCTGGTTTTTTGCCTCATTAACCCAAACTTGGAGCTGAAGAACCTGGAAAACTAGAAATGTCATCAGATACATATAAAAAGCCCCAACAAAAGCCTCTGTAGCCAATGGAGCAAGAAAAGGGCAATTTAGCAAAGCAGAAAATTTTTAGAAAAAATAACTATTCCAATTAAACCAGGAGACAAAGTTGGCTCCACCCCAACCATGACAACAAAGACTGAGTGAGAAGACTTGACCATCTTTAATATAGTACCCAAGCTCGTCCCTGCCAGGATTGTTTCAGAGATGGCCAAGGAGGAACCCAAGCCTTTCAACTTCTCCAGCCAGTAACAGTCTTACCCTCTGCAGTGTCAGTGGAGACCACGTGGGGAACTGAAACTCTCAAACTCCCAATCCCACCAAGTAGTAACAAGGAGCCTCCCCCCACCATTTGTCAACAGAGCATTGTTGTGAGGAACCTGTCTCCTTCCATCTGGCAGTAACAAGGAAGATCTTCCCCTACTAGAGGGATGTCACATAAATCCAGCTAAAACAGGTTTAAGTAAGACAAAGAGTCTCATAATATAATACAAAAATGTCCAAGTATCAGTCAAAAATCACTTTTCATGCCAAGAACCAGGAAGATCTTAAACCAAATTTTTAAAATTAATAAATGCCAACACCAAGATGACAGAGTTATTAGAATTATCTGACAAATATTTTAAGGCAACTTGACACAAATGTTTCAATAATTACAAAAAAAAAATTTGCCACAAATGAGAAGAAATAGAAAATTTCAATAAAGAAATATTGTCTCATCAAAGAAATAAAATATATAAAGAACCAAAAGGAAATTATAGAACTTAAACATACAACCTAAATAAAATCTTCAATAGATGGGATCAGCAGAAAAAAGTGAAAGAGGAAAGAATAAGTGAATTGGAAAATAAGACAATGTACATTATCCAATCTGAAAAACAGAGATAAACTAGAAAACAAAAAATGAATAAAGTCTCAGTGGCCTGGGGGAATATAAGAGAAGACCTGACACTTGTGTCATCAGAGTCTGAGAAGGGAAGGAAGAGGGTAGGACTACACATGTACTCAAAGAAATAATGGCTGAAAACTTTCCAAATTTGGCAAAAATTTAAAAAAGCTTAAAACTACAGAGTCAAGAATCTGAGCAAACCTCATACATTATAATCCTAAAGAAACAGATATCAAAACACAACATAATTAAACTCTTGAAAATTAAGAATAAAGGAAAAAACTTGAAGGCAGTTAGAGAGAAATGACAACTTAATTAGATGGGGAAAACAATTTGAATGACAGTTCATTTACCATGAAAAACCATGAAGACCAGACAAAAGTAGCACAATATTTTTCAAATGCTGAAAGACAAGAACTGTCAACCCAGAATCATATACCCAGCAAAAATATCCTTCATGAGTAAAGGAGAAATCAAAACATTTTCAGACAAGGGAAAACTAAGATTATTTACTGCCGTCAGATCTGTCCTAAAAGAATGGCTAGATGAAGTTCTCTAAGCAAAAGGAAAATAATAAAAGAAGGAATCTTGAGATATCAGGAAGAAAAAAAGAACCCAATAAGTTAAATTATAGATAAATACAATAGACTTTTTTTCTCCTCTTGAGTATTCTGAAATATGTTTAACAGTTGATGAAAAAATTATAATACTTCTAATATGGTTCTAAATATGCAGAGAAAATATATTTACAATAATTATATTATGAATATGGAGGGTAAAGGGATATTAAAGATCTAACTTATCTATACTTTTTACTCAAACTAGTAAAATGTATGCCAGTAGACTGTGATAAGTTATAGGCAAATTGTCCATTTTGGAAAATTGAATATTGGCCAGTTTACCTGCTTTCATTAAAGCTTCAAATATTAGAAAAAAACTAAGCATCCATCTATATTAACTACATTATAATCAACCCATGGAACTCAAGTATCCAAAAAAGAATGATGCAATTTCAAACAAACAGAAATAAACAAATCTTCAGTAGATAAAGAACAAAGCGAGTTACTACCATTTGTATTATTATAATTCAGTGATTGTAAAATTGTGATCCCAGACCAGCATTCTCAGCATCGCCTAGAAACTTGTTAGACAAATTCTAAATTCTCAACCCTAACTTACTGAATCAGAAACTCTGGGTGTAGGGGTCTAGCAAGCTGTGTTTTAACAAGCCCTCCGAGTTATTGTGAGGCATGATAAAATTAGAGAATTACTGGTATAATTAAAAGGAAAACATTGAAAATAAAGTTGCGGCCGGGCGCGGTGGCTCACGCCTGTAATCCTAGCACTCTGGGAGGCCGAGGTGGGCGGATCGTTTGAGCTCAGGAGTTTGAGACCAGCCTGAGCAAGAGTGAGACCCCATCTCTACTAAAAATGGAAAGAAATTATATGGACAGCTAAAAATATATATAGAAAAAATTAGCCGGGCATGGTGGTGCATGCCTGTAGTCCCAGCTACTCGGGAGGCTGAGGCAGTAGGATCGCTTGAGCTCAGGAGTTTGAGGTTGCTGTGAGCTAGGCTAACGCCACGGCACTCACTCTAGCCCAGGCAACAGAGTGAGACTCTGTCTCAAAAAAAAAAAAAAAAGAAAGAAAAGAAAATAAAGTTGCACACACATATACACACACAGAGATTTGTACACATCCTTCTAGGTGCATAGACTATCCTCACAAAGTACATAAAAATCTGTTAAGAACCTTTCTCCCTGTGCACAAGAACAGGGGCACCAGGGGTCCAGAATGGATACTCTAAAGCCCTGACTTGATCATACACAATCTATGAATGTAACAAAATTGCATATGTACCCCGTAAATTTGTACAAATAAAAATAAATAAATGAACGAAAGGCAAATATAAGCATACTTTCTTTAAAAATAGGCTTAATAGCATAAAATGTTCAATTTGGGTACCATTTGAATTGTTTTCTGTGAACATCTTTGACAAAAGAGTAGATTTTTCAAAAAGAAAATCTTCAAGCTTAAAGCTAAAGGAATCTCCAAAGTTACTGTGTATGTAAACTTTTTTATTAAATTTCCATTTTGAAATGAAGGAAAATTAGAATTAAGGCAAATAGAATAGAAAGCATTTTAAAATATTTTCTGCCTCTTTCTTAAAGCAAACTTATTATGTTTGAGGAAAAGTTACAGGTTACAGTCAAGGTACATTTTCACTGTTATGAACTTGAAACAAATAAAGTAACAAGTGATGACTTTAATTAATTGTCATGCTATTACCTATCTAAAGATATCTCCATATGTCATTTTTTGGAATATCTACACAAGGTGGAATATTATTTGTAAAATGTGTCAGAGTGAGAGTCTATAGGCCACAACTTTAAATGAAATACAAGGTATGATATGCATAATTCATCTCTTTCACATTGTAGTGAACTTGACAGTAACTTCAATTGAAGCTCACAAAGATGAACTTATATAAAGTCTCTGAAGGCAAAAGGTTGCAGTCATTTTTTTCATTTTATAAGGTATTCCAAATTTGTATGAAATATTTTAAAATGTTTGAAATATAGTTTACCAGCATAACTATAGACTTCTTTTCATTCCTAAAACATTCCAGAAAATTAATTATATCATCCATCACAAAAAATATTAAAAATATTATTGTAGTTAAGTATGATTTTCCTTTTGAGATAATAACATAATTAAGCCTCAACTTTTTAGACCACAAATCAGGTAAATTGTATGTGAAGAAATAACTGAGGGAAAAAAATCCAAGTCCTTGTTATTCTAAGTTACAGGTTCTACTTATAAAAGTCCTGTGGTAGTTGTAAAAACATGTTCACGGAGTTCTTAATATTTATCCCTTCAAGAAATGGAACATTTATTCCTGTCCCCTTGAGTGTAGCCTGGACCCAGTGGCTCAAATCTAACAAATAGAACATGGATTCTATAGAACAAGTTATGTGATATCATTGCTGATATTAGGTTATAAAAATGCTGTAGCTTTGATCTTATATGCAAAAAACAATATTTCTCTTAGATCATGCAGTCTTGAAGAATTCAGCTGTTATGTTGTGAAGACACTGGACAGCCTATGAAGAGCTCCATGTGGTGAAGAACTGAGGTTTCCAGCCAACAGCTGGCAAAGAACTGAAGCCTGACAACAACCAAGTGAGTTAGCCTGGAAGTATCTCCTTACCTTTCCTGTCCCTAGTCATGCTTTCAGATTACTAACAGCCCTAGCCCATAGTCAACTGCAAACTCAAGACAGACCCTGAGCCAGAACCATCCAACTAAGATGCTTTGAAATTCCTGACTCACAAAAACTTTGAAGTATTAAATATTCATTGTTTTAAGCTGCTAAATTTGGGGTAATTTGTTACATGGCAATAGATAACTAATACAAGAACTAAACAATATCATCCATTAAATATACTTGACATGAATTTTACACTTCCCCAGAATTTCTTGCCTTGTGGAATCAGTCCTTCCTCAATCTAAATAACTCCGCTCAATCCATGACATTCCTGGTATCGCTGACTTACATCCTCCTGGGCATACAGGTCCAGAACCAGTACAGCAAATCAAAATATGCCATACTCTTACCAGAGTGATTGCTTCAGAGTTGCACATGTAAGTTAAACGTAGCCAGTCGGAATCCTCCCAAAAACTGTTACCAGAGTTATCAAGAAAGATGTCACCCCCTTCCTGTGAGATAAGCCTCCTAAATTTCACATAAGCCTAAGCTGCCAAGTCCTCTTTTCACTCTGTGGAGAGAGGTGTGCTGAAAATATAGCCAAGAAGATACAAGGAAACAAGTAAATATGAGATGAAAAGAGGGTGTGTGTTTTTGTCACACTATTTAAGCCCCAGGATCCTATTATCCACCTTGGACTTCTCACTTCAATGATCTCTTTCAGGAATCTTTCAGCTATTACAAGAAGCTGAGTTGGGTTTTTCTTTCTGAATGTGTTAACAGAATGAGTCCTAAGAAAATTGACAAAATTTATGAATTCAAAATACACCTAAGACTTTTGCTTCTGGCTGTGATGAGGTAACAGGAACCAGCTTACCGTCTCATAATAAACAAATAAAAATGAACAAAGTGTATGAAACAACAGTTTCAGACATCAAACAACAGTCATCACAAGACAGTGATCCCTGTCACTTGAAACATGGAGGATCCTGGAGGACATTATGTTAAATGAAATGAACCAGGCACAGAAAGACAAATATCACAGAATGAAACTCATATGGGGAGTCTAAAAACACTGATCTTATAGAAGTTGTGAGTAGAATAGTGGTTACCAGAGACTGAGGAGAAAACAGGGGAGAAGGAGATGGGGAAAGGTTGGTCAACAGACACAATGTTACAGTTAGGAGAAACAATTTCTGGTATTCTATTTGCACAGTGGGATACTATAGCTAACAACAATGTATTGTATGTTTCAAATAGCTAGAAGAGAGGATTTTGAATGAAGCCAGGACAGCCTGAAAAACAAACAAACAAAAAATTCTAAAATGAGAAAATAAAGAAGACTATCTCATTCCAGTATTCCCTGGCTAAGGAGAGGGACTGGGTGTCTAAGAAGTAATAAACTCCCAATTTACAGCCACACACACACACACACACACACACACACATCCCCCTATATATCTTAGAAATAGCCAAAAGTAGGGTTAGAGGCAAAATTGGTAAAATGGGAAAGTGCTTTCTGCTTGGAATTAGGAGAATAGTAGAATAAATTAGAGGATAATGAGACAGATCAGAGCAATAAAATAATATGGTGTGAGGTATGAATGAAGTTCAAATAAATGAAAGAGTACATAAGTAAAAAAGAAAAAATAAGAGTACAGAACTATGTAAAAGAGTCCACAACCTTTTTCATCACTATTGCTTTCACCTATATTGATTCTTTTTCTTTTCTTTCTTTTTTCTTTTTTTCTTTTCTTTCTTTTTTGTTCATTGATATTTTGGCATCATGGTTTCTAGGACATGAAGAAATGTATGGGAGCCATGGGAAATTAAGTTTTTAAATATCCAAGTATTTTTAAATCACCTTAAAAATTTTATGCAAAAATATCCCATTAGTATTCAGCTGCACCTTATGCATAAGCTTAAGGTTGTGTTTCAGGAAGTTCAGTGATATTGATGTATAAGCACTTAAGGTGGACCAACATAAGACTATTCTACCCTTCCAATACTATCATAAAGTGAGCAAAAGATAAAAGAGATGACTCACTGAGAAGTAGGCAGATTAGGCGGCAAGAAGAGAACATTGGCTAACAACAGCAATTTTGATCTGAAAGAAAAATAACCTTATATATCTGTTTCCCAAGTTCATTCTTGATTGATTAGAAAGAGTATTTAGATAGCACTTTTAATCCTACTGATGATTACACCTCAGACATAGCTATTAATATTTAGCTGAGAAACAATTTGAAATTTAAGAAACAAGTCCTTGACTTGATAGATTTAAACTTTCTTGGGAAAGGAGAAAGGTTGTCAGTGAATGCTCTACCCTTAACCCCAGAGTCCCACCACAAAACACCAGGGAGACTCTTAGTCTTCTCTGGTGTCATGGGTCAACACTGAGCCCCTTAATAAGCTGTGTTGTGCCTGCCCTTCATGCGTTCCTCTCTCTGCATTATCCTATTGAGGATATGAGTCAAAAAAACTAAATTTTCCTAGATAACATTATAGGAGCATAAATATAGCACCAAAATTGTGCCTTCCCAAAGAGCAGCCTCATTCCATCCCCTTCTTGGAGTGGAACACAATGGAGGATAACTTGGCCTCTAAAAACAGAACTTACCAAAGGTAAAGTAAACTTTTGAAGAAATTTTGTATTTCTTAACTGTGGCTTTAACACAGTACTCCCTATTCTTAATACCATGAGATAAACAACTCATCCCTGCGTCTACAATGTTTACACTCTCCCAGCGTCACACACACACACACACACACACACACTCAGCTCAATTCAATGTATTTTAAAATCTCTATAATTTAGGAATTAAACATTTTTACAAATGAAGCCCTTCATTTGAATGTGAATAGCTCAATTTTTTGCACATTTTATAAATTATTAACTAACACTTACTGAGCACGGTGTGTGTGCCAGGCATAATTCCAAATGTTTCATCTGCATTATCTCATTTAATCCTCATGAAAACCCTCTAACCTGGAGGTACTATTATACTCCACCTTACAGAGGTGAAGAAAAAAACTTGGGCACAGAGAAGTGGAATAGCCTGCTCAGTATCACATAAGCTAAAATATACTACAGTCTATGTTGAAACCTTAGCAATCCGACTCCAGAACCCAATTCTAATTGCTACATAACACTCCTCTCAAGAAAGAAGTGAGGTGTCAGGCAGATGTGGTGGGGGGAGGGGATGGGTGTATACATACATAATAAGTGCGATGCGCACCGTCTAGGGGATGGACACGCTTGAAGCTCTGACTGGAGGGGAGGACCAAGGGCAATATAAGTAACCTAAACTTTTGTACCCCCATAATATGCTGAAATAAAAAATAAAAAAAAAGAAACAAGTAAAAATGACTAATGTATTCAAAAACTTGAAACACTGTTAAGTATTTTTAATCCATGTCAGTTGCTTTGACTTCAAAACACAAGTGTCAAATTGAATGTTCCAGGGTTATTTTGTCTAATGAAACTTGAATCCATGAAGAGTAAACATCTCTCACTGTGGTGAGCATTTCCCCAGAGAATGGTCTTTTGCTTGGCTGCAGAAGGATCAGGCGTTACACTGGCGGTGGCAGGCCAACTCTGAAGCATCTGAGCTTTCTGAAGGCTTTTGCTGTGACCATGGCAACCCTTGCCTTCCAGCTGTGACACACCTGGCTTCGATCATGACAAGAGCATTTTCAGCCAGCTAAGGAGCTATATATTTCCACAAATAGTGATTTCAACAAAATGGTTCATCTCCAAGTTATAACCCAGATTTTCATGTGGGCAAATTTAAGCCATTTTATACCTATTCTTCAGGAATGAAAAAAGAGAGAAGGAAAAGGAGAGAAAAACACTTTCAAATGACACGAATGGAATTTAATCTTATTTCTCTAAGACTCTTTCAAGTAAAGCTGAAACTGAGTGTGTATGTTTTTGTTCCTTAGTTTACCCAATTCATTTTTTATCATTTTAAGACTGATTTATACTAAATCAGTGGCAAATTAAAGTATATTGTCATTAAAGTAAAAAAAAAAAAAATGGTTTTACACCTCCCAGGGCACGAGAATCACTCATATAGTTCTTTACAAAGCAGATTGCAGGGGCCCTCTTTTTTGAATATTATGATTCTTTAAATGTAAACTAGAACATACATAATACTCATTTTGAAATTCAGAATTACTTTCTTATGACATTCCAAATTTAATAACTTTTTTCTTTTTTAATTTGTCAATTATTTAGTATCATTAATCTCTTTTAACATTGACCTATTTTCCTATTATTGCACAAACTATAAGATACAGATACACTGGCACACACATTAATAGGTAATTTCTCAAAAACCAAGGGCGCAATTATGATACCTCTCTGTTTTTCCACTTCAAGGAGATGCTTTCTGTGTACCATGCTTTCCTGTCAGATGCTTGACTGGCATTTACAACTATGTAAAGGATTCAAATTGGGCCATGTGGCTGTGTTGCAGCTATAGAGCAGCCTTAGCACAATCACCATGGTGCAGAAAAGAGAGAATAGTGGAGACTCAGATATGAGTGGGAGGATAGATTCTGAAGTCTGGGAGTATTCTTCATAAGGAAGAGGAAAAAAGGGATGAACTGACAGGGGGATGTACTTTTGCATGAGGGTGCCCCTCACAATAGAGCAGTATAGCTTAGTGGGGAAGAGCTTGGTCTCAGGCATTTGGATCCCATCTCTCAGCTGTGTGACCCAGGATAATCTACCTCACCTCACTATGCTCGGGTTCTCATATGTGACAAGGGGATAGGAATGGGACCTCCTCACAGGCTGTGGTGAGGATAAAAATGTGCTCATAAACAACGCTGAGTACCACTATATGGGTGGGCAAAGTCCTGAGCAAGGAGTAGCCGTGAGAGAGAGAGAAGTTAGAGCAGAGAGCACGGAAGAGATGTGGGCAGGCGTGGGGAGAGGCAAGTGCATGGAGAAGGGCTCAGACCTGTCAGGACTGTGCCCTAGTGCCACCGTGGAGCCTTCTGCTCTCAGCCTGGGGCCTGTCTGTTCATCTTCTCCAGAGCACCTTGGCAGCCTTGCTTTGTAGCTAGCATTCTCACTTTCTTATTCCCACGTACGTCCTTACTGTAAAACCCGCATTCCTGGAGGAACCCTGATTCGGTCTCTGCTTCTTGCAATCCAAAAACCTAGAAGAACAGGCTGCTTTTTGGGATCTGGCAGCTTGAGTTTCAGAGCCCAGGGTCAGTCACTGGCACAGCCCTAGAGCGTCTGTCTAGCAAAGCTGGGGCTGCTGAGTTCGGCCCTGCAATCTGAAAGAGTTGGCCTTGAATGGCTGAAGCTCCTGTTCCTGAAGGCCAGCTCGGAGTCCTCACCATCAGAACTGCTGATGTGCCCATGTGAGCCAGCTCGTGTGCAGGACCAGTCTCTGCCCATCCATTCCAGCCAACTATGGAGTCTTGTGCCCATGCTGTCACCCTGTCCCAGCATGAGGACTATAATAGGCTAAGCGTGCTGGGAGCAGGTGGGTGGCTGGAGATGCATGCCTGACCCTATATCTTTATGCAGTCCTTACCCTGAAACTCACAAAGCCTGAAGCAAAGGTACAGAGGTGTCCTGCTCAGCCCACTTCTCTTTACATCCCTGGCTCCATCCCTCACCATCCAGGGTCTCATGCACAGAGGAGTGGATTCCCCAGCTCACAAGCTCACAATCCATCTGTACGTCTCCCTAACCTCTAAACAGCCACCATTTGGCCAGACTCAGGCCCAGGGGTTTGCAGTCCAGTGGTGAGGTCCTCCCTTGGAAGGGTGGATGAGGGAAGAGGCCCCTGTAAACTTTGAAAGTCAGTTCAGGTCTGTTTGGTCCGGGTCCAAAGTTACCTTAAATGTGGTCCAGAAGGGGATATAGGTATAGGGTAAATACTGTCCTTATTCCATATATATAGCACTCAACAAGAGCAGAGCCTTTGCTTCTGGCTTCTTCCTGGGCTAAAGATAATGGCTTCATTCACAAAGTGCTTACTATGTGCCTGGCACAATTCTAAGTATACTTCATATATTAACTTATTCGATTGTTAAGTAGCCCTAAATTATCATTATTCTTAATTTACGGATGAGCAAACTATGGCACAGAAAGATCAAGTAACTTGCCCAGGAGCACATAACCAGTGGTAGCAACAGGATCCCAACCCAGGAAGCCTGGCCCCAGGGTCTGGGCTCTAACCATCTCGCCTCACTGCCTTGTCAGCTGAAGTAGAAGCAGGGCTCCCCGCTCACTCCAGACTCCAGCTTGGGCCCAGGGGAGGCATAGAAACCACCCTCCTCACTTTCCCCTTTGTGTCCATAGCTGTGAACACAGCATCTCAGCCTTGTCTGCCTAGGAGCCTCCCCAGGCAGCCTCTAAGCACGTGGAAGAGAGGCAGCCTAAGGAGGGGGTGTCTGGAGGCCTCTCCCTCCTCAGCCTGGGGACAAGGTTAAACCTAATACAGTTGCCTTCTGTATCTGCAGGTTCCACATCTGCACATTCAACCAACTGCAGATCAAAAATATTAAAAAATAAAATAAAAATAATATGAATAAAAAACAAACAAAAGAAATGCTGACACATGCAAGGTACTAAGTGGCATACCTGAAACTTTAGAAGCAACAGTTATTGTGACCATTGCTATTAAAGAGAAGGAACAAGAGGATTTGAAACACCTAAGTGTTTGGCTGAATAAAGTCAGAAATGATATCATTCATCTAACACATTTCAGGGCGCTCATAACAAACCTCTCATTATTATTAATAACAAGGACTCCCTCCTTAACCAAACGTTAGTCAGACTCCTCCGACCTCTTTTCGTGATGAGAACTTGTCCTTGCCCTGCTGAGCCTAGTTGTTGCAAAGAATCCTATTAATCCTAATTTTAGCAGGAATCCTGCTAAGCTAGTTTAGCAAAAGTCCCCCCAAACTTAGATATCCAATAAAGTTCCTTGTTCCCGACTTAGTAACCAAGTTCCTCTTAGTAATTTCCATCTGATGACTCCTTCTCTCTATTCATTCACTGTAAATTCCCAGCTGTCCTTGTTGTATTCAGGTTGAATTCAGTCTCTCCCATATTGCAATCGTCTTGACCTCCATGTCTACAGTCTTGAATAAAGTCTTCCTTGCCTGTTTACCTCTGTCTGGTGCAAGTTTTCTTTGATATTTGTCAAGATAAGACCAACACTCCCTTTAAAAAGTATCTGACTGAGGTAAAAGGAGAGAGGAAGAGAGACAAGGGGCACCCCACCTGCAACCCTCTCCTTGTCATTCCAAGTGTCTCTCACCTCCAACATGGCCACCAGTACCTGGGCAAATGGTTCAAATGTAAATGAAGGATAACATTGAAATTCATATGTAATAAAGTACAATTCATCAACCATTACACTGAAAGGACTTAAAACTGAGAAAACATGGGGTAAGGGGCAAGAATTGGGGCACTGGACCCATAGAAGTAGAGAAGGGTATCTATTATGAGGAAAAAGGGCACCAGATGGGGGTCTGAGTACTTGAAACACAAACTGACCCCCTTACAATGTTGTTAAAGGTGATTCTGTGATCTATAATGAAAAATATTTTTATCAAGCATAATTTATCAGGAACACTTGTCCTTTTATGTACATCCCTCTTTTATATTA
Source organism: Eulemur rufifrons (assembly GCF_041146395.1). Taxonomy (NCBI): domain Eukaryota; kingdom Metazoa; phylum Chordata; class Mammalia; order Primates; family Lemuridae; genus Eulemur; species Eulemur rufifrons. The sequence goes on along the minus strand of NC_091000.1, from coordinate 42,583,867 downwards.
AAAACATAACAAAATCTCTGGAGTACTAAAAATGACCACCCAATGTCATCCAATACATGACATGACCTTTGTTCAGATTGATCATTCATAAATATTTATGCTTTTGTCATGGATATTAATAATTTCCTTTTTTCCCTTTTCACTTCTTTGGCCTCCCATCCTTCTCAAGCATAGTGAATAGCATTTGTTTTATACTTGCCTTTAACTCTGGCCACAGTGCTTGCCTAGTAAGACATTTATCTCTCCTGCCAGACTACAAACTCTGAGAACAGAAAAAAAATTATTATTTTAGTATATTTAAGCATGCTGTCTTATTCCATTTTCTGTTGCTATAACAGAATATCTGAGACTGGGTAGCTTATGATAAATAGAAATTTATTTAGCTCACAGTTCTAGAGGCTGAGAAGTCCAAGAGCATACTGCCAGCATCAGGTGAGGGCCTTTCAGTTTGCATCATCCCATAATAGAAGGCTGAAGAGCGAGATAGTGCATGCCAGAGAGAGAAAACACGAGGGGCAGGGTTTGCTTTTGCAATAACTGACCCAATGTCATGACAGCTACATAAATCCATTCATGAGGGCTCTTCCCTCATGACCCAATCACCTCTTATTAGAGCCCACCTCTTAAAACTATTGTATTTGAGATTAAGTTTCCAACAAAGGAACTTTTGGGTGACACATTTAAACCATAACACATACTTAATAGAGAATCTTATAGGCACTGTGTAAATATTAATTGATTGAATCAAATAATTTATTTTTCAAGATATGTACATACCATTACAACCCAGAGGCCAGTTGAGCTACTCCACTACATAAAACAGAGGTTTTAGTATTTCTCTAACCTGATCAAAACACAGCATCACTAACTCCTCAAAAAATCCTTTGATACCAAGTGCATGCAGTTGTGTTATTTCACTGAAGACTGGAGGAATGTACGGGGTGAAAAGGGCATCACACTTGTGAAGGTTAATTTCATGTGTCAACTTGACTGGGCCACAGGGTGCCCAGATATTTTCTTAGACATTATTCTGGGTGTGTCTGTGAGGGTGTTTCTTGATAAGACTAACACTTGAATCTGTAGAATGAGGAAAGCAGATTGTCCTCCCCGATGAGGGTGGCCCTCATCTAATCCATTGAAAGTAAGCGTTAGTAAGAAAGAATTCTTTCCTTCTCACTGCCTGACTGTGCTCAATCTTGGATTTTAGTCTTCTCCTGCCTTCAGACTTGGCTCAGACTAGAACTTATATCACCAGCCCTCCTGGTTTTTACGCCTTCAGATCCCGACTGGAGCTACACTATCAGCTCTTCTGTATCCCCAGCGTACCAGCTGCAGATCTTAGACTTCTTGGCCTCCATAATCGAGTGAGCCAATTCCTTATAGTAAATCTTCCCAATACCCACCTCCCTAGTTTAATCACCTCATCAATTTTTGCCCTTCCTCTTCTCCCACTGTTCATTCCTGTCTGCCACACATATTCTCTATTATATAAAATAAAATTATGCAAACTGTAATGTGGATAAAAATACATGGGGTGGAAAAGACCTTGTTTAAAATGCAGATTTCTGGGCCCCATATCTAAGATATGGTGCCTTAATGTAGTGACTCTGAATGCAGTAAAATCTGTGATTACAATTTGAGACACAGTGATCTCCACTAAAAGGTACAAACTGCAATCTCTCAAGCAGCAGTACCTCTGCTCCTGAGAGGGAGGTTTAAAACTCATCTATTCTCTTCTGGAGGATGCCTTTTGGTTTCCGTATACACCCTAAGCATCTTATCAATGTGAAATATAGCTGCAAGAATTTTCCCCAAATTATCACCTAGAAAAGAGAATTCACCTTATAATCAAATATGAAGGGCTCTCCAAATTTCTTTATTTAGACCCATAAAGTCCTGTTTGAAGAAGACATATTAGTCAGAAACGACCTCAATCAATGCTAGTTTACACTTCTTACTTCTGAGTCATCTGACATAAAAAAAAAAAAAAAATTCTTATTCTTCATAAAAATAAAAGAGAAATTTCACAGATTTAATAATTATTCCTTGGTTATGGATTCACGATAACAATTATTAGATGTTGTTATACACAAACCTTTTAAAGATTTCTTTAGAAAGCAATACATGAAACAGTTAAATTGTAGTGATCACCTACCCTCAACAGAATGAAAAAGAAAAAAAACTGCCCTAACACTCTGTGAGGAATAATGGTGGCTTGGGACACAATCTTTGATGTCAGAGCCAAACACAAAAACATAGTGCTGGGTCTCAACTTATAATGCAAGATATTGAACTCTGGAAAATTTTTTTAAGTGATTCAAAAGAGATGATAAAGACAGATAATAAAGATGAGGAGAAAACGTCTCCGTAACTTTTTTCTTCATGAAGTGGAAAAAATAGTTATTTCTGAATTAATGCTATATTCAATTTTAAAAGAAAAATAGCTAATATTTAATGAATGCTTACTGTGAGCCAGGCCCTCTTCTTAACACCCCAATTAACTCATACACCTAAGTGTAGAGAGCTCTAAATATCGCCAATTCAGAGATGAGGAAATGGTAGTACAAAGTGGCTAGTACTTTGCCAAAGTCATTCCACGGGATGAGGCAGAGCTAGGATTGGAACCCAGACATCCAGATATAGAGGGTGCAAGATCACCAGGCTTTTATTGCTCAGCTGTATGTGTTTTTCTGATCTATTCATGCAGATAGAGCATCTTTTTCTAAATCCCACAAAGGTATTATGCAGATTATCAGTCCTGAGAGCACATACACACGTGCACACACACACACCTGTGATTAATAATAAATTCAATGTTATAGTTATCCATTACACTCCATTTTGCTACATTCCTAAGAGGTCACATATTCCCATCAACCAGATAAATTGTTTTTGGAGCTTCTTATCTGAAAATGAGGGAAAGTAGAATAAGTATACATAATATTTTCTCCACAAAGCCAGTAGCTCTACTCAATGAAGATACTTTTGTATCAGCTACTAAGAAAATAACATTTCATCTACATCCTTATAAGAAAAACAGAGGATAAAAGAAATGTATAAAGCTAAGCAAAACATTGCCTTCTAATAAGTTTTAACATTTAATATGACCTAGTTTCTCTCAAAGGCACTGTTCATAGATAAATTTTGAAGAGTTGAATTCTATTTAAGAACTTGCAACATCTATTTTCTGTCTACACTATCTGAGGCAATAGAGTATAGTGTACACAGAATTTGGCTCCAGATTACTTGGATTCTAATCTTGATTGTATTTCCTAGGTGAGCAACTCTGAGTAAGTTACTTAACCTATCAATTTTCTTATCAGTAAAACAGGGATGATAATAGCACTTTCCTCAGAGAGTTGATGAGAGTATTAAGTGAATTTAAGAGTGCCTAGCACTTGGGAGACACTATATAAGTGTCAACTAGCATGCTTATATAGCCCAACTAAAAACAGCTTTCAAATGGTCCAGAATAACATTATCTTTATTCCTACTATTCTTTGACTAGTCAAAAATTCAAGGAAAGTGTTATTTACCTTCTTTCTCTGATTTCCTGGAGCAATATGAAGCATTTTCTTTCTAAAACAAAACATCCTCTGTTAGTTTTCTCTAATTGGCATTTTCCCTTGAAATATCTTTGGACCCACTGACTTGGAAGTCTTGCCCTCTAAAAAACAGAAGTTATAAAAATTCTTCCTTTAACAAGATAGAAGTTATAAAAATTTATTTCAGCTTGAGTTTCCAACTTACTCCTTAAAAGAAAATAAGTAATCAACTCCACAAGATATCTTTTCAAAGACCAAAATTTATTTTTATATAAAGGAAATAATACTAATAAAGTCACCCATTAAACACATAGACACACATACTCAAATCTTTCATTTAAAAGTTAACATTCCTGCCTGCCAAAAATAACTCACTCTCTAGTATCTTTAATACCAATCTTTGCTGGTTATTTTTTCAAGTCTAACTTTAATAAATGTTTTAGTCTTATCTACTCCAGGAAAAAGAATTTTATTCCAACCTCCTACTTCTTTCTTTCTTTCTTTTTTTTTTTTTTGTTACAAATTCTCCAATGATTTGTGTATGATTTCTGATTATGTCTTACCTACACATTTCCCTTTTAAAATTTGTCACCCCTATGCTTGTGTAGTGCCTTTTTAAGAGTTTACCAATGGACCATTAGTGAAAAAACAGGCTTTCTTCTCCTTTTTGGTTTCTGTTGTTTACTAGTGACCCCTCTACCTTTTCTCCTAATCATTCTTGGTTTTCCTCTTCGACCCTTCCCACAGTTCCCATCTTAGCCCCTCTGGTCATCTCTCTTCTGACCTTGTGATCTTCCTGCTTCCTCAGAGAAATGATGCTTTATCAGAGCTTTCAACATTACTGCTATGCTGATTAATTCTACACTCCATGTATTATCAAAGCTCCAGGACCATTTCTTCACTTGAATGTCAGTGACCATCTCAAATTCCAAATGTACAAACTCAACATGTTTTCTCACTAGAAGAATATCTATTCACTCCCCCCTATTTCCATTGATACCACCATTCTCCTGCCCTCCAAGTCTTCAAACCTATTAAAACCATTCTCATCATCAAAGTAAAAATTGAACTATACAAAATTAAAGAAGCAGAGAAAATCTTATTGAAGGCTATTGCAATAGGAAAGAGAAGTCAGAACTCAGTCTGAACTCAACTCTGTTAAAACAAAGGGCAAGAGGGTTTTAAGCACAGGGGTGAGTAGTAGAAAAGTACTGAAGGATGTGAGGGGGGATTATAGGCCATCCCTGCTTCCTAATTGGCTTTATCCAAAGGAAAAACAAACTTCTCTTATCTTTATGACAGTGGGTAGTTATGCAATTTGGAGCAAAGCACCTACCCTGGCACAGAAACTGGGAAATGGGGCACTATCTTCAACAATGATTACATTTCAAGAGTCCTTGAGAAAACATTCCTGGGTTGTAAAACTGGCAAAGGGCTTTTAAAAATATTTACATTTCAAAGGGGCAAAGAAAGAATTTACAGTTATAAGCTTTCTAAAGTAAATGCACTAAGAAAAGGGAGGTTAAGGCACCTAGAGTCAGACGCCTGTCTAAAGTTCAGTCATGCTGAAGGGAATTTTAAGGCCATCTTCACAGTCATCATCATCATCATCACCCACCAATTACAGAGAGCCTGTTATGGACATGGCCCTGTGCCAAGAGTTTTAGGTGCATAATCTCTATACTCTCCCTTCACTGACTCTCTCACATCAATTACCATATACTATGTTATCAATTCTAGAGCTAGAAGACAACTTGGGTAAGCTGTTCCACGCTGATAGCCAGAAATGTCTTGAGAATAAAGTGAATATTTTGGAGTTCTATCTATACAATGTGTATTAGTCACTTCAGGCTGCTATAATAAATACCATGGACTGGACTATTTAAACAGCAGGAATATATTTCTCACTGTTCTAGGGTCTGAGAAGTCCTAAAGATACCAGCCAGTTTGGTTCCTAGTTAGAGGCTTCTTCCTGGCTTGCAGAGGGCTGCCTTCTTACTGTGTCCTCCCATGGCAAAAGGAGACTGAACTCTTGTTTCCCTTCTTCTTCTTAAAAGGACACTAATCCTATCATGAGTACCCCACCCTCATGACCTCATCTAAACCTAATTACTTTCCAAAGGTCTCATCTTCAAATACCATTGCACTGGTGGTTAGGATTCAGAATTTGAGGGGAGCCAAACAAGCAGTCTATACATCAGTGATAGTTTAGTTGTTTGGAAGGATTACGTATAAATTTCTCATAAAGATTAACAGCATGAGAAAGGTGATTCCTAAATAAACATTTTTTTCTCAATGTAGCTGATTGTCTTGACTGAGCCAGAAATCAGACAGTGTTTGAATTTTGCAAAACCATCCTTAGAGCTCCTTTGTGCGTTTATGCAGACAATGCTCCCAAATATCATATCACTTTGTGGAAAATTAACTATCTCAAAGTCTGAAGTAACTTTGAAAACTGATCTTAACCGCACTCCTAATTAGACAGAGGTAAGATGCAGAGGATCGAAGGCAAGAACCAAATGGGAAGGAGTTTAGAAATGTACTAATGTGTTTGACAGGCTGGGGATCGATCTTCAAGGTAAAGTGAACTCTGAGAGCGAATATGGTGTTTGTTCTTAAGGAAAAATAATAATCAAGAATGAGCAACAGGACCTGAGCTCAGTATACGGCAGCCCCTGGGGGGCCCTAAAGCTATATTGGGGGAACACTTTCTCTAAGAGCTGGTCATGAAAGGCAGTAGGTGTTTTCTACTGTCCAGAGAGGGAGAAGACTGGCAGGAGTTGACCGTCCAGAGGGGGTCAGCAGCAGTGTGGGCTGCAGTCCACAGCAGTGAGCGCCCGTGGCCTGGAGGAAGTGGGCGGCCGGATGGGCTGGTGTGCCCCTTCATGGGGACCAGCAGCACAGCAAAAGAGGGCCACAGCACAGGCAGTGACCTTCGGGCTGCTAACGTGCAAAAGAAGGACCCTGACACCAGCAGGCCGCAGAGCAAGTGGAAGCCAGCACTGCCATCTTCGGTTCTGAGCCAGTGCAAAAAGTCCCCTCCTGGGAATCCCACCTCCTAGCAAAAGGTAAAAATACCCAGAACCTCAGTTGATGTGACATAATGATCATTAGCTAACATATATGAGAATTTATATTTAGCATTTAGGTGAGTAAGTACTGGAAAAAGACTGATTTCTTTCTCTCCAAGAAATTGGGGCAGAAGCCATCAAGATTTAAATATTACTACAAATGTGACACTTATTTACTCACTGGAAATTGAATCACAGCATGTGAAATTTCACGTCTAAATTATCAGTAGAATTATTGCAATTTTTCAGTTAAGAGGCTTCAACCTCAGTTGGTCTCTGAGTAGGAAGTCATTTTGTTTCTTTCCTCTCTCCCTCTCTGCTTCAGTCAACAAGCTCGTGCATATACATGCCCACAGATTATTTGACAAGTGATTTATCTATACCTCTATGGGAACATAAAAATCAACTTCAGAACTCCAAATTTAAAAACACTGGACATGAAACATTTGAAACTGGAACCATGTGCTCTATCTATAGAACTCTTTCAAATGATGATATGATGGATAACCTGTACAAGATTTTGTAATATATTCCTTTAAATGAATTTTCATATTTTTTAATTGGCATTGTCTGCATCCTTTCCGAGTGGAAGAGAATTACTTTCACTTTAATTTCGGAAAAAGAGAGATTTTTGGTTGCCAGTGGATGACATGGTTGAATTTTAATGTTACTTCTGTATTTGTTCATTTGATTTGCCGGTTGGTGCTGCTTCTGTGCACCTCTATTTATGTGCTGTAGGAAGTAGGGTATGACAGCATGCGTGGCCCTTAACCGTGCAATGTCACGTTTGAATAGTTCTGTTTATTACTGTTACCCCCAAATTGGCCCAGAATCCTTGGGAGCTTTTAGGAAAAAAAGGCATCTTTACCATAATCCATATAAACAGAGCAGTGGGAATCTGAGAAAAAAGAGAAAGGAGACAGGTTTGGAAACTGAAACTTTTCCTTGGGAGACATGGGAGGCATGGTTCTCTGAAAACCACAGTTTCGGGGAAGAGAACACAGGACCAGAGTAAGTACCTTCCCCAGACTAAGGACCAGCACACTGTGGAGAAAGCCAGGTGGACCTAACTAAAACCAGCATCTGGTCTGCCCCTTTGAGTCATCTCCAAAGCTTCTGCGGCAGCTTATGGCAGATGACTCCCAAAGACATCATAGCAAAGGCTCCAAACAGCATTTTACCAGTGTTTGCATAAATGGAAATACGTGGACATCAACAAATAAAATCCAAGTATCTCTTTAGCCTCATTTCCTTTGTTTCACCAAGCCCTCAACTCCAGCCCTGGCTATTCTCTGCTAAACCGCTCCCGTGCATTTCTACCTCCATGTCTTTGTTCAGGATTTCTCACTAGCCTGAAACACCTGTCATCTTTCTAACCTAAATCCCACTTATTTTCAAGGCTCTGTTTGTATATGCTCTGGATATAGCCTTTCTCTATTACCAAGCCTGAAAAGATTCCTTCCTCCCCTACACTCCTAGAAAATTTTGTGTTACGACCAAGTGGGCTTCATCCCCGAGATGCAGGGGTGGTTCAACATACGTAAATCTATAAATGTAATTCACCACATAAATAGAAGCAAAAACAAAAACCATATGATACTCTCATTAGATGCAGAAAAAGCATTTGACAAAATTCAACACCCTTTTATGATAAAAACGCTTAACAAAATAGGCATTGATGGAACCTACCTAAAAATGATACAAGCCATATATGACAAACCCACAGCCAACATCATACTGAATGGGGAAAAACTGAAAGCACTCCCACTTAGAACTGGAACCAGACAGGGCTGCCCATTGTCTCCATTACTTTTCAACATAGTATTGGAAGTCCTTGCGAGAGCTATCAGGCAAGAGAGCAGAATCAAGGGAGTCCAAATAGGGAAGGAAGAGATCAAACTCTCACTTTTTGCTGATGATATGATGTTATATCTGGAAAACCCCCAGGATTCAACCAAGAGACTCCTGGAATTGATTAACGAATACAGCAAAGTCTCAGGCTACAAAATTAATATACACAAATCAGAGGCATTTATATATGCCAATAACAGTCAATCGGAAAACCAAATTAAAGACACAATACCCTTCAAAATAGCAACAAAGAAAATAAAATATCTAGGTATATATCTAACTAAAGAGGTAAAGGACCTCTATAAGGAAATCTATGAAACACTGAGAAAAGAAATAGCAGAACTTGCAAATAGATGGAAAAATATACCATGCTCGTGGATCGGAAGAATCAACATTGTTAAAATGTCTATACTACCCAAAGTGATCTACAGATTCAATGCAATCCCTATTAAATTACCAACATCATTCTTTACAGAAATAGAGAAAATAATTATACACTTTGTATGGAATCAAAGAAGACCCCGTATAGCAAAAGCAATTTTAAGCAACAAAAACAAAATGGGAGGTATTAATTTGCCAGACCTCAAACAATACTACAAGGCCGTGGTTCTTAAAACAGCCTGGTATTGGCACAAGTGCAGGGACACAGACCAGTGGAACACGACAGAAAATCCAAATATAGAACCATCCTCATATAGTCACCTAATTTTTGACAAAGCGGGAAAGAATATACCCTGGGGACAAGAATCCCTATTCAACAAATGGTGCTGGGAGAATTGGTTAGCCACTTGTAGAAGACTGAAACAGGACCCACAGCTTTCACCTCTCACAAAAATCAAATCACGGTGGATAACAGATTTAAACCTTAGGCGTGATACAATCAGAATTCTAGAAGAAAATGTAGGAAAGACTCTTACAGACATTGGCCTAGGCAAAGAATTTATGAAGAAGACCCCCAAGGCAATCACAGCAGCAACAAAAATAAATGAATGGGACATGATTAAATTAAAAAGCTTCTGCACAGCCAAAGAAACAGTCCAGAGAATAAACAGACCACCTACAGAATGGGAAAAAATTTTTGCATACTACACATCAGATAAAGGACTGATAACAAGAATCTATTTAGAACTCAGGAAAATCAGCAAGAAAAAATCAAGCAACCCTATCAAAAAGTGGGCAAAGGACATGAATAGAAATTTTTCAAAAGAAGATATAAAAATGGCTAACAAACATATGAAAAAGTGTTCAACATCTCTAATCATCAGGGAAATGCAAATCAAAACCACAATGAGATATCACTTAACCCCAGTGAGAATGGCCTTTATCAAAAAAACCCAAAACAACACATGTTGGCATGGGTGTGGAGAGACAGGAACACTAATACACTGCTGGTGGGACTGCAAACTAGTGCAACCCCTGTGGAAAGCATTATGGAGGTATCTTAAACAGATTCAAGTAGACCTGCCATTTGACCCAGCAATCCCATTACTGGGCATATACCCAAAGGAAAAAAGGTCATTCTGTAACAAAGGCACATGTACCCAAATGTTTATAGCAGCACAATTCACAATCGCAAAGATGTGGAAACAACCCAAATGCCCATCAATACATGATTGGATTAGTAAACTGTGGTATATGTATACCATGGAATATTACTCAGCTATAAGGAATGATGAAGATACGACATCTCTATGGTTCTCCTGGAGAGAATTGGAACCCATTATATTAAGTGAAGTATCCCAAGAATGGAAAAACAAGCATCACATGTACTCACCAGAAAATTGGTTTCCCTGATCATCACCTAAATACAAATCTGGGAACGACACCAATTGGACATCAGACTGAGGTGGGGGGTGGGGGAGGGGATGGGGGTATGCCTACACGATGAGTGCATTGCGCACCGTTTGGGGAGTGGTAACACTTGAAGGTGCTGACTCGGGAAAGGGGGGTGGGGAAAAAATATGAAACTATTGTTTTTAACTTGCACTGTTCACTTAATAATTTATCATGAATATTTCCCATATTATTTCATATCATTGTACAAGAAATAATGTATACATTATGAGGACATATTGTATCTAACAAGATATACTGTTAGACTCTTTGATTCTGTAAAATTAAATTGAAAAAAAAAAAAAGATTTCAATGTTATGAATCAAAAAAAAAAAAAAAGAAAATTTTGTGTTAGTAATCATGAATGGATGTTTAGCAGTGATTCTGGCTTCTACCCACTAGATGCCAAGAGTATGTCCCGGTTTGTGAAAACCAAAACTGTTTCCAAACATTGCCAAATATCCCCTGGGAGGTAAATTTGATGATTGTCTTTCTGATTGTTTTTGAATTATTGTTTAAATACAGACTTATCTAACTCTCTAGCACTTTTTAAAATGTCTCATAAACTAGTTTCATAAAATACAGCCTCTGCTTTTAAATAGTTTACAGTACACAAGTTCCTTTGGGTCAGAAGCCATGTTTTTCATCTTTGCACCAACGATTGGTGATTAGCCTTTCGATGTGCTGAGAATACACAGGACGATCCATCACCTTCTGGGAGTGGCAAATGTTAACAATAAACCCAGGTAATCCCGTCCTTTCTCAAACTCAGTGCCTGATTTATTTTAGACAGGTAAAGATCAATCAGATTTTTAAAGATTTCCCAAAGGTGAATTGTCAAAGCCTCTTCTGATCTTTGCTATTCATTTGAAAATTATCCCCACAGTTGACCTGACTTCATCCCACAACTCCCTATCCAGGCCACATTTTCCCAAATTCCCCTAGTTTAGTGGTTCTCAACTGGGAGCAAATTTACCTCCCAGGGGATATTTGGCAATGTTTGGAAACAGTTTTAGTTTTCACAAATAAGGACATACTCTTGGCATCTAGTGGGTAGAGGCCAGAAACACTGCTAAACATCCTACAATGCACTGACAGCCACACACAACAAAGAATTAGTGGTCTCAAAAGGTCAATAGTGCCAAGGTTGAGAACCATGGCTCAGCTAAAAATAATTTCCCCTTTTCTAAATTCTTAAAGCACTTTATTCCTTTATTCCTTTCTTCCTTCTGGGAACGTCCATGTTTTACTTTGAAATTTGGTGAAAAGGGGCTGTGCCTTCATCATCTTTCAATTTCCCCGACTCGCGGTGCTTAGCCTTATGCTTCCACCTAGTTCCAAAGAATGCCAGCAAATCCCAGGACAAAAAAGCAGAAGTCCTTAAAATAATATCTAACATGTATTATACTAAGTGCTTGCTCTCTTCCAGAAAGCAATACTTAACAAGGATTATTCCAATTAATCCTCCAATAACCCTGTGTGGAAGGCACAGTTATTTTGCAGATGAAAAAACTGAAGGATTAGAGAAGTTAAGTAATCTGTTCAAAAATCACATAGCTAATAAAGACCCAAGATTCAAACATACAAAAAGTGACTCCAGTAGGACTGCAAGATAGTACAATCTCTGTGGAAAACAGTATGGAGATTCCTCAAACAACTAAAAGTGAACCTACCATTTGATCCAGCAATCCCACTAATGGGTATTTACCCAAAGGAATAGAAGTCATTTCATCAAAAGACACTTGTACAAGAATGTTTATTGAAATACAATTCACAATTGCAAAGATGTGGAAACAACCCAAGTGTCCATCAATTCATGAGGATTAATAAAATGTGGTGTATGTATACTATGCAGTATATGTATACTATGGAATACTGCCACAGCCATGAAGAAAAATGAATTAGGCCTTTGCAACAGTCTGGATGGAACTGGAGACCATTATCCTAAGTGAAGTATCTAAAGAATAGAAAAACAAACACCACATGTACTTGCTATTAAATTGGAACTAACCGATGAGTACACATGGGCACAGAGAGAAGTAAAACTCAGTGCAAATCAAGAGGGAGGGAGGAGGAGTTGGGTGAAAATCTACCTAATAGGTACAATGAACACTATGTGGGTGATGGGCACACTTATAATCCTGACTTAAATATGACAAAATTGATACATGTAAACAAAAATGTTTGTACCCCTGTAATATTTTGAAATTTAAAAAAAAAAGAAGAAAGTGAAAAAAAGTGACTCCAGTGACCTTCTTCCTAACCAATGAATCATACCACTTGTACCCTACTAATATTTCAATCACAATCCTCATCTATAACCCCAGATCTTCGGTAACAAAGTTAAGAAAAGTATACTTTCACATAGAAGAAAATAAATGCTGTAAAATAAGTTATTTTCCTAGTATATCAACCAGATGAGCAGTGTCAAAAAAAACCAAAACTTATTTCTGATAAGCCACATCTATCATATGCCTTCCATTCTTCAGAAATTATGTTGAGCTCCGTGTTTATAAAGACAAGCAAGACAGAATCCCTGACCTAAAACAGTTCGTGATGTATTAGGAGAGAGAGAGAAGAGATTCAACAGTTTCGACCTGGCAAGGCTGCTACTCTACTAGACCAGTAAACAAGGTGTTATGGGGAACTGAATAGAAATAGAAAAATATACCCTGTCTCAGCCTGGGAAGGTAACACTGCACTTAACTCTTAATGGATTGATGAGCAACATGGAAGCTGTGCCGGCAGAGGGAAAAACAAGAAGACAGGCCTATGAACTCAGACATTTGTGAAACTGCTAGTAATTCATCTGCCTAAGTAAAAACTTAAGTATACAGCAGTAACATGATAGAAACTTTAAAAAGAGGAGTCAAATGATAACGCACTTTGTGAAGCTGATTGTAATCCTCGAGGCAATGGGATATCACAAAAGGGTTTTTAAGCAGGAGAGTGAGGTGGTCAAATTTGCCCTTTTAAAAGATCACTTGGGGCCGGGCGCGGTGGCTCACGCCTGTAATCCTAGCACTCTGGGAGGCCGAGGTGGGCGGATCGTTTGAGCTCAGGAGTTCGAGACCAGCCTGAGCAAGAGCGAGACCCCATCTCTACTAAAAATAGAAAGAAATTATATGGACAGCTAAAAATATATATAGAAAAAATTAGCCGGGCACGGTGGTGCATGCCTGTAGTCCCAACTACTCGGGAGGCTGAGACAGGAGGATCCCTTGAGCTCAGGAGTTTGAGGTTGTTGTGAGCTAGGCTGACGCCATGGCACTCACTCTAGCCTGGGCAACAAAGTGAGACTCTGTCTCAAAAAAAAAAAAAAAAAAAAAAGATCACTTGGGCAGCAAAGTGAAATATATATGCAAATGAGCCAAAATTATAGAAAATGGTTAGACATTTACTGCAGCAATCCAAGCAGGGAATGGTAAGTGCCCGAACAAAGACAGTGGCAGTGGAAGTGAGAATTCCACTGTCAATAAACAGATGTTCCTTACCTGAGTTATTTCCTAAAATTTATAACTCAATACACCTCACTTCAAAACAAAGTACTTATACACTCTCATAAATATCTCCCTCTTGAGCCGAACATTCAGCACTTCCGTGATTGTCCTTGGACTTCATGACAAAAAGTCTAGACCTTACTCTCTAAATATCCCACTCAAACCAGCCTTTCACGAGAGGTGTTGAAGATTTAACATGGGTAAGATTTAATATTTTTCAAAGAATAGTGAGAAATCGGCAACCAACCCTAAATTCCCTATATAAGGCTGACCTATGTTTTAAAAAAAAAAATCATTTAATGACACTTGTTAAAGCAGAGTAAGGCAGAGCTTATTCAGGATCATCAAGACAGGTATAAGGGCCATGGCAGTGGCATTTTTCAGTGGGGAAGAGACTGAACTCAACTTTGAATACATCATGGGAAAGTGGAAATTTATAGCCAAGGACCAGAGTGGGAGTCAGTGGAAGAAAAGTTACTAAGAGGAAACGTCAGGGGTAAGGGGGATAACAGGATTCTTACTGAAGACAGGCCAGGGTGATCAGATGTCACCTGGGAGATGACAGAGGATGAGGAACCCGATCAGATATCAAGGGTTATAGATATGGGAGGGTGGGGGCTTCTTGTTAAACTGACTTAGCAAGGTTCTTTGCTAAAATGGGATTTTATAAGGAAGTTCACAGATAAACCTAGGAGAAGGTTCAGGTGCTTGACTAAAGTTTGGTCAAGCAAAGAATCTTTGTCACTATGGTAGACCTTCAATAACATTGATTAAATAAATGATATGAGTTAAGAAATCCTTCCTGGAAGTTCTTGATAATTTTCAACCTTAATCTTTCACACACTAGTTAAAGTTCATTTGCCCTTGTTTTGTATCATTTCTTCATATTTTAGAAGTCACACATATATTTACCTACCTAGATTTTAGCTTTTTTGCAGCAATTTATTTTTAACTCTAAATTAAGAATTTTCACTTCTGAAAGCTTAAGCCTTTAAAAAAAATACTAATTCACTTCAAAGCCTAGTAATGCTAATATACTCAGATATAGCTGACAGATGTAAGTGCTAAAACACAGGGACTACTTAAATTGCATATGACTGCCTAGCATTCTTTCTGCCTTTGATAGCCTAAAATAGATGAAAGACTTTGTTAAAGCCTTTGCCTACCTTCCTCAGGTCTCAGTGTATACATCATTTCCTCAGGGAAGCCTGTTAAAACCCTGTAGGCAAAGGCAGGTACTTCTACTGAGGCTTTCTAGTACCTGTACTTCTCTACCCTGGCATTTCTCATCCTTAGGGAAATGCTTATCTAATTACCATCCCTCTTTCCCTGCTTGCCCCAGAAAATCATCAAGAGCAGATTCATTAGTGGCCTTTTTCATAACTACATTCCCAGCACCAAGCATAAAGCTTTATACACACGTGGGAAGTGCTCAATAAATATTTGTTCAATATACAATTTGATCTGTTCATTCATCAATCCAGGCTATTCGTAAGAGATGTGAGATGGAAAAATAAACATGAGCTGTTACCCATGGAAATTGAGGCTGTGTTCTAAGTTTCAAGGAAGATTTACTTTTTCTGTATATAGTTTCTCCATTGTTTGGATTTTGCTATTGTTTGCAGGACTTTTTCACAATATAAAACCTTTTTTAATTAAAAATAAAAAAGATTTTAAATTCAATAATAAATAGGTTTCTTCTTCTATTTAACAGACCTCTGGCAGAGAAAACACAGTTGGAAAACAGAAAGAACACTTATTGATTCATAAATACTAAGAACCTCTTTATTTCCTAAGTATAATTAGGCATAATTGTTTAAAAAACATTTCTTTCTTGAATATATTTTAGTTTTAGAACTATCACAGCAGTCATTTCAATTCTCCTGTGTTCTTAAAGTAGGCATTTAGTTGTGCATTTCTAAATGAAATAGGTGAGGGGGAAAAGCATTAACTTAAACTGTATTTCCTCACTGAACTCCTTCCTAATACATCTTGTCTGTGATAATGATCATAGCTTCTCCATACCCCATCAGCATCTAGAGACATTTTTCTCAACTTAAGCTAAAGTAAATATCTCACTAATATGTGGTAAGTGATTAAGGCTTTATTTACTACTGTCTTTTGCTAACAAAATATAAATTCATAATTCCATCACTAAATATATGGCACTCCCCTAGTATGCTCCTTAATAAAAATCATTCTTGGCTGGGTGCGGTGGCTCATGCCTGTAATCCTAGCCCTCTGGGAGGCCAAGGCGGGTAGATCGCTCGAGGTCAGGAGTTCGAGACCAGACTGAGCAAGAGCGAGACCCCGGCTCTACTAAAAATAGAAAGAAATTATCTGGCCAACTAAAAATATATAGAGAAAAAATTAGCCGGGCATGGTGGCACATGCCTATAGCCCCAGCTACTCGGGAGGCTGAGGCAGGAGGATTGCTTAAGCCCAGGAGTTTGAGGTTGCTGTGAGCTAGGCTGATGCCACTGCACTCTAGCCCGGGCAACAAAGCCAGACTCTGTCTCAAAAAAAAAAAAAAAAAAAAATCATTCTTAAGAGTAACAATTTGGACAACAAGAAATAGAAAACCTGTTAAGTTTCTGGTTTTTTAAGTAAATTTTATTATTTCACATAAAACGAAATTGGAGGCAGAGTGTTTTCAAGGCTGGGTGATTCTGTGATTCTTTTCTGACTACCCCTCTGCTATCCTCAGCATGGTGGCTTTTCATCTCAAAGGCTCCCAAATGACTTCAGAAACACTAGACATCATATCTTCAGTCAACAACCTCCAAAGTCCAGAATAGAGCCCTTCCTTGGACCCCTTTTCCAGAGAGAGAGAAACTTTTCTATAGTACGTGAGCAGCCTACCCCCAGTCATGCGCCAATTTTAAACAAACTTCTGGCAAAGGGGGTAGAACTGCCAGGGTTGCCTCTTATTTATTGTGATGATGCCTGGTGCAGAGTGGGACCCCTCCTTCTCTCCTGTGTAAAAGCCGCCTGGCATCTGGAAAACTTCATAGGTTTGGTTTCAATAAGATGTTAAATATGAAAATGTGGTAGTCAATCAAATGTCTCAGCCCCATGAGTACTTTTTTCTCTGATTTGTGCATGTTAAGAAATAGATTTAAGATCATAATTGTTAGGTAGAGTTGTACCTGGTCAGGTACTTATCTACAGTTAGAGGAAAAAGGAATTTTTTTATTCATTAACTTATTCAATGCATTCTGAGAAGATCTAGGTGGTGGAGTAACTGGTAAATAAATGCATGGTCCCTGCTCTCACGGAGTTTACACTGCAGCAGGGGAGATAGACAAAATGTTAGCTAACGAATGAAAACATAGTTATATTTGAGATAAGTGCTGCAAAAAATAAAACTATCAATATATGTAGTAAGAGCCAGGTACACATCTGTAATCCTAGCATTCAAGGAGGCCCAGGCAGGAGGATTGCTTGAGCTCAGGAGTTTGAGACCAGCCTGAGCAAGAACGAGACCCTGTCTCTACTAAAAATGTCAGGTCACAGTCTCCTTTTGTGTTCTCAGTTTTTGGCGTGCTCATGGCCAAAGAATGATCAGACACACCAAAGTAAGGCAAGCACAAGGTGAAATTTATTGAGGGGGGAAAGATAGGATTACAGAACAAGAGCAAGATATAGGTTTACAGAGTGAGAGCAAGATACGTATGCCACAGATGATGACAAGACCCCTTGTTGTAGCAAAAGAGATCTTCGTATGGTCTGGGTTTTGTTTGACAGTGTCCAGATAGGGACCTTCCCGTAGTTCAAACATCATCATAGAACCACTTTGATTGGACAGTTGGGAGTTAAATGACCTGAATTTACTACACAGGCAGATCTCCTATAAGCATCTCTGAAAGCCCATTTTGGGGGGTGACGGCAATGGCACCCACTTTCATCCCTAGGAGACCTGGAATCCCCCACTATCTACCTAACAATATCATATAAAAAACCACTTACAATTAATTTATATAAATAGACAACAAAAATCCTCTATAATTCCAGTACTGAAGTTCTAATCTAACTCACAAAGGAGGACTCCATAAAGCCTTAAGCCAGTTGCAGCTTGAAGAAAAGGTTTCTCACACCTATTTGGAAACTATTCTTTCACTGTGTTTATTCTGTGATGCTAACTTATCTCATTTTGCGTCCCAGTTTATCCCATATCCCATATCCCATACCATACCTTATTAGAATTTTACCTCCCTGCGTCTATCTGAAAATGCTCAAAATTTCACATGTATTTTTTTTAACTCTGGCTACTGATGTTCCTAATTGGCCATCCCAAAAACCTGTGCAAAGATGATACAGAATGAAAATATACTGAAAATCATGGAAATGGTCAGCGTCAATCTTTGTCACAAATCATATAATCCACTCTTAGTTTTGATTTCAATGTGCTAATAGTTTTTCTAATAGAAAAAGACCTTGTGGCTAACTATAAAATTCAATTCCTATTCAGATAGCACCACCTGCAGAGTCATTATGCGATGTTACAATTTGAAAAACCAAGCAAGCACAGCATTTACTTTGGAGAGTAGGAGAGACAAGAGGTCAGAGTCTCACTTGTTATGTTTTTCTCCTGCCCTACCTTAACACATTGCATTGCAGTTTTCTATAAGTATACTTTCCACAAAATTTCAATGTCTGAGGCTTCCACATTTCAACTGTGCTTACAAACCTTGAAATAGAAAGGCTTAGCTTAACAATGTAAAATAGAATGTAAAGGTACTAAAATATTTTACTACTTATCCTCTTACGCTACATGAATTTCTTTAAAAGTTAAGAGTAGCATTTACACATTTGAAGAGATGTCAAATATGAGCAATATAGAAAGCATGTAAGTATAGCAGAACAAAGAAAAATTTTTTTCTTTCTTCCTAATTTTTGTAATTTCACTATGCAACTTGATCTAGCCTCTATAGGGGTTAAATGTTTTGGTTAAATGAAGTATTTATTGATTGTTCTGTACAGTGCATTAAAAATGGTTCCCTACACCTTTAACTATTAATTAGCTCAAATATTTGGTTCAGAAACCACAGCCCTGTTTAGTGTGACCTCACTGGTATGGCATCTGGGCAATTATCTTTGAGATAATGAGCCTTTTCATCCATAACAGAACAACAACCTCTCACTTGGATTGCAAAAGATCAGAGCCAATCTGCTGCACACCAGGGTGCCCGTCATCCCCTTTGTATCATACCTTATTTTCAAACTAACCTTTCACATTCTGAATTAATTAAAGTGTTTTCAGATTAAAAACTAATGAATTCACTTTAGCATCATTTTGGGAGATAATAGGCACAAAATATCATCCAAGCAATGTTTTGGATCCTAATACCACAGCCTAACTGAGAAGCAAAACTGCTACGTCACTTACAGAATTTTCTGATTCATGTTATAGCCTAGCCAGATCCTCATATGGGTTACTCAGGAAAAAAAAAAAAAAAAAAAAGCCTCAGAAAATAGCGATGCATAGTGGTAAATGTTCGCTTGGCATTTTGATATATTCTAATTTCATTCAAAAATGAATGTGGAGGTCACCAAGTTTTCTATCAGGTTGTCATAATGAGGTTACTAAGCTTTACCATCCACCCCTGCTCTTTATTCATTTTTTGCCTGGCTATCCCTCCTATTCTTCAAGACTAAATTTGTCTAAACTTCTCATTCAACACTAAATGAATATGGAATTACCACTGTTAGGTAGCTAGCAAAGGATTCCAGGTCTCCTAGGGATGAAAATACGTGCTGTTGTGGTTCACCCCCTCCAACAGTGGGCTTTCAGAGAGGCTCATGGGAGGTAAGACTCCAGTCACGTAACTCCCAAATGTCCAATCAAAGTGTTTCCATGATGACGTCTGAGCCATGAGGGAGGTCCCAATCTGGACCCTATAAAACAAGACCCAGACCCTAACCAAGCATTTTTTTGGTCTTTGCCCTCTTTTGCTATGACAATGGGTACAGTCGCTATCTATGGCATATGTATCTCACTCTGTAAACCTATATCAGGCTCTTGCTGTACAATCCTATCTTTCTCTCCTCAAGAAACCTCATTTTCCTGCTTGCCTTACTCTGGCGTGTCTGGTCATTCATCGGCCATGAGTGCACCAAGAACCGACATTTCAGATCATGACCCGACACTACCTCAAAGGGTTGTAGGACAGAAAAGATGTCTTTCCTCACCCTTCACTAGGTTCATGGCTGAGACCCCTATATCAAAAGACAGATTAACAAGAGAAAAGTCTAAGTAATTTATCCAATATAAGTTTTTACTTAACATGGGAGCAGTCATAAGGAAATGAAGACCCAAAGAAGCAGAAAAATCTGTATTTTTATGCTAAGTTTGATGAAGAATAGACAGTCATACAGACCTATGACTGGACAAAGGGACTAAAATCTAATGGTAATAAACTGGGGTGGAGGAAGAAGGAGGACTTAGCACGGCCTGTTTGTTTAGATTCTTCTTGGTGTCTCTGTGTCTTCAAGAAAAAGGATGGTCCTTTCCTCCAATGTAGGGAGAATCCCTCTGGAGTGGAGGTTTTATGGCTGACTTTAAAGGAAGGTCAGAGAATTCTTTCATGGCCTGCTTCAGGGGAGAAGGGCAAAGGGAAGGTGAGAGAGGCCTTCCCGCTTCTGCTATTTTCTCAAATGCCAAGGTGCCATATTTCGAGGTAATGTGTCCTGAGCCCCACTGCTTCTCAGGGATCTGTTAGAACCCCACTTCTTCATAAGCCTCTCTTCATGAAGAAGCTTGATATGGATAGATTTCATGTAGGGATAGTGAAACTCCTTAATATCACCTTGAAATGATACTACAATCAGTCCACTTTTATGCCTGACTTAATAAGAAGTGAGAGATGCCAAGAAAAGTGATGCTAACCACTCTGTCATCATTCCTTTTGCTTAGTCAAGTTTCTTTTGGTTGCAAGAAACAGAAATCCATTCAAATTAGTTCAATCACAAAGAAGGAATTTTTTACAAGAGGATTTAGTATAACCAAGCCTCAAGAATAACTAGATCAAAGGCCTGGAAAAAGCAATCAGAAAGCAAAGTATCTCTTTCTCTCTCTTTTCTCTCTCTTTCTCTCTCTATCTCTCTCTCTCTCTCTCTTTGTGTGTATGTGTGTGTATTTATATGTATGTATTTTTTTTCCTACAGGCTAGTTGTTTTCTGAGAGTGAATCTGACTGAACCATTTTGGTTTGCTCTGTACTACTGATCTAAGTTGCTTTTGCAAAATAGAGTAATGTCAATCTTAAATAATGAGATTCAGTATACCGTTGATTCAAGCGTAAAGCTTGAGAATGGCCACCCAGAAGCACAGAGTCCAAATAAATGGTGTTAGCCCAACTTCCCAAAAATGAGAAGTTGAGGTTTCGCTTATCTAGGCAGAGACAGAGAAGTTTTAGCAGGATTACAACATTTTCCATACAAGACCAGTGCATATACCTTGCAGTAATTTGATTGGTTACAGATTGCTACATTCCAAGTAAGATAACTTTATTACTCTGTGAGGAGGGGTAAAGATCTGAGGGGACCTTAACTCTGGTATTACTTGGTTTTCCTAATTATTTTGAAGAAAAAGGGAAGAAGTTGCCGATGCACACCACATGACTCATGCTGTATAGCCACATTCCTCTCAAGGGTCAGAATAATTTAAATTTCCAATGGCCTTAAGTTTGAATTATTTAATTTCACAGTAACAACATAATATTGATAGTTGTTGTGACCCATATCTATGGCCAGGAAGGTAGGGATTAGTTCTCTGAGAATGAGTTTCTTTGCCAAGGCCATCAAGACAAGCTGTTCACCTGCATATACATATCACACTGTCCAGGACTGAATTATTCCAGCAAAATGTTGATGCTCAGCCTTAGCAGATTCAGCACAAGTATGAAAATTGAGGTGTGCCAGAAATCAAACCAACAGCAATGATCATATGCATGACCTCAACTAATACATCCTGATTCCACTTTTTAAAAAAACTTTTTCCCTGCACACACACCCAAACTAGAAAAATATCTAGGTACCGATTTTATCATTGATGAGCCTTCAATCTCCTAAGGAAAGAAATTAAAAGGAGGGCATGGAGAGAACAGATTTCTTTTTCCACATTGAAATAGGCATATTGCTATTAGTCTCCTAGATGCAAGAGGGGAATTAGGAATCAAATGCAGCTGGAATAATAATAATGCATCTTAAAAACCACATCTAGAAATCTGGCTGATTAAGTCACATAAAATTAATGTAACTTCTTTGCCCTTTTAAGAAAAGTTGTTTCTGTCATCAGCTAATCTAATAAAAGGCTTTTGCTCACATTAGAGGTTATTTATATGCTTGTTTTACATGTGGCAGTAAAGTACACATGTAATATAAAATAACTAGAAAATGTTAATAGTTGATTAACCATTAAATTTAAAAAGAGAGCTATGAAAGATTCCATTTTAATGCAGTAAATGTGGAGACTTCACTCAGTTTCATTTCTTCTTCTAACAATAAATTCTTACTCTCAGCTATTATTTTTTAAAGACAGTTGAGTTTAACCTTGTAAGAATTATCACTTGGTATTTTAAGGGACTTTTCCTTTGAAGAGGTCAAAGTAAAGGAATTAAATGCGTTACTCACTTACATGAAGTTAGGCAGTAAAGTAAAGATACACATTGAAGTATCAGATAATTCAAGATCTGTGACTGAAAGCCATGAACAGTAATGCAGGGAATGGGACTACATCTGTATTATAGAGGATATCAGGCTTTTTCTACAGGGAATTTTCAGTTTTGCAGAGCACAATTTAATCTCTGCAATATTAAGTCAGATGAACATTCATTCTGCAATATTTCCACAGTGGAAAATATTGCCCAGTTATCCCCGCCCTGCCCTCTACATGTCTCCAATACTCTTCTACAAATCTCCAGGTGGAACTTGGGCTGTGAAATCCATTACACTTGTGAATAACTCCAAAATGTAGACCCCATGGTTATGATTGCAAATCATAATGCATGGACCTTACACTATAAAGCTAATTCCTATGGTTAATAAATGATAAATACTGTAGTTAGATTTCCTGGCCTAAGCACAATGCTCACTGGGAGTTTGCAAGTCATTATTTATCAATTATAAAACACCAAGATTATGTTATTATGTTGAATAAGACACCAATGTCACTTTCCAGTTCCTTCTACCTCTAAACTTTAGTGTGACCATAGCCTCATAATCCTCATACCTAAAAGGCATCTCTTTCCTCTGCCACTTCTCTCTCCCCACTGTCACCCTAGTCCAAGCCCCCATCACCCTCCCTCCCCCAGACTATCACAGTGGCCTCCTCACAGATCGCCTTGTTTCTCTCACTATCTGCAGGCTGGAACAATGCTATATGCTTTTTGACCTGCTAATCCCTAGAAAATAATCCAATATCTCTGGAGTTATGGACATTATTTTATTTCCCTACTTCCCTGAATACCTTTTTAAAAATAACCAATAATTAAGAATAATGTATATATCTGTTCTTTTTAATCTGGAAGAGTCCAGCAAGTGCTCTATGGCATAGAGAGGTACCTCCTTGGATAGGTGCCACCTAAATTACCCACACTATACAAGCTTTCTCATTAATCCACTGGCATTTCACTGAGACAGACCATACAGGTGGGCTGATCTGGCAGACTGCAATGACATTTTATTTTCCTTATTGGGCCAGAAAATCTTTGCCAGTGAGGAATGTCTACATTTCATTGAGTGTGAAAGTGTTAGAAAGGTATTATATAACACTGCTATAATGAAAATGATAATCACATATACAATGTATTATATATTTGATAATGCCTATACAGTCTTAAGTAATGCAAATATCTGACACTGATTAAAATCAAAATATCCTCAGCTCTGAAAACCTTTATATTTTAGAAAAAAATATATTTTAATCTTTTTGATATTCTTTAGGCAATCAGTATTTAGGATTTCCTTTATCAACTATGTTACTCTCATAGTTACAAAAAGGGATTATTAATTTTGGGGTTTTTTTAAACAGGTCAAATAAGTAGTTAATTTATGTTATTTGCCACCTACAGTTATTTTATTACCACATTGAAAAGGTAAGAAAATAAGTCATTAATATGCATAGATGCTTTCCTTAAGCAATTTAGAAGGGTCCATACATCAGAAATTCTTTCCATTTCTCCACCATTGCAAGACTAAAAAATTACATTGAAATTCAGCAATTTAACCTTCATAAATGAAGTAACCTGCATAGCTAACATTAAGTGTTTGATTTAATTTACTTGCACAGGTAGCTCACTGAGAAGGCATTTAACCTTAAAGTTAATGATATCAGATCTATTCCACAGTGTATGTGCTTCCAATTGCTTTCTACAGCACTGCACAAACTAATATTAAGTTCTCATTTTAGTAATATTCATGGGCAGGAGGGAGACATTATCCTCAATTATACCTGTGTAACGTCTTTGTCAACTTCAGATGCCTTCCACTTCAAGAACAGTAGGTGAGGAGAATAGGGGTGGGACAGGACCCAATTTGTATTAGATGACCTCTGAAATCAGATACAAGGAGAAGCTCTTAGAGCCAAACATGAGGGTCTGATTTTTAATTGTTTCTGGGCCAAAT
The DNA here is from genome assembly GCF_041146395.1 of Eulemur rufifrons. Classification (NCBI taxonomy): domain Eukaryota; kingdom Metazoa; phylum Chordata; class Mammalia; order Primates; family Lemuridae; genus Eulemur; species Eulemur rufifrons. The sequence goes on along the minus strand of NC_091000.1, from coordinate 42,559,442 downwards.
AGGCCTCAATCTTTTTGATATTCTTATATTTGCCATCTTTAGGATAATTAGGGGTTTATTTGAGTGTTTCTAAAGGAAGTTACCATAAAAATTCTAGAAGACATGTTTGGAGAATTTATCATAATCTCAGAAGGGAAAGGCCTTTCCATGATTAAAAAACCCAGAAGTCATAAAAATTAAGAAAATGGATAAATGCAACTATATACATATCAAACATTTCTACCTGGCAAAATTCACCAAGAAAAGTCAAAACATAGGACAAACTGGAGGAAAAACACAGCCATGTCATAAAGAGCTTATCTCCCATTTAATATATAAAAGGATGCTCCAAATCAGTTTCAAAAGCCTAATATACACATTAGGACAATGGCAAAAAAAATATGAGCATATAGTTCACATTATAGAAATAAGTATCTCTTAAATGAATGAAATAATGCCCAAGCCCACTCATCATAGGAGAAATATGGCACCAACATGCCAGTGTTGATTACCAGACTGATAAAGATCCAAAGGTTTGATAAGATACTGTAGTTGATGTTGTAGAGCAACATACAATCACACAGTGCTGATAAGTATAAGATTTCAAAATGTCTATGGAAGATGATTTTCAACATCCCCCAAATTATAGGTGTGTGTATATATGTTATCTCCAGAAATTCCACTACTAGGACCATATCTTATAGATGTACTCATAGGAAAAACTTAGGAAAAAACATACCTTTTTATAAGAGCAAAAGTGAACTATCTAAATATTCACATATAATGGATTGATTAAATAAATTAAGGAATGTACATCTGAGAGAATTCTATGCAGTGATCAAAAAAAGAATGAAAGAGCTCTTTATATATTAAAATAAATTGACCTTTAACATATACTGTTAGTTTAAAAAGAGCAAAGTGTGAAGTAATATATGTAGTAATATTATACAAATATTTGTGTAAAATGCAGAGAAAAAAAGAATTATTTGATAACAAAGATATCCAATGTTATAAAGACTGAATGTTTAAGTCTCCCCAAAATTCATTTGTTGAAATCTAATCCCCAATGGGATGGTATATGGAGGTGGAGTCTTTGGGAGGTAATTAGATCATGAGAGTGGAGCCCTGATAAATGATATTAGTGCTGTTATAAAAAGAGGCCAAAGAGCTAGCTTGCTCTTCTCTGCCCTGTAAGAACACAAGAGCAGTTGACAGTCTGCCACCCAGAAGAGGGCCTGACAATACTGGCACCGTGATCTCAGACTTCCAGCCTCCAGAACGGTGAGAAATAAATTCCTGTTTTTTGTAAGCCATCTAATCTATGGCACTTTGTTATAGAAGCCCAAACTGACTAAGACGCCCATGGATAAATAAAGGATACAACAGAAACTAATAACATTGATTTACTGCAATGAAAAGAATTGTGTGGCTGAGGGACAGAGGGAGGAGGAAGAATCTGTGATGAATATCATTTGTACTTTTGAATTTTGAATCATATCACTTACTACCTATACAGAAAGTCAACAATTTAAAAATTAAAACAGGAGGCAAATAGACAAAATTATTGCCTAAGATAAGGCATAGATTTGCCATGAATTTCACTTATTCAAAATTTCTTTAACTCCTATCACAATGGAACAGAGATAATCAAATTATTTCTTGAACAAAATTTTAGGCATGCCCTTCTAAGAGCAATTGTTAGTGTTAGTAACAGGAATTGATCTTTCTGTAGAATTCTAAATGGTTTCTTAGTTTTTCCCCACTTTGTACATCTTATCTCCTCAAAGAATAAAACATCATTGGATAATTTCTCTAGAAAATATAGCTAAGAACTTGCAACCCCTGTCCATGGAATTAGCTCAAGCCTACTCAATATCAAGTAGACCTTCTCAGAATATAATTACTGTGTTTCTCAATTAGGGAGGCCTTGTCTAACATATGGTCTGACATTGGGATAGAACAATTTAAATGGGGCTTCTTAAAAAAATTAAGGACATAAGAGAACTTTGTAAAGTCAGGTTAGATGTTTGATATGCAATTAAATATTCTTAGGGTTTTTTCCTATTCTCTTTCTGTTCGATTTTCATGGGTCTTTTTTTAAATAGAGATGTTCTTTTGTTATTGGCTGGATAAAAATGTCCAGTCCTGATAGACAGAAAGAGCATTAGACTCTTCCCCAAGGTTACGCCATGGGGAAAATTAATGGGCAGAAAGAGGCAGGCAAACGTGAGTGAGGCAGGTGAATAATTATTTTTGTGCTGAGTATGGTCCAGAGATGGATGCTCCCTGGGAAGGTGGGAAAATAAAATGTGACTCTAATGATTACTAAAAAATATCACTAAAACTGCTTGTCTATTTTTGAAACACAAAGTTATCTCCAGTCCAACAGGACTTCAAGGTATATGTTATCATAATTGAAAAAAGGTAGTTTTTAAACACCACCTTTAATAGCAATGCAGGACAAGCCGGGAGGGTGTTCAGTGAAACATAACACATTTAGCCTACACAAGAGAGGCGATACCGATAAAAATAAAAACAGCCAGAGAGATAATTTTCCACATTTACATTTTTGTGGTCACAAAAAAATTCTCCCTCTGGCACAAAATCTCTTTCCTCATAAACTCAAGCTGGGCACAATATGTTCCTTCTCCATTCTTTATTTTTTTTTTTCTCCCAGTACAAAATTTGACATTGGTTTGATGTCATTAGCATCACCTTCAACAAATCATTTTCTTCACTTGTCCAATTACAGACAACATAAAAATGCCTGTCCTCCATGTTTCTTATTTCAACACTGGGCTTGTCATGACTCTACTCTAAATCACAGAAGCCGCTTGTCAGTTTCTATGACTTAAAGTTAATTTTCACTCAGCTTTCTCTTCTTTTTATTTCACATTTCTTATGGGTAATGGCCATAGTGAAAATGATGGTATAGGAGAAAATGAAAATGATGGTATAGGAGCTTTTCTCCTTCAGACCCCTATCTTCCCCACCGCAGATTTATGGCACACTTTTGCTCGGAGAAATTTTAGTATATCTCCCCTCCACTCAACAATAAAAGAGAAAAGACTGTCATAAACCTGCATAGATAGCCTCTTATACCCTTTAGGGACAAGTCCTTCCCTTATACCAAAAAGTGGAACTGCTACAAAAATCAATGAAGAAAATAGGGCAGTTGATGTCCTGCGAAGGGACTCACAAGCTTTCTACTCATTTCATTCCACTGCTCCCAAAACAGGGTGAGATGCACATACAGAGTCAACTACCAAGGTAAACACACAGTGACGTGAGCAAAAACAGGAAAGTGAGAGAACAGCCACTCTTCTTTTGAATCAGAGAGAAAGATTTTATCGAAGAGGAGACAAACTAAGTAACTTAAATATCACTAAAGTTATGTGTTTTTAATCCATATCCTCTGTATAAAAGCAACAGCAACAGAAATAGTAGGGAACTACTTCAAGTAGAAAATAAACTAATAAAAAGTTGTGTATTTTGTTTCAATGCATATATGCATATTTTGTTTTCAGTATGTGTTATTTTGGAATCTCTTGAGGTCACTGGTTTTTGGACCTTCCATTTCCCTTTTTTGTCTTTGTGTGTGTGTGTGTGTGTGTGTGTGTGCCCTTTTTAAGGTTTTTAAATGCCTGACTTGCAGTATGCACTTGTAGATTTCCATAGAAACCAGGATTCACCTTGAAATATAAGATAATATTCTAACCAGCGTGCTGAAACACCTCTAGGGCTGCTAGGTAGCACTGTTCAAGCCATTACCGCAGGGCTTTTACACGTGAATTTCAGCGCTCCCTTGGATTAGTTGAAAATGTGAGTGCCTTGAAGATGAAACATCCTTCCTTGCCAATGTCTCCTGCCGGTGTATACTTTATCTTTGATCCTGTGTGTTTCTATGTTATTATGTTTAAGGAAAAAATATATTATCTCAATTTAGACTCTAGAAATTTACTTCCAATTCAAGTTATGCTACCCAAAAATCCATTGTTTTTAAATCCAGCCATGTTTTAAAATCCAGAATTAAAAAATATTCACTAGAGGTAATGATGTATCAATGCCCAAGACTATCTCAACTATAAATGGCTTTTATAACTTATTAATTATAACATGCTCATCCAAAAATTATTGATTTAAACAATTGCTTTTTAATGCTAATTAAGTTGCTATCTTGGGAATTACCAGCATGTATTGATTTAGGAAAAAATATACAAGGCCATTTTACTGAGGGCTGAGGGGAATATGCTTCTTATACGTTTTGATGCTATTTAATCCCACATTGTGCTATAGTATTTGACAAGAGCCTCTTGTCTTAAAGGATCTTGTGCTGTTGTTCAATATGGTAGCCAATAGCTACATGTGTCTATTGAGCACTAGAAATCTAGCTAGTCAGAATTTAGATGTGCCATAAAAGTAAAATATACATCAGATTTTAAAGGTGAAGTATGCAAACAAAGGTAAAATATCTCAATAAATTTTATATAAATTATATGTTGAATTGATAAAATTTTGGATACCTGGGGTTAAATAAAATATATTAGTGAAATTCATTTCACCTGTTTCCTTTTGCCTCTTTTTAATATGGCTACAAGAAAATTTTAAATTGCCTGTTTGTCTCATGTTTTACTTCTCCTGGAGAGCACTGATATCGACATGATAATGCTATCATGGAAAGGTTAGGGTCTGTGTTCTTCGCTACTATATTCCAAGCTTAGCACATCTTCTAAATAATCCCAGTCCCTGGCATAATACAGGTGCCCAATAAATATTTATTAAATAAAGGAACAAATGAAAGTGAATAACCAATTTCTTAGCTAGCAAGCACTTTTTTTCCAAGGAAATCAAAATGTTTCGTAAGTATAAAGAAATGAGTAATTTGCATGCTTGAAACTTAAAGAAGGCAAGTACTAAGAGAGGTAAGTTTGGAAAGTAAAGACATTGTACTTAAAGACTAAGTATTGGTTGAAGCTGAAATACCAAAAGCAAAGAAAGGAGAGAGATTTATAAGGTGTAATTTATATGATAAAGAATAAACATATATATTGTATCTAAGGAAGGTAACAGCATTATTAAAGATCAACATAATTTATATGAAATTTGGGGCATTTATCTTGACAGCAATTTATGCAAAGTGATAATTTAAATAAGTTAAATCACAATTTGACTAATAAGATATTTTAAAGGCATAAAAAGAAACAAATGTTTTTAAAAAGTGTCATAGTGGTGATTAGTGCATCATAATAAAGCTGGTTATAAATGCTAACTAGGGAAAATTTTCCTTTGTTTAGAACATTAACTAGATTCAAATACCCAGCAATTTTACCAGATATTAGAAATAAACTGAAAGGGAATTATTTGTCATGGAGGGAATTCTAAATGTTGTCAAGAAAACTAGGCAATTTGGAAAATCTGCAAAAAATTAAATAAGAGGAAAATCTGTTAAGTTTTTGATTATGAAGCAATAAAGACACTAAATATCTAGAAGAGAGCAGAGATATTATTAGCTAACATCAATATAGTGCTTAATATATGCCAGGCCCTATCCTAAGAAATTTATATAAACGCACTCATTTAATCTTCATAAGGACCCCATGATGTTTGGCCTGTGGTTATCCCCATTTTATAGATAAGAAAAGTGGAACAAAAGATTCACTAACTTGCCTGTGGTCACACAGCTAATGAGTGGCACAGTCCGAATCCAAACCCAGGCAGGCTTGTTTCTAATCACTCTGCTATACATATATGAGACCCTGCTATGTGTTAAGTAATTTATATAAATTACTCACTTAACCTTTACACAATCCTATGAGAAGGTGCAATTATTACCAGATTTAATAAGTTAGGAGATCAGAACTGAGGGAGGTAAAGTGACTTATCCAAAGTGACCCAATTGTGTTAGAATCAAAATTTAAATCCTGATCTATCTGATTCCAAAAACTCCTTCCACTAGATATTACATCATACTAAATAAATATTTCCTACAAGTAATTCTGGATAAACTTTTTGTCTCTAAACATATATCAATTACGCAGTTTGATTAAGGCAGATTACTTAGGTGATCTGTGCCAAGGATTCTGAAGCACTTTCTCTTGAGAAACTAGAACAATATTCAATCTAGTGAAAACTGGTTGTTTTCTCTTAGATATTTTTACCCTTGTGCAATAGCACAGAACTGTATTTACTATTCTTATTTTTCAAATCTTAGAGCACCTGCTGAAATAGAAATAAAACAGTATATACAAAGCTATGAACAGTACTGGGATGGGACGTCAGGATCCTGGAGAGATTCACCAAGCTGCTGTCTGCCTCTTCTACAAAGGACTGCTGGATGTGGAGACCAAATCTGCAAGCTGCAAATAGCCCTTCTGCCAGACAAAGGAAATGTGCTATGTTCCTCTGCAGCCTGACTCACAAAGACATAATAAGTCCCAAGATCACTGAATGGTTTAAAACAGGGAGATACATGGTCACCTCCTTTTCTTTTCTTTAAGAAATCAAAAGAGGGGAAAGTGAAGAAAGCTAATTGTGCTGAAGAATTAAAATGCAGAAAAGTTAGAAATGGAAAGTTATGCTTCCCCTAGTAACTATAACTTGGCATATTCTATATAAGGACATAAATATAACAGCAAATATAGTACATAAAATACTATCATGTGTGCAAAGGATGAATAACGATAGCTGGGAGGATCATAATTTTGACTTTCCTGATTTTTATGAGTTTAAATTCTCAGCCACAATACTGCATTAATACATACAAGTTTTGTAACCAATCTTGACTTAGTTTTTGCCTCTCTCTTTGCAATCGTCTGAGTTTTCTTGGCTCTTTATAGGCTAAAGTAGTAACCTTTGACACTGACCTTCCAAATTTGATTCTGATTCAAGTCTTGACCTTTAAGGGAAAAAAAAATGGAAGGCATGAGTATTTTATCTTGGACCTCATTAAACAAAGGAAAGAAAGTAAAGGCAAAGCTTTCAGCTGTGCATGATTGTTGAACAGTGGGGGAATGCAGAAACTGCTAAATAAAACAAGTCACACGTTGGGCCAGAAAAAAAGCTGAAGCAATCGTTTAAACCTGCACACTGCTGTTTTTTATTTAATGCTGAGCGGTGTTTACAATGCTGTGATTGCCGAAGAAAGGTTAATCCAGATGCGTAAAAGAGGAGCCAGTGTATGTGACTGTTTCACACCAGCTATTTGCAGTGAATATTTTAGTAACCCTCGTGAATCCACATCACCAGTGCAACCATCAAAGGAAACAGGAAAGAAGGCACATATTACCCTAAAGAATGAATTTTGATTTAAAATAGAGGCAGAGGCATTTTCACTTCCCTCTGTCGTAGTGATGATGGGTGGAAAACAGTTTTCATCAGTGTAAAGTGCTCTTTTTGAGCTCCTGTATTCTCAATTCACCATCCTATTTTTGAACTTGAGAGGCAAAGAGAAGCAAAAACTTCCACTCATTCTCCTTCCAGCTTTCATTTAGGTTTTCTTTTCCCCCATGAGCTTCAAACTATAGTAGCAATTCTCTCCTTGGAGAGTATTACTTTGCCTCTGCATCAAGCTATGTCAAAAACTATTCAATATTCTAAGCACTTCCACTGGGGCACATGTTCCTGTCTTATTTCCTTCCCTGGAAAGTATCTGTATTGATCTCTCTAAAACCTTGGGGCCAGATGAAAATACCAGGAGAGGCATTCTGTAGGGGGGAAAATGCAGATTTATACTGTCCCCTCCATTTTTTCCTTGCTTTCCGGAAAATCCAGGCAGACAGAGCAATATTGGAAACTCAACATTAGTTTCTTTCTTCCTTCTTCCCCAAGGCTATGTTAATAGCAACCATTTGTGTTCCTGGCTTTAGATCTTCAGGACCAAAGATTAATCAGAGTCAGTGTTTTAACTTTTCCTTTGCAAGAACCACTGCCCAACCCATACATAAAATGGAAATTTCCCCTACTAGTATTCAGTGTTACTGATTCTGTGAATAATTACTTGCAATTCAAATTTGTTTGAGTCCAGTTCTTTTGGGCCTAGCTGACAATGTTCATGATTCTGAACTCACATTTTAAAATTAACTGCATATTTTTAGAAAAGATAAGGAAAATAGGGTCACACATGTTCGATATAGCATCTTACCCTTGATTGGTAAGGTAACACACATTGCAAGAAAATATATTTTTTGATATTGTAATATTTATATTGATGGGGATCAGGACACTCTGACCCAAAATGTGGCAGTATGGCACTTGAGAAAACACCAGAAACAGAAAAGTCGCTGACCTTTTCCCCTAAAGCCTGGTGTAATACCTAGGAAGGATTTTCTGATCTCCTGAAACAGATCACAAGACCCTCATGTGAGAGGTGCCCTCCCTATATCCAGAGGAAAGAAACATCCTTCTCTCTGAAGACACAGGAACACAGAGAAGAATCTGAACAAACAGGACTTGCTGAGTTTCTCACAGTTTATTACTATTAGATCATACCCTTTACGCAATCATATTTCTCCAATACTGACCATTCTTCATCAAACCTACCATAAAAATACAAACATTTAACTATTTCTTCGAGTCTTAACTCCCTTATGAAATCTTCTGTGTTATGTAAAACTTACATTAAATAAAGTTATATGTTTTTGTCCCGTTAATGTGTGCATGACAATTTTCCTTTCGGATCCAGCCAGGAACTCTAAGAAGGTTGAGTAAAACCTTTCCCTCCCCTACAGCTTCTGGCACCTAACACGGGGCCACATCAGCTGAGGACACCTTGCTCAGTACAGAAGCTGCCGTTAAGAGATCCTGGACTTCTGTCAAAATTCAGTGTAAAGTAAGAATTCTTACCACATCATCCTGTCAGATCTTTACCTGTAGGGACTGGTTGAGCAAAGATGGTAAGAGTCTTTCTTTCCAAATCCAGATTAGCAGTAGATAATGGTTTTTTAAAATTAGTTCTCTTGGTTTGCGACTCTGGTTAAATTTGGTTAAGTTGGAGAACCCATTAGTTATTGATCTTTTCCCTCCCAGGGACAGCTATTGCTTACTCATTCTCTCATTTTGTGTCCTAAAAGCTTGGCCTGACTTTCCACTTGCTGGGAGCTCCTAGGTCATCAGTCATCACCTGCATGTACAGGTGCCCACCTGAAAAGTTGGGGGTCCCCAAGAATATGGCCACACAGAAATGTAGGTTATACCCCATTTGCAGCTAACGTATCAGCTGTTGCCAGCTTTCAGCAGACAAGTTCTCTGTGTCTTTCAGCTATGTAAGAAAAAGAAGGAAATGTTTACTTTTTTTTTAAATTTTTTATTATAATTGGCCATGACTAATCTTCTCTGTATCGTTCCAATTTTAGTATATGTGCTGCTGAAGCGAGCACAAGAAGGAAATGTTTAAATAGCAATTGTACTAGACCTCTGATAATAGAAAAATATGACCCAAAACTCCTTCTTAGAAAAAAACTTTCTCTGTGCCTTTGAGATATAAATATTCTACCTTGTCTTCTCTTGGACTTGAGGGGGGCAGGAAGGAACTATTTGGAAACAAATTGGGAAAATTAAAATCTTAAAAATCTTTTCCGCAAGTCTTAATAAAAAGCTTTTAGTCATCTGAGCAGATAACCTTAATTCATTCCATCATCCAAAAACACAATTTGGATATAGCTATTCTTTTATAAGCTAGTGAGTTCTGTATTGTACCTAACACATGGTAAAATTTTAAAATGGAAGCTATAAGATCTTTTTTGCATCTGTCTGTATGTTTGTGTGTGTATATGTATACGTATGTTATATATATGTGATATTTTTCTACCTCTGGATAGTATTACCAAATTAATTTATAAAATCCCTTAAAAGAATTCTATTCAAAATGGCTTAGAGATAAATGAGCCAAAAAATTAAGACACAGCTCACCCAAAGCCAGGTGCGGCTGGTCTAGAATCCAGGCTGGCCAAGACTCTGCCGCACCTGGTTACCCCCTAGCCATGTGCTTTCTCTCCGAGCCTCAGTTTACCCATCCATGAATGGGGGCTGACCCCATGATCCTCAAGGTCCTGTCTGCTCTGGGACCCCCTTTCCTGCCAGCTTTAGGCCTCTATTTTTTTACGAAGGTTCTTATACCACATAAAACTTTTTTTTTTTGAGACAGAGTCTCACTCTTTTGCCCAGGCTAGAGTGCCATGGTGTCAGCCTAGCTCACAGCAACCTCAAACTCCTGGGCTCAAGCAATCCTTCTGCCTCAGCCTCCCAAGTAGCTGGGAATATAGGCATGCACCACCATGCCTGGCTAATTTTTTCTATTTTTAGTTGTTTGGCTAATTTCTTTCTATATTTTTTAGTAGAGACGGGGGTCTCGCTCTTGCTCAGGCTGGTCTTGAACTCCTGACCTCAAGCAATCCTCCTGCCTTGGCCTCCCAGAGTGCTAGATTACAGGCGTGAGCCACCGTGCCCAGCCCACATAAAACTTACATTAAATAAAGTATATACTTTTCTCCTATTAATCTGTGTTTGTCAGTTTTCCTTTCAGACCCCACCATAAACTCTGAGAGAGGTGAGGAAAATCTGTCCTCCTCTACCATATCCATGACTATTTTCAAAACAAAAAAACATTGTAAATATCTCCACATAGCAATGCCAAAGCTAGGGAAAAAAAACAAAGCCCCTAAGCAAATTGGGTAACTGATATATTATCTGAATGATAAATAATATCTTACATTTATGAAATGTTCTATATTAAAGCATTTTCACATAATACTACTACTAACTTGCATTTATTGGGTGTTAGTATGTACAAAGCCCTTCTGAACACTATACATATTACCTCACTTAATTCTCAGAACTATCTTTCTAGATAGGCTTTATTATTATCCCCATTTTAAAAATGAAAATACCGAGGCTACGAGTATTACAATGATACTAAGTGTTAGAGTTAAATTTCAAACTCAGAAGTGTGCACTGAGCCACTGTGGTACAACACACATTCATATTAATAATTTCACTTGATCATTTCTATATGCTTACAAAACAACTAGAAAAGCAATTCTTCTTTCTGTGTGACAGATGTGCAAACTATGTAAAGAGAGGGAGTGACTTAAAAAAGGTCATCTAGCTTTTACTACAGTCTCCCCCTTAGCCACAGTTTTGCTTTCTCAGTTTCAGTTACCTGTGGTCAACCTTGGTTCAAAAATGGTGGGTAAATGGGAGACCACCAGGTGTGGTGGTTCATGCCTATAATTCCAGCACTTTGAGAGGCTGAGGTGGAAAGATTGCTTGAGGCAAGGAGTTTGAGACCAGCCCGGGCAAGAACGAGACCCTCGTCTCTACAAAAAAATAAAAATCTTAGCCGGGCATGGTGGCGTGTACCTATAGTCCCAGCTACTGGGGAGGCTGAGGCAGGAGGACCACTTGAGCCCAGGAGCCTGAGGTTGACAATAATGCACTCTAGCCTGGGTGACAGAGTGAGACCCTGTCTCAAGAAAAATAAAAAATAATAATTGGAAAATTCAAGAAATAAATAAGTTTTAAATTGTGCACCATTCTATGTAGCCTGATGAAATCTTGCGCCATCTGGTCCATCCTGCCTGGATCATCATCCCTTTGTCCAGAGTATCCATACTGTATAGCTACCTGCCCATTAGTCATCAGCATCCATCACCTCCTGACATCAACCATCGATCTCCCCACGGCTCAATGACCCAAGATCACCCCAAGCAGATGATCTTTCTTCTGATGTATTGTCCAAAGGTCAATAGTAGCCTAACACTACATCACAATGCCTACATCATTCATCTCATCACATAGGCATTTTATCATTTCACATCATTATAAGAAGAAGGGTGAGTATAGTATAATGAGATATTTTTAGAGAGAAAGACCATATTCGCATAACTTTTATTACAGTGTATTGTTATAATTGTTCTATTTCATTATTGTTTATTATTGTTAATGTCTAACTGAACCTAATTTATAAATTAAACTTTATCATAGGTGTGGATGGATAAAAATATATAGTATATATTTTTCAGGGTTTCAGGCATTCACTGGGGGTCTTGGAATGAATCCCCCAAGCATAAGGGGGAATGACTACATGAATTAGGACTAACATCCAGGTACATTATTGCTGGTTTTTAACCATCCCATGTATTTTAGCTATGCATGGTTTAAATGTCCTTTTAATTATTTTAGGTTATTAAATATGAAATGTCTAATTTTGAATCAAAAGTGTAGTTTATTATGTCTCAAACAAGAAGCAGTACAACTAATCAAAGTATACACTTAAATTATGGACACAGTTTTGCCATCTGAATGGTAGCTTTCTTATGTCAGCACCAAAGAAGCCTGGAGAGCAAGTGGAGATGAAATCGCAAAAGGCATTCTCTAGAGCTTGTTGAGAATTGAATATTTTTCCTTGCAAGAGAAGTGGTCCAAAGCCTGGAAGAAGTAATAGTCAGTTGATGCAAGGTCTGGTGAATACAGGGTATGACAGAGAGTTTTCAAGTCCAGCTTCTATAGTTTGAGCAGCATTGTTTGTGCAACATGTGGTTGAGCATTGTCTTGCAAGATAGAGGATTGGCCTGTTTCTGTTGACCAATCTCGGTTGCATAATCGGAACCATCCTCATCATTTCATCCAGCTGGATGCAGTAGACATCCACTGTAATGGATTGACCAGGTTTCATGAAGCTGTAGTAGATAATGCCAGCACTGGACCACCAAACAGACACCATTAGCTTTTTTGGATGAATACTCAGTTTTGGACTGTGTTTTGGCACTTCATCTTTATCCAACCATTGTGCCGAATGCTTGCGATTGTCAAAAAGAATCCATTTTTCATCTCATGTAACAATATGGTGTAGAAATGGTTCACCTTTATGTTGTGACAGCAAAGAAAGGCAAGCTTCCAGACGATTTCTCTTCTGATGCTCATTTAATTCATACGGAACTCATCTATCCAGCTTCTTTACCTTGCCCATTTGTTTCAAATGGTTCAATACTGTCTGAATAGCAACATCAAACCTTGCTGCTAATTCACGTAGGTTGGGATGGATTCGCTTCCACTACAGCTTTCAGTTCATTATCCACCTTGGTCTCAGGTCACCCACATGGTTCATTATCATTATTGAAATCACCAGAAGAGAACTTCTCAAACCATCCACGTACTGTGCGTTCATTAGCCACATCCTTCCCAAACACTTTGGAAAGTAAATTATAAAATATTTACACCACATAATATTATGCAACCAATAAAAATGATGTTTTAAAGAATTTTTAATCACTCATATTTGTGATTCAAAACCTAATAAACAGTCCAGGCCCAGTGGCTCACCCCTGTAATCCTAGCACTCTGGGAGGCCAAAACAGGAGGATCGTTTGAGCTTAGAAGTTTGAGACCAGCCTGAGCAAGAGCAAGACCCCGTCTCTACTAAAAATAGAAAGAAATTAGCTGGACAACTAAAAATATATAGAAAAAATTAGCCAGGCATGGTGGTGCATGCCTCTAGTCCCAGCTACTCAGGAGACTGAGGCAGGAGGATTGCTTGAGCCCAGGAGTTGGAGGTTGCTGTGAGCTAGGATGATGCCACAGCACTCTAGCCTAGGTAACAGAGTGAGACTCTGTCTAAAAAAAAAAAACACCACATAAGCAATATGATTCCACTTCTGTAATATGTAAAATATGCTTATCTCAAATATATTAGAAATGTAAATATGTACAGAAAAAAACTGAAAGGTATTCACAATGTTTCTCGATAGGCTTCCAGGCCAATAAACATATATCTATGTTTTTCATCTTGCAAAAAATGTTGGGTTGGTCCACCCACTGGCAAGGGGCTCCCAATATCCACCCTTCCATCATTCCTTCCTTCCTGGGGAGGGGGTAGAGGAGGAGTGCATCTTCAACAGCGCTCCACCTTCTCCTCACCGTGCCAGGGATTGCTGCTGGGGCTGGGACAGAATTTGGGGAACACCGGGTTCGGCTGGGTGGGGCATCAGAGGGCAGCCCCATGGCTGGCTGCTACTGTCTCTGTCATGGACAAGAAAATAAAATTACTATTTAAAAGAAAAAAACTCTTCTTAATTCAAAAAAGGGAGAAGGGTTGTTCCACAATTATTGATAATTTGAATTATACATTATATATTTTTCAAAGAAATTCAGTTTTTACTTTTCAGATTCAAAATTAGGTTAATTGCATTCTCTAAGTCATATTATTCATGAAAAATGATTTTATTCAGCTTTGCAAAGTGTGAGCTGCCCATGTTTGCATGCAAGTATGCAGTTTGTATATAAGTATTTCTAAAGTAGTTTAAAAGAGTTAATATTTTCCCCAAAAAGGTAATGCTTTCACTGCATTGTAATTTATTGTACGTAGTTGTTTATTTTCTTTCTTCCCACCATACCCCACATCCTGCTTCCTTCATAATATAAGGATAAACTTCAGACCAATTTATGTTCTTATCATAAATCTAAATTTAAAATATCTAAATAAATTAATATTTATTTTTAGAACATATTCATAATTACTCTTAAAAACTCTCCTTTAAAGAAGAAATATCATGTTTTCTACCTATTTGAAATAAATTTTAGTTTAAGTAACGTGTTTTGAAAGTTGCTATTTAGAAATAATTGAGAATTTTGTAGGCCAAAGATTCAAAAGTTAAGGTTTTCAGGATTTCTAATTAGAATATTTCATGTGTATTTTAAAGATGTACAATGTCATCAGAGTATCAAAATTAACTTGAATTGTCTTGAAACATTTTTTTCTACTGTAAAAAGCCATAAGTTTCAAATATTAGCAGCAGATGTTACCACTGTAGCTTTTTTCCATATGGCAAATACACTAAAAAATGGAGCACTCAACATAAGAATCCTCAACACCAAGTCATCCACTTTACACATTCATTGAGTGAAGCCAAATATATTATTATAGTTCACGGCCATGTTTTCTGAAACTCAATTCTTTTTTAATATTAAATCATGTAGTCAAATGAATCCCAAATATGTGTGTGAGAGGCAGAAAATAATGTCAAATAATTCTGAATCACTGAAAAAACTCTGGGTGTTGTCTTTGAATACATTTCAGTCTCAATATTTTATAGGGGCAAGTTTGAGATAAGATGCCATAGCCTTTTTTATATATAAATAGTAGTTGTTTAGTGAAGTTTTTATACTAGCAGTTTAGAAACAAGAGAGGAAGACAGGCTTTGAACAAGGTTGCACACTTAATTTATTTCTCTCATGAATTCTCTGCTACCCTCTGGGCCTTAAAAGGTAGAAGCTGGACGTTGACGGTAATCATTGTGGATTGCACTGCATGCAGGCAGCTGAGTGTAATTCTACACTTCAAAGAAGTTCAGCCATGTGTCACTGTGAACAACCATCATGAATATAACTTGAGGTGTTCAGGGATGCCTTTAGAAAAATGATCTGTGTAAATAAGTGATTTTCTTAGATGGTGGATATAACCACATGGATGTACACATAGAGATTTTTCTTTAAAGAATAAATAGAAAAATTGTAACTGTGAACCAAAGTGTCTTTTGAAAATGTTGAACCAAAAAGAGATTTTAAGTGCACCACTAAAAGAAGTTTTTAAAAACACCGTAAGTAGTACTGAAATAGATGTAAAACTTTTAAAAACCAGTAATACATTGGTAAGATGGCTTTCTTTTTGACTCCTCATAAAGGCAAACCTGCTGAAACTCAACTCTATTTTTTTTTTTTTTATTTACCTGAAGAAAAGCAGCAGGAAGTCAACTCTAAATAATTGGGAGAAAAAAAAGTCTTTTCATTTCCCAGAGCTCTTCAACCTTGCTTTTGTCTTCAAACTATAAGATCTGAGTGTAAAGCTACGCTCTCTCTAGTGTGAATTGTCAGCCTGAAAGAGGCAAACTTTAATTCTCTTAAACATGTACACACATGTATGTTATACACACACACATACACACACACTCCTACATCATTCTATAAGGCCTGACCATTTAAAGGCTTGGCATTCACTCATGAAACATTTGTATTCAATTTTTATAAGAGGCACCAAGTTAGAGACTGTGGGTTTAAGAATAAACAGGATGCAAAAGGATTCTGCCCTAGAGAAACACAGTTTAGTGATTGAGACAGATCTGTAATAAAACACTTTAGTCTCTAGCCAACTCCAAGATTACTTACTGAAAAGCACAGGTATTAACAATACTCTTGGAAAGATCAATATCTCATGGGATGAAGAGGAAAAACAAAAAATTATATTATGGATTTTTTTTTAATTTTAAAATATTAAGAGGGTACAAACAAATGTTTCTGTTACACAGATAGCTTTTATAATGCTTAAGTCAGGGCTATCAGCGCACCCATCAACTAAGTAGTGTTCATTGTACCTGTTAGGTAGGTTTTTGTGCAGCCCCTCTTCTTGATTTACAATGACTTTTACTTCTCTCTGTGCCAATGTGTGCCCATCGATTAGTTCCAAATTATTAGAGAGTACATGTGGTCATATGGTGTTTGTTTTTCCATTCTTGAGATACTTCACTTAGGACATCGTGTTGACTCAGCTCCCCAATCCAGCATTTGCCAACTCTTGAACAGCCAACAGCACTAGCGCTCTGTGGGTGGGGTGGCCGCCATTTGGGGGGTCCACAACCCAGACGCTGTGGTGTGCTACAGTTTGAAGCAGCACCTTTCCTCCAGCCCAGGGAGTCTCATGACAGGCGTCGCCCTTCCGTGACATATTGTCAGCTAGCTGTGCCCATTTTGATGGGCGAATTTTGAGTGCTTCCCCAGTTGTGGGAGGCTGCCACCCAGGGGATTTACAGGAGCTGGGGTGCTGGGTGGTCTCGGGGATCACCCCTTCCTCTAGCATAGCGACTTTTGAGCCAGAAGTGGTAGGCTCCACCCCTGGAGGTAGGGAGAGGCAAGAAAAGCCACTTTCCCTGTGCGATTGGCATGAATCTGCAGGGCCTTGGCACAGATCGATACTTGACAGCCCAGTGACTAGGCCTCTCAGACCGGCTTAGGTCATCCAGTAGGATCATAACTCTGGGGCCTGATCTCAGCGTCTGGGCAGCTGCCAACAGTGGGGTTTGTGGTCAGGGAAGGAAAATCCTGTCCAGAGGCCACAGCAGATGCACGAGGTAAAACTGTTCCCATCAGGAGCAGCCTCCCAAGTGTGGTGGAAGAACCTTGAATAACGTATCAGCAGCTCCCCCTAGTGGCAGATTAAGCAACCATAGAAGCACACACATCCAGGCCGGTAGGCAGCAGCTGTGATCTGCCTTGCTCCTACCACCACTTTAAGGGGGAATAGGGTCCAAGTAACCCTCGGGAATGGCAAGATCCTTCCTAAAGATAGGGACATTAGTATTCCTCACCTGGGGACCAGAAACCAACACAGAGTCATCAGATTACCTAGATAACTGGCTTCTCCTCACAATGTACAACCAGTGACAGAAAGGGTAACCCCACAGCTCTACACATTGCCCTCCATCTCAAGCTATTAGAGGGCAGTGGAGTTATACACACAGGTGCGATTCACTACATGGGTGCTTAAACTGGGGGACCAAACTCACTAATCTGAACTGGCAAGAGGTGAAGACAACAGGTCAGAGGTAACCCAACTTGCCAAAACACCTCTAAGGCAATACAAGACCCATGCACCTCCTCCAACCACTGTTAAGGAACATCCCTTGAGGGCTTGAAGTTTAGGGCACAAACCAGTCCTAGAACTCCCAGGCCTCAATCAATTGCCTTGATGAGAAAGAACCCGAGAAAGAACACAAGGAATGTGAAAGAGCACAGAGAAAAGTCGCCCCCAAAAGAAATCATAAGACACTCAAAATCAGACACCAATTTAAAAGAAATGATTAAATTGACAGAGGAAGAATTCCAAATGTGGATTATAAGGAAACTCAATGCAATTGAGGAGAAAATAGAAACCCAACACAAAGAAACTGCGAGAACAATATAGAAAATGAATGAAAAATTTTCTAAAGAAATTGAAATATTATTTAAAAAAACAAACTGAAATCTTCAAAATGAAGGAGGCATTCAAGGAACTTCAAAACATAGTGGAAAGCCTTAAAAATAGAATAGGTCACGCAGAGGAGAGAATCTCAGAGCTTGAAGATAATGCCTATCTGCTAAATAAATCAGATGAAGAAAAGGAACACAGAAGCAAGAGACAAGAGCAGAACATACAAGAAATGTGGGATTATGTAAAGAAATCAAATATAAGAATTATAGGCATCCCAGAGAGAGAAGAAGAAAATACACAAGGGCTGGAAAATCTATTTCTTGGAATACTGGAGGAAAATATGTCTGGCCTGGCCAGAAACCTAGATATCCAGATACAAGAAGCATGCAGAACTCCTGGGAAATCAACATGAAGAGGCAAACACCACGTCACATAATTATCAGACTGGCCAAAGTAAACACAAAAGAGGAAATCCTTCACACAGTAAGATGGAAACAACAGAAAACTTACAAAGGAAAACCTATCAGACTAACTGCACACTTCTCAAATGAAGCCCTACAAGCCAGAAGGGACAGGGAGCCAATCCTCAATCTCCTTAAACAGAAGAATGGCCAATCTAGAGTTCTTTACCTGGCAAAACTGGGCTTCATCTACAAGGGAGAAATAAATACTATCCCAGACAAGCAATCACTGATGGAATTTGTGAAGACCAGACCTGATCTGCAGGAAGTACTCAGACCTGCATTATACACTGAACAGTACAATAGACACCCACCAAAATAGAATCAATCAAGAGTTAAAGCCCAGAACTCAGACTCCACAATGGCTTGAGAGGTAAAACAAAACAATAAGAACTTACCCAACAATAAGAAAAAAACCTACCCCAAATATCAATCCTCTCAATAAATGCGAATGACTTGAATTGTCCTTTGAAGAGACTGGCTGAGTGGATAAAATAGTATAAGCCAAGTATCTACTGTCTCTAGGAAACACATCTAACCCACAAAGATGCTTTCAGACTCAAGATCAAGGGTTGGAAAACAAACTTTCAGGCAAATCGAAACCAAAAGAGAGCAGGAGTAGTAGCAAATCTGATTTCAGACAGCATAAATTTTAACATAGCAAAAGTAAAGAAAGACAAAGATGGTCACTATATAATGGTGAAAGGAAAAATCCAACAAGAAGACTTAACAATTCTTAACACCTACGCAGCCAACACAGAAGCACCCAGACATATAAAGCAAACCCTGTATGAGCTAAATAGCATGATAAACGGTAATGCCATAGCAGCAGGGGATTTCAACACCCCACTGTCTGAAATGGACAGATCCTCCAAACAAAAAATAAGCATAGAAATAATGGACTTAAACAGAGCTCTAGGACAAATGGGTCTAACCGACATCTACAGAACATTCCACCCAAATAAAGCCGAATGTACATTCTTCTCATCAGCTCATGGAACTTTCTCCAAAATCGACTCCAATTGAGGATAAAACAGATAATTTATTTCTAAAGCTGTTATCAGATAGCTTAATATATGGTAAGCTCTCAATATGTGTGACTTTTCTTGTCAGTCTGACCTTGGAATTGGGGGTTTCCTGTAGGTTCTCTCTGGGGGTTAGTAAGGTATTGGTTAGGGCTATACAATCATATGGTGTCTCATCGGTTTAGAAGGGAAAGTAAGGTGGCAGTATTTAAAGAGTTGCAGGGAGCAATAATTACATTAGAGGGTGACAATAATAGGATCTCGTAAGAAGTGAATCTGCTAGCAGAGAGATGTTGGGTATCTTGAGAGTTGAATAAGTCCTCGATAGAGTGAAAGACATAAGCAATTACTGGAGAGACCATAATTAACTCCTCAATTGCCTTTAATAAATTTGCAGTGGCTGTGATAGCTTGTATATAGGGTAGAAGTCCTTTTGCCACAGGGTCTAATTGTGGCTGTAATATCCGAGGGGTCTCTGACGGTCTCCATGCCTTTGGGTAAGAACCCTTAAGGCCTTTCCATTTTGTTCATGAACACAAAGGGAGAAGAGAAGGTTATAAATTAGGCTGTCACATTACAGGGAGCTCAAAAAGACTCCTTTTAATATTCTCAAAGGAGGAAGAGCCTTTTCCTGGCTTCTATAGAAGTTCAGGATGGTCAGCCTTTGGAAGGCAATATAGAGACTGTGCCATGGTAGAGAAATTTGGGATCTATTGTCTACAAAATCCTGCTAATACCAGGACCCTATGGGGTTGTCTTTTGGTCATGGCAGCAGGAAAAGACAGGATTGCTTTTATATGTTGGGGATCAGGTGAAAGATCCTGTCCTGAAATTAGATGTCCTAAATATTTTACTAGTGGGAAAGAGAGTTATAGCTCCTCTTTTGAAACTTTATGGCCTTTGGTAGCTAATTTCTTTACTAGGTAGAGGCTGTCCTCTATGGAAGCCTCCAGGGTGGAGGAAAGAAGTAATAAGTCATCTACATATTGGATGAGAATAGAATATGAAGGAAATTCCTAGTCTGCTATGTCTGCTTAAAAGAGTTGGAAGAAATATGTAAGACTTTCAGTATACTCCTGAGGCATTACTATCCAGGTATATTGTTGTCCTTCCCATTTGAAGGCAAAAAAGATATTGTCTATCTGGGTCAACCAGGATGCTAAAGAAAGTGCTACAGAGGTCAATCATAGTGAAAACCTATCTGTGGTATGGTGATAGTAATGTATGTGGGTTAGGTATCACATGATGATAGGGTATCACAGTGTTATTCATGGCTCTTAAGTCTTGGGCAAATCTCCATCCCTAGTTATTAGGTTTTTGTACCAGTAGAATGGGGGTATTACACGGGTTAGTATATGGAATAATTAGCCCCTGCTTGAGGTTATCGTGAAAAATTGGTTTGATTCCCTGAATGGGTTCCGAGTATAAAGGGGTATTGTTTAATATTTGGATATTTTTTTGTTTCATCTATTTGTATTTTAATTGGTGGTATTTAAAGCAATGAACATCTCTGTTGGAATTGATCTCTAGTTTTATGCCACTATGGTCTGAGAAGATACATGGTACAATTTCTGTTTTTTTGAATTTGCTGAGGTCTGATTTGTGGCCTAGGGTGTGGTCGATTTTGGACCATAATTTTTCAGAGATAGAGGTAAGTAGGTCCTGGAATGTTTCACTGGAAGATAATTTCTTCTTGTTTTCAAAATCTGAAGAAATAGAATGAAGAGTTTGGTGGATTCCTTAAGAGTTCCCTTTTTAGTGTTTTTTTTCCCCAAATGTTAATTGCACTTCCCACTTTTGTGGGAAAGAATGTGAGTTTTATGGGCTTCCAGAAAATCCTGGCCAATTAAGTGAATGGGAGCAGAAGGGTCTGACAGAAACTTATGAGAGTCCTGGAGTTCCCCTGAGTTAAAAGGCTATGGGGAGAGATTGGTACAGTCATCAGTTGGTTTGAAACTCCAACCATTTGTATTTTGTTGCTACTCCAAGGAAAGGGAATCAGAAAGTGTGGTTGGATACATTACTGAGAAGGTGTTCCCATGTCAATAAGGGCTCTAGCCTGGGTGACAGAGTGAAACTAACAACAGGAACCTGCCTTGAACCTTTAAACTGGTCCAAACTGCAACAACCACAGAATCTCAGAAAACAGCTCAATTTTATCAGCACTGCAACACCCAATAAACTATGGACTCAGGTCCTAAGTCAGCTGCCTCCACCAATGATAATTCTTTCAAAAAACCTTGTGTCATCACCCTTAGCTTCCTTTTGATTTTCTCTTTAAAAGCCCTACTACCCTTCCTCTCTTTGGAACACAATTTGCTTCTAGCTGAATCTGTCTTTCCCAAATTGCAATTCCTAAGACCTCAACAAATGTTATCTCACTGCATTACAGTATGATCTTTCACTTCTTATTTGACAATGTTAACAGCTGGTAATTCTGGGTAAAGGATACATAAGAATTCATACTATTTTTTTATTTTTCTGAATGTTTAAAATCATTTCAGAATAAAAAAGAGGTGTATATGTAAAACAATAAAAGTGCAAATACTAAATAAGTGGTACAGAGATTCCTTTAGTTATCAGAGAACTGAAGAAGATAGGGTAAGCACAATATAGGATCTGAGACAGGAGAGGAGCTATGAAGTTTGGAGAATTTCAGGGAAGCAAAAAGGTACTGAGGACACAAACATGAGGAAAATGGCCTTCACAAAAGCAACACTCAGGAATGTGCATGGTATGTTCTAAAGATGATGAGTAGAACCATGTGGCCAGGAAATAAATATGGAAAATTAATAATACTGCTTGCCTATGCACAAAAAAATAAGAATAAATCACTCTATGGGGCAAAAAATTATCAATATAAAAAGTAGTAGTGCTTAGAGATACCCGAAGTCCCATATATACATATTTAATGACTTATTTTCAACCAAATGCTCAGACACTTGGCTATATCTAAATATTGTTTTGCTGCATTGCTTTCTACTCTATGACCTGAACTCACGAGGCTAGAATTCGGGGTTTCCCTGGGAAAGTTGAAATGATATATTCTGACCAAAATTTACCAATGCTTGATTGCCATGATAAGCAATTTAGTCTTCTATGAACATAAAGATATCATGTTCTGAAATCATATCAAGAAACTGTCATTAAAGTGACAAACTAGGAGTTTAGATGCAGTCAGACCTGTGTGTGAATCTTGACATGCTAGGTCTGTGACATCAAGCAATTTGAACCTTCCTAGCTTTGTTCCTCCTCTGTAAAATATTTTTAAAAAAATATAGTTTATCTTCAATATGTTTATATGAGGATGGACTTGAAAAGAGGCCTAGCATATGGAAGAAATACAATATTATAATTATTATATAAAGCCTCTATAATTCAAAGAACACCCAGCAAATATTTCTCCAAGGCAGAAATGGGTGAATTATTATAGTTAGATTTGACCTACATGAGGCTTTAAAATGTCTGCATCCCAGATTTACTCAATCATTTGCAAGAAAAGCAGTGGAATTTTAAATAAAAAATTCACTGAAGTCAGGTCAAAAATTATCTGCTGATTTTTAGCCTACCTGAGCTATCTCAGAGTCAAATGACTCAGGAATAAAAAGCAATTAGGACTGATAGCTGATACAAAAATATATCTCAAACTATGATCCTATAGGTTTAGGTAAAGTCTTAAATTTTTCCTTCTCATGAAAGACATTATCAGCCATTATTTTCACTCTGCACATCCTCTTCACAAATATTCCCAGCACTAGGATTCCAAAGTAAGAAGTGATAAAATACTTCTTTAGGCAAGATGTCTCTGAATTAGAATGAGGTGGAAAGGGAAAAGATGCAGGTGTGGATTGCAGTCTTCAAGTTAAGAAACAGTTTTGAAACACATTTTTAGTTCTGAATTGAGATTCTGTCCCAGAAACTTTGTTTATTTTTTTCCTGTAGAGATGATATTCTATAGCTGATTTGTCATAAGAGAGAAAGGAAGGTTGAAAAGCATCCAAACAGAAATTGCTTACAAATGCTTGAAATACCGCATGAAATCCCTATTTAATCTCTCAAACAGATTTTAAGAATCAGTGTCTTAGCCATTTTCCACAGCTGTTCAAAAAGCCCCATAGCTCACAGTGCTCTGTCAGGCAGAATTGAATTAGTCATCACCTCCTAAGAGACACAGAGGGTTTGGGTGATGTAGGTCAGAAAACAACTCATGTATAAACTATTTAGTGCTTATTTGCCAGATTTTATGGATGTTCTTGAGTTAGACTTGGAAAATTTGTGTTTGATTCATTGAGTGGTGTTATAGATGGAATGTTTGTGTCCTCCAAGCAATTTGTTTAAATTCTGTTGCTTGTAAGCCACCTAGTTTATGGCATTTTGTTATGGTAACTCCAGTGGACTAAGACAACTAGTAAAGGTTTATTTTAAAGGAAAAAAATGTTTGAATTAGTGAACACCTTGACATAAATAGCTCTGTAGCACATTGGTCATTATTTTCTACAAGATGAAGATCTTCATACCAAGTGTGATTTAGGTATCACTTGACTGGAATAAGGAATACCTAGAGAACTGGCAAAGCATTCTGGGTGTGTCTATAAGAGTGTTTCCAGAGAAGATTGGCCTGTGAGTCAGTGGACTGAGTGAAAAAGATTCACTCTCAGTGTAGGTTTGTTTTACCATCCAATTGGTAAAACAAAAAGGCAGAGGAAAGATAAATATTTTCTTTCTCCCTCACTCTTGAAGCTGGGGCATCCTTCTTCTCCTGCTCTTAGATACTGGAACTCTAGGCTATTCAGCCTTCTGACTCTGGGACTTAAACCAGAAACCCCTGGGTTTTCAGACCTTAAACCTTGGACTGAGAGTTATACCATCAGCTTCCCTCAGTCTGAGGGTTTTGGACTTGGACTGAGCCATGCTTCTGGTATCCCAGGCTCTCTAGCTTGCAGACAGCCTGTCATGGAACTTCTCAGCCTCCATAATCATGTGAGTCAATTCCCCTAACAAATCTCCTTTTTATATATAAATCTTGTGTGTGTGTGTCTTATTTTTTTATATTAGTATTCAAGCATGGTTAATTTTATATCATAGTATTTAAATTATAGGATATCAGGAGAAGAGTGAACAACACCCAAGGACTTTATCTCTTCTTCTGGGGAAAAGATCTGTGCTTTTGTTGTACTTGCAGGATAGTCATACCATATTATTACCTTGAAACTACTATTATCATGAAACTATTACCTTTTTTATCTTTATTTAAAGATTAAGTATGGTTTAAGTAGATGCATATGGGTGCAAGTTGACAAGGGGTGGACTTGTGATGGTTGATTTTAGGTGCTAACTTGACTGGATTAAGGAATACCTAGAGAACAGGTAAAGTATTACTTCTGGGTGTGTGTGTGTAAGAATGTTTCTAGAGGAGATTGGTGTGTCAGTCAGTGGACTGAGTGAAAAAGACCTACCCTTGATGTGGGTGGCACCATCCAATCAGCTGGGGGCCTAGATAGAACAAACAGGTAAAGGAAAGGCAAATTTTTTCTCTCTTTCTCCAGGTGCTGAGCCATCCTTCTTGTCCTGCCCTTGGACAGCAGAACTCTAGGCTCTCCAACATTTAGACTCTGGGACTTAAACCAGCAGCCCCTGGGTTCTCATGCCTTCAGCCTCAGACTGGAGTTACACCATCAACTTCCCTAGTTCTGAGGCTTTCCAATTTGGACTGAGTCACACTATAGGTATCTCAGGGTCTTCAGCTTGCAGATTTCCTGTTATAGGACTTCTCAGCCTCCATAATCATGTAAGCCAAGTCCCCTAATAAATCCCTTCCCGTATATCTATATATTTATTTCTATATATCCTATTGGGTCGGTCTTTCTGGAGAACACTGACCAATACAATAAGAGAGACCTTTGGATATTGGAATGCATCTGAAGGTAAGAAAATGAAAGAGAGATCAATCTCTCATCTACTATCATGTTAAAGAAGAAATTAGACTTCTGAGGATCACATGATCATTGCAATGGTCCCTACTCTCACCAAAGCTCCTTTCTAAGAACCATCAAGTTTAAATTATTTTACTCCAACTTCATTCAATTCATTCTCCCACTCAATAATTTCTTTTATTTCTGTGTACATTCTTGCTATACCTACCAAGTTTCTTTTTATCTTAAGGAGCTCTTCTCATTAATCCCCCCTTCTTTTTATCTAAGGACAACATTCTAGTCACTACATTGTTTTGAACCCATAAATCATGCAACCATTAAACATATTTCTTAAATAATTTATTGATGCCTTAGTCTATGCAAGGTGCTTTTGGGAGATTAAAAGAGGAATAAAATAGTGTTTTTGCCAAAGGAGACAACCCAGTGGAAGGCAGGATGTGATAAATGCCATTCATTAGTATGAACACAATAGTATCGTATCACAACATACACATGCTGATATAATTGTATGTCAAAATAAGTTCTTTTTTCTCCCTTTTAAATTTTTTGGCTATTATAGTAAAGGCTCATCATATCTCAACCCTGAAAACTTTTTCTACAACTGCTTCAAAATGTGAAAATTTTTATAAAAGAAAGATTTCAATATTATAACTGACAAACACGAATTTACCTGAAGGGTGGGAGGGAGGGAGGAATGGAAGGAGAATAAACACTTCTAACTAGCATGTCCCAGGGATCTGTCATGTGTCACAGTTGGCTTATATTCTGTAATGACTGGGGTAGCCTTTTAATTTAGTGCTGACATTTGTATGTCATCAAAGGATATCTTCACATGGACTTTTAGAGCATTTTCACCTACTCTCCATACTCATATGATGGCCAGAATTATTAAAATACTCTTTTTTTCTGAACAGACTTTTCTGTAATTTGAACATGTCAGCTCCTCACAACAGTGGCTAAAGCCTTGCACATCTCTTAGCATGCTGAAGATAAGGGCAAGAGCTTTTTCATCCACTTACTTTTTTTTTTTTCATTTTATCTATGTACTATCTTTTTACAAATTGAAAATGAGAATATAAATTTGTGATTCACATTCTACTTTCAAAACCGAGAGGTTGATATGATGTGGGTGAAAATATTTCCCTCAGGACTTCAAGCCACAGAGCCATGGCACATTTCCAGATAATGAGGTCTCTAGATAAGTATAGAAGCAGACAAAATAAATGCATCTTACATAGCATGTCTAGAAGGAATAACTGAGCCCTCAAGTTTTCCTACTGTCTTCAGTAAAGTCCTTGAAAGTTAACCCACTAAGACAATTTCTCACTTATCCTAAAAGGTTAAAATGGCTCACAATACTTAATGGGAGAGAGGTTCCTAAGTTGTCTGATATGGGACCTTTTGCCTATTATAGGTATAGAATAAAAATTTACTGAGAAGTTCAGCCATTGTATCAGAAAAAAATTACAACCTTGATATTGTTGTCAGTGGCCTGAACTTAGAAAATATTTTCCCAGGGCTGCTATATAAAGGAAATTCTGTAAAGAAGGGCTAATCAATTGAATTATTTTGTCAAATATTTGGCTCTAATTAATACACTGTTGAATTCCAATAAGAACTTAGGACAGCTTACAAAGATATATTAAATTTAGCAAGAAATTAAAAATAAAAAAACAAAACACTAGTCCAGTTCTGGGATAGGTATGGGGAAATGGAACATCTCGTGCATTTTGAAGGGGAATGTAAAATATTCAACATTTCTGGAGGGCTATTTGTACCAACATCCAAAATGTGCATACCATTTGATCCCGCAATTCCATTTCACATCATTTATCTCAAAGATAAAAGAGCATGAGCAAACAAATATGCTACATAAAGATATTCATTGAATGTTACATAATAAAGAACATTGAAAATAATCAAAATATCTAATAATAAGACATTGAATGATAGATCCATAAAATGGAATGCTATTTAGTCCTTTTCCCCCATGGTACGTTTTTTTTTTTTATATTGACATGGAAAGATGCCCACAATATTTTGTTGAGTGTTAAAAGCATATTATGAAATTTAATGTGCAGTGTAACTGCATTTTTGTAAAATGTATACATTATAGGTTTACACTTGCAGAAGTATCTTGAAAGATAAAATGAAATTCTTAGGAGCAATTATTTTTGAGAAAGGGATTGTTTTGTTCCATACTACTTTAAAATAAAGATGTCTCCATTTTCAGAAAACTACAATAGGACAACTCATTTTTAAATTATGTTGAAGAAATATTTCATGACACTGTAAAATGCTCACAATCAATTTTTAAATAAAAGGAAGTAGATTCCTAGCCAGTATAGACAATATGTCTGTGATTTCCTAAATTTATTCATACATAGAAAAAGTATAAAAATTTGTACCAAAATGGTAATGGTGCTATTTTTCCTGGGGAAAAATGATACAAGTTGCAACTTGAGAGACTAAACTAGAAATGCACCTGCCTACATAAAGCCCTGGTCATGGATTTTCTTCTCTCCCCTATATGCTGAGTGGGGCAGCAGGAATGAAATTCCTATTGCTGCAAGAGCTGCTCAGACAGTAAAGAGTCCTGTGCAGCCTATCTAGAAAGATAGAAACCCATGAGAGAGGGCAGCTGCAGTGACCACCGTAGTGAGATAAGTCCAAGGTCAGACTGACAAGAAAAGTCACACATACTGAGAGCTTACCATATATTAAGCTATCTGATAACAGCTTTAGATATAAATTATCTGTTTTATCCTCAAAACAACCTTAGAAATAGAATACAACTAACATCTCCATTTTTTAGATAAAGTAGCCAGTACTCAAGAAGCAACACTAGTAAGTAACTGGTAGGAGGCAATGTCCAGAACAGAACATAGACCTGCCTGATTTCCAAGACGATGTTTTTTAACCATTTTATGCATGTGCCAGTATAAATAATGTGGGCGCAGCCACAACATTTTTTCTCTTGATTTCAAGATGTTAGGCAAATCAACGCAGTCTGCTGCTTTGTGTTGGCTCAGACCAATCTCACCTGGTTGCCATCTGGATACCTACACAGTGTGCCATGCAAAAGTATAATGCACTGCATAAAACCCAAGCCATCTCCCTAAAGTGTGCAATACAGTTTTCAAACCAGAAATCAAGGAAAGAAAATGACTGTCCCCAAGATTGCTATTCTGAAAGAGATAATTGCTGTTCATCTCACTTTGCTCACAAAGTGCTTTGCTACGGAGACACTTATACCCTTGGAGGTCAGCCCACACTTCTCTGACAGCTACCAGTTCAGCTGTATCAATTCCACCTGAATCTGCTTGCGTGCAGAGTTTCCAGAGCACACAGCTTACCAAGCCATTATTATTTTGTGCCTGTGCCCAGAGAGCTCTACAAAGGGTGTATTTTAATCATACTGGAATAGGAAAATAAATAAACAGCTCATATGCAGTATATCATTTACTAGAGAAACACTAAGCATGACTTGCTGCCCTCACTGTCCATAGCCTGATGCCTCTAGTGATTACTGGCAGAATTCTATGGTGCAGAAAAGCTGAATTTCATTTTTTAGCTTATTCCTTAAAATTGTTAGTTGATGGATCTTTCTTCATCTTGCCTCAAATGTCCTTGCTCATCTCCACTCTAGGGTAAGCATATTTCACTGAGCAACTGCATCTATGCATGGATAATGATGCATTCAGAACCGCCTATATTCCTACCCAGTCTGTATAGGGAATCCAGTCGAGTGCTTAGAGACACCAAAGCACCTTTTCCTCCCTTTACTGCACAAAAAATGAAGAATTTAGAGGTCTACTTATCATTCTCAGGTCACAGGGTTAACCTATTCTGTGACTTTCAGTTGGATCTGTGATGTTCTAATTTTAGTAAGGTTTCTGGCAAAGTTTGGTTAAAATGTTTCAGGAAAAGGGGGATATTAAAGTGCAGATGTTGCTTGATGGTAAAACCAAAGTGCTTTAAAAAACACGCTAAACAGTTTGCAACCTGAGTTTCATGGACCCCGTTAGCTTCAGAATATCTATGAACTCCCAAAATTGTATGTAAAAGTTAGCAAGAATATGCATTTTCTACCACTTATTAAATTTTCAAAATGTCTGCAAACCAAAACAGATTAAGAATCACTGAGTTATTCAGAAAATCCTAGCGGAAAAAAAATCTATAAAACTAGTGTTATATACACAAATGTTTATCTCAAGAAAACTCATTCATACTTATTTCATTATTGTTCATTCATTCGCATCAGGCCAATCTCTCTCCCATTATAAGCTCTGCCTATTTCTACTCCTAACTTCTTTCATTGATTCATCTCCCTGTTGCATATACTGCATTTCCTTGAAAGCTGACTCTGAAGTACTTCCTTGGTAAGTCTTTCACTGACTGACTTAAATCCAGATTGATTTTTTCTTATTTCTGAATTTGTATTGTGTAATACTTAGAGTCTGAGGAAATCACTGCATGAATGTATGTGTGTGTGTGTGTGTGTGTGTGTGTGTGTTCATGTGTTTTCCATAAATGTTTCATATGTGGAGATCTTCTCTCCAGATATATTATGGCATATACTACATACATTAACCTTACATTTTCATTATTGCCAGGGATCCAATATGTCATCAAAGCCAGGGATAAGTCTTACTTTTTTGTGTGTAGCCGTCACTGTGACTAAAACTATGCTTGCATGATTAATCTGTTACTGTGAGCTATCAGTACCCCATGGAAATGTCCATAGTTTTAGCATTTCTTTCTGTAATTCAATTACCTGCAAAGAAATTTTTCCCTAAAGTTAAAATAACACAACATTGGAGGGAACATGAATTAGAGATAAATAAAAAAATAGGAAATATTCCTACCAGTCAAGTTATAAACTCCACATCTAATCCATACAATTTATCATCAAATCTTATTAGCATTTCTGGCAAATATATACATATTTTTTCCAGAACCTGACCTTTTTTCACTATTTCATTCCTGTCATCCTAGTCTTAACATGATTATTACAACAGCCTCCTGACCGTCTCAGAATTTCTGCCTCTGCTCCCTGGAGTCTCTTTTTCACAAAGCAATAAGAGTGAGTCTTTTAAAATGTGAGTCATCATGACATTCCCCTTCTTCAAATTTTCCCACGACCTCTCATCTTAGGGAAAAAAAAAATATCAAAGTCCTTAAAATGGTTCCCAAGACCCTGGTTATTCAGCTACCCACACTCCACTTTAGTCACAACTGCTGTAATTTCAACTTTCCTCCTGGCCTGCTTCATTTGAGCCAAGAATTTCAATTCCTACACCAATTTCTAGCTACACCTTGAACCCATCAAACACACTCCCATCTCAAGGTGTTTGCTGCTGCCTCTGCATCGTACGTTCTTCCCAGGTCTCTGCTCACAACCTCCTGATCATAAGCCCTACCCTAATCACCCTCTGCACAAAGTACTCCCTATGCCCGCACCCTGTGGATCTATTTTTCTCTATAGTGTATATTAGTTTAGTATCTTTCTCCCCAACTAGAGGACAAGTATTTTTGCCTTTTTGTTCATTACTGTAACCTCAGTGGCAAGACATTGTCAAGTACATATAAAGGGCTCAATATATTTTTGTTGAATGATTTATCTATAGTGGTACAATTTCTTTTGAAGAAGGAAAACCATTTGAAATACTTTTTTAAATAGCTTTTGTAGATTTAGGGGGTACAAGTGCAGTTTTATTAGACGGATATATTGCATAGTGGTGAAGTCTCGGCCTCTTGTGTAATCATTACCAGATTAGTGTACATAGTACCTATTAGGTGATTTCTTATCCCACTCCCCTCCCACCCTCTCACCCTCCCACCCTTCTGAGTCTCCAAAGTCTGTTTTTCCATTTTCTATGTCTGTGTGCACACATTATTTAGCTCCCACTGTTAAGTGAAAACATGCAGTATTTGACTTTCTGTTTCTGAGTTATTTCATGTAAGATAATGGCCTCCAGTTCCATTCATGTTGCTGCAAATGACAGGATTTCATTCTTTTTATAGCTAGTAATATTTCACGGCACATATATATGCCACATTTTCTTCATCCAATCATCTGTTGATGGACACCTCGGTTAATTCCATATCTTTGCTATTGTGAATAGTGCTACAATAAACATAAGAGTGCAGGTGTCTTTTTCATATAACGATTTTTTTCCCTTTGGGTAGATTTCCAGTAGTAGAATTGTGGGATCAAATGGTAGATCTATTTTTATTTCTTTGGGAAATCTTTATACTGTTTTCCAGAGAGATCGTACTAAGTTACATTTCCCCCGACAGTGTATAACCATTCCCTTTTCTCTAAATCCTTGCCAACATTGATTGCTTTTTGACTTTTTAATAATGGCCATTCTGACTGGTATAAGACGGTATCTCATTGTGATTTTTATTTGCATCTCTCTGATGGTTAGTGATGTTGAGCATTTTCTCACGTTTGTTGGCCACCTGTATGTCTTCTTTTGAAAATGCTTTAAAGAATAAAACTGTTTGAAATTTATAAGCAGGAAAAAAAGTATGAGACTGCTATTGTTTGAATGTGTCCCCAGAGTTCATGTGTTAGGAACTTAATCCCCAGCGCAACAGTGTTGAGAGGTGGGACCTTCAAGAGGTGATTAGGTCATAAAGCTCTGCCCTTGTGAATGGCTTAATGTCATTATCTTAGAATAATGACAGGGTTAGTGATTGCAAGAGTGAGATTGTTACAAAAGTGTGTTCAGCTGTCTCTTGCTCTCTTGCTCTCTCACTCTCTCACCCTTCTGCCTTCCACCAGGGGAAGATGCAGCAAGAAGGCCCTCACTAGATATAGGTCCCTTGACCTTGAATTTCCCAGCCTCCAGAAATGTAAGAAAGAAATTTTGTTTCTTTATAAATTATCTAGTCTGTAGTATTCTGTTATAGCAATACAAAATGGACTAAGAGAGAGGCAGAACACTAAAAATGTCTGCAATATGGTCAGTAATTGCTCATTTCCTAAATTTCTTTATTGGGTTACATTAAAGAAAAAGTGAAAAGATGAAATAGAGGGAGAGGAAAAGAAGAAGAGTTTAGCAGTGAGACGGATCATAGTGAGACAGGTCATCTGGTAATTTTAAGACAACTAGAATCTACTATGGAGACTAATGTCTAGGAGGTAGTAGGGTAAGTGTACTATCTATGTTTTCCAGTATCATCAAAAGATATCATTCCCTCTGGCAATGATTCATTGATTGATTAATTGTCCGCCATTATCACCCCTCTAGAAGACACCCCAGTGCTCCTCCCAAATCCTGTGTATCTCCTTACATTTTTATGCATACTAGCTATGTCCACCAGTGTTTTCTCACCCTCACCAGCCAGTAAGTGCTGACTTCGGGATGGCCAGACCCTTTGCCTCTGCACAGAAAGAATTAGAACTGCCTGAGAATTTATTTCCCAGTGGTGTCAAGTGTTGTCACCAAGGACTCAGAGTTTCAGAGGTATGAATCTTCCAGCTTCCCTGCCCCTTAGTCATGACAGTTCTGAGGTGTGACTACACTGTCTCTTGATCTTACCTGCAGGAATTAGTCAGAGCTCTTCCTCATGGGACTTTGCTTGATGGCTCACACTTGCTTGGCAATTTTTCCCTTTTTGCCTCACTTTCCTACTCCCTAACCTGTCTCCTTGAGAACATTTTCTCATAAATCGCTTTCACACAAATCCTTATGACAGTGTTTGCTCCTGGAGAACTCAACCTAAGACAGTTAATACCAGAAATAATTCCAGAAACTGATTCCCCGTATAGGATTCTGGAGTTGAATGACTCATTGGCTAGATGTCAACAGGAACCCCATTGTGGTAAGTAAAGTGACAAAGACCCAGGATCATTGTTTAAACTTTCATGTGTGGTGAATTGGATGGGATATAAGGGGAAGAAGATATACTGGATTGTATATATCTCTAACATTGACATATGTGATGGTTATTGTAGTTATAAGATCTGTGGGATTCGTGGCTATTATTAAGTGTCATCAATGGATTAAAAAAAGAAAATTAAAAGTTTAAGTCAGCCAATCACCAACTCAGAGCACAATATAAAAAACCACAAGTTCTCCACAGCAGCATTTAAAGAGAACATCATCTGCAGCTGCAAGAAAGACTGTGCTGAAGACAGAGACCAGTACTTGGGAGTGAGAGTAGCACAGCTGCAAAGAAAGATGATTTATCCCTTGACAATTTTTTTATGCTAAAGATATGATCTTCATAGAGAAGTAAGATCCTGAGACTTGGAATGGAAATACCTGGTACACACACAAAGCCGTTGAACTCCCAATGCCTATAAACACCTGGGCCTGAAAAAGTACCTCAATTCTAGCCAAATAACATCAACTTCCTCTTGCCTGAAGACTGTGTAGAAGCCTCAACTGAGATGATGCTTTGCAAGATTACACTTGCCCCTTAAGATGACTCCATACCTCCCTTCCTGCCTACTATTCAAGCATGATCTGCCTGGGAAAGTACTACTTCTGCTAAGGGGGGAAAGGAATTGTTCATTGAAGGAGATGCAGAATCTGGCTAACAGATGCTCTCAGGCACTGAAAGAATATCCCTAGAAGTGGATACCACAGGTGCTAAACTGAAAAATGTAAACTATAAGACTGGATAGGAGAGAATTTGTTGATATGTGGGCATGCTCCTGTAACTCACCACCCTAGAACGGACATCTGCAGTCAGTTCTAATACATTTTGTTTGGTTTCTTCCTAGAAACTTAAAAAAAAAAAATGACTTACATTAATTGAGGTGGAAATGTCTTGGCAGAGTGTTGAGAAAGAGATTAGCAGGCTCAGAGAGGTGGGCAAAACAGTTATGTAAGACCTAAGAATCGCCAGATGGCCATGTTCCCTGAAAAGTCCCAGAAGACACTCCCTTCATGAAGTGTTAAGGACACTAGTAAGGAGGACACTGGTATCATCAAGAAGCTCATTGTGACTGTTCTTAGCAGGCTAGGAATGATGACAGGAGATGCTGCTATGGAACTGACTTCCCCTGTATCAGTGGGGAAGGTAGAATTTGAAATGGCAGAGGCCAGATGGCAGCATTTAATCACCAGAGGCAATGTGGACAAAGTTACCATAACAGGCATCAAAGCTGCAAGTATCTATGGTGATGTCTAATAAACCATGGTGTCTCTAAAACAAGATAGATGGGCAGAACAGGGGCATTTAGATAATCAAATTTTTTTTAATGACGATCAGATGAACAGAAGACTGATGCCAGCTTTACTAATGGACAAATCACTGCCTGTTCTCTAGTTTCCAGGCTTGTGCCAGTGTCAGACACAGTGTCCACTGTTCAAAGGGAAGGTCAAGTCTGCCTGAAAAGGGATGCTATAATGTCACAGAAAGAATATAAAGTACTGATTCTCCCAGTCTTCCCCAAAGGCATCTGTCAACATTTACCCAAATAACTATACACTGAGAGAAAAGCAGTCCTCATATTTTCCTTGTATTTTTAGTTGCAAAGTCCAAGCTAACATTGACACCAGAAGTTTTCAAAACATCATCACGGTACCCTTATAACAGTGGAGGACTATGAAGGCCAAATAATAAATGGAGTCCTGACCCAAGTCTATCTCACAGTGTTTCTATCACCCTACAAACCCAGCCAGTGGTATTTCCCTTGACCTATGGTAAGGACCATCATAGTAGAAAAAGCCAACTGAAAGCCCCTGAAACTGTGTCTCATAATGATAAATCGGAAACACCATTACAGTCCAGATGGAATTGTAGATATAAGTGATTAACTCAAAGACTTCGAGTACGCAGAGGCGGTGATCTTTATTATATCTTCATTTATTTCACTCTCTGGCCCCTGAGTAATACAATTAATTGTGAGAGATAAAACCTACTCAGATTTAGGGACCTGCCACATCAGTGAAGTTTTTAGTGTTTCATTGATTCAGGACATGACAGGGATCCCTTCTAAGATAAAGAACAAGTTACTACACTTTGCACCTCGTCCTACTACCACTGAGAAAGAAGAGTGGTTGGTAACCCTCTTCAGAATTTGCACTTGGGAAAGTTGTTCTAACACTTTTATTGTGTCATTCTGGCAGCTACCAGATCAAGAGAGGGCTTTGCATTAGGTTTAGGCTGCAGTGTAAGTGACCCTGCCACTTGGGCCATATGAACAACAGCTCCCATGGTGCTGAAGATACCCATAATGAAGATGCTCCTCGGATTCTCTGGCAAGTCCCAAATGGAGAGGCCCAGTATGGACCCTCAGGGTCTAAAAAATAGCTGTGATAGTCACAGCAGAGAACTATATATCCCATTTGGGAAAAGTTCAGGCATGTCACTGGGCCCCCAGTGAGACTGAACAAGTAACAATGGGTTATTAATTGGCACGCAACCAGATGCCAATGTCTACACGATCTGCTGCCCGTCCCCGTCCTCTCAGCAGCAGAAACAGATACTGAGCCCTCAAACTGAGCCCTCAATACTCTGAAAGCCCCTTTTCATAAGGGGCTGGATGCTGATGCACCCACCAAATCATAAGGTTTAACAGGTAAGTGACATTTCATCATACATCCAGGATTGGCCTTGAGCACATCCAGAAGACACAAGTAACCCAAACAGGTGTTCCAGCCCCCACGATATTCACCTCTATTGCACCAACACCTCTTTGTCAGTCTCATAGGGAATTCCCGATACCAGCTCAGAACCCAGGTCTGGTTCCTGGATAAAATGACTCAATGTATTGATTAATGCTGCCATCTACATTTTCACTCAAAGATAGCCCTGAAAAATAGTGCTGCTGCAGAAAAGTTACTCCAAAGGGCAGAAGGTACACCTGATCACCCACATTGATGGCAAAGGAAGTGGACTAGGGTAAGGACGCATGTCAACTCCTGTGCAGTGTCAAAAGATGTGGCTAATTAGTCAGAGATTGGAAACAGCAAGATTGGAAAATTATGGGAAGAGATTAGGGAAGATTGAGGGAGTTAGGGAAGAAGCATGGAGATAGAGCTGTGAGAATGGACAAAAAGTCTGTGAACATGCACTGTATGTTAATGTCCACTGGACAGCATTCCCTGCAGACATTGATAAACAACCTGTCGGTAAGATGTCTCATTCCATAGATGTCAGGCAGCCTCTGTCCTTGAGCGCCCCAGCGCTAGCACAGTGGCCCACGTGCCACTGCAGCAGAGGTGGGAGCTATTTGTGGGCCCAATGGCGTGGGCTCTCTCACCAAGTCTGATCTAACTACTGACACTGTTGACCAGCCAACCAGTGAGCGGCAGAGATAGACACTGAGTCCTCAATGTGGCACCATCTCTCACAGAGATCAACCAGCCACTTGGTGGCAAGTTTATTACCTCAGACCCCTTGCACACTGAGAAGGGCAGTGATTCATTCTGAAATGGATGCACTCTACATAGGATCCGCCTGCCCAGCCCGTTGTGTCTCAGCACTGAAGCAAATTCAATGTGCAGCATAGTGGATCTGAGTGGTGCACTGAGCAGTCTGAAAACGACACTGTCGGTACTCGACTCACATCCACTTTGATCACTTTGCCATGTTCATGCTCACAGGCCTCCAGGTGTGCTTTCATTCCCAACATCAAGCACCTGCTCCTTTTTAGGCTTCTGGAACCCGCTCTGCCTGCCTCGGTGAGAGAGATGGAGTGTCTTGGAATTTACATTCTTCCTAGAACAGCTTCCTTGCTCCAAAGTCAGGACAATTCTGTGGTGTGATCTACCATCTCCAGAGCTCCCTATGGAATTGATCCAAAGTTATCCTCTGTGGAACTTTGATACTACACGATCACTGGGCTTCCTTCCTCCCTATCCTACCTTCCTACTCCTTTACAAATATCCCCAGGAATACTCCCTAATAAAATACTTTATATGAATCCTTTCCTTGACTCTCTCATTATAGCTGTGACCCCACACCCAGCATAGGGCTTGAACATGGTAAATACTCAGTAAACATTTGTTGATAAATGAATGGCTGTTGAGATTTAGCAACTGTGCTCAGTAGAACCATGCTTCCACTTGCAATGAATGGTTGCACAAACAGGGTGATTTATGGATACCAGGCAGAGTTACTTGCCAAAAACAAACAAACAAAAAACTACTATGTCACCATCAATCACAAAAATCCACTTTTGGTACTTCTTTGCAGTTCAAATGAGACTTTGGTCTTTGAAGTACTCTATTAAATATGGTAAGTTATGAGGAAATAGTTTAGCTAGGAGCTACAGCTAGGTAGGGCCAAGATAAATGTGAATGTGATAGAGTATAAACTTGAAAAAAGCATCTAAGGAGAAGAAAATTTCCTGAATGTGAAGGTAGTTCAAAGGCAATTCTCACTTCCTTTAAAATTTATCTCAGAATCCAACTTTATTTGCAAAGGATTGTACCTTCAACTAGAAATCTCCTATAGCTTAAAGGACCCCCTCAAAAGACTATAAGAAGAATTTGAACTCTTAAGCTTCACTGGAACTAGAGGAAAATGTTAGCTTGCATTATTTCCAGCATTGACTCTTGAAACAAGCCTGACTCTTGCGATCGTTAACAGGTGGCTCTTTAGAACTGCTCATGTGTCCTCAAGATGCCCTAGTACACTGAACTCCACAGGATACACTGGAATCATGTGAGGTGATTTCAACTGCTATTTTGCACATGATTCCAGGGTCACATAACTTGGCTTTAGATCCCCAAGTCTTGGCTAGAGGAAGCTCATGACTCCTCTCTCTACAAAGAGCCCACCCTCAAGGAAGAAGAGCACTGATATGTATTGTCCAGGTTAAAGAACAGCAAATCCTGCCAGTTCTACTTACAAATAAAAATTCAGAATCCGACCTCTAATGACTTCCTCCACCAATACAATTCAGATCAAAGTTACCATCATTCCTCTCCTGAATTTTCTAATATGTTCTAACTTCTTATTTCTATCTTTGACACATATACTCTAGTCTCAAACCAACAGCCAGGGTGTCCTTCTAAAATATTTTTGATGATATCCAAAGGAAAAACAGACATTCCATAATAAAGACATCTGCACTCAAATGTTTATAGCAGCACAATTCACAATTGCAAAGATGTAGAATCAACCCAAGTGCCCATCAATACATGAGTAGATTAATAAAATGATATATGTATAACATGGAATACTACTCAACTACAAAAAACAATAGTGATCTAGCACCTCTTATATTATCCTGGGTAGGGATTGAGCCCATCCTTCAAAGTGAGGTATCACAAGGATGGAAAAACATGCACCACATGTACTTGCTGTCAAACTGGTACTAAATGACCAACACTAAGTTGTTCACATGGTAGTAATACTCACTGAGTGCCAGTCAGGGTGGGATTGGGGGGGTAAACCCACAACTAATGGAAGTGGAATGCACTGTATGGTGGAGGGACACACTTGTAGCCCTGGCTTGGGTGGGGCAAACAGCATTACATGCAACCAAAATGTTTGTACCCCCATAATATCCTGAATAAATAAAAAAATAAATTAAAAATAAAATATATTCGATGATGTCATTCCCTAGCTGAAAATTCTCCAGTTGATTATGAGCTCCTTCAGAGTAAAATCCAAAGTCCAAAGTACTTGCTATGGCTTCAAATGTCTACATGACCTGCTTCCTGTCCCCTTCCTCTCAGCAGCAGAAACAGATACTGAGCCCTCAGACTGAGCCCTCAATATCTCTTCCTCTCCCACACTCTCTTCCTAGCTCACTTTTCTCAAGCCACATTGACCTTCTAACTATTCCTTGAACACACCAAGTTTTTGCCTGCCTCTGAGCCATTGATCTTACTGTTCCTCTCCTGGAATGCTCTACCCTCCCCCTCCCACCGCACAGGGCTCATCCCTGACTTCCTCTAGGTCTTTCCTGCCCTCTCCAGACAAAATAGCAACACCAGTCTCACCCAGTACTCCCTACTCCCCTCACCACACTTTCTTTTTCTCTCTATCCTTTGTCACTGTCTGCCATTAGACACTGATTTGTTTACTGCCTGTCCCATTAGCTTATAAGTTCCTCGAGGGCAGAGACTTTATAAGTTTCGTTTACTGATGTATCCCTACGTCCTTGATGCCAGATACTTATACATTATAGGTGCTAAATATTTGTTGAAATAATAAAAAGATCTCTAGACAAATACCATTGTGTCCATTTCAACATTATTTACACATACCCTCCACTTTGAAATCATTCCGATTGCTTTGTAACTGAGCCCAGTTGCAATAGTAACTCATCCTAGGTCTCTCCTCACCCTCAAATCTTCCATTTCCCCATGCTTCAGATTTTTTCTGCTTCATAGCTATCAAATATTAACAATCCTCCAAGTCCTCAGGGAACTGCCTTTCTCCTCATTTGACTGCACTGCCTCGCACATAAAAGGAGCTCAATTACTAGATGTTAAATGACTGAAGGTGGCAGTTTGCCAGACTATGCTAATGAAGCAGCCCCCCTGTCCCTCCAAGGCAGCATGCACATTTCAACAGGAGCCTCCAGGAGACCTTGCACCAATGCTTTAACACAAAAGTTATTGTTGAAAGAAGATGCCAAGATAAAATAGGATGAGTTTAGACCCAGGGCAGGTAGTTTGGAAGGAGGACCTTGTAGTACCCCTAAGGTCATTTATGAATACAACTGTCTGAATCACTTATTCAACAAAGAATATGCTACTTGGCTTTTTATTTGTCATGCTAATGGAGATCTTATTTGGAAGAAATAGTAATGAATAAATTCTGCAAAATA
This sequence comes from Eulemur rufifrons, assembly GCF_041146395.1. Classification (NCBI taxonomy): domain Eukaryota; kingdom Metazoa; phylum Chordata; class Mammalia; order Primates; family Lemuridae; genus Eulemur; species Eulemur rufifrons. Next base: position 42,519,336 of record NC_091000.1, on the reverse strand, counting down.
ATGCAAAGCTAAAAAAAAGTTTGCCCTCTTGTCCTCCCATGTACAAAAGCTCACTCTGACCCCAAAAAGTAATCCCAAGGACAAAGATATACAAACATTTGCATGGAAAGAAAGCACACCATGTTTGGCTAACTTTTACAGAAGTGAATTATGTGGCTTACAAGCTTTGCCTTTGGTTTGTGCAAAGGTTATTGCAAAATAAATGATATATCATAATAAGAAAGATCGCGGAGAAGAGTTCAGACATTTCTTTAAATGCAAAAGTACATACTATGTTAAATTATAGATATTTGCTGTACAAGATTGTATCTGTAGTTAAGAATACTGTATTGTATACTTAGAAATTTGTGAAGAGGGTAAAATCTCATGTTAAGTGTTCTTACACAATTTTTTAAAAAGGACACAGTATTGTGGGTCCACATACATATGTGATTGCATTGATATAATAGTGGTGTATGTTGATTAGAAATTCTGTAAAAACAAAACAGTAAGTACTTTTGTCATTGCTAAAAGCAACTTTACCAGGGAATGGAAAGTGGATGCTCAACAAACTCTGTTTGGTACTGCACTGGGAACTATAAATTCCTGGCTGGAAAATATCTAATACACAGAAAATGGGAACAATAGGGCGAGAATGACAAGTAACTGCTGAAGAGGGATCTTAAAACTGCTTTGACCTGAAAAACATTTCAAAAACAAAACTAGTGATTTATAAACTGAAACACAGATATAAAAATATATTCAGGTCATCTATTTTCCTAGATCTTTCTGACAACAGTGCCATCTGGAGACTCAGTTTGACCAAGGACACAAGATCTTAAGGAAACTTAGACACAGACTCTGAAAAGGCTGCTGATGAAGTCCTTTTTCTCTCGTTACTCTTCTCTTGTTTATCAGCAGAGCAAAGAGACAACTGAAAATTTGAAAACTGATTTTTAAATTCTAGATGTGCAAAGTTTTAAGAAAGAAAAATAAATAAAGTCTATAATATTCTAATAGGAAATATGGAGCAGTTAAATGAGGTTTGTTCATTCAGAGGATGTTGATTTTTTAGGAGAATTAAGAAAACAGCAATAATATACTGGAATCATCTATGAGAATGCTAGTATTCTTAAAAGTGTTCCTCTTTTTTTTTTTTTTTTTTGAGACAGAGTCTCACTCTGTTGCCCAGGCTAGAGTGAGTGCCGTGGCGTTAGCCTAGCTCACAGCAACCTCAAACTCCTGAGCTCAAGCGATCCTCCTGTCTCAGCCTCCCGAGTAGCTGGGACTATAGGCATGCACCACCATGCCCGGCTAATTTTTTCTATATATATTTTTAGCTGTCCATATAATTTCTTTCTATTTTTAGTAGAGATGGGGTCTCGCTCTTGCTCAGGCTGGTCTCGAACTTCTGAGCTCAAAGGATCCGCCCACCTCGGCCTCCCAGAGTGTTAGGATTACAGGCGTGAGCCACCGTGCCCGGCCTTTTTTTTTTTTTTTTTTTTTTTTTTTTTAGAGGTGAGGTCTCACTCGGCCACCCAGGCTGGAGTGCAGTGGCACAATCATAGCTCACTATAATCTCCAATTCCTGGGCTCAAGTGATCCTCCCACGTTGGCCTCCCAAAGTGGTGGGATTACAAGTGTGAGCCACCATGCCTGGCCTAAAAGTGTTCTTTATAAGTTTGAGACTAAAGTAGACATATGTGCTTCTAAACCCAAGATGGGAAACTCCAGTAGGACCAAAAGACTTGAGAAATAGAAAGCAAATATAACTCCTTTGTTGCTCACATAGAACCTCAGCAGCCTCTGACTTCTCTCCCCAAGTATCCCTGCAAAGTCCCACGAGGGTCTCATGAGTGTTTGCAGAGAATCTGATGAGCGCTCCTGAGTAACAACGCGTGTCTGCTTGGTGCCCCACTTCAACTCATCATGATGCTGCCTCCACTGTGAATAGCTTCCAAAAGACACATTTCTCTTTGCTAGTCTGCCCTGCAATTCACACTCTGTCTAATAGGCACAGCTGCTATTTTCCAGTAGGTTACACTGGACATCACCACCACTGAGACCATGGGCTCTCCAAAGACAAAATTTAAGTAGCAGTCAATGGTAAAGAAAAAGGTAAAGAAATCTTCTTTTTGTGGTACATTCTCTGAGACAGATGTCACAGCACAATTCTTTGCACATACCTTACAGAAAAGTCCTGTGCCCAAAAGTTCTTCAGTCTGTTATTCAAATAGATGCTGTACTCTCCAAGCTGTCTCTAATCTTTCTCATGTAAGAATTTGGTTAAGAGTTTGGGAGCTGATCCAGAAAAAAAAAAATGCCAAGTAATAAATCACACTGATATCAGAGTATCAGGTTGTCTGAAGGTCTCAATAGATTTAAGAAAAGCAATGCAGAATTTCATGCTGAAGCTAAAAGACTGACTTTCTTATGCTTGTGTGTTCTGGTTGTAACGTAAGTACCAAAACCATGCTGTTTTACAACCAAATGTCTTATAAAGATTTTGGTTAAAATAGCTTTTTCTGATTCAATTTCTTTTGTTTAACTGTTTTTGGCCCCTGTCTCCCTTGTATTTTTCCATTGGGTCATGTGTCGTGGCTACAGAACAAGCATTGGTGAGAGTTCCCAGGCTATTTGCATCACTGCCCTTCCCCACTGAGACATACTTATCACGCCAGCTTCATCCTTCCTCTTCATCCAGTCGCACAGATTCTTTTCATTTCCAAAAAGCTCCAGTCTCTTGCTTCAGTATCTTCCTGGCAGTTCCCTTCGTCAGACTTCTAGGCACCCCCAGTCGTGTACACAGCTCAGATCCAAGCTGGGCCCTCAGTGAAACATGATTGAGGTATCTGTGAACACAAAAAGATGCAATGGATCGAATTCAAAGAAATGTTTGAAGCTTTCAGATTCTAGACTCTTTGGGGGCTTTTTGAGGATACAAAGCCATGTTGCTTTCTAACAGCCAATTAGATATATAAAGAGTTTTATCACACAAAATCCAACTGAATTTTTATAACCTATCCAAAGAGAGATGAACAGGAAAAACAGAGCTAAAAGAAAGATAATGTCAGGAGACGTGAGTTCTGTTTCTACCAATGCCATTAAGTCTGAACTTGGGCAAGTCACTTCAACTCCCTGGTCCTCATTTATCACATAAAATAGCTGGATTGAGTGACTGTCAAGGACTCCTTCAGTGGTAACAATTTATTTCGGTAATAATATAATGGTTCCCTAAGCAACTTGGAAAAGGGGGCTAGTCATAAATAAGAGAAAGAAACAGAGCTGTGCCTCAGTCTGTAAGAGGATTGTACCCAGCAGGGGATTTGGACAAAAAGAAAAGTGGTTTACAGAGCTGACAGTAAGAGGCAAGAGGGTGGCAGCCAGCAGGAAGGCATAGGAGCTTCCATTTCAGTGCAAAATTTATATTGATAATATGAAAACTGGCACACTGTCCAAACAGCGGTATTTCACTTGGTGTAATAAATTCAAATCAGATAAAAGCACTTTCTCAGAAGTCTAAAATATCATATATATGTTAAAATTAGCTTCACAGGTAACATTACAAGAGTGTTTTTTGGAGATTAAAGTGCAGCTTACAGGGATTCCAGCTAATTTTAAGAAAGAATAAATCTGACTTCATTTAGTTTCCTATTTGGTTTGAAATATCCTTTTTTAAAATGTTATCTTTTAGGCAATGGATTTTTCCCTTAATCCCAATGAATGCCAACCATACCAGCAACTGGCAAAGACAACTCTACCTAGTCTTTTATGTGTGAGAAACCAGCAATTTAAGCACAGGAGAATCAACACCTAGAAAGTGGTAATACTTTGGAAGTTTTCTAAGGAAAAAATAAATTCCTTGGGTATTTGTGGAGGGAAAAGATACAAACACAACACACATACACACACACACACACACATCCCACTTCTCCCCTGGCTTGCTTCTGAGAGAAATTCTTACAATCTCTCATTAAAGGGAGGCCAGGGAAATTCTCTGTGGCTGAAAGAGAAAAACGACTGTGCCTTTTTCCCTGACTTACTTCAGTGGTAACTCCAGACCAGAAGTCTCCCCCTGCAAGGAAGGTATGAAATTTCTGCTCACTTGAACAGAAGAATGGGTACTCCCCATGCTTTCTTCTCAGAAGCATTCCCTCCAGCATCACTTTGATTACACTGGGCCACCTGGATAATCCAAGATGATCTTCCCTTCCCATTGCAAAAACAACTTTAAAAACTCAGTGAGAATCACATCAAGATGGCTGACCAGAGACACCAGTTGCAAGAGCATCTCAATAAGAAGAAAAAGTTTTAGATGAAAGAGAAAAAATAAACAAATAAAGATTGGTGGAGTGTACTCACAGAAGGAAGGGTGCCAGAACCTACAAGAGACTCCATGGGAAGAAGTTACAGAGCAGAACAAGAAGGAGCAAGATATCAGCAGTGATCATTTCCTGAGAGCCTGAAAGTCCAGTGAAAAAGGTAAGTGAGTGTTTTTTTGCTTTTTTTTTCTCCCACCCTCATATCTCTGACAGCGGCTTTCGAGCTGCTAGAGAGACTTTCTACCCCCATGAGCCTAAAAGCTGCTGCCACCAATGAACTGGAAGTTTCTTGTGGACAAAGCATCAGACTCCCAGCCCCCCTGGGGTGCTTCCTGTCACCATAGACCCTAACTGAGATGGCAGGCACCATATTGCTTCACTACCCAACATGAGCCTTTGTCCTCCCCAAGGGGCTTAAACCCCTCAGTTTTTGGCTTGCTTGTTCCCACACAAACATTTCCCAACTACAGCCTAGACTGCAAGAGCCACAGGGGTCCAGTGGGCCCTGGTGGATCTGCATGATCCCAGAGCCTGGACATTCCAGGTAGGCTGCCTTCCAGAGAGAGGGACATAGACAACCAGAGTCTTATATCTAGAAAACCCCAAAGATTCCACCAAGAGACTCCTGAAAGTGATAAATAAATTCAACAAAGTCTCAGGTTACAAAATCAATGTACACAAATCAGTAGCACTCCTGTACACCAGTAATGGTCAAGCTGAGAGTCAAATCAAAGACTCAATACCGTTCACAATAGCTACAAAGAAAATAAAATACTTAGGAATATACTTAACAAAGATGGTGAAAGATCTCTACAAAGAGAACTACAAAACACTGAGGAAAGAAACTGCTGATGATATTAATATAAACAAATTGGAAAACATATCACACTCATGGATAGATGGAATAAATATTGTTAAAATGTCCATACTACCCAAAATGATTTACAGATTCAATGTAATCCCCAACAAAATACCAACATTATATTTCACAGAACTAAAAAAAAAAAATCAATCTATGCTTCATTTGAAGTGAGCCAGTGGACTTAGGGTGCACATGACCCAGTGAGACACCAGCAGCTGCAGCCAAGTCAGTACCTGTGTCATCCCTCCCCCAACTACAGGTAGCATGGTTCAGGGAGTCTTCTTCCACCTGAGGAAAGGAAAAAGATCTTGGGGAAATTTGTTTTGCAACTTGGGTACCAGTCAGCCACAGTAAAATAAAGTACCAATTATACTCCTGATGCCCTTAAGTCTAGGCCTTAGTTCCTGGATGGTGTTTCTGGACCAAACTGGGCCAGAAGGAAACACACTGCCTTGAGGGGAAGAAGCCAGTCCTGACAGGTTTCATCACTTGCTGACTAAAGAGCCGTTGGGCTTTGAATAAACATCAGAGGTAGCCAGGCAACAGTCACCACTAGCTTTGGGTGAGACTGGGCTGGCTTCAGGCGTGACCTAGTGCTGGTTGCCATGAAGGAGTGCCCACATCACTCCTCCCCCAACTTTAGCAACCCAGCACAGAGAGTGAGGGAAGAGAGTGAAAGAATTTGCCTGATAACCCAGGGAATTCTCCCATCTCTTACTCAAGTCTACCAAGGCCGTACCACCAGAATTCTCCAAGATCCACAGCATTACTGGGTTTGGGGCACCCTCAATGCTGATATGACTACAGTGACCAAAGACTTAGACCACAACACTCAATTCCCTTCAAGTATCTGGAAAACCTTCACAAAAAGGATGGGTTCAAACAAGCCCAGACTACGAAGATTAAAATAAATACCTAATTCTTCAATGCCCAGACATTCATGAACATCCACAAGCATCAAGAAGATCCAGGAAGACATGACCTGAACAAACCAACTAAATACGGTACCAGGTATCAATCCTGGAGTGATGAAGATGGGTGACCTTTCAGACAAAGAATTCAAAATAGCTGTTACTGAAGAAGCTTCATGACACAGAGAAGGAATTCAGAAGCCTATCAGAAAAATTAAACAAAGAGATTGAAATAATAAAAAAATCAAGCAGAAATTCTAGAGCTTAAGAGTTCAACTGACAAACTGAGAAATGCATCAGAATCTCTCAACAGCAGAACTGACCAAGCAGAAGAAAGAATTAGTGAGCTTGAAGACAGGCTATTTGAAAATATACAGTCAGAAGAGAAAAAAGAAAAAAGAATAAATAAGAATGAAGCATGCCTACAAGATCTAGAAAATAGCCTCAAAGGGGCACCTCTAAGAGTAATTGGTCTTAAATAAGAGGTAGAGAGAGAGAGATTAGGGTAGAATGTTTATTCAAAGAAATAATAACAGAGAACTTTCCAAACCTAGAGAAAGATATCAATATCCAGGCACAAGAAAGTTATAGAACACCAAGCAGATTCAACCCAAACAAGTCTACCTCAAGGTATTTAATAAGCAAGTTCCCAAAAGTCATGGATAAAGAAAAGGTTCTTAGGGAAGCAATAAAAAAGAAAACATAACATATAAACGAGCTCCAATGCACCTGGCAGCAGATATCTTAGTGGAAACCTTATGGACCAGGAGAGAGTGGCACAACATATTCAAAATGCTGAAAGAAAAAAACCTTAACCCTAGAATATTATATGCTGCAAAAATATCCTTCAAACATGAAGGAGAAATAAAGACCCTCCCAGAAATCTTGGAAAATACATAAACGTGGAAATTATCAACATGTTTCTAAACAACTAGGTCAAAAAAAATGTATTAAAAGGAAAATTAAAAATATATTGAGACATCACCATCATATTGGTTTTAACTGATCGACATTTAAGTGCATATACAGTAGTAACATTCATCAGGTGTTGGGTAGGTGGGAGGGGGAGGAGGGGATGGGTAAATAAACACCTAATGGGTGCAGTGCGCACCACCGTCTGGGGGATGGACATGCTTGAAGCTCTGACTTGGGTGGAGCAAGGGCAATATACATAACCTAAACATTTGTACCCCCATAATAAGCTGAAATAAAAAAGAAAAAAAGAAGACAAGCACATACGTGAAGAAACTACCCAAGGTCTGGGAAAGAACCAGCTAAAAGGATTCAAGGAAGTAGAGCTAGGTGTTCAAAACCCCTGCTTTTTCTAATATACTCCTCTCTCTCTCCTCCACCATTCTCTCCTTTCCAGCTCTCAACTCACTCAGCACTTCCAAACTCCCCAAGAAGTTCTCGGATGGATATGGGACTGAAACTTGCCAAAAGCAAGTTATCTTTCTGTGATCTCTTGCTCTCTCTCCAGAACGCTTGAGACTTATTTCTCAGTCCAGTGTCCCTGCCCTGAGCTGGGAGAGAAGGATCTGCTGTCCTGTACTGAGGGAGCCCCCAGGCAAATAGGCAGGTCCCCTGGGACCTCTCTCTGGAAGCCTGCCACACAGTTGTGGGCACTGATAACACCCTAGGGTACATGGAGCACAGACTCCAGATGCAGCTCAGAGAGCAAATCTATCTTGTCACTTTCCAAATCAAAGAATGAGGTTTGTGGATAGGTTAGAATTCAAAATATATGTATATATTGACACAAATGAAAATAGAACACAACATACCAAAACTTATGGGATGTAGCAAAAGCAGCCCTGAGAGGGAAGTTTATAACAATAAATACCTAAATCAAAAAAGAAGAAAGATCTCAAATAAACAACCTAACATACACCTCAACGAACTAGAAGAAAAAGAAGAAAATGAGCCTAACTTAACATAAGGAAGGAAATAACAAAGATCAAAGAAAAAAAATGAAAGAGAGACTAGACAAACAATAGCAAAGATCAACAAAACTAAAAGTTGTTTTTTTGAAAAGATAAAAAAAATCAACAAACTTTTAGGTAGAATAACAAAGAAAGAAAAAAGACTCAACTAAAATCAGAAATAAAAAAGGAGACATTATAACTGACATCACAGAAATACAAAGGATTATTAGAGATTACTATAAACAACTATATACCAACAAAATAGATAACCTAGAAGAAATTAGTGAATTCCTAGAACCATATAACATACCAAAATTGAATCAGGAAGAAATAGAAAATCTGAACAGACCAATAATGAGTAATGAGATTGAAGCAGTAATAAAAAGACTCATATCAAAAAGAGTCCAGGACTTGATGGCTTCACTGCTGAATTCTACCAAACATTTAAATAAAAACTAATACAAATCCTTGTCAAACTCTTCCAAAAAATGTATGAGGAGGGAATACTTTCAAACTCATTTTATGAGTTCAGTATTGCCCTGACACCAAAGCCAGACAAGGACAAGAAAAGAAAACAACTGGCTAATATTCCTGATGAGCACAGATACAAAAATTCTTAACAAAATACTAGCAAATGAAATTCAATAGCACATTTAAAAGATCATCCACCATGATAAGGTAGGATTTATCCCACAGATGCAAGAGTGATTCAACATAGGTAGGTCAATAAATGTGATAAACCATATTAACAAAATGAAAATCAAAAATCATAGGATCATCTCGATAGATGCAGAAAAATCATATGACAAAATTCAACATCTCTTTGTGTTAGAAATGCTCAAAAAAATAGGCATAGAGAGAATGTACCTCAGCACAATAAACACCATATCTAACAAGCCCACAGCCAACATCATCATACTCAATGGTAAAAAGTTGAAAAGTATTTATCTAAAATCAGGAACAAGACAAGGATGTCCACTCTCTCCACTTCTATTCGACATAGTACTGGAAATCCTAGCCGTAAGTATTAGGCAAGAAGAAAAATAAAAGGCATCCATATAGGAAAAAAAGAAGTAAAATTATCTCTGTTTGCTGATGACATGATCTTATATAGAAAACTGTAAAGAATCCACCTTACTTTTCTGTGAAGCATATTTTTTAAAAAAAAAAGAATCCACAAAAAAAACCTGTTAGAACTGCTTTTAAAAATTCAGTAAAGTTGCAGTATACAAAATCAACACACAAAAATTGGTAGCATTTCTATATACTAACAACAAACTATCTGAAAAAGAAATAAGGAAAAATCCTATTTGCAACAGCATAAAAAAATTCTTAGGGGTAAATTTAGCTAAGTAAGCAATAGATCTGTATACTGAAAACTATAAAACATTGATGAAAGATTAAAGAAGATGAAAATAAATGGAAAGATATCCCCTATTCATAGATTAGAACAATTAAAATTATTAAAATTTTTGTACTACTCAAAGTAATCCCAAAACTCAATGCAATTTCTCTTGAAATTCCAGTGTTATTTTTCATAGAAATAGAAAAACCAATTCTAAAATTTGTATGGAACCAGAAAGTACACAAATAGCCAAAGCAATCTTAACGAAAAAGAACAAAGCTGGAGGAATCACACTCCCTGATATCAAAATATATTATAAAGCCATTCATCAAAACAGCATAGTACTGACATAAAAATAGACACAGTCAACCAATGGAACAGGATAGAGAGCTCAGAAATAAATCCAAGTATTTATGGTCAATTGATTTTTTACAAAGGAGCTAAGACCACACAATGGGAAAAGGATAGTCCCTTCAATAAATGGTGTTGGAAACCTGGTTATCCACATGCAGGAGAGTGAAATTGGACCCTTATCTCATACCATATACAAAAATCAATGCAAAATGGACAAAAGACTTAAACATGAGCCCTGAAACTATAAAGCTACTAGAAGAAAATATGGGGGAAAGCTCCATGATGGCCAGGAATGGTGGCTCACACCTGTAATCCTAGCATTCTGGGAGGCAAAAGCAGGAGGGTTTCTTGGGGTCAGGAGTTCATGAACAGCCTGAGCAAGAGCAAGACCCTATCTCTATTTAAAAAAAAAAAAAAAAACCTCCATAATAGATCAATAGATCTGGACAATAATTTCTTGAATAGGACTCTAAAAGCACAGGCATCAAAAGCAATAATAGACAAATGGGATTATATTAAACTAAGAAGTTTATGCAAAGGGAAGGATACAATTAATAGAGAGAAGAGACAATCCACAAACTGGGAGAACGTATTTGCAAACTATACATCTAATAAAGGGCTAATACTCAAAATATATGAGGAACTCAAATAATTCAATAGCAATATAACAAATAACTCAATTGAAAATATGGGAAAAGGATCTCAACAGACATTTCTCAAGATATATGAATGGCTAACATATGAAAAAATGCTAAACATCTCTAATCATCAGGAAAATGCAAATTAAAACCACAATGAGATATCACCTCACACCTGTTATTAATAGAATGGCTATTACCAAAAAGATAACAAGCATGGGCAAGGGTATGGAGAAAATTTACATTTCTACCAACACCCTTGTAGAGTGTTGGTGGAAATGTAAATTAGTATAGCAGTTCCTCAAAACACTAAAAATAGAATTACCATAGAATCCAGCAACCATTTCTGGATCTATATCCAAAGGAATTGAAATTGGCATGTCAAAAAATTGTTTGCATTCCTATGTTCATTTTAGCATTATTCACGATAGCCAAGATATGGAAGCAACTTAAGTGTTCATCAACAGATAAATGAATAAAGAATATGTGATGCATACAATGGAATACTTCAGCCGTTAAGAAGAAGAAAATTCTGTCACTTGCTACAACATGGATGGAACTGGAGGACATTATGCTAAGTAATATAAGCCAGGCAAAGAAAGGCAGATGCTATATGATCTCACATATATGCAGAACCTAACAAAGTTGTTTTAATACAAACAGAGAGTAGAAAGGTAGTTATCAGAGGCAGAGGGACAGGGAGATGGGGAAAGGGAAGATGTTGATCAAAGGGAACAAGGTTTCAGTTAGACTGAAGGAATAAGTTTTAGTGCACTGAATTCTGACCACAGTTAATAATAATATATTGGATATTACAAAATTGCTAAAAGAATAGATTTGTAATGTTCTCACCACAAAAAAAAATGATAAGTTGGTGAGGTGATGGATATGTTAATTAGCTTGCTTATCTCTTTCTATAATGTATACATAGATCAAAACATCACATTGTACCCCATAAATATACACAATTATTATTTCTCAATTAAAAATAAATTTTAAAAACTTTTTTTACAAGATACATACACACACACACACACATTTTCAGTCTTCCTAACAAATGGTTAGCTATTCTTCAAGGAATCCAAAGAGATTTTTCAGGGCCTAAGCTAGAAGTATTTGAACCAAAAGAAAACAAAATTAGTCAAAGAGTTGACAGGGCTAATAATTAGCTGTATATAGGACTGTAGACCTTGAAAGAGTACAATAAGAGAGGTGTTTGGATTTACAGTAATATGTATATAACCGCCAAAATTGGGACGTCTAGACACAAGGGTAATTTATATGGTTAGGTTCATCTTTACTATTAGGCACTATTTATGGTTTAAGAAAGAAAATTGGGACTCAAATGTGAATTTCATGTTTTGTGGCACCTTATTAAAATTATAATGAAAAATCCAATTCCTCTGCTTGGAAATTCAGCATATAATGAATTGCACAAAAGGACAAAAAATTACTGAAGAGAAAAAGTACGCTTCAGCATGACAAAGTAGAAAGAATACCAGGCTGGGAGTCAGAAGACCTGGATTCTATTCCTGCTCTGCTACTAACTGGCTATCTTATTTGGGGCAAATCATTTTATTTCTCTGAGTCTCAGTTTTCTCACTTACAAACTGTGGGAACTGGCTCAGATGAATACAGTTGTATAATCACCAATGTCAGATCTTGCAGCACTTTCTGTACCAATATAGCCACTATCAAATTATCAAATACTCTTGCATAATAGGAAACAGCAATTTATTAAATTCACCACCCCCCATGGGGTCTGAGATAGACAGAGGAGCTCAAACACTTAGTATATTATGCACCCAGTTGATCACAATTTATCTGCAGAATGTCCCTTTTCTGACATTTAAGAAAGGTCAAAATTCTCAAGCTCTTAATAGGAATGTTAACGTCCTTTAAAACAGCATGACCACTTGGTTATGTTGAATCATTCAGAGGTCCCTGGGACCATGCAAAATGAATGACAGTGACCTTGAACGTCTACTCTACTCTTCTCCAGAGACTAAAGGTAGGGGAAAGGGAACAATACTGTTAATCTGTCAGGAAGTTATATAGTCACTGTTAGCAATGTATCTAATGCTGTGTTCACATCTTCTTTACCTTTCTATGTATGTTCTGATGTGCAATTGTATTACATTGAAAGATTTATGTGCAACATTTCAGTAGTTTTCTATTCAGGTGGTAAGATGTGTGATAATTATGATAAACATCAGCTAGGATGCCACCTGTCTGGAATGCTACAAATGCAAAATGCAAAGACATGCAATTAGACATTTGACTACACAAAGTGAGTGCTGGAATCATGTAATTTTTACTTTTTATTGTGCATTTTTACTTTTAGGGGGTTTTGTATTCTTATGTTGAGAAGAATAATTGTTTAGCCTCTTTAGCCAGATTCTCATTTGTTTCCCCTAGGTCTGTGCTAATCCTCTTCCATTTTAGAAGTATGTAGAATCAAACATCACGTAATTCTATTAACTCATAACTAGCAAAATAAATTAGGAAAGCATTTTTTCAAATAATGTATTTTTCTTATCTATTGTCAAATATTTTATTGGATAACAAAAGAGATTTTAGAAGTTGCTTAACATTTTCCATGTTCCAAATGTGATAGAAGTTCACTGCTATTTAAAGAAACTTAAATTCTACTTTCTTACTCCTTGTTTTCGTCCTCATTCTCACTTCATAAGAAGTAAATCAAAACCAATTGGCAGTATACTCCTATGTAGTCTCTGAGGAGAAATTATTGAAGTAACGAATTAGTTACTAGATGCAGATAAACATAAATGAACTGCAACTTTGCCATTATTTATATGTGAAGAGTTAAAGATTTTTGATATTTTCTTCTATAAATTTCTTACAGAACACCAGATAAAAATATTTAATGTATCAAAACATCTTTACGGGAAACAGACTTGGGTCGGAGTTGGGGGAGAATAGACTGAAATAGCAGACTTTTCATTCCAATGGATTAAAGCTGTGTTACATTTCTGCTATCACACTCTTTCTCAAGCTAGTGAGCATTGTGATTTAAATATATATGTATATTTAGTTAATTAGATAGTTGCATATTAATAAATGCTGGAAATAAATACAATTTTGGAACTCAGAGGATATTTTGCAGTGGTCCATTTATATAGTTTAGAATCAGGAAGCCAAGCCTGACAACATAGTTTAGAACTTAAGAACCAATGGCTTTGGAACAAGACTGCTCGAATTTTAATCTGTCTTCATCACTTATTTGCACGGTGATTTGGGCAAGTTTAGGAAAACCTCTCTCTACTTCTGTTAACTCATCTGTAAAAGAGGGATAAATGTTTTTCATAATGTTGACTTGAGTGTGAAAGATCAAGTTAACACATGTAAAATTATTAGAAAAGTGCCAAGAACATAGTAAGTGATTAATAATGGTTGGCTAATATCATTTATTACTGTAACAAAATTTGACTATTTAAGAACTCAGCAGTTCCAATTCACCTCAGCCGGAAAGCAACCCACATTGCTCTGAGAATCTCAAGAAAGGTAGAAGCACAACCAACATGAGATCTGGTGACTCAAATTGCTGGTTCATCTATCTTACTGCTACCACCATGCTAAGCTTACTTTTAGAGGACCAGAGTAACCTGGGTCTGACACTGGCCTACAACATGAAAATTATTTTCTAACCTAAGTCTGCATAATGCTAACATCTGGATGAAATGGATTTTTTAAAATTTATTTAAGCCATCAATCTTAAAAACTTTATTTTTTAATGGAAAATACAGATAAATTTTTATTCCACCTGATGCTTATTGTTATAGTTTTGCAATGTAAATATTCATATCCATTAAATAAAATGACATTGATTGGTCTTATTGATATAAATAAATAAATAGAACAGTGTGGATGAATACTTAACAACTAGGGATGATGATGCATCCCACAAGGTATTCTAAACTCCTGGGTTGCAGGGAATGGTACATGTCAGACAGAATTATTGGCCAAAAAGATGCATTTCCTTATTAACTGGCTTTCCTCTTACTATTAGAATTACTTAATTTTTGCATTGAACACTAAAATTGTTTGACAACAGCCAGTGATTTTGTTTGGAATAGAGATCCACCTTCAAAAACCACCAGGCTTAGAAAAGAGGAAGGCATTTAAAGGAAGATGATCCACAGTGATGAAATTTGTAATGAAAAAAAAATTGATATAGTTTTCCTGTATTTTTACTTTTTCTCCAAACAAGATATTAAAGTCAGTTAAAAGGAACAGAATAATGATTCCCATGTCTCCCGCAAACCTTGCTATTACCCAGTTTTATTAACCCACATTCTTTATTTGAGCCTTTGGGGGAAAAATGATTCAAAAGAGTGTATGAGTGACCTCTGAGTTCAAAACTGTTGTGAGAAAACAACTCCTGCTCCTTATCTCAGAAAGTCTGACCTCTAAAACTTCTACTGCAATATATGTCCCTAGAGGGTGGCCCTTGACAATCCCAAAGGCCCTTCCCATCCCACCAACCAATATCAAAAGGAAACGTTGACCTTTTCGGTGTAGTGTTAGTCAACTTTTCTTCACAGCTGTCAACAATCCTATATGGCAATTCTGACAGTTTTTAAGTAACCTATTTTTCTCGCCTTGCCAAATCAAATTGTGAGTGTAATTGTATTGAAGTTTGATATGTTCTCATTACCCACATGTCATTTCAACTCTACTCTATCTAATTCTTACATTGTTCATGAAAGTTTGCTGAAAACATTCGGAGGAAGAAAACATTTTCCATTTTTAGAACTATGGAACTATTTTATTTTTAATGAAGCAATGAGTAAGAGTCTTTTTCTTCATTCACAAGTTCCCCCAATTGTCCTAGAAATAAAAGTCCTAAAAATAAAAGATAAACAGGTTAGAAAGTAGTTGTTTACTTCTTTAAGTAAGCAACCAAATGAAATTTTTTACTAACGAAACAAAATTATATCAGTGGATAAGGCACTCTGCAGTAGGTTTAGTATATGAAAAAGCTAAATTAATTTTTTCATGTCATCAAGTGCAATTTGCTTCATTGAGGCAGTAATTCCATAAGTAGTACCCTAATGATCTGAAATAGCTTATAAAAACATCTAAAACTCAAAGAAAATAAAATACTTTTGTGTTCCTCTTCCATGAGCATTAAAGTTGTGACACTCAACAAGGACATTTCCAGAAACAACAAGCTTACACTTCTGTAAGGGAGATGATCCTATAAACAAAAGTTATAAGTCAGAAAAAATTCAATATGAGGTAAAATGATAGCTAATATCACTTCAATGTAATGTCGAGCCCTGTTATATTTATTTTACATGTATTAACATATTTAATTTTCAAAAATCAATGAAGAGATAATATTATTAGGACCATTCTAAAGATGAGAAACTGAAACAAAAGAAAGATTAAATAACTTGCCAAAAGTTACATCCCACAGGGGCAAAGACAGAATTTGAGACCAATTTGTTGGATGCCAAAGTCTTGCTCTTTACTACTACGTTATTTGAAAGTCACCAGAGCTGTTCAACAAATATTGAAGTTAGAAGAGGATAGCCATTTGACTTGGTTTGGCCAATGATATATAAGTAGCAGTGATGTGTTCATTTCCAATAGAGACTTTAGGAGCCAGAGCACAATTCACCACCTAGGTGATCATGGAAGTGTGTATCAAGTAAAGCTGCCATTGCCAGGGTCCCTGAGTGGTTACAATGAGTAGAAACCTCCAGCAAACCGGTATTGGATGTGTAGTATATAGGTGAGAATTAAAAATTTGTTATGTTAAACCTACCGAGAATTGGGGATTATTTACCACTACTACAAAACTAGCCTATTCTGACAAAGATGTCCTGCCTACACATTATGTGGGTTCATTCATGGTCACTTAATCCCATTTTGGCAGGGATCCAGGATGAGTATGATTTATTTAGGTGAAAGCAGAAAACAAGGAGAGGAAAAAATATAAGTCAAGACCCAAAAGCAAAGAAAGAACGAAGCTTTGGAGAATTTCAAGTGGTTGAGAGGACTAAGGATATTCACATTAGGATAAATCCATGAAATGCACAATTAGTCACATAAAATTTGATTTGTTTGAGGATTGATTTTTTTCTACAATCTATTTTTAAAAGGCATGGTAAATAAAGAGTTTGAAATTACTTAGTTTATTTATTTAGGAATATCAATGAATGCATTTCATTAAAAGAAGTGTTTGGAGCTGAACTCTGTTTCACTGTTGCCACAGAATCATATAACAAAATTTTTTAGTCAGAATTGTTCTAAACCAGCAGTCCACAACCTTTTTTGGCACCAGGGAGTGGTTTCATGGAAGACAATTTTTCCACAGAAGCGGCGGGGGTGGGGAGGTGGCAGAGCTCAGGCAGTGATGCCAGCAATGGGAAGCGGCTGTAAATACAGATGAAGCTTCGCTTGCTGGAACCACTGCTCATCTCCTGCTGTGCAGGCAAGTTCCTAAGTTTCACGAAAAATGATTTTTCCACAGACTAGGGGGAGGAGGGTGATGCACAGCCCGGTTCCTAACAGGCCACAGACTGGTACCACCCGAGGGTTGGGGACCACAGTTCTAAACAACCACACAGGTTACTAGTGGCTGAGGTCAAGTAATAAGACCTCCTAATTCTCAGCATTTCTTGTATCTTTCTCATTCCTCTATCTTCCTGTGATTGAAGGTGAGAACAGTACAGTCGGTAGCAGTCATTTGACAGCATATTAGTTGAAAGATAGACTCGCATATTGTTAAAACGTTTTTTGAGCACATAATTACAGATGAGCCCAATTTCTCAATGCCTCACCACTCCTAGGCTTAGAGTTCCAAGCTGTAGAATAATTCCTATTAGGAAAGCATTTTGTAACAATTTGTCATCTTCTGTGACAAGTAATGGCATTACAAGAATTGCTTTATTTCCAAATTTTGGTTACATATTATACCCCTTAATAAATACACTTGTTGTATTGCTTAAGATAGACATTGGCTACTCACTTTTTATACATCGAGACCAGCATTTCTTTCTCGGTTGCTAGAAATCATCTATGAATAATTTAGAAAACTGCCAAGGTAAACTACCTTCACTAAACAAACATTGCTTTGAAATGAGGTCACTCATAGCACATTGCATTGGAAAGATGTGATAGACATGTTTACATTAAAAGGGCAGATGTAGGATAAGTGCAATGAAACGCAACAAGATCGACTTATGTAGATCTTATGTAGTGAACTCAGAGGCAGAAAGTCTTGTTGAAATCTAAATTTGGGTCAGAATCCAAATCTATCTCTACCATTCTGTGTGCAAATCCAGCTCTGTAATTCCTTATACTCTACCATTGCCTTCCTGGAGAATGGGGGAATTAATGAGATATTGATGGAGGTTCTGCAAGATGAAAAAAAAAAAAGTGGTGAGAGTTTCTATGAATATAGAAATGCTCTCTCCATGGGTTTCTTGAGCATATCTCTTATCCTCCTAGATAATGGAAAACCTTTATGTATTCTTACACGCTCTCTGTTTGTTGCCTTCAGTATTGTTAAGCTCCCTTCCCTTTACTCCCTTTCCCCAGATACACATATATATACACAACCTTTTGCATTTTGCACATCACAAAATAATTGTATTCAATCACATCTCCTTTACAGAAGATTCTTCAAACAATTCCTAATTTACCCATCTGGTCATGCAATGTGTCTAAAAGCCCATACAGTTCATTTTTCATCACTGTGACAGATTCTCTTCGGTTTCGGCTGACTTTCTTCTCCTCAGTCAGCATTTCTCCTCACCCAAGCGTGAACGCTGGCCAGGGACAAAGCTGTGACCACAGCCTATGCAGAGCAGCCTTCAATTCTTTCTTGAAAAGGGGGCTTGATACAAGCAAATTTAAAATGCTTGTGTCTTTTAGTACATAGTGTGAAATGATCCATTTCTGGTCATTCTACTTTTGGATTCGGTCTCCAAAAGGCACACTGCTATGAAAAACACAGTCAGTTCATAAATAACATGTGCCTCATTTCCTTGCATCGTAGCAGAGAGAAGAAAAGGTTGAATAAAACTTCTTCAATGTAAGAGAAGGGAAAGCCAGGTATACCTACCCCCAAATTCCAGTATTTAAAAGTGTTTATTGAAGGAAGAACCCTTCCTCAGCTATTCTTTGTCCTTTTCTTCCCTGATTCTTCCCCATGAGACTGACCAACATGTCACCCTGGACAGCTGGCTCTATGTGAAGTAAGCCATCCACACAAACACCAATACTGTATGATTCCACTTATATGCAGTACTTAGAATAGTCCAAAATCACAGAGACAGAAAGTAGAACAGTTGTTTCAAAAGATTGCAGGGAGAAGAAAGTTGGGAGTTATTGGTTAATGGGTATAGAGTTTCAGTTTTGCAAGATAAAAGAGTTCTGGAGATGGACATTGTGATGGTTGAACAATAATGTGAATATACTTAATACCACAGAATTGTATACTTATGCTTAAGGTAGTATATTTAATGTTATGTGTATTTTAGCAAAATTAAAAAATTGGAAAAAAGCCTCCTGTGATATTGCAGAGACAGTATTTTCTGCCCTTATATCCAAGAAAGTGTTCCATTTTTCTAAGATCCCAGGAAAATCAGGGAAGCATATTCCAAAAAGTATAATAAAAACTACTAAATGGGCTGGGCGTGGTGGCTCACGCCTGTAATCCTAGCATTCTGGGAGGTGGAGGCGGGTGGATCACT
Organism: Eulemur rufifrons; assembly: GCF_041146395.1. Classification (NCBI taxonomy): domain Eukaryota; kingdom Metazoa; phylum Chordata; class Mammalia; order Primates; family Lemuridae; genus Eulemur; species Eulemur rufifrons. The sequence goes on along the minus strand of NC_091000.1, from coordinate 42,500,271 downwards.
CGAGGTCAGGAGTTTGAGACCAGCCTGAGCAAGAGTGAGACACCGTCTCTACTAAAAATAGAAAGAAATGATTTGGACAGCTAAAAATATATAAATATAGAAAAAAAATTAGCCGGGCATGGTGGCGCATGCCTGTAGTCCCAGCTACTCAGAAGACTGAGGCAGAAGGATTGCTTAAGCCCAGGAGTTTGAAGTTGCTGTGAGCTAGGCTGATGCCATGGCACTCTAGCCGGGGCAACAGAGCGAGACTCTGTCTCAAAAAAAAAAAAAAACAACTACTAAATGTATAAGTTGAAGGTCTTTAATAGTAAGGTAAACTGGAATCTGCATTTTCCCATCAAAGTTTGGAAATATAGCAATGAATGCAAAATTTCATATTGGTCTTATCTGACCTATAAAAATCCCAAAGTTTTTTTAGTAGAAATTGTTTAGAAAGTTGAATTTTCCATCTCTCAATAATAGGTCATTGAGAAATGGGGTCTACCTATAATTTTGTGCTTGATGAGCACTAGGTAATACATACAATTGCCCTTCTTATAAAATGTAACACCAGACTTCTCCTCCCAAAGGTCAAGCACATGTCATTCATTAAATGGCAATGCTGGGTATTGAGCAATAAACAGTGTCTCAAAATGGACCCCCAAGTGTGGTACATACTGACCAAATCCTATGTACTTTGAGCAAGTAAAGAGTCCCTTGGAGAAAAGCAGTAAACACAAATATTAGTTTTAAAAAATGTATTTCATAAGTATTATACATAAGTTTTGTTTAAAAATGTTCTTTTTATTTGAGTGTGGTACTTTGTTCTGAGTTTCATCTCTATGGATTTAAAATAAAATTAAAATAATTGTAAAGTATCAATATAAAGATCAGTACATTTCAAAGGTGTATATATAAAGCAAATTCATTTTTTAACACAAAAGTTGACTATAAGGAACATTTGTCATTCTTTTGACTGACTAGCATCTAAACCCCTCCCCTCTGTAGGGGAACTCTCAATCTTCTGGGTATTAAAAGACTTTGGAATCCCACTCAAGAAACTGAAGATTTTAGTACTTCCTCAACTTTCCTTGTAAGTAGGTCAATGTGGCCTGGGCTTTACTAAACAGACTCATTAGCTTAGACTTTGAATGGGGAAGTAGTGACACAAGGAATTAGGGATAAGGGAAGAATCTACAACATAGTTAGGATCAGAATCCTAGCCAAGAAGAGAAAACTACTCAAATGTAAACACACAATATCTTTCATGAAAAGGTAAGGATGATAAGAGGCAGAGCCAAGAGCCTAGACAGCAGAGATTATTTTTCCAGGCCTTGAAATCTAATTAACCTGCAAGCATTTGCTTTGCTAGATTTCAGAATTCCCATCAACCGATGACTCCATTATGCTTCCTACTTCCACCCCCTCTTTTTAACATTAATGTTTATAACAGATAGCCTATGTCTGTTCCCCCATTACAAATTGGGTGTGGAGGGTGGGGGACAGATGATTTGTCTCTTTGATTTCACAGGTCTACAAATTGAAGGCATACGTGCTGTACTTAAGGAACAATACCTGATGAATTCCATCCACACTTGGACTTGAATTAATGCCATTCTGAAATTTGAGCTGATGAGATGAAGTTTTGGGAGATATTGGTTGAAAGCAGATATATTTGCACGTGGGATGGATGTGAATTACTAGGATTCAGAAGATGAACTATGGAAGGCAGCTTCTGAGATATCTCCCAATAATCTCTGCCTTCTGGTATTCAAGCTCTTGTTTAATCCCCTCGATTTGAGCATGGCCTGCACCTTCTGACTCTGACAGAATATGGCAGAATTTAGGGAATAATATTAGGTTAGAAAATACTGAGGACTATGGCTCCAACTCTCATGCTCTCTCTTGCTCTCACCCTTGCTCATTCTGAGAAAAACTAACTGCCATGTTGTAAGCTGCCTATGGAGAGTTTCACATGGTAAGGAATGGAGAAAAGTCTCCAACCAACTTCAAACAAAAAAATAAGGTTCTCAGTCCAACATCCTGCAAGGAACTTGATTTTTCCAGGAGTGAGTGAGACTGGAATTGGTTCTTCTCCTAGATGATCCTTCAGATGAAATCACAGCCCCAACCAATAGCTTAAATACAACTGCATGGGAGATCTTGAGCTAGAGATACCCAGCTAAGTTACGCTCACATTCCTGACCCAGAGAAACTATGAGAAAATAAATGATCATTGTATTGTCATGGTTTGGGGTAATCGGCTACACAGTTAAGTAATATGCATCTCTAAAAAGTCAATGCAGTCCACCCTATTAGATAATGCTTAAAAATTAAAATAATCAAGAAATAACATTATTTACTTATTATTTAGAAATGTGTAGGTAACATAGTTGAAAGTGGTTGCACCTGTGTCTCAGGACTAGGGAATAGAAGGGGGTAGACAAGATGCTTCCTTTTCATTAAACTCTTTGATTTTCAAAGGTTTGCCTCACATTTCTATAAACCTCTTCCAGAAAAACCCTTCTCCTGGGCTTCTGAAGAGCCAAAGCTTCATTTTAAGATCTCAAAATTGCATAGCATTACATAGTATTAGCAGCATATCCAAATGCATTACCTCTGTAATTCTCTTACTTTCTTTGATAGAAGGTGAGAACAGTACAGATTTTGACATTGTTCTGAAAGCAGCAGAAAAGGGCTTGCCAAGAAAAAGCTTCTGTAACACTTTGGTGAGAAAAATCATAAGAATCATAAGAAGTCAAATATTAAAAATTGAAATTATTTGAGTAGTCTGACATTTAATGAATTTGGAAAAGAAAAAATATGGAATGTGTATGAAAACTCCAGAAATTGACATTCATAAACTAAAACATTAAAAAAATTAATTTAATGCTGAGCTGATGGGGTCTTGCTTGATTAACTTCTTTCATTAAAACGTCATATGGATTTCTTTGTTTTTTCCTTTTGAACAATAACTTACATCCATAACCATGTCAAAAACACAGAAATCAAGAGAAACAGGAAGGCCCAGAGGACCAGGTAAAATTCTAGGATTTGAAAGAGTTGAATTTTAGCACCACCACTGACCTTCCTGAGGTTACATGACCTTACTTAAGCAAATTAAAAACCAACTATGGAAAAAAAAAAAAACAACTATGGAGTAAAAATAAGAATAATCACATACCTCGTAAGGCTGTGTTGGGACTAACAATAGAACCAAAAGGCTTGGAACTATACACTATGGTAACAATATTTTTGTGTCCTCATTTAACCCCTAGAAAATGAAAAACATTGAGTACAGACCTAAGAGCATAGAGATAGAAATAACCGGCTGACAGTTTCCAAAGCAAATCTCTCTCCTTAAGAGACGTGTCAAAGGTTTACCACTCAAATATAATTAAAATGAAAAAAAGCTTCCTAGACGGAAGGTTGGCAAGTAATGAAAATGAAAACTACAATAATCCACCACTCCTATGATTTGTTGAGGGCTTACTATATGCCAAGCCTTGCACTTAGTACATTACTTCCCTTATTTATGTACTTATCATGACACTCCCACTAATTGGGTATATTTATGCCTATTTTATAAAATAGCACTTAATTATAAATAGATCCTACCATAAGTAGTTGAGCCAAACAAATCCAAAAGAGATTTTTGAGTGTAAAAATCTGATAGTCAAGAAAGCATGGCACTGGCAATATAAATGTCCTGGAGGGAAAAAATGTTTGTTGTTTTCACGAGGAGAAAGATTTTCAGTTCTTATTGAGAAACATACTAAACACTCTTCACAGTGTCTGCCATGCCTGGGCTCTACTAAGGGGACTCAGGCAAATATTTCATGTCTGGTGACAGTGCTGCACCCTGGCCACGCTGACCTGACCGAGGACAGCTGTGTGTCCTGAAAGCAGTTGTCCAGTGGTGGCGTTGTCCAGTGAGGAAGAGTGGAGGGGTCAGTCTGAGCAGAAAGGATGGTTGTCAGATGAACCAATCAGATTCTCTGTCTACACCATTTGATCTAAGACTATGTAAAGAATTTGGCAGGGGGAAGCAAACAGAGGCAGAGAGGAGTAGACTCAAAGAGCATAGCTAATTCCTTATTATGACAAATCCTTAAAATTAAGATCAAACCCTTTATTTCTGGGAATCATGACTCCACATGTCTGAGCTCTACTATGATTCTCAGGCTTCTTGAATCTGGGAAGTTCGGCTCTCCCTGAGTTTGGGTTGTGTGTGCTCTTGAAATCATCTTAGGCCAGAGTCAGTTTCCCAGGGAAACATATTATGCAGCAGAGCTATCCGTGCAAGTTTCCTGGAGAGGGCCAAAGGAAACAAGACCTCTAAAGAAATGAGAGAAGCAAGATTGGACAGAGCGTGAAGTTGAATTGTGATACAGTTGTATCAAGGCCTCAGCCAATCCCAAGAGGAGCTCTGGAGCTGGGATGGCCCTTCAGGGTTGGCCTGCATTGAAGCAAAGGAGCCTGGGGCTTTATGTCCCCTACTTAGACCAGTCATTCAGCAAAGGCTTCCCCAGAGAGGAGAACTTGGGTGAGATAGCTCCCATCAGCAAGGAAAATGCCCAGAGGGAGGTTCAGCTGTGAACCATCAGCAGCCAATGCTCCTTGCAGCTAGGGAATGAGTGCCTCCGTCCTGGGAGTTACAGCAGGGAAGCTCACCACACCATCCACTAACTCTACCCTTTATACGATTTAGATTGACTTGCATCATGCAGTAAGTTCACCCTGCCTGGAAAGAACTCTTTCAGAATTTTAGTTGGTCTTTTTTCCTGGAGAAACTTAGAAAAGAACAAATTTACAACCACCATTGCAGCTAGTTATACCTATACCTATAGCTAGATATACCTGGTACTCATCTTCTTCCTCATCTACTACTCATCTTATGACTCTGTAGTCTAAGAAGCTTACATGAGAAATATGAGCCCCTAGACATAAAGCCCTTTTCAGTCCATAGTTGCTGTAGTTGCCCATTTACCGTTAGAATTGAGCCTGGAAGTATCAAGAGATGCCCCCGTGGATCATCTGAATGCTAAATATGTTCTTCCCTGCTGCTCTCATGTGACAGCTGCTTGAACTCATCTTAATGATCAAGGTTAATTTTCCTGCTAGTGTGATGACTCCCCTCCTCGTCTACTGGTCTCCTAACACAAAAGTCCAAAGTGACCAAGATATAGCTGAAAGTTTAAAGGAGCTCTTTCTGTGTCCCCTGATGGAAGTATTTAATACCTAAAATTGCAGAACAGGAAGCACAAATCATTCAAGTGGATCACTAAGAATTATAATAAACTTATAATAAACAGGGTTATTTCTGCTTTCCAACTCATTGACTTATAGTATAACATATAACACATACTGGAGAATAGTGCCTTATCCTCAGAGGGTTTGATCTTCAAGCTGGCACCTCAGGTGAGTCCTCAAAGTTTCATTCCATCCCTCTGTTGGGCCAAGAGATTCTGTGTGGCATGGTATATTAAAGGACAATTGGATCCCATGGTCATGTGCCCACTGTCTTTACTATAAAGTGTGTCATTTGGTCTGAGGTGACATGATATGGGCTCCCATGTTGATAGATCAAACATTGTATGAGCCCTCAGACCATAAGGCCCCACAAATAGGAAAAGCAAATCCATACTTAGAATATATGGCATGTCCAGTTAAGATGAACAGTTGTCCCTTCCATGCTGGAAAGAGTTCAATGTAATAAACCTACCGCCAAGTAACGTATTGGTCTCCTAAAAAGATAGTGCTATACTGGAGGTCTCAGCGTTGGTCTCTGTGGCTGACATATGGGACGTGCAACAGCAACAGTAACTAGATCGACCTCTGTGAGTGGCAGCCCATGCTTTTGGGCCCACACATAGCCTTCACCCTGTCACAAGGGCCATTCTGTCGTGCCAGCACGAGAATGGCTGACGTCACCTGGCAGGTCATTCTTCTACTTGGTTGTGATTATCTCTCCCGTGGTGGATGCTCTCTAGTGGGCATTAACACAGATACAGAGATCTTCATGCTTTGTGCCTAATTCCACGTGCTCAGACCTCCTTGCTCCTGACTTTCCAATCCTTCTCCTCTGCAGCCTCTGCTTAAACAGCAAGCCCTTCGCCATTACCCAGGAATCTAGACAGATCTTTACTGAAGGTTATTTCTCCTGTCCCACAAGTGCTGACCATCGTAGAGTTTTACCTCCATTGCTGTCTTTTAGGGACACACCGGATTGGTGTCGTAATGAAGCAGCAGCCTATTTCCAACTTGCATCCACGAACCAAGCCAATTAATCCACAAATGAACCCAGGCCTTTTTCTTTCACAATTAGCTGGTCCTAAAAGATCCTCCACGTGGCCATACAAGAGAGCTGAGAGATTTGTGCCAGTGCAAGAGTGGTGACTGACGTGGACTTCTGGGGTTATTTGTTCCTTCTGGCCCTGCTCATGCTTGATCTTAGAAGTGCTGCTTCCACCTTTTTTTTTTTCACACACACACACACACACACACAGACGCCTCAAGCTTCCATCTTTTGATAAAATGTTGCTGATCCTGTCCAGCCATAACTTGGTGGATCTGACCAAACCCAGACCATATTGGGTAGCCCTGACACAGATTCAGACACTCCCTCTCTACCAAGGCCCAGTAGCGTGCCACTAGCTATTATCAAATGGTGTGTTATTCTATGCTACAGACATCCCATCCCAGTTGTCCCACATTGAGGCAAAGTAGCTAGGCATTTTTACCTCCACATCAACCAGTTAAAAGATACAGGGAGGAGATGCCATCCTGAATGATGTCACTGCCTTCTGCTGAGGGCAATTCCTGGGTAGGGGACTCAGCTTGAGCCATACACAGCACTCCCAGCAGCTGGGGAATGTGACTCTCCATCACGCAAGGGGAATGTGTGTGGCACACCACAGTATTCACTACAAACAGCTGAGTCAGTCTATTTCCTTGCTACAAAACTAGCCTTACTAAAACCATAATGTAGAATTTACTGTTTACATTTGCAATCTGGATCAGAGAACAAAAAACTTGTGATTACCCTCAAACAGAAGTTCACCAGTACAGAAAGAAATAGGTAGACTTGGAAAACTGGTGTTTAATGCATTGCTCAACAGCGTTGAATTTCTCTAACCTGACATATATGCAAGGAATTAAAGTACTAGCAAGACAGTCTGAATTTGGTATTGTCGGCTTTTTAAGTTAGTGGTAAAAATAATATTTTTATAAGTACAGTTATACTTCTATAGGCCTACTCTTGAAATTTATCCTAATGGTTAGGAATTTATACTTAAAATGTTATGATACAGACAACCGCAACTTAAAACAAATTCTATTTCAAAGGTTCATTTTAAGCTCAAAGCTCTATAGAGGCAATACTATGCCTAGTGGTCAGGGTCCTAAGGCCAGTTCACTAAAACCTAATACTCAAAAACAATTACAAAAAAATAAAACACGATCTGCAACAAGATTCTTATAATAAAAACAATGTCTTAAAATGAATCACTTAAAGGCCTGGAAACAGTAAGAAACAGGGATTCATTTTCTGAGTGTTAAGAAAGGTAGGGTGAAGTTAGACAAAATTCTCTCCTCCTCTCCCCAACTTTAGGCATAACTATTTTATTTAACTGTTCTCAGTGTTCCCTTTAGCACTTTTTACAGCCTTCCGCTGGCATTTTCCTCAGAATTTTAATACCTTATTTAAATGTCTGCCTTTTTATGCACTTAGTACCCAGCATCTTTCTAAAGCATTGTATGTGTTAAATATATCCTTGATAAAGGAATGAGTGAATAAATGAAGACATCAATAAACGGAGCTCGTTACCCTGGAGGAACTACCCTGATTCTCTTGGCACTTTAAAAATGGCACCTAGAATGTCATCAATGTCTCCCTTAGAATGAAACATTGAAAACGGATGAAGCAAAACATTTTTTCAGAACCGCTTAGTAACTTGAATTTTTTGCAAGACTATTTTACTTCTTCTCTGAGTTTATGCCAGACACAAGGATGGCAGCCAGAGGACCAGTGAGAATCACACCTCTGTTCGTCCTACTGTGAAGACAGGGGCAGTGTTAAACAGAGCCACCCTCGAAACAGTGGAGATTCTTCGCAATGAGCCACTTTCCTGGTGGACGTCCACGTCTTGAGCTCTACCAGCTCCCACTGCACTGTGATGGCGTACACAGGATGCAGGCCACTGAAGCCACTGTGGTTTCAGGTTCTAGGTGAAACCTTTAAAGGACAGTCTAAAAATTCCTCCACATTACCATATTCATATTGTTTCAACATATATATGGTCCTTATGTGTCTATTCCAAAACTCAGCTGGGAGTAGCCTTCTTTCAGCATTCAGAAGAGTGTAGTTTAAACTTTTCTCCCATCCTCCACCAGAGGAACATTAGCTAACCCTCCCAACTTCATCTGAGATTCCTCAGAAAGAGGGAAACAAGCATTTATATTTTCATATATTATATTTCTCTTATTTGTCTCTGGCTTTGAGTTCCTTGTGAGCTCCATCAGCCGGGTTGAGAGATCCTTCGTGACATCATACTACTACAACCACCAGCTGCTTCCCTGCTTGAAATACCAACCAACCGATGACTGCGCATAGGTCAGACATTGACTAAATACGCCTCACTATGCCCACCAGCTCTGCTTACCATACACTCCGTGTAAATTCTTGCCTTCCTCATTGTAGCTGGGCTCCTGTTATCCTGTCCATTCCCTGGCAACCTCCAAATTCTTCTCTTATTGATAAAGGCAATTTAGGTTTTTTTCTCATTCCTACACTTTCCAAGCCTTTCTTCTATACAGCTTATCTTTTTTACACAACCAAACGACTCATCTATTCCGAAGAGGAATTCTGATACTTTCTTAGGATTCAGAAGTCGGTTGGGATTTTGCAATAACAAAATGTTTCTTCTACACACAAAGACTGGTTGGCTGTAACAGACAACTCTTAAATGGCTTCCCATCTCACGAGGCTTTCACTCTCCCTAAGAACATCCACATATGCTGGCGCAGTGAGCAGCCACGTGCTGCTCCCTGGACACCTCCCACCACAGTCGAGAGGGAACACCTGATGGAACCTGGAGGAATCAGACTTTCTCTCCCAGAAATTAGCATCAGGAATGAGACACCAGGGCCTGAAATGAGGGGGAGCCGTGGCAATGGCAGCACTCAGACAGAAGGGCAACCTGCTGCCGGGGTCCCTGAGGGTGCCGGTCCCCATCGTCCTCACAGCAAGGTTGGTCTGCTCTTTTCAGTATTTCGGGGATACTCCAAAGGCCCTTTGTTGCTTAAAGTAGGTAGTGTTAATTTTTATAACTTTTACCTAAAAGCCCTTTAATGAATAGAGACCTTCAGACAACCTCACAAAGAAAACCATACAAACTCTCAGGACGGGATATTCAGGAAATTATTTAGAAGGGTTGGGTTAGCCTGTGTCCTCTGATCAAGAAGGTAATCTGCCATTCTTGCCAGAAAATAGAATGATCATAATTCTCTTATATCTAGATACATTCATTTTACAAAACAATCCAAGATACCTTGTTATATAAAACAATGAAATTGCCAGTATCAGAGGCTTCCAGCTACTTCTACAGGAGTCAGTAATTCATTCCTGGAAAGGTGTGGAATTAAAATTTGTCATTACAGCAGATCTTCTAGGAATGCCTGCTGCCTCCTCCCCTCCTCAGTACAACATTCTGTAAAACATAGAGGGGAGGGGGAGATTTCTAAAAGTTGTTTTCTTTTTTAAAAAACTTATTGGTTTCCCCAGAATCTGCCATTTCCAGGAAGAGACTAAGAAATGCTGCTCTTCAGACTCTGACCTATTACAGAGATGAAAACAGCTGTGTACATAAGGCTGTTTCCTCTGTTAATCGAGTTATCGTTCCTTCCATGCCCTTGAATCTCAAAGTGAAACTTATAAATAACCTGATCTTAACATTTAAAATATGCACTCTCCTTCTGCCCGCCAGAAGGTAATGAGCAGTCTGAGTCACTCAGCCTGGGTTTCCTCTTCCTAATTGCCCTAAAAATTAAATAAAAAGCTTCCTGCATCCCTTCTGCTGCTCAACAAAAACAGGATAAAATACAGCAAATTCTAATAAGACGGCATGCGTGAAGTTTTCTTCCTTGCTCCTTAACACCACATTTACATTCCCTTCCAAACAGCACTAACTTCTCTGCCCCTTTATCTCCATAGAAATCAAATAGCTATCGCTCAAATTCATGTTGCAGAGAGAATTTTCTTCTATTAGAAAAAGATTGTCTTCCATTTTGCGGTGAGGAGTTTTTTTGTTTTATTTCTCTCATGCAAGCTTGGGGAAGCGGGGAGAGGGGAGGCTTGAATTACAGGACTCTTTAAGCCATAATATTTAATTCCAAACTTTGTCCTTTACAGCCTATTACCTCAGCTGCCATCTCTCTCCCGTTCTCTCATTTTCTGTTGAAAATTGATCTCATTGTTCTTGTCTGAATAAAAATGCCCAGGCTCGGGGCATTTCAATTGGCTTCAGCTCAAGAATAAAAGATCCCTTTTAAAGTGAAAATCATGGTTTTTTGCCAATTCAAATCACATTATTCATTTTCCTCTCAGGCCAGGCAGGAAGGCGAGGGGCTACACACCAGGATCCACACACACCGCTGAAGAGCCGGGCAAAATGCCACTTCACCGACAGTCTCCCTGGCTATGTGACCTGTGCGTTGATGGGGAGACCCCAGAAACCTGCTCAGAGAGGTCCTCAATTTGGCAGCATCAGGAAACACACTATACATTTCCATGTAGTGTCTCAAAGGGCAACTTTTACACTTGACTTTATTTTCTACATCACTGTTAGCCATCTAAATAGAAATACTGTTGTCACCAACTTATAAGAGAAAATGAACATTCAAGTTTATGTGGAAAATAAGGCATTCAGAGCACTTCAGAAGAAACTGGTGTTGCCAGAGCACTGTTCCTAGAGTCCCTGTCAGAGAACTATAGCACACCTGAGACAGTGTTACTGCAAAGCTTCCTGTGTTTCCTCTAACAATCCAGTCTCTCTATGCCCTCCCTCCAATCATAATCCCACCCCCTCCTCAATCCTCTCCTCATGGGCATCCTTCACTTTTTTATTTTTGTTGTCGTTGTAGAGATGGGGTCTCACTATGTTGCCCAGGCTGGTCTCGAACTCCTGGCCTCAAGTGCTCCTCCCACCTCGGCCTCTCAAAGTGCTGGGATTACAGGCATCAGCCACAGTGCCCAGCAATCTTGTGATTCCCATGCTCTAAGAAGGTAGTGAGCAGCAAGAAGCCAGAGAATGACAAATGGTCTTTTTGATCAGCATCAGGTAAAGAAAACACAGTTAAAAGGAAAACAATTATGGAATCCTGGTGAGAAGTACACAGGAGTTTGTTATTCTGCTGTTGCAATTTTTCTGTAAATGTGAAATTCTTTCCAAATAAAATATTACAAAAAAAAAATAGCATCATAGTCATAGCACATGATAAAACGTGGAACTCACCAAAAATCTAACAAAGTTGGTATTTGTAAAGGTCAGTAGAGCAATAGAGTACCACAGGGAAAGAAAAATATTCAGGATTGAGGTAACGGGGAAAAAAAATCACCCCTGAGTCAAAACATGTAAGCAGATTAAAGGTTTTACTATAGAAATTTATTCCCTGCTTTAGTTTATGAGTCTGGTTCCAAGGCAAACAGCCACAGGGAGGCTGCCGCAGAGTTCTGTTTGCGAGTCTCGTGGCTTATCCTAAAGGACCCTTCATATATTTTTGTGTGTGTCAGTCACAAAACGCCCCAAGAGAGTCCTCAATCTTTATATCAGCATCAGGCAAACACAATCCAGGGACAAATTAAAACATAGTAAGCATAAAACATGGCCTCGAGACAGATTAAAATGAGCAAGGTATTCACTGACATCAAACTGAGATGGCAAAGTTTAATCAATAATGGTAATGACTCCCTGATCAACAAGGAATTATTCACAAAGAAGGAGGGGTAGGGAGAAAGTGGTGGAGTGAAAGGAAACAAATTTCTGTTCCTGGGTGATGTTACATTACAGATTACCCAGGATGGTGCGTTACCTTTGAGACACAAAAGGGACAAACAGATTAGTTTAGCATCACAATTGTTAAATGAAATGTCAAACAGGCTTGTTGTTTCCGTGCATTCCACAGTGAAGAGCTGGCAGGAGTGAAACCTCCTCTTTTCAATATTCAAAATTCTTTCAGTTCATCAAGGCTCAGTTCAAATCACCAATCCCTTCTGAAGTTTCTCCGACTAAATAAATCTACTAAGCACAGCACAGGTGCAACAGAGAGAGGTTGACTATTTTTTAAACTGTAAGCAGGCCCTTTGGGGCCTGCTAGGATTTGCTGTTTCACATAGAAGCTTTCAGGGCAGAGTCTTTTGGGGAAATGTTTCCAAATAGAAAATATTTAAAGCAATTGGGGAGTTCATTTTTAGCCTGCCTCTGGGGTAAATATCACCTAAAACTCAAAAACATGGGTCCAAAATAGCATGTAAGAAATCTAAAAGCTACTAAAATTCTCCTCTTAGCTGTATTGAAGACACTATTGGTAAAGTACTGGATAATTTTTGTTCTCATAGTAAATTCACTTAACACAGAAAATAACCAATGCCCAAAAAGACAAATAAATGCCCCCAAACAGACTAATGGGTCATGTTGGAACAATCGCATGCTTTAGTGGAGGATCGCTATAACACACCACTACTCTTGAACCAGATGCCTGCGTTTGAATCCTGCCTCTGCTGCCTACTGCCTATATAACCTTAGGCAAGTCACTTACCAGCTATGTGCCTCAGTTTCCTTGTAGTTAAAAAACAATTATAATAGTATATAGCTCATTGGGTTATTGTAAGATTAATGAGTCTAAATTATAAAAAGCTCTTGGATTCATACCCAGCACAGAGTAAGTGTTACATAATTATTAGCTGTTATTAGTAGAAGCTTATATTAAACTGTCAGTTAAATGATTAGGTAATGAACAGGATTAAAACCATTCAAAAGTGAACTGTATTTAGGACTATGGAGAACTGGCTTAAAGTCCTTCTTCCTTCATTATACCTATTTGATCTGAAAGAATTCAATCACTTCCTTCAAGTCTCTTCACCTATGAATCACAAATAAATAATAAATTCTACTTAGGGCTCTGTAGGAGAATAAACTATGGGAGGCAAGACTGATGCAGGGATACCATTTAGGGGCTATTACAATGTAGTCCAAATGAGAGATAAGCATGGTTTGAACTATGCTGGTGGCAATGCAGATCATGAGAAGTGTTGAGATTCAGAATATATTTTGGAGGAGCTGTCAATGGGTTGGACAATGAACATAAGAGCAATCCAAGATTATCCTTGTGTTTGGCCTGAACGCCCAGATGGATGGTGTTGTCATTAGGAAAACTAGAGAGAGTCGGACATGGTGGCGCATGCCTGTTGTCCCAGCTACTTGGGAGGCTGAAGTGGGAGGATCCCTTGAAGCCAGGAGTTGAGGCCCACAGTGGACTATGATCATGCCTCTGAATAGCCACTGAATTCCAGCCTGGGGCAATAAGTGGGACTTCACCCTAATTAATTAAGTAAGTAAAAAGAAAGATAGGAGAGAAGCAAGTTTGGGCAAGGAGAAATCAAAAGTTCAGTTGGTGGGACTGCAAACTAGTACAACCTCTATGGAAAGTAGTATGAAGACACCTCAAAGAACTAAAAGAACTACGATTTGATTCAGCAATCCCACTACTGGTTATTTACCCAAAGGAAAAAAAATGTCATTTTATCAAAAAGACACCTGCACTAGAATGCTCATTGCAGCACAATTCAGAATCACAAAGATGTAGAATCAACCCAAGTGTCCATCAATACACGAGTGGATTAATAAAATGTGGTATATGTATACCATGGAGTTCTACTCAGCCATAAAAAAATGGTGAACTAATACCTTTTGTAACAACCTGGATGGAACTGGAGACCATTCTTCTAAGTACGGCAAGAGTGGAGAAACAAACACTGCCTGTTCTCACTATTAAATTGGAACTAATGGATCAACACTTACGTGCACATATGGAAGTAAAACTCAACGGAAATCAAGCAGGTGGGAGGGGAAGGAGGGGATGGATAAATTCACACCTAATGGGTACGATGCACACTATCTGGGTGATGACACACTTATAACTCTGACTCAAACTGTACAAAAGCAATCCATGTAACCAAAACGTTTGTACCCCCATAATATTCTGAAATAAAATAAAATTTTTTAAAAGTTCAATTTGGGATATGTTAATTTGATAATTTTGATTTAATATCCAAGTGGAGAAATCAGGAAGACAGTTGATATAAGAATCTCAAAAATCAAAGCAGAGGTCAGGTGTCAAAATATACATTTAGGAGTTAGCAATAGTCAATGATCTTCTCATATTTAATAGGAGAGGGGTCAAATAGAGAAGAGGGCCAAGCACCAGGCATTGACTGATCAATCCAAAATGCAGAGATCCAGCAGAGGAGCTAGCAAAAGGAAACTGGCAAGAAATAGTCAAGGAAGTTGACAAAAGACCAGGAGAGGTTGGCATCACAAAAAACGGGACACGGAAGTTTCCAGAAGCAACAACACTCAGCTTTGGAAATCAGACCAAGGAGTCCCATCTTTAAAGCTAGGAAAATATCTTTCCCCATCCTAATTTTAACATAGTTCTATCTTACAGGTAACTGAAACAACTAACTCTATCTTAACAGGTAACTATACATGTTGTCAAATGAAGGCAGGCAGGCAGGCAGGTGGGCAGGAAGGGAGGAATATTTTGGTTATAACCAGTTCACCATTTGTGCATTGAAGACCGATGCAACAGAATCCCACTAGAGGAGGCATTTTTCGCTATCAACGCATAACCTAAAAATTCAGGAGTGCAAGCCTTGTTGCCCAGAGCCATTGCGAGGTGTGACTGGTATGAGGAAGAGCCAGCAACTTGAACCCCAAATTCCCCTGCAGCAAACACGGCTGTTTCCCTTCTGCTGCCGATTACAACAATTTCCAACAGCTTTCAAAACCATTTAGGAGCCCAGGGTAGCCAGCAGCTCCACAGATCGCTGCCAACAGCTGAGCAATTCTGTTTGAACCAGGCACAGAGGAAGATTGGGCAAAAACATCCACTATCTTTATTCTGCACTCCCAGCACAGTTTTTCTTTTGGAAATATGCAAAATTTTATATTCTGAAGTTTAGAGTCAAGGTTTGTTTAGAAAGACAGAGGCAAGTAAGGAGTTGCAATCTGAGGAAGTGACTTTCAAACAGAAAGGCACTGAAGCACCAAGTACTACGCGCGACAGACTCCAGAGCCCAACAGAGTGAATTAATGATGGCTTTTCACCTTTACGTCTTTCCAGTTGTCTGCCCTTCTTGGAGTGACACCCGCTAACATGATCTGCTTTGTGGTTTAAACTGTGTTTCTGAGGCCCTGGGTTTGTGTCACTGAAGACAGATTTAGCAGAATAGATAGGCACACCACTGTCCAAGAGGATTAATGTCATTTGCTTAACATTTACATAGCACTTACATTCATGTTTACTAGCTATTCCTCATAGGATCCCTGGGGAGTAAGTGATCAATGTTAGCTTCAGAGTTCAGTGAGGTGGAAGGACTTGCTCAGGGTTACACAATAAGAATAGAGGCTGCCTTGGAGCTCCAGGCCAGCCCAGGAGACATATACTTTCATTCTGAACAAGTCATCAGGGAGAACCTGTGCTGCCAGGGAGCCAAGGAGTCCAAACTCAAACCAAAAAGTAACAATCCAGCCACCCTCCTGCTCCCAATACATTTCCCAAGGTGATCTCTTCCCAAGCACAAGGCCAGGGAGAGACTACACTTGGCAGGGCCCACTGAGCAGCAGCAGGTATCTGGGATGGTCACTCTTCCCAGTCCCACGGCCCACCCTCAGCACCACCCCCTGCACATCAGAGAGAAAGCCCGTGTGCGCGCAGTCTTGGCTTTTTTCTCCTGTCAGTCAAGAGCCTTCACTACTCAAATCCCCCTGGTTCCCCCAACACACAAACACACATTTGCTCTCTGTGGCCAATACCACATCACATCTCTAATTTAGAGATTGTTTACATCGCTGTATCTTTGGAAGCCTCATCAATTTGGTTTCTTCTTACTTAATGTCTCCTCCCCTGCACATATGGCAAACTGTGCTTTGAAGCATACTTTTCCCTAGGATACTTTTTATTCCCTTAGCTCTTGAATAATGTCAATAGAATCTGTTATCAAGCAAACGCATCTTGGACTCATTGAAGTAGGACTAGAACCAACATGGCCTAATAGGAAGGCAGTCTCACAAGGCAGCTCTGTTTCAGAAGTAAGACACGGATATAAGGGCTGAAGAGACATGAGTTCAAATCTTTGCTCTCCAGCACTTCCCGGCTAGGTGATCTTGGTGAATTGCTGATTCTTTCTGAGCCACACTTGCCTCATTTCTAGATCTGGATAATAATAATATGCCTTGCAATATGCCCAGGAGGAAATAATAACATACAGTATGTAGAGAGCTTGACACATAGGAGGTGGCTCAAAAAAGAAACAAATTGCTAATTTTAACAACTTTTTTGGGTTCTATGAATTTCAGTCTCTTAATAAAGCTGAATTCAGAAGTGAACTGTGAGGATTAAATGAGGTCATATATGTAAAAGACCACACAATCGTAACACATAGCAGATACACAGTAAATGTGATTTTTTCCTTCCTGAAGAAAGCATTCTAGGAATACTCTATACTGTTACAACTTTATTTTACAAATAAGGAAATAAAGGCTTCTTCTCAATTACCCGAGGTGCATGGCTCCCATAATCGGTTCTCAGGGCAGTCTCCCTTCACATCCGACCAAAAGCCCATGGCTCTTTATGTTTATTAAAGAAATACCTTTGATTTAGAAGTACAGTCAGACCCACAGCTAAGATGCTAAATGGATAATAAAATAATAATAGCTAACATGCAATTAGTATATGCTATGCACCAGGTACTGTTCTGAAGATTTACATAAAGCAAGTTCTTTAATTAAAAGAAAAACAATCCTTTTATTGTTCTAAAACCTGAGTAGATGCGGTATTGAGCCTTGTCCTTGCCCTTTGCCTCATGGCATTGTAGCAGTTATGTCAGTTCGTGCTGGTAAACCAAAATCCAGAAACAAGGTGACTGTCACAGTCGCTCCAGCATGTAGCGCAATATGTGTGTTTTTGCTAGAGACAGAGTTTTGGACAAATGCCCTGGCACAAGTCAGCAGCCTAGATGTCCCCTGCCCTTCTGGATCTGCCTCAAGCCCCTTATCCAAAAAGCACCATACACTCTCAGGAAATAGGGTGTACTGTAAAAGCCAAAGGAAAGGGGATTTTTATAATGGTATAATTGAGAGGGAGGCAGGCCTGCCCAAGGCCATCGCAGGAAAAGGCTCTGTGTTTTGTTGTGACTTCTTTCCTATGCACATCCATCTTAACCAGCCTCGCTTTCATTCCTATAACCCCAAGCCCTCTTCAGCCAAAAATCAATCATGCATGCACACTTGCATGTGTGCACACACACTTACATAGAGAGGGAAGCATGGTTCTGACGCCTCTGGGCATAAATTTTGGATCAGCTTTATTAGGCTAACCATCTGGGTCATTTCAATTCTGTTTCCAGTCCCGAAATAATTACAGCATCTGAATTAGCTGTTCCCCCACCCCACCTCTCTCCACCTCTCCTCCCCACCCCACCAGCTGCGTAAGTGCAAAACTCTGTAAAGAGAATATAATTAATGTTTTGGAAACATTGGAGAATTTTTTTAATCCACATAGGATCATATGGTCAGAGGTTCAGAGCTAGTCTCTTTGTTGGTCTGAGCAAAAGAAAGCCCATCCTCCGTGGAATAATTACTTACAACTGTGTATCCTCTCCCTACCTCCATTTCTGATCTCTCTGAACTCTCTGATGTGACTAAGCTCATAATTGGGACAGCATCCAGCAAGTAAAATGTGACTGTAATTTCATATGCGTCCATCCAAATGGTACTGAAATGGCTGCTGGGGCCTTTGGCCTCTTGCTAACTGCTTGACTTTATTTATGCCAAAAAATGATTATAGTTTGGGTTAATACAATCCCTTGCAGGCCCAAAGAATCCCCAAGCTTGCAAAGGGTAAGTGGCTAATGTATATAGAAATATAGTTGTTGGAAGACACTGTCTATTAAAGTCTTTCTATTACTGAGTTTTTAAACTGCGGGATTTTAAAGGTTGCAGAAAATAAAGAGAGGAAATTAATGTGAATTAGACTGGTCACATCCAAGTCACTAGCCAATTACTGTATCTCACCATGGCCATGTAAAAGTTGTTTTTAAAAATATAAGCATGCAGCTACCTCTAAGATAAAGAATATCATAAATAAAGAAGGTTTGTTTTGTTGTTTTGTTTGCTTTACTGATTTTTTAAATATTTCTGCTTCTTACTGCCTAATTTATTCATTCATCAGCCAATATTTATTAATTTATTAATATTTATTACCACCTGCTAAAAGATAAGCCATGAACAAGCTAGACACAATCCTTGGCCTCACAGAGTTTATAGTCAAATAGAAGATACAGAAAAGGAAATAAGAGTTTACGAGATAGCAAAATAACCACATGAAACCAGGTGCAAAGTGAAGCACATGGCACCACTTGGGAAGATGAACCAATCAAGACTAGGGGGAAAAAACTATCAGATAAAACCTGAAGGATGGACAGAAATTAGCCAGACAGACGCAGTTGGGAAATACACATTTCAGGCAAGGAAAACACAAAATGAGCAAAAGTCAAGAGGCTAGAGAGATCAAAGTTTAATCCAGGAATTAACAGCAATTTTGTGTGGCTGCATTTTAAAGTGTGAAGGAGAAGGAAGTGGAAAACAAGGTTGGTCAGGAAGAAGAGAGTGAGGAGCCTGGAATTTATCCTGAGATCAAAGGTCAGCACTTTTAAGTAGAGAAATGCTATAATTACATTCCGGTAGTTAAAACATTATCCCATTAGCTATTTGGAAAAGGAATTAGATGGGAACAAGTTGAAAGCAGTGAATTAGTACACACAAGGACTGAGTTTGAGAATTGCTGAAACTGATGACTCTGACAGACAGATTACTCTTTGCTCTAATAAGCTCAAGGATCCATTATTAGTAAAGGACATCCGAGGACATTAGGCTGGGGAATGTTCAGTGGGTCTCCCATTTCTTTACTGGAAATGCCCCTAATTGGTGGCAATGGTTGTCATTTGTCTGTCTACAGTAGACCAGGCCTTGAGACATATCAAGGATGGGATTACCAAACTTCATATTCCCCAATCACAACAATCTTCCACTCTGTCATAATTAACTTTTATGCTTACAGAAACCACCAATAGCAAACTCTGTTACCTAGATGAACATATGAATTCCAAGTATCATCCTTGAAAAAGCCATTAGCACCTCCTGATTGTCTACAAATTA
This sequence comes from Eulemur rufifrons, assembly GCF_041146395.1. Lineage (NCBI taxonomy): Eukaryota > Metazoa > Chordata > Mammalia > Primates > Lemuridae > Eulemur > Eulemur rufifrons. The sequence continues at coordinate 42,480,796 of NC_091000.1, read as the reverse complement.
CAGCATAACAATCAGACATCACACCAGTGCCACCTCATTGCAGCTCTGAAGTAATGACCAATCTGTGGACAGGTTCAATAACTCATCTCGCTCTTTACAAGGTGTAGGAGGGATTGAGCAGGACAGGCCTGGTGAGAGCACAGCATAAATATGGGTATCAGAGCTAAGAGGCAAAATGAGGTAGTGACAGTGGGAATAAGACTGGAGAATGCTGACAATTCAAAAAATAATTGCAAGATAGGTCTTGGCTAATGACCAGATTAGGGAAAACTATAAAAAGTATATCTTTACATAAAGACTTGGCCATCTATAAAGCTGAAATCTCACAGTCTCTCTTGTGTTTTTGAGAGATTTTAATGCATTTCAAAGTCTATCAACATCATCAGTAACGCAGAGTTTTCCCAGCAAAGATTTCAAGCCCAATATGACAGACAAGGACTAAAACAGTGAAGCAAGAGGCATTTGTTTTCCTTGCCCCCTCTGTCCTCTTTTAGCTTCTCCTCTCTCTTCTGGGGCATCCCACTGTCTAGCCACTTAGGACCTTTACACTGATTCCTGGCTTCCTCAAGCTGCTCTCCAGCCTTCTTGTCCCCCAAAATTCCCAGACTCTTTGGTTCTACTCACTCACCCTCCGAAGTTAGCACCTCCGTCAGCCCCTGCCAGGTGGGAAGGAGAGCCCACATCAGTTCCACAGCTAATAATGCTTTTTACTTATACCAGTATCTTAAGAGTTGGTCACTGGCTGATGACAGAGTCACTTTTATCTGCGCTTCTGTGTGCTTGTCCGCAAAAATTGAGTCGATTGGAGTAGATCAGAGGTCACAGTTCACATACATAACAGAAGCTGAGGGTGCAACAAGGATGAGTGAAGCAAACTAAGGCATAAGATAATGAAGAGGGGCGGCTTCCTGGAGACGCAGAGAGCTCCTGCCCCACTGAAAGGGTGTTCAGCTTCAATACTGAAGACTATATTCAGCTTCGATAAACTTGTCATGCAGGCTCAGTGTTGCCAGATCTTCCAAATTTTTCAAGAGAATTTAGAAATACAGTTTTTTAAATGTAATTATCCAATTTCAAAAATTTGGCACCATAACTAATTCAGTCTTTTGAAATAGCTGGAAGGTGAGAAAACACGGTGGTTAAAGGAAGGGCTCACATCTTCATGTCCAATGAGCAAAGATAGTAACAGAGTCCTCTGATGTTTTATTTTTTAATATTTTTTTTGAAATGGGTTCTTTTATGCATAGTGGGTCACTAAGATCAAATACAGTTATCTCTTCTAAAAAATACATTTTCAGAAAATTTTTCTAAACCTAATAAAAATATCTCACTTTTATTGCCATTTCTGTGTACTTAATTATTAGTGAGGTCAAGTATCTTACCTTGTGTTTACATTCATTACATAGATTTTTCTTCTGTGAAAAGCACATTAATGTCCTTCGTCCATTTCTCTTTTTGTGTGTCTATAAGTACCTTATTAATTTGTAAGAACTCATTATATGTAAAGAATATTTAAATTTTTACTATGTCTTGAAAATATTTAATATTTTCCCAAAAAAATAAAAAATTTAAGAAACAAACAATAAAAAAATTTGGCACCATAACTAATTCAAACTTTTTAAATTTTTTAGCCAGAACTGTGTAGGCCAAATGAAACACATCTGTTGGCCAAATTGGGCCTTGAAATGACTTGGCATTCTCTGGATTAAACAACCTTTGAGGTTTTACAACCTCTGGCCTTTAACAGTGGGAAAAATCTAAATTGCCTTAACCTTCAGGAATTCATCTCTAAAATTGTGGCATTCTGGGCTCCAGGGCACAACAGAGGTAAACATAAATTCACACTGATAGGTTGTTCAGGGTTTCCTTCAAATTTCCTCAATATATATTTTTTATTCTCATTCTTGTTGATCTTATAACACAACAAGGTTTGCAGCTGCCCAATAATGGTGAAAGATTAAAATGGTAATTTCTCAGAGTAAAATAATCATTGCTTTTATCTTGCCAGAAATTTAAACAGTGTTTAGCCGTAATAAAAAGTAATGTCAGCCAGGCACAGTAGCTCATGCCTGTAATTCCAGCACTTGGGGAGGCTGAGGCAAGAGGATCACTTGAGGCCAGGAGTTCAAGACCAGCCTGGGCAACATGACAAGACCCCATCTCTACAAAAAATTTTAAAAATTAGCCAGATGCAGTAGTACACATCTATAGTCCTAGCTATAGGAGGAGACTGAGACAGGAGGATCACTTGAGCCCAGGAGTTTGAGGTGGCAGTGAGCTGTGATCATGCATTCCAACCTGAGCAATATAGTGACACCATCTCTAAAAAAATAAAAAAATTAATAAAATAAAAATAAGTAATGTCGTGAGGGTAGTGTTATATTAAAATGATGTACAGATAGATTTCTTTTCCAGTTATGAAATTTGAGAATAATAATAAAGTATTTTGTCTTTCAAAAAGTAACAATCATTTATCATTTCTCACCATTCTCTGGGTTATCTGGACAGTTCTAGCCTGGCTAGAATGGCTCATCTCTGTGGTCCCTTTGTGCCTTGGCTAAGGCTGGATGGTCTAGGATGACCTCACTCCATGCCTTGTCTGGCAGGCTGTTTGGTCTAAGGAGTCTCAGCTAGAGGACGTGCCTCTGCTCCATACAACCTCTCATCCTCCAGTAGGCTTGCCCTGTCTTCTTCACATAGTAGCCTCAGAGCTCCAAATAGAGAAAGAGAGGGCAAGCCAATTGGCTCTTCCATGTTACGCATTCAACCATTGTATTTGCATTTGTGACCTCTGATTTACTCCAAGTACTTTCTAAGTCTTTGATTATGTCAGTTTGGTAATGTCCCATTAGCCTGGATTTTGGACTTACTCCTTCTGTGCCCTACATTAATCTGCCCCACACCCACTCAGGTTTGCCAACAGCAAAAATGGCCTCCTTTTACCATCCCATGAAATGTGTGATTTTGTGAGGCCACCACTGCTTAAGAACAGTACATCTTCATTTTTCACTCTTCTAAAGCTGCCCATGTTGATATGAGGTACTTGGTAAGTGTTTTAGTCTATTTTTGCTGCTACAACAGAATACAGTATGTCCTTACTTAATATCATCAATAGGTTCCTAGAAATTGCAACTTTAAGTGAAATGATGTACAGCAGATCCTCAAATAACATAATCCTGTTCAACTTCATTTCATTATAACATTGATAAGAAAAAAATTGATTTTGTTATATGTCACTTAGCTTAAAGTCACAGTTTCCAAGAACCTATCAATGATGTTAAGTGAGGACTTACTGTACCAAAGACTGGGTAATTTATGATAAGCAGAAATTTATTGACTCATGGTTCTGGAGGCTGGGAAGTTCAAGACTGAGGGGCAGGCATCTGGTGAGGGCCTTCTTGTTGCATCATCCCATAATGGAAGAAGAAAGAGAGGGCAAGATAGAGCAGGAGATGGAACTCATGGCCTCAAGCCCTTTTATTAATATAATCAGCATTAATCCATTCATGAAAGTGGAGTCCTCATGACTTAAACACCTCCCATTAGGGCCAATCTCCCAAAACTGTTGAATTGGGGATTAAGTTCCTAGCACATGCTTTTTGGGGGATACATTCAAACCATAGCAGTAAGGGATTCAGGTGGGCACAGGTCTCTATTTTATTTGGATGCCCTTTTATTTTACCTGAAGTTTTAACTTTTTCAGAGCCAGTCTTATTTGAGACCCAAAGGGCCATGGCACGGAATCCCTTTTGTGATATACAGGTACCACCTAATGCCAACTTCCATCCTTCTTAATTCTTTTGGAATTCTTATGGCTCCTTTCCCTTTAGGAGCAAGAAGTGTTTTTTAAATCATTGTTCTCTATCCTCTTCTGCTCTGCGGCTTAAACTCTATAATCATTCCTCTAAGTATTTATTTGCTCAGCATGTTTCAAATCAAGTCCTAAAGAAGGTCTAATCTGCCTTGGGTCAGCAAAAGGTCTAAAGGTCAAGCTCAGATCTTCAATTGTATGACTATTCACAAGGTCCAACATAAAATCTTCATGAAGGCTCTCTCTTTGTTAGAGGCTATTCAATAATGGGAAAGATTAAAGGGGTAATTTTCAAAACAAGCTAATCATTGTTTCTATCTTGGCATACATTCAAATGGAGTTTAACCACATTAAAAATTTATATCATCTGGGTGCAACTATATCCAAATAGATTTTGTCTACTTATGAAATTTAAGAATGATAATGCAAGGTCTTTTTTAATGGCTATCAAAAACTTGAATAACTTTGAATTGACATGTTATGCAACCTTAGTTCAGATTTTTGCATATAGAAACATTAATTCAGTCACCACTTTGCATGATATGATGTTTAATTCTGTTTTCCAACTTATGCAAAACACTCTCATGGGATAGCAGAGAAGAAGGCAATGGCTTTAGCATATTATTTCTATAATCTATATACCTAAAATTATTTAAATATGAGTTTTTATTTAAGTATAGCAATAACTGGCTAGGAATTTAGTGCTAAATTCCTAAACTGGGGATGAACATAAAAATGACTCGATCACTTCAATCTATCCTAATATCTTCACCATAATGTATAAAGCACCATTGGCACATGATGTTAAAAGAAAAATCAATTCATGTTATGGGAAGTTGAATCCTGCTATTGTCTACCACTGAGACTAATATTTACAAAAACATTTTTGCCTTTTTTTACTTGCTGTCACTAAGTTACTTTTCATTATATAGTTGTGCATTTTTATCTGATTCTAAGGACCCAGCAAATATATATATATACACATACATATATATATATATATATATATATAAAATTTCTGGGACGTGAAGAGAAAATACACAAGAAGTAGGAGAAAAAAATAACAATTTGAACGTTTCTTAGAAAGCGGGCATCAATAGAAACACAGTATCTTGAAAACAGAAGTGACAGACCCCCAGCACACTGGCCTCACTCTGTTCTTGACACCACATGTTAGGAAGAACATGGACAAATGTGGCTCATTCAGATGGAGAAAGGATTGAAAATGATACCATGTTTAAAAAATAAAATAAAGACCTCTGAGAAATCTTAGTGCATTTAACAAAAAGAAGACTTGAGGTATGCAGAATAACTCCCACCAAGTGTATGAAGTGCTATCTGGAAGGGAATTCACTCTTCCTGCGTTGACCCACTAGGAGGAGAACATGCTTTAGTGAGTGGAAAAGACTAATTATCAGATGCTTTTTTCCAGCCAACCATAAGACAGAATGCTCTTAGCAGTCACAACTGTCCAAAGACAGAAGAAATTCATGCGTCCCCATCACAGCAATGCATAACTACAGCGAGGGGACTGCCTGATGGAAAAGCCATAGAAAGAATTAGGGCATCAGACAGGTGGTTGGAATGGTTGGATTGTAATGTTCCTTTGTCCCCTCTGGCCTGAGATTTACAGTCAAAGAGCGTGAGGGTTAACAATATGCATCAGGCAAACCTGGGATCTTTTGCTCTCTGTGAAGCTCGGTTTCGTCATCCTTAAAATGGTGTCTACATCATAAAGCCCTTTTGACATACACATGTTCAGTGATCGCTTAGGGCAGAGCACGACACCGCACTCTCTCAATAACGTTAGCTGCCTTTATGACTACTACGTCCTCTTCAACATCCTTTCCGAGAATGATTCAGGAATCCAAAGACAAAGAATAGGTGGGGGCACACGTTTTCTGTGGCAGACATTGAAGAGAAAGGGGAGCATTGAGGAGCCTCTAAGAAGTATGGAAGAATCGTGGAAAAAATCTAGTGATCTCGACTTTTTCTAATGTTTAAAAAAAATGCGTTTTACAAAAACCTTTGAAACATAAGGGATCAGGAGCCGTTTTTAATGTTCTGTACTTGAACATGGCAAAGAAAGCCTGGCTGGAGGCTGGGCGCTCTGTTCCGGGTCTCTGAAGTTAGATCAGTAGCATGTGAACTCGACAGGGAGCTTTTTACCCCTTCGGTGTCTTCCAGCTCTTCTGTTCTGGCCCAACTGACTCCATTATTCTTCTTCTCTCCTCCATAGGTCGCAGAGCCACAGAGTCGGCCCTGAGGTTTTCCCCTTCCCTAGCCACGAACATCATTTCTGGGAAGTGAATTGCTGTTTTTCAGTTTTGAGTTAGGATTAGGAGTGAGTTCTGTGTGTGTCTCAGTAGGGCATCCTGATACCTCGCGTGGGAGCATTTCTCGTTCTGCGTTTCGACCCTGAAAACTTGCAAGCTTCGTTATTTGTTTTCTGGTTATTGGGTGACCCCTGCTGGTCACTAGGAGCTGTTACAGCCTTTTCTAATTTTGTCTTGATCTTCTGCATTTAATTCCAGTTATCAAACTGTAACTGCCAGTTTTCAAGATTAATTTCACCCTGACTTAGTTGTGATAGCTTCTATTAATACCTGTTGTGCATTAAATGTCATCTTTATTGCGTTAAAAACAGAGTGTTTTTTAAAATCCCGCCCCATAAAATGTTATTAAATCTATAGCAAAGGAAAACATCTTTTTGTTACAGGCCGTGCTAGTGAGTCTTAATGATTCAGTGGTCTCACGCTGACAGACAAGATGACAATTTTTATATTTTCTTGAAAAATACTAGTCAGCAACAAACACAGAGACTGCCACGTTTTGAAGCCCAGCTGGCAGCACAGAACAACATTTGCTTAACTCCTCGGCCCAGTGCTCTCATTGATGGAACATACATTGCTACCCAACCATAGCACACAGTAATCTATGGCTTACACAGCCAGAAAGGATTTTAAATAAGGTTAAAAACATCCTACCATTTCAAAACTCAACACTCTATCCTCCCTGGACCACTCTATCTATCAAACCATTAACATTTATCTATTGAATGATTTTTTTTTTTAGTGCACCTACAATGTAAAAGGCTTGGAATAAGGTAGGGATGAGAATGACCAGGTAATAAGTGGAAAATGAGAGAAAACACTCACATCTCAGCTGCAACATTATTGAATCTATATATTTTGAGCCCCTTACCTCTTCATGTATGTTAAATAATTTATTTCAGTGGATCTCGGTTTCTTTTAGTGACTTCCTCATCTATCTCAAAGCGAGAGTAAAATGACAGCATATGCCTAATTCCCTTAGTATTGTAAAGACTAGCAATAATATCACTTCTGCCCTGCCCTGCCCAGCTCAGTAATTCCCTGTGAGCAAAAGTGAACCTTTAAAATGATTGTATTGGATACCCCCTGTGGATAGTAACAACAGCTCACTTTAGCTGGAGCTGAGACGGGCAACCTTGAGTTCAGCCTATGAAGTGTGGTCCCTAAATCTCCTTAGCAAAAATAAGGGAAGCTCTGTTTTCAGCAGTCTCAGAGGTCATCAACTCAAAAAGGAAATGCAGGGAAAAGGAAAGAAAGATTGAACACTTATTGGCTATATATATGGGTTTGTGTGTGTGTGTATGTGTGTGTGCGTGTGTCTATAAATGTCCCCTATATGCAACGAATATTAACAAATAAATGTCTATACCCTAACATGAAAGATAGAATCAGACTGATTACTAAATAAGTTTATGGGATTTAAAAGAGACACTACCTGTTATCTTGTGATTTTTTACTGTTACATCTTAGGCCCATCCAACATATCACCTCCCTCTCTTTAGGCTTTGCAAGCCAAGCTATTATTTATTCTATTTATTCATACTTTCTCCTGAAAAGTCAATCCTCCATAGACCCTGAAATACTTTTTTTGTGTGTATGGTTTTTTTTTTTAACTCTGAATTCCCATCTCTGTTTGCCTTCATCTTCCTGGCAACAAAATGTCTCAAACTGAATACAATATCCCAGGCTTTTTAAAAAGGTCCTCATGACTTTCTAATAGTAGAGACCTTGCCTGGGTTTTGAAAATCAGCCTGTTCAGAAAACAGTAAGTTCACAGCCTTATCCATTTAAAGTCTTATCACAACTCTCCTTTTATTTATTGGTATGCCTCTTCCTCTCTCAAAGGTCTTGCTACTTGATGCGGTTCTTATAACATCTTGACCCTTTCAGTAAACTTTAATTTAATTAACTTTTTCTGCTTCTCTGTGTATTTTCTCTTAAAGTTTTCATTTTTTGCTGATGCTCTTTCTTTGATCTGTTCCTTTTTTCCCCTTTTCCAATACTTCAGTGACCCTTAGAACTTTGAGAAAATATTTGCAAATCTACATTGACTTCTTATTTATTCATAGCTCTCTTCAGCAATGTTCTTTTCTTTACAAAGAGCTCAAAGCCACTAACAAAGCTAAGGTCATACTTAAAATACTCCTCTTATTACAACTGAAGAACAAAGGGAAAATGAAAATGGAAAAATATTTTTTAAGAATCCTAAAGATACCCAGACTTGATTCAAGTTATACATTACAAGGTACATCACTCTTTTTTCAATGAAATGTTATAGTCCTTTGGCTATATTCTCTTTTTCTATCCAACTTGAAAATTTAAATTTTCTCCAATTTCATAAGAGGTGAATTCTCCAAATATTGTAGAATTTATCTTACGGCTCAGTTACTTTATTTCAGTTTCTTCCCTGAGGGTATTACGGAAAGTTTGCTTAACAACCTGTATCTCAACTACACGCTCAGCTCAGCCTGGATAGGTGCCAAGCTTCCCTGCTATTTTTAAATCCTTAGCTTTTACTTTCTTCTGATTAAGGTATAGATATTTCCTAATCTTAACGTTAGCCAGGCTCGACACAGTCTGGATCATAAAGCTTTCATTTTTGATGGAAAAATATCTCATGGTTGATGAGAGCTTGTCTGTTCCTTTTCTTATCTGGTGGATGCCTGTGTAGATGAAAACTCCTGAATCCAAGATTACCCACATACCATCCCCTGCTCTCAAATACTGAGAGAATGGAAAAAACATTTGAATTATCTCCATCCATTTCTACATGATTCTTTATGGTCTCTGACTGTCATTTTCATAGTATTCTTCTTATCTTTACCACCAATTCCAAATACCATAACATAGAATCACAGATTGTACAACTAGCATGGAGCTTGGTCTACCCCCTTACTTTATCAATGAAGGACTGAGTGTAGCTGCAGAGGTTAAGGGGCTTGTTGAGAATCAAAAAAATTGGCTGATGATGTAACTAGGGTAACATCAAGTCTTTGTGTGTGTGTATGTCTGTGTGTAACAAATGCTTATAGAGAGCTTCCTAGAGACTAGAGCCAGTTTGAGCTCTTTACAAATCTTGACTTTTTTCAAGATGACAAAACTGAGACATAAACAGATTGAATAATTTACCCAAGATCACATACCTTGTAGGTGACAGAGCAGAGATTGAAACTCAGGCAGTCTGGCTCCCAAGCCTGTGCTCTTAAAGCACTATACGCTCTCTTCCACGAATGTCAAACGATCAGTTATATGTCATCAAAAAACAAGCCTGTTCTAGCAAATGCATAAATTTCCTCAATACTGGGTAAGCATGATCAATCAAAATATCTTGGTTTCTAAACTTATCCTCACACTGGAAACATAAGCATTGTCTGCAAATATTCAACCATAAAGCCTTATCGGGATGTGAACTCCTACATAAGGAAAAATATAAAATCTCATTCCCTTGCCCTCAGGGAAACAAAAAAATGAACCAGAAGGTTACGGTAGATTTTTGAAAATCACTACACTCTGTCTGCTCTGCGCACAATATGTTTCTATAAGCTCCCTTCTGTGCCCCTTGTGGGATTTGAGCATTTCTGAGGCTAGGATGCAGAGTAAACACCTTTGCATTTAACAGATTGGTTCTGTTTCCCCTGTTTGCCTGTGGCTGCCTTTTGCTTTTCAAGAGCCTCTGGGATTGAGACATCATGCCAGGCACCTGAGGCAAGGCACGCAGCAAATGTAAATTGCAGTCCTCTATCATTCAGGGCCTGCCCTTGTCTGGAACTTCTCGAAACTGTCACACACTAGCTTCCCACAAACAGCTCTCGGTGGCCACTGGGACCCTGAGAAGAATGACCCTATTATCAGCTGGTAAGAACACAAGAAAACTCAATGAGTCCACAGTGCCAGGAGAGGTGCTAAGAAGCCCTTAGCACCTGGGACATAAACACCATCATCTACTTAGATTTTCGTTATACCAGCAACTGCAGTGTCAGAGATATTTACTTCCAGTAACATGACAACAAAAGCACACCAGAGAAATAGGTTTTCATGACTTGCCTGTTGCCTTAATGAATTTTTGCTTGTAAGGTGTAAAGAAAAAGACATTAATATTGTCTTCCCCTAAGACACAGTCTAACCAATTCGACAGGAACAACTATTTATGCTGTGGGAGCATTTACTGGCCCTACAAAGTCTGAAGCAGTTTAAAGTGGTTTGAAGGGTTCTGAGAGATACAGGGCAGTACCCAGAAGGGCATTACAGGAAGCAGATGTCAGGCGTGGAACTGTCTGTCTCTGCACACCCACCCAAGAGTCAGAAGAGGCTCTAATGTTTTATTTCCAGGGAGCTGTGGATACAGCTCTTTTCAAGAGAAGAGGGCCCGGTTAAAAGTTGAAAAATCACCCAGCACATATTGTATAAGATTAAGGACTGAGGAAAACCTGAAGCAAGTTAAAGATGGATTTATAAAATAAGGTAGAGGTCCTATAGACTGAATGTTTGCATCCCCCCAAAATTTATATTGCAATCCTAACCCCCAATGTGATGGTACAGGTTGAGCATCCCAAATCCGAAAATCTGAAATCCAAAATGCTCCAATATCCAAAACTTTTTGAGCACCACTGACATGCTGCTCAAAGAAAATGGTCATTGCAGCATTTCAGATTTGAGATTTTTTAATTTAGGAGACACAACTGGCAAGTATATATAATGTAATATTCCAGATTACAGTACTTATAATGTAATATATAATGTAAATATTCCAAAATTTGAAAACAAAATCCAAAATCTGAAACACTTCCAGTCCCAAGCATTTTGGATGAGGGATACTGTATCAGGAGGTGGGGCCTTTGGTCCCTCATGAATGGGATTAGCACCTTATAAAAGAGACCCCAGAGGGCTCCCTCACTCTGTCCTATGTGAGGTTACAGAGGAAAGGTGTCATCTACGAACCATGAAGGGGGCCGCACCAGACACCAAATTTGTCAGCATCTTGATCTTGGACTTTCCAGCCTCCAGAACTATGAGAAATAGATTTCTGCTGTCAAAAGCCACCCCGTTTATGGTATTTTGTTACAGAAGCACAAACTCACTAATATAAGGAGTCTCAAAGAGAAGTATAAGAGTAAAATTTTTTCCAGTCAAGTGTATTAAATGTCTTCCTTGTTATCATCATATTATAGGTATGGATCTTTGTGTCAAAAGTTATGGGTTGTCTATAAATATAATTAAATTGGACACCTACATGCACCATAGTTCCTTGCTCACTCAAGGAAGCTGCCCCAGGTTCTTCTTTGTACAGGATGGACACAAAGTGGGCGACTGGCACATGTGAGGTCCAGCCGGCCCAGACCATGGCACTCTGTCCAGTCAGAGGGTGGTGATGAGCAAAGCAAGTCAGACCGGCTCCCTCAGGGTGTGAACTAGAGAACCGGAGTGGTCTGGCCTCTACTGACCATTGGAGTGTGACCTGGTTCCTTGGCTTTCCTGTCTCTCCCAATACATGTATATCCTTAAAATAAGCTTTACTTTTTTAAATCTAGTACATATCTCAGATCCCTGCAACCAAAAGACCCAAAGGAACATAATATTAAAATCAGTGACATACCCATTAATTGGGACAGTCCTGGATTTTGCCCTGACATCTCTACCCAGTCCCTCATTTACACATCTCTTTGTTCATCACATTCCACACATTATCTAAATTTTTTCTCCATTTTCCTCCTATCTCTCTCTTTCTCCCTCTCTCCCCCCCCCCCTTTCTTTTATGCCTATTATAATTCCACTTTCCAGGAGCAATGTCATGGCCAGCCCTACTGCCCTCCCATTCTATATTTTTCCTCTTCTTCCAATTCCATTCAATTTTCCTAGCGAGGCCTCTCAAACTCAACACTTCATCCTGACCTCACGTACACTTGAGGAGAGCACTCCCACTAGGGATTAAGATTTAATATATGTATGACTTAGATAAGTATCTGATATTTCTGAAACCTGGTTCTTTAAATAAAACCATATTGGCTCAATGCTACTCAACAAAGTGCTCAATTTGGTTTTCCATATTCAACATAATTCTAAAAATATTTATATCAACATGATACCAATATGCTCGACACAGAGCACCAAAAGGGATGAGACATGGCTTCAGCTGCTAATTTGTGTACCATCCGGGAGGAAGAAAGAGCATACAGAGAAAGAAATATCACACCAGACAGAATATCACCTCACTGCTCTGATGAGGGAGGCACAGAAGGAGATGAGGTTCCGCCAGGGTGTGTGCATCAGTGTGACAACTCCACCGGGGTGTGTGCACACACTTCACACAGTGTGACCTGTGCATTGCAGGAAGGTGAGCCCTTCCTCACACCTGTATGGGAAGGCAGGCACTGGACTTGACACTTTTGGGAATGTGCCACAGAGGGCACCAAGACGATTCTCACCAGCATTCTGAACACAACCATGACAGGGTCCCAGCACAAATTTCTGAACAAAAGATAATGACCTTTAGCCCCAAACATTATTTTATCTGTTCTTTTCTCCTATTCTCTTTTTTTTACATCTTGTGGAATACAGTGCCTCAGTTCTCAGTTCAACTTTCTCTCTGGTGTCCCAAATCCACCGCAGGGCCCTTCCCAGCCCGTTCCTCCTGCCCTGCCTGGGCTCCCAGCTGTCTTCCCAAGTGTCCTATTTTAGCCATGCATTGTAATTATCTATCCAAATAGTCCACAGTGGAGGTGAACAAATGATGTGCTTTACCCTTCCAAGTATATTTGCTTTTTCTTGACAATTCACTTAAGTCAGAAAATTTCAAATTGAGAGAAATATTTTAGATAAAGACCTTCCAGATGATACACTTACTTGTGCCTTACTCTGGTCCCAGTTTACCATGTCCCCCCCCCCCCCCCCCCACACACACACACACACACACTCACACAAATCTCTGTGCCAGGAGGATACAGGGAGAATCTCTGCCCTCACTTAGGGAAACTGATCTCCAACCCTAAAAAGAGGCCATAAAAATCCAATTAAATATAACTAATGTTAGGTAAGCTCCCACGCCATTTCTAAGTAAAAATGTGAATTCAGTGTAACTAGAATTTTGTGACCTCTGATCACTACATAACAAATTACCTCGCAGAGTAAAGGTGACCTCCTGGCTCCCTGCTCCCAGAGAAAGAAGTGAAGAACTCGATCTGCTACCCACGAGTGGATTGCTCCCCCGCAAGAACAGTGCTGTGAAACTGCAGAGAAACAGTGTGGGACACACAACACAGGAAAACAAAAAAGGTGAATAGGAGGTAGGATGGTAAAGTCTGGAGAGTGCGAGATAAACAATAGAGAATACAGCGTGGGACAGCTGCGCCCACCCGGCCAGCGAGTGCAGTGGGATCAGTCCCACAGGAGAACGTGCTGTTTCCCCACTGACCTCCACACTCGTTCAGACAGGGACCTGCCTGAAGCCGGTGCAAAATTGTGGCAGGAGACGTTGGGCTCTGTGGAGAGGGGACATAGCGGGAAGCATCCTGAACTCCCCGGAGCTCTGTGCTGGGACGGCACTGGGTCAGGGAGGGACTGGTCTGAGCTGCCACTGGAGGGAGTTAGGAGACAGGCACCTCGACCCTGGCGGTCAGCGGGACCAGAACCACGGTAGTGAGCACTGAAAAGGAGGCTCTAACCTGGAAACCGCTGCAGGCGATTAGGCCGGCTCAAGGCGTGTCAGCAAGTGTAAGACCTCCTGCTGGACAGGCGCAAGATTGTGGGAGGGCGACACACAAGAGAAAGTGGGTGTCCTGTTAACGCAGCTCCCCAATCCGGCATCCGCCATCTCCTGAATCCTCGCCCCAAGTGCTAGGGCTCTGCAGGTGGGCGGCCGCCATTTGGGGGGTCCACAACCCAAACGCTGTGGTGCTACAGTCTCCAGCGGCACCCTTCCTCCAGCCAGGGGACTCTTGCACCCTTCCGTGATCTGCTGTAACCTAGCGGGGCCCGTTTTGATGGGCGGATTATGAGTGCTTCCCCAGTCATGAGAGGCTGGCCCCTGCGGGATTCCCAGGTGCTGGGGCGCTGGACAGACTTGGGCGTCACCCCTCCCCCTAGCGCAGCGACTTTCACGCCAAAAGTGGTGGCCTCCACCCTTTGAGATAGGGAGAGGCAAGAAAAGCCACTTTCCCTGTGCGATTGGCATGAATCTACAGGGCCTTGGCACAGATCATAGTTGACAGCCCAGTGTCTCTGCCTGTCAGACCGGCTTAGGTCATCCAGTAGGATCATAACTCTGGGGCCTGATCTCAGCGTCTGGGCAGCTGCCAACAGTGGGGTTTGCAGTCACAGAGAGAAAATCCTGGCCAGAGGCCACAGCAGGAGCACCAAGTAACCCCTCCCATCAGGAGCAGCCTCCCAAGCCTGGTGGAAGAACCCTGAATAACATATTAGCGGCTCCCCCTAGCTGCAGATCAAGCAACCATAGAAGCACACACATCCAGGCTGGTAGGCAGCAGCTAAGATCTGCCTTGCTACTATCACCACTTTAAGGGGGAATAGGGTCCAAGTAACCCTCAGGAGTGGCAAGATCCTTCCTAAAGATAGGGGCATTAGTATTCCTCACCCGGGGACCAGAAACCAACACAGAGGCATCAGATTACCTCAATACCTGGCTCCTCCACACAATCTACAACCAATGACAGAGAGGGTAACCCCACAGCTCAACACAGTGCCCTGTCTCAAGCTATCAGAGGGCAGTGGCATTATACACACAGGAGTCATTCACCACATGAGTGCTTAAGCTTGGGGACCAAACTCACTAATCTCCAGGAGCAAGAGGTGAAAACAACAGGTCAGAGGTAACTCGCCAAAATACCTCTAAGGCAATACAAGACCCGTGGACCTCCTCCCATCAATGTTAAGGAACATCCCTTGGGGGCTTGAAGTTTAGGGCACAAACGAGTCCTAGTATTCCCAGTTTTCAATCAATTACCCTGATGAGAAAGAACCAGAAAAAGAACACAGGGAATATGAAAGAGCAGAGAGAAAAGTCACCCCCAAAAGAAATCATGAGACCCTCACAATTGGATACTAATTTAAAGGAAATGATTAAATTGATAGAAGAAGAATTCCAAATATAGATTTTAAGGAAACTCAATGGGATTTAAGAGAAAATAGAAACTCATCACAAAGAAACCATGAAAACAATACAGGAAATGAATGAAAAATTCTCTAAAGAAATTGAAGTATTATGAAAAAAACAAACAGAAATCTTCAAAATGAAGGAGGCATTCAAAGAACTTCAAAACACAGTGGAAAGCTTTTAAAATAGAATGGATCACGCAAAGGAGAGAATCTCAGACTTTGAAGATAATGCCTATGTGCTAAACAAATCAGATGAAAAAGAACACAGAAGCAAGAGATGAGAGCAGAATATACAAGAAATGTGGGATTATGTAAATAAACCAAATATAAGAATTATAGGCATCCCAGAGAGAGAAGAAGAAAATACACAAGGGCTGGAAAATCTATTTCTTGGAATACTGGAGTAAAATACGCCTGGCCTGGCCAGAAACCTAGATATCCAGATACAAGAAGCACACAGAACTCCTGGGAGACTCAACGTGAAGAGGCAAACACCAAGTCACATAATTATCAGACCGGCTAAAGTAAACACAAAAGAGGAAATCCTTCGCATGGTAAGATGAAAACAACAGATAACCTACAAAGGAAAACCTATTAGACTAACTGTAGACTTCTCAAATGGGGCCGTACAAGCCAGAAGGGACTAGGGACCCATCTTCAATCTTCTTAAACAGAACAATGGCCAACCTAGAGTTCTTTACCCAGCAAAACTGAGCTTCATCTACAAGGGAGAAATAAAGACTGTCTCAGACAAGCAATCACTGATGGAATTTGCAAAGACCAGACCTTCTCTGCAGGAAGTACTCAGGCCTGCATTATACACTGAACAGAGCAATAGACACCCACCAAAGTAAAATCACTCAAGAGTTAAAGCCTGGATTCCACAATGGCTTGACAGCTAAAACAAAACAATAAGAACTTACCCAACAATATGAACAGAAATTTACCCCAAATATCAATCCTCTCAATAAATGTGTATGGCTTGAATTGTCCCTTGAAGAGACATAGAGTGGCTGAGTGTATACAAATATTATAAGCCAAGTATCTGCTGTCTCCAGGAAATGCATCTAACCCACAAGAACACATTCATACTCAAGGTCAAGGGTTGGAAAACAAACTTTCAGGCAAATGCAAACCAAAAGAGAATAGGGGTAGTGATTCTGATTTCAGACAGCATATATTTTAAAATAGCAAAAGTGAAGAAAGACAAAGATGGTCACTATATAACGGTGAAAGGAAAAATCCAAGAAGAAGACTGAACAATTCTTAATACCTGTGCACCCAACACAGGAGCACCCAGACATATAAAGCAAACCCTGTATGAACTAAATAGCATGATAAACAGTAATGCCATAGTAGTGGGTGATTTTAACACCCTACTGTCTGAATTGGATAAATCCTCCAAACAAAAACTGAGCAAAGAAATAATGAACTTAAACAGAGCTCTAGAACAAATGGGCCTAATAGGCATCTACAGAACATTCCACCCAAATAAAGCTGAATATACATTCTTCTCATCAGCTCATGGAACTTTCTCCAAAATCAACCACATCCTAGGCCACAAATCAGACCTCAACAAATGTAAAAAAATAGAAATTGTACCATGTATCTTCTCAGACACAGTGGTATAAAACTAGAGATCAATTCCAACAGAGATGCTCATCGCTTCAAAAAGTCATGGAAATTAAACAATCTATTGCTAAATGATTGCTGGGTGAAAGAAGAGATTCAGATGGAGATCACAAAATTCTTTGAATTAAATAGTAATGGGGACAACAAGCTATCAAAACCTGTGGAATACAGCAAAAGCATTCCTGAGAGGAAAACTAATAGCATTAAATGCTCACATCCAAAAGACAAAAAGCTCAAAAATCAACAAAGTAATAAACTATCTCAAGGAACTGGAAAAGGAAGAGCAAATTAATTCTAAAACTAGCAGAAAAAAGGAAATAACTAAGATTAGAGCAGAACTAAATGAAATTGAGAATGAAAGAAATATATAGAAGATCAATAAAACAAAAAGCTGGTTTTTCAAAAAAATAAACAAAATTGATAGCCTTCTTGCTAGATTGACAAGAACTAGAAAGGAAAGGACTTTAATAAACTCAATCAGAAATGAAAAAGGATAGGTCACTACAGACATCATGGAAATACAAAACATTATCTTTGAATACTATAAAAATCTATATGCCCAAAAGCTACAAAATGTGGAGAAAATGGACAAATTCTTGGAAACACACAACCTCCCTAAGCTCAATCAGGAGGAAATAAATGCCTGAACAGAACAATATCAAGCCAAAAATTGGAACAGAAATAAACAATCTTCCAAAACAAACAAACAAAAAAGGCCCAGACAAGATGGGTTCACACCTGAATTTTATGAAACATCCAAAGAAGAACTAATGCCTATACTTCAGAAATTATTCCAAAACATTGAGAAGGATGGTATCCTCCCCAACTCATTCTATGAAGCCAATAGCACCTTGATACCAAAGGCAGGAAAGGATGTAGCAAAAAAACTACAGACCAATATCCCTCATGAATATAGATGCAAAAATTCTCAACAAAATTTTAGCAAACTGAATCCAACAGCACATCAAAAAAAAATAATTCACCATGACCAGGTGGGCTTTATCCCAGGGATGCAAGGCTGGTTCAACATACACAAATCTGTAAATGTAATTCACCACAGAAATAAAAGCAAGAACAAAGACCATATGATTCTCTCAATAGACACAGAAAAAGCATTTGATAAAATCCAGCACACTTTTATGATAAAAACCATCAACAAAACAGGCATAAATGGGACATTCCTTAAAATTATTAAGGTCATATATGACAAACCCACAGCCAATATCATATGGAATGGGGAAAAACTGAAATCACTGCCACTTAGAACTGGAACCAGACAAGGTTGTCCACTATCCCCACTTCTATTCAACATAGTGCTAGAAGTCTTGCCAGAGCAATAACACAAGAGAAGGGAATTAAGGGTGTCCGAATGGGGACAGAAGAGGTCAAAATCACAATCTTTGCTGATGATATGCTATTATACCTAGAAAATCCCAAGGACTCAGCCAAGAGGCTCCTGGAATTAATAAACGAATTCAGTAAAGTCTCAGGATACAAAATTAATGCACACAAATCAGTGGCATTCATATATGCCAATAACAGTCAAGCCGAAAATCAAATCAAAGATGCAACACCTTTCACAATAGCATCAAAGAAAATTAAATATTTAGGAATATATTTAATGAAGGAGGTGAAAGATATTCATAGGGAGAACTACAAAACGCTGAGAAAAGAAATTGTAGATGATGTGCACAGATGGAAATCCCTACCATGCTCATAGATTAGTAGAATCAATATTGTTAAAGTGTCCATTCTACCTAAAGTGATCTACAGAATTAATGCAATCCCTATCCAAATTCCACCATCATTCTTTACAGATTTAGAAAAAATAATTCTATGCTTTGTTTGGAACCAGAGAAGACCTCGTATAGCCAAAGCAATCTTAAGCAAGAAGAAAAAATTGGGAGGCATCAGTGTGCCAGGCTTCAGTCTTTACTACAAGCCTATAGTAACCAAAACAGCATGGTACTGGCACAAGAACAGAGATACACACTTTTGGAATAGAACAGAAATCCCAGATATAAAACCATTCTCATATTGTCATCTAATCTTTGACTAAGCAGACAAAAGTATACATTGGGAAATGAATCTCTATTCAATAAGTGGTGCTGAGAAAACTGGATATCCACATGCAGAAGTTGAAACCGGATCCCCACCTCACACCTCTCACAAAACTCAACTCACATTGGATAACAGACTTAAACCTAAAGTGTGAAACCTTAAGAATTCTGGAAGAAAATATGGGGAAGACTCTTTTAGACATTGGCCTAGGTAAAGAATTTATGAAGAAGACCCCAAAGCAATCACAGTAGTCATAAAAATAAACAAATGGGACCTGATCAAATTAAAAAGCTTTTGCACAGCCAAGGAAACTTTCTTTACAGCAAATAGCCTACTGAATAGGAGAAAATATTTGCTTTCTACACATCTGATAAAGGTCTGGTAACAGGAATCTATATAGAACGTAAGAAAAGCAACAAGAAAAAATCAAACAACCCCATCAATAAATGGGCAAAGGACATGAACAGAAACTTTTCAAAAGAAGACAGAATAATGGCCAGCAAACATATAAAAAAGTTCTCAATATCTCTAATCCTTAGGGAAATGCAAATCAAAACTATGAGTTATCACCTAACTCCAGTGAGAATGGCCTCTATCAAAAAGTCCCAAAATAACAAATGCTAGCGTGAATGTGGAGAGATTGGAATACTCTTACACTGCTAGTGGAACTGTAAACTAGTACAACCCCTGTAGAAAGTAATTTGGAGATACCTCAAAGAGCTACAAGTAGAACTACCATTTGATCCAGCAATACCACTTCTAGGCATCTATCCAAAGGAAAAAAAGACATTCTATAATAAAGACATCTGCACTTGAATGTTTATACCAGCACAATTCACAATTAAAAAGATGTGGAGGCTGGGCGCGGTGGCTCACACCTGTAATCCTAGCACTCTGGGAGGCCGAGGCAGGAGGATCGTTCAAGGTCAGGAGTTTGAGACCAGCCTGAGCAAGAGTGAAACCCCATCTCTACTAAAAATATAAAGAAATTAGCCAAACAACTAAAAATAGAAAAAATTAGCTGGGCATGATGGCTCATGCCTGTAGTCCCAGCTACTTGGGAGGCTGAGGCAGAAGGATTGCTTAAGCCCAGGAGTTTGAGGTTGCTGTGAGCTAGGCTGATGCCATGCAGTACTCTAACCTGGGCAACAGAGCGAGACTGTGTCTCAAAAAAAAAAAAAAAAAAGGTAAAAAGGTGTGGAAACAACCCAAATGCCCATCAATACATGAGTGGATTAATAAAATGTGGTATATGTATACCATGGAGTTTTCTACTCAGCCACAAAAAACAATGGTGATCTAGCACCTCTTATATTATCCTGGATAGAGATTGAGCCCGTCCTTTGAAGTGAAGTATCACAAGGATGGAAAAACAAGCACCACATGTACTTGCCATCAAGCTGGTACTAATTGATCAACACTAAAGGTGCTCACATGGTAGTAATACTCACTGGGTGCTGGTCAGGTAGAGTGGGTGGGATGGGTAAACCCACAGCTAATGGGGACGGGGCACACTATAAGGGGGAAGGACACACTTGTAGCCTTGGCTTGAGTGAGACAAATGCATTTCATGTAACCAAAATGTTTGTACCCCCATAATATTCTGAATTTAAAAAAAAAAAAAAAAAAAAACTTCCCAGCCTCCAGAACAAATAAATTTCTATTACTTATTAAAAAATTACCTCAACATTTGGTTGTTTAAAACAAACATAAACCTTTATCATCTCACAGTTTCTGTGGGTCAGGAATTTGAGAGTGGCTTAGCTGGGTAATTCTGGCTCAGGGTCTCCCAGGAGGTTTTAGTCAATTTATCGTCTGAGGCTACAGTCAGCCCAATCCCAAGTTGTCTGGAAGTCTGACTGAAGCTGGGCCTGACTGAGGCTCCCAGCATGGTCAGTGAAGCGATGCTGGCTGCCTCAGGGGCTTCCGTCCCTCACCCACTGACCTCTCAGGGTTTCTTCGGTGTCCTAATAGCATGGGAGCTGGCTTCCCTAGCATGAGGGATCTCAGCCAGAGCAAGGCAGAAGCAGTAACGTCTTTCATGACCTGGCCTCGGAAGTTCCTCATCATAATTTCTGCCACTTTTTCTTGTTTAGAAGTGAGTCACTAAGTCCATTTACATGAGGAGGACTATTGAAGAATTTGCGGACTTATTTTAAAACTACCACCGGTCCCATGCCCACTTCTTTAGTCTCTCTGTCTGTCTACTTAGTAATATACTATACTGAGTAAATACTCTATGGAGTAAATATTTTTAAAATATTATTAAATTCCTAGATTTAAAATAGTCTAATAAGCAATATATAGTTTTCAATTTCTTTGTCACTAACCCCTTTCTCCAATTGTTCCTAAACTTTCTCCATTCCAAGTTACACACTGTTGCTCAAAAATAAATCTTCTGAGTAATCTGAAGTTCTATTACATAGCATTGCTGTTCCTGAATTGGCATCCATAAAATCAATTTTAATTCATTCATATGTAGCTAAGTAATATACTTTATGAGACATTGGATCAAACATCTGTTCCATGTCTTTTGACTACTACTTCAGTAATTGAATTATTTTTAGAAAAAGCAATCAAATTAGTTTCTCATAATTATAGACTGTTTATTGTTCATATTTCATGTCCCTTACAACATTTAAATGAGAGTGGTTGTCTTTTCTACATAGCATTTCTTCCATTATTTCACTGCAAGCTAAAGCAATCTTATTTACCCAAGTGACCTGCTTCATAACTGAAGTCTTTTTCTTAGGAACAATGACAAACAAAGAGTGTTTATCTTATTGTTCCAAAACTGAAGGTATATTTCTCTTTTGGTTTATTGATTTGTGCCGCTGAGAAACAATGGCAGGTATTCACAGGAAATGCTAGTTTAAGTGAAGTGAGAGTCCACCAAGCAAAAACTGTGCTGATAAACATAGAAATCACTTCTCTCCAAGTCCATAAATTGGGTTAACAGGATAACCAAAGTCATACAATGTATCTGAATAGATCAAACAACCTTCTCTTTCAGTGAAAAAGTAAGTAGACCAGTTGTTTAATTCATTACTCATTCAACAAACATTTATTGTAAACCTGCTGTGTATCCATAGCTAGATTTGGATTTTAAATGCTCTAAACTCTGAAAGGATTACAGTTACCATACTTGTTTCCCAAATACAACTAGTGCCCACATCCCATACAGCCCAGTAAGCTCCTATGGAGCCTGATCTTCCTGCAGACATCAGCTATTAACTGTGGGCAAAATAAAACAAAATAATGACCTAATGGTGCTAGAAGAGTTAAAAAAACAGAAAAATTCTAGAAGGAAGACAAAAATTGGAAGAAGAAACCAGCATGAGATAGGACATGTTTATAGTTTTTATGGCTTTTTACTTGAGAGCAAGACTCAGGTGGTGCCACATGAAGTGACTAAAACTTTGACATAAAGAGACACATATTGCTGACATATTTCTGGCCAGGAAAAAAAAAAAAGACAGTGTTCATAACAATAGCTACTAGAAAGTGAGAGGGGAAAAATCTCAGAAAAATTGAGAGGCTGAGGCAGGAGGATCACTTGAGCCCAGGAGTTTGAGGTTGCTGTGAGCTAGGCTGATGCCACAGCACTCTTGTCCCGGGCAACAGAGCAAGACTCTGTCAAAAAAAAAAAAAAAAAAAAAAAAAAAAAAACCTCAGAAAAAAAGAACCAGAGAACAAGAGCACCACATTACATACACAATCTCTGCCAAAGTCTCTGCTGCCCCATGAATGCAGGCAGGAAGCAGAGGCAAAGCAGTGTAGCTAAGTTAAAATAACTGAAATGTGATTTGAGCTGCCACCAAAAAGAGAGTTTTAAGTTTGTGTCCAAGCAAGCAAATTATCTGATAAAACGTCCCTAATAGAAATATAGATTGTAGATTTAAGTTTCTACAAACTAATTTTCACAATGCCTAGGATAAACACAGAATTGATCAACATACAAGCAGGAATATATGACTCATTCTCAAGAGAAAAGACCAAGACCATTGGTGAGATAACCTGAGTATTGTAATTAGAAGACAAGAATGTTAAAACAGCTTTTAAAACTATGCTCAAGGAAGCAAAGAATATATGCTCTCAACGATAGGGAATTTCAACAGAGAAATATAAACAATAAGACAATTAAAAAAATGAAAATTCCAAAACCAAAAAATATAATTTCTGAAACTAATAGTTTACTGTATTGGTTCAACAACAAAATGGAAATGATGAAGAAAAGAGTCAGTAATTTGAAGACAAATTAATGTAGATGTAGAACATGAGAAAAAAAGATTTTTAAAAGGTGAACAGACCTTCAAAGACCTGAGGACAAGATTAAATGTCCAACAGAGATGAATAAAATACAAGAAGGAAAGGTAAGACAGTGTGAGGCATACAACTTATTGAAGAAACGATGCCCACAAACTTCCCAAATCTGATGAAAAACATAAATTTTCATATTTAAGAAGTTCCGTAAAACCCAAGCAGGATGTTTACAAAGAAAACCATACCTAAGCACATCATAGTCAAACTGCTAATATTAATAACTAGAGTCAAAAGAAAATCTTGAAAGCAGCCAAAGGAAAATGACACATCACATACAGGAAAAGATGGATTCAAAATTTATTATCAGAAACTGTGGTAAATAGAATATGAGGAACATTTTCTTATAAATGCTGAAAGAAAAACACTCTCAACTAAGAATTTTAAAGCTAGTGAAAATGTTCTTCAGATACGAAGATGGAATAGGCAAGGCTCCACCAAGGAGAGAAACCACATTAGAGGTAAAAACAAAAAAAAAAAAAAAATTGAGACATGTTTTTTACTAGGAAGAAGCTTGGTTAGAGAGAGCTGCCTTTGCTTCTCGAGAATTCTTGATTCTGAGCCCTACACCCATCTCCTTGATGGACGTCTTTGGTCTCCCTTTCCACTTTTATCACTCTGGAATAGTAGATAATACAGTGGAATCAAATGAACATTTCAGATGGGCACCTGGTCCTTCTTCCCCTGACCAAACTTAATATTACGCCATTCCTTTTATTCCTTCCTTCCAATTCGTGCAATTACAAAACCAAAATGAAACTTCTGTTTTAGTAAATAACTCACAAAACAATCGACTCAGCTCTATTCATCTTGTTTTCTTTCAGTAAAACTGTTTTTGAAATTATTTTAAAATGAGAGAGGCAAGGGACACCCATATTTTATGTGGACTGTTTAAAAATAAGTTACAACAAACATGACTGGAGAGTAGAATAACAGAATCAAGATGTACTCTTTACCATTCGTAAAACACAGTAAGACATTGCTTCCCACCTACACCTCCTGAAATTCCTAGAGCAGTTAACCATGGAGCCAGCCTATGTTTCAGCAGTTTTTATACTTGTTTTTTCACTGCTCAACTTCAGGAACCTGTCTGAGAAAGAGCAGGGTGCAGCTTCTCTCCTGGACACCACGAGAGCAAGTGGATGCTCACCATTCACCATTTGTGTCACCTTGATGGTTCCTCCCTCAACCCTTGGCTACTGGAATTTCTTAGGTGCTTTTTAGAGAAAGGACACAAAGTCTATGACTTAATTGTTTTAAAATTTTAAGATAAGAATCCTGTTCAAGCTGTATTGACTCACAGAGCATATTGTGCACTGCCCCTAGTACAGCAGCTCAGAGGCGTATGTAGGTCACAGGCTGCATTTATAATGATCAGTTCTTTAACCCTGGTCTGGATTTGCTCCCTGGTGAACCCAGCTCGAAAGTTAACTTAAAATCCCTTTAAATGCTTTAGGTAGCTCAGAGTCTCAGCAAGTCTTTGTCTCAAGACCATTTTATCTTTTTCATTGTTACTTCCTGAGAAGCTGTCACCAGCCGACAGTGTTACGTTTGGAGAATAGTTAGGATTCTACAGATGAATATTCTTTTTTTTTTTTTTTTTTTTTTTTGAGACAGAGTCTCTCTCTGTTGCCCAGGCTAGAGTGAGTGCCGTGGCGTCAGCCTAGCTCACAGCAACCTCAAACTCCTGAGCTCAAGGGATCCTCCTGTCTCAGCCTCCCGAGTAGCTGGGACTACAGGCATGTACCACCATGCCCGGCTAATTTTTTCTATATATATTTTTAGCTGTCCATATAATTTCTTTCTATTTTTAGTAGAGATGGGGTCTCGCTCTTGCTCAGGCTGGTCTCGAACTCCTGAGCTCAAACGATCCGCCCACCTCAGCCTCCCAGAGTGCTAGGATTACAGGCGTGAGCCACCGCGCCCGGCCAACAGATGAATATTCTGCCCTAAAGACCCTTTAGTCTACAACTTAAGGGCAGTGGCCAAACCAGTACAAAATTCTCCTGGTTTACCAAGGTCAAGGCAAGTGAGGTAGAGCACTGAAAAGGTCTGGTTGGATGTCAGATACAAATTTAACAAAGGTAGTTTACCCTAAGTCTTTAGCCCAAGAGCCAATGGCACACATGGTCACAGGTTATGATTGTTACCCAGGCCTAGCTTCATGGGCGGACACACAAGGCTCAGAAATGCCCTGCACTTGGTTTAATGTTCTACTGTTGCTGTCTTAAATTCTGGGTGACTTTTTAATAAAGGCTCTGCATTTTCATTTTGCACAGGGCCCCACAAATTATGCAGCCAGTCTGCTGTCACATTTTCCTCTTTACAAATAACATGAAGCAGGAAAAAGAAAATGAAGAGCCAATGGAAGCTGAAGTGGCTGAGGATCAATTATGGCTATGGGGGCTCCGTAGATTTCTCTCTCCATCCCCAGCCCCCTTGGCCAGCCTGGGCCATTCAGCACATTTTGAAATTATGCCTTCTGAGTCCTCACTTACCATCTGTCCTGATTTCACATAAGAAGCTGAACAATAGTAAAATACATGCTCATGCCCTTTTTTCATGTTCACTGGAAAGATCCACTGTATGGAATGAAAGCACCGGGGGAACTATTCTATAGCATGAGGCCCTTAGGCAGGCTGGAGAAGAATGATTCTAAAAGGAGTGAAGGTGACTCTCTGGAAGAAATGAAAGGAGGCCTTCAACACTCAGGAAGAAGTAAAATCAATAATACAATGGCATCCCGAGAAAATGATCCAGTTCCCCTACTACTGGCAGAATCAGCCCAGAATTCCACAGTGCAGAATCATGACAAGGGGGTATGAGATTGCGAGGTACACATGGTATGTCAGAAGGCCGTCAAGATAGCAGCCTGAACAAACAGGAAGTTTGTCTTTTGTAAACAGAGAGGAAATAGCAATTTATCAAATGCAATTCCAGTTTTCTAAAACTCAGTACTTGCTAAATATAAGGGTGAGCCTAGGGGAGAAGAAGGAGAGAGCTATGGATCCCTGGAAGGGTATTTCATGTGTGTTGGTTAGGTGGAGAGTGGGTAGGGGAGTCACATCTGTCCTGGAGGATGGAGGAAATTTGATTTGTGCTGTATGGTATTTGCCCTTAATTAACCTTCTTAATTAAACTTTATGGCAAAAACATTTATCTTTTACTTCAAATATCCCCAAGAGTGCTGGAAAAGGGAAACATACCACCAGGAATTATTCCATAAAAGTAATTGCCTAGAGGAATTCATGAAACAAATGTACTGATTCAGGTGTTACACATACTGTTAGTCACATCTGAAAAATCTTAGTACAAACAAAATATTTTTATCCTCTGTGGTTAGCATCAGCTCTGAAGAAGTCATTTTGTCATTTCAATGCTGAAGTGACAGATGTAGGTGCTACAACAGTGGAAAGAGCAGCAGACTGGGGATATTGATTCTGGATCTGTCTCCTTCTGCTACAACCTAACTACAGGACATTGGCCAGTCACTACCTGTATGGACTTCAAATGAAAAAGGAAATGCTTGCACCAGTAGTTCTCAAAGTGTGATACCAAAACCAGTAACATCAACATCATTTGGGAATTTATTATAAATGCAAATCGAAGAGTGAACTTAGCAAGATGGCTAAATTCACCCACTTGTATCATCCCACAAAAACAAGAATTCTGCACCTGTACCCAGACTCTTTGTGGGAGCCTCAGGATTCAGGTAGGAGGTTTTAGAGCCCTGATGGAGCTCAAGACCTAGGAGAATCATTTTAAGAGTTCAGACCTGCACCCAGGTGGCAAACCTACCAATTGTGCTCCCAGGTTCAAGCCCAGAAATGGCCCCACTCTCCAAGAAGCTTAGCTGCAACCAAAACCATATACCAAGTAGCCTAAGAGCAATCACACACACAATCTTGGCAGAGAGATTCATCTGCCTCCTGACATTGGTCTGAGAAGTGGACCTGAAAGTTTTCCTGTGGCTGAGCTCCAGTCCTGGTCAGCTGTGGTCTCAGCTTAGTACTGTTCACACAAAAACCCAGAAGAAGACTTGCCCATATCTTGCAGCCTGGGAGTTATCCACTGAACTGAGTCTTTGTGACAGGCTTGCCAGCTTCCATCCCACAGCAGATCCTTTGTGGGCCCAGTCTCAGCTTTGGCCCCTCTTGGAACAGTCAGGCAACTATCTCACCTATATAAGAAACTGCTGGGAAATATGAGCCTCTCTGGGCCACTGGGGCAGCCTCCATCCCATAGCAGATTCTGAAGGGGCCCAGTCTTGCTGCACTCAGGGAACTGTTCCACCTGTGTTGAGAACTGTTGGAATACATGTGCCCATCAGAGCCCACAGGAGTAGGCTCTCCAGCCACCATTCTACCACCAATCTTGGCTCTGGCTTCTCCTGCTGTAGTTTAGGAACTGACTTTCCTGTTCACAGAACAGCTGGGAGTTACACCTATCTGGGCCACTGGGACAGGCTTCCAGGCTTGAGCCCCTGGCCAGCTTTCCCACACAGCCTGGGTACCCTCCTTGAGTCTTCCCCAGGTCCATTGGGCTGGGGCACCACACCAACCTCAAAGCCCTTGTAAGATTCATAGCTAACCTGAGCTTGAGGTGACCTCTAGTGCTGAAATAATTGTAGCAATCACAAGCTTAGAGAACACAAGTCAGTCTGCTTTGAACCTCTGAGCAGGTCTACTGAAGAAAAACAGGCACAAACAAATCAACACTGTGAAGACTAGAATAAATACCTAATCCTTCAATGCACAGACATCAATGCATGTCAACCAGCATCAAAAATAAGCAGGAAAATATGACCTCACTAAAAGAACAAAATAAGGTGACAGTGACTGACCCTAAACAAATGGAGATGTGTGATCTGTCAGACAAAGAATTCAAACTAACTGCTTTTAATATCAGTGAACTAAAAGAAAACACAGAGAAATAATTTAAAGATATATCAGAAAATTTTAACAGAGAGACTGAAATAATTCAAAAAATCAGAAATCCTGATGTTGAAAAATACAATAAATGAAATGAAAAATGCAATAGAGAGCAACAACAGCAGAACTGATGAAGCAGAATAAAGAATCCATGAACTAGAAATACAAATTTTCAAGCTCCATTCAAGACCTACTGAGTCAGAAACTTTGAGGATTTGCCTAGCAATCTGTGTTTTAACAAGCCTGCCAAGTGATTCTGATACATGCTGAAATTTGAGAACCACCAAATTAGATGATCTCCAACTTTTTTGACAGCTCAAAAATTCTATAGCACTGTCATCATTATCATCATCATTCGTCATATATATCAAGAGCTTCCTCTGTGTCTCCTACCCCTGTTAAAGGTACTTTATGTATAGTAATCCATTTAATTATCACAACACCCTAAGAGACAGACTTTATTGTTACCACCTCTTGGCAAACAAGGAAACTGAGGCCTGAAAGTATCAGGTAGCTGTGGTAGAAATGCACCACCAAATCTTTCTTTGAGAAATGACTTATTCTTCCAGCTATCAGTTTCTTCAGGGTTTTCCTCAGCTGCAGAAAGCCATCTTGCCCAGAGGTACATTTTTTCCAGCCCAGCCTTTATCAAGTAATAAATCAATACTAAACCATGGAGAAGATCTGATGGGCATATAAGCTCTAGAGTTCCCCATTGGATTGACCAAGGTTTTGCCTCACCTGCATCACAGTTTAGTTTCTCTCTCTGCCCAATCTTGCTTGCTTCTCCTTCCTTTAATACCTTTCAGGGATGTATTGATCCTTAAATATCCTGCACACCAAATTTCTCAGCATCTGCCTCTAGAGAATTCACTTTATAACAGTAGCTGAATGAAGACTAAAGACCAGTAATTGGTGGAGCTGGCATTCAGACTCAGGCAGATGGTCTCAAAGCCTTAGGTTCTTAACTATTTATTATGCTGCTTTACATCCTATAATTTGTCCCCCACTTGAACTTGGAAATTAGTGGCACAAGCATTTGAACATGAGACCTTAGAAATAATTTAATTTTACAAATGAGCAAACTAAGGCTAGAGGAGATTGCTCCAGGTTGCCCCTGATTGGTAGCAAATACGCACTGACATGATCTGAAATGTTCTGACTCCCAGTGTTCTACTGTGCCAGTTACTTCCCACCTTAAGGAAAATATTCACATATTATAATACCAGTGAGATAAGGTCTTTGTGGTAAATTATAATTTTGTTGGGGAACACTTGGCACACAGCCCAGCTTCAAGTAATCTATTTCTAAATCTAAAAAGATCACTAACTGGTAATATGTTTAGAAAAGGGGCTATGGAGCAGATGAAGAAAAGAAAGCAAAAACTGTCATGATAAAAATTAAATAAACACTTCCTAAAGATCATAAGGGCCTCTCCAAATTCTTGCAACATTTCTCTTATAGAGGCTCAGAAATTACCCATTCACACAATCCCCTGAAAGGTGGTAAAGCATAATTAGAAAGATCATGCCCCCACTTCTAAGAAACCTTCAGGTTGGCTAAGAGCACAGGTTTCTGAGTCCAGCAGACCATGGTCCAAATCCCAGCTCTGCTCATACACATTGTATTATCTTAGAAAGTTTATTTCTCTGCTCCACTGTTTCCTCATGCGAAGACTGAGGACCTTAACAATACCTATTTTATAAGCATCTGTGAGGATTGAAAGCAATATAGCTCAGGACCTGACACATAGTAAGTGCTCAATAAATGTTAGAAGCTGCCCTAGTATTTGTTGTTATTATTATTATGGCTAATATGCTTTCTCATTTGCTTGAATCACAAAACTTGGGTTGTAAGGAAAGAAATAACAAGTATCAGTGGCTCTTCAGGCTGATTAAGCCTGAAGGTGACTAGATAGCCTTTTGGCCAAGAGGACATGATCATGGTTAATTGTAAGTAATGAAGTTCAGAGATATTTGTTGAAATGAATCCACCAGAATCACAGAAGGCAGTGGACCACCTATAGAGAAATCTAACCAGTCATGTAATAGCTCACCTCACAACCAATCTCTTAGTGCCACAAGCCAGTTTCCCAGGTGAACATTAGGAATCCAAATCTATGCCCAAGACTCACCAGAGTCCCACAGCAAGACCATAGCAGCCTCACCTCTCTGCAGAAAAAATCACTGTCTGATTCATTTTCCCAAAGTCTAACACAAGATCAAGATCAAGGGTGGAAATTATTTATGCCTCCCATGCGCTTTATTGGAGGAAAACCTTATAAGGCCAAATAAACCACCTCTTGGCCCAACTGGCTACTCTTTCTCTTCCTTCCTCATATAATAGATAATAAGATAATTTTTTTTGAAAAAGATAGACAAAACCATTATTTCTAGAATTCTAATAATAACAATAGCTAACATTAGTGAGTACTTACTACATGCCAGGGCAGTGCCAAGCATCTTACAGTCCTGTTATTTAATTTAGATAACAATCCCATGAAGAGAGTTCTGTTGTCCCCTTGTGTTAAAAAGATGGAGTACTCAACATCACTCAGCTAGTAAATGCTAGGGCCGGGACCCAAACCCTGTCTCTCACCATAAATGCGTGATCTTATCCTCCTTGCTAGCTTGTCTATGTAATGATATATCTAACGACTTCAGTACTTAGGTTAAAAATGAGTGGGTTTGGTGGTCTTTGTTACTCTCTGCCAGATGGCACAAGGCAATAATGTAAACAAGGCTACCCAATCCTCCCTGCTGACTCTGGCAGTTAAAACATGATTCTCAATAGGGAGGATGAGGGAAAACCATGTCACCCAGGTCCCTAGTAGGCTGCATCAGAATCTGCTCTGTTCCAGCTCTGATCTTGAGTTGTGGCCAACAGAAACTGACTCTGGGTAACTGAAGCTAGTCAGAAAGATATCTGGAAACTTACAGAATTAACAAGAAGACTATGAACTAGGCTCAAGTTTGGTAGGAACCATTGTGTTCCCAGAACTGACGAAATAAATAAAATAAGATTATTATCACAGCCTGGGCAGACATTGGCATTGGGGTAAATAAACTCCAACTGTTTTTAGACTTTTTTATCTTCTGTCCAAGATTAAGTTTAGGAGCATCTAACGTGCCCAGCTTGGGTCAGGTGCCTGCCCTATTGTTATGGGAGGACAGATGTCGGATAATAGACCAACCTTTTCATGTCCCATGTACAAGTGTAATTTCTTGGAGTGCTGGTAGAAAGGAAGAGAGATAGGTCAGGCGTGGTGGCTCACGCCTGTAATCCTAGCACTCTGGGAGGCTGAGGCGGGAGGATCACTCACAGTCAGGAGTTCAAGACCAGCCTGAGCAAGAGCAAGACCCCGTCTCTACTGAAAAAAAAAAAAAGAAAGCAATGATCTGGACAGCTAAAAATATATGTAGAGAAAAAAATTAACCAGGCATGGTGGCACATGCCTGTGGTCCCAGCTACTCAGGAGGCTGAGGCAGAAGGTTTGCTTGAACCCAGGAGTTTGAGGTTGCTGTGAGTTAGGCTGATGCCACAGCACTCTAGCCCGGGCAACAGAGCGAGGCTCTGTCTCAAAAAAAAAAAAAAAAGAAAGAAAGAAATAAAGGAAGAGAGATGATGGAGAATGAAAAAATAACTCATTACTTTTGCCTGAAAATCCTAGCACTGCTTATACATGTAATGTGGATGCCCTGAGGAAATCAGAAATGATCTAGAAAGGAGAAAGATATCAGTACCCATAAGATATAGACATTTCAAAATGCATCTTAGCCTCATGGATACTCTAAGTGGAATTTATAACAGAAATATTAACTCTAAGCAGAATAGTCTAGAAATTCTGGTACTGGATAAATATCTAATCATGATGACTATAGTAATTTAGGGACTTGAATGAAGGCACAGTTTCCAGGAGACAGGGAGGAGGTGGTGATCCTAGCGAAGATAGTGACTCACATGCTTCAGAGAAAAGAGGTTATTCTCAGGACTTTCCTCTAGAGAGAAGAGTTGTGAGCCAGAGGGCTGGCCCGGGATGTCAGGGGAGCCAGGGCCGAGTAAGAATGTAGGTTGGATTTCACCCAGGAGGAGTGGAGGCTGCTGGACACTGCTCAAAAGAAACAAAATAAACACAAGATGCTTGGAAAGTAAAGAAGCCTAATCTCACCAAGGCAGCCAATTTCCAAACAGGAGTGATCTTGTGATTAAAGGAAGGAGAAGAGTAATGCAAACCTGGAAGGAAAATGTCAAGAAGAGTCGATCAGGACAAACCCTTTGAATCAATGTGTCATCTTCAAAGTCAGGCATTTCTGAAGAAGAACATGCTCAGAGATCAGCCTTGTAAAAGCTTCAGACAGTGTGATTCCTGGGACAAAATGTTAAGTATGACCCTGACATGTAATTTCCAGTTACACATGAAGCAAAGAAACTAAAATATGTATTTAAAGTAAATAACCATCCCCCAAAAAAGACCCCTTACTGGAGGCAGACACCAAGAATGTAAGGACCACGGTAAGTCTTTTAGTGCATTGATGCTCAATAGTGGATGCTATTGGAATTACTAGAGATTCTGATGTAATTGGTCCAGGATACAGCCTGGGCACTAGACTGTTTTTTTAAAGTTCCCCAGATGACTGTAATATTCAGTGAAGACTAAGAACTATTGCTGCAGGCTGAACTCAATTCTCATTACACAGCAAACAGTTCCTTATGGGGGAAAGCACTTGTGTGTGATAAATTTGGAAAAACATTTAAATATTTCATTTCATGAGGTGAGTTACTTGATAGATTTAATAGCATACAGGGGTTTCTCTCAATAGTGATGACATACAAAATAAAGGTGCATTTGCCTTATAAAGCAGGGTGGTGGGGACACAAATTTCACCCACTTCTCTCCTCCTTCCTCCCACCCCGAGAGCAGCCTTGTTTGGATCACAACCATTAAAGTTCCCATTGGCTGGTCTGAGAATGGCACAAAGTTTAGGCTATTGACTCAATCTTAATACAAAAACTGATAACTGTACAGAATTTTATGCCTCACACAGGATTCGAAGACATTATCATATTTAACATTCATGGATGAAACTCAGTGAGGCTGCTGTGAGGAGGCATTACCATACAGAGCTGGGGAGGTTTAGTAACTTGCCCAACGCCACTGCTCTTTCTTCTTTCCCTGAAAATCCTCCAAAAATGCTCTGGTAACCATCAAGGGCTATAATACAGAAAAATAATAGCTGAGTATTCTAATAAAATTTCTGTGGTGAACATGGGCAGAACATAACTGGCTAGAGGTGGACATAATTCCACCACAGAGGAAACAGTGATAGTGAAGCTGTGTCTCAGTTCTAGAGAAAAAGCAGAATTCCTAAATTCTAACCCCACTTTGATACTCGGTCTCATGACAAGCCAGATGCACAGCACATCAACAATTCTTGCCTCACTGGGATCTTTTCCATGTCACTAGACAAGGATGTGAGGTCAGACCTCTCTCATGGCACACTCTGTAAGCACGTGCCCAAGGTAAGTGGCAAACCAAACTGGGTGAGTGCCCATTATTCATTCCGCAGCTTTACTCGACAAGTGCTTATTGAATATCAGTTATGTACAAAGTACTAAAGGACACTCGATGCAGAGGGACAGAAACATGAATTAAACGCAGATCTTTAAAGAAGCACACATTCTCACAGAGAACGTAAGACAAATGTGTAACTCCCACACAGACATGTCATAAGAGAGGTACAGAGAAAATGCAATGAGGATTCAGATTAGAGATGATATAGTTGATAAGTGCAGGTTTGGTGGATGATAGGAGGAAACAAGCCAATTCACCAAAAAGCCAATCTGCTAAAGAATTACTTCTCCAAAGCCCCTACATGAACCCACGATTGTGGAGGAGCAGGATGTGAACGTGGAGAGACATGAAAAGGCAGATAGAGTGGAGGCTACCCAGGAACCCCTGGCATAAGGATTCTCAGTGATGAGAAAGTGAACCCATATCCTAAAATAATGTGACACAGGGAACATGTGACAAACAGAGAATCATTATTGCTTAACTAGACTAGAGCAAACAGTGTTGAAAAGGGAATAAGAGAAAATAAAATAAGGAACATTGTACAAGCACATCATGAAGAACTGAACAGGCAGGGTTAAAAAGTCTAGACATGAGACATGGCCCACGCTTTCCAGCAATGAAATAACATGGTCAGAACTCTGCTTCAGGAAGTTTCTAATGACTGGACCTCTCTGGATTTGGAACCCCATATCTATTAAAAGAAAGAAGTGAGACAGCTGGGAAGCTTACTCAGTCTCCCACTTTGCAATCTTATGATTTAATATAATTGCCCAAGAGGAAGCCATTGTATGTTCATCAGTAGGGAACAATAAGATGAAAGGGATGCTTTGAAAAGATGAGGCTGTCAGCAAATATCTATTGCAGGAATTACCGCGTTGATAGCACTCAGCGCAATGCCTTCTATCCTGATGCCATATTGTAGATCCTTAGGAAAGCCTTTGATGCACACCGACCACGAAGTATATATCACGGACTGAAGACAGGCAGTATGTTTCTCTTTTAGAAAGCATAATGATATAATTGCAAAATGGTTTCCAATGAGACTTTCAAAAGAGGAGCTTGGGGTGGTGAAATATGTAACTAACACTCAGGAACTATTCAACATCCTTGTAGCTACAGCTACTCTTCATTTATTCAGCAGATTATTGAGCATTGCTATGTACCTGGCACAGTGCCAGGTGAGGAAGACAGCAGGAAACTAAACTGACACAGGCTTTTCTTTTGTGGATTTGACAATGTAGCAGGAGAGACAAATAAACATGCATATTCAAACTGCCAGCAGCGTTACCATAAAAAATGTCAGAGGTGATGAGCAATTTTAACCTATGGACCTAAACTAGAATGGGGTGTGGAAACAATGACAAGTCTTCCGTGAGACAGATGTTTAAGCTGAGACCTGAAGGATGAGAAGTTAGCAGGCCAATAAGGAAAATAATACCGTGGGTTGGGGACAATCATTTCCTTTACCCTTCTGTAAGGGTATAGTGAAGACTAAATGGGAGTTTATAAGGCAAAGGGTAGCAGCAGGTCATGGCTGAATGGGAAAGGTGACCAATAATCCAGTTGCCCCAGTCCCTTAAAATCTCCAGCTATCCCCGCAGAAGGATCAGTAGAGAGAATGTGGTCCCTGAATCATCGACATCACCAACACACCAGGCTGCAGGTGTTCACATCCCACGCTCACCTCTTTCTAGATTTGATGGTCCCCATACACCTCTTGCTTTCACTTCTTCCCCCTAATATTAACAGGGAAGGTACCTGGACCTTGGGATATTGTTTTCATTTCTTACATGTTATTTTGAAAATGATTAAACAGGAAAATTTACCAAAAGAAAAAACTACCCAAAATATTTTCAGATCAGCTGCTCATATACTATATAACATAGACACTGGAAATCTCCCCCTCTTCTACAACCCTCTCCCCGACTTTCATTCCTATTTCCACAAACTTCTTACTACTGTTAACACACTAGACATTTCCTTCTCAGTGTTTTCCTGTTCAGACTTAATATTTTTTTATAAATGACTTTTCACATCATATTTCAAATGTCAAAATCCCCAGGATGGATAGTCCCAAGATATATATCTATTATCACTCATTTTCAGGAAGAGAGAAAAGTCACCCCAACTCAAGAACAAAAAATTCTATTATCAGGGCCCAGGGCAGTGGCTCATGCCTGTAATCCTAGCACTCGGGGAGGCTGAGGCAGGAGGATCACTTGAGGTCAGGAGTTCGAGACCAGCCTGAGCAAGAGTGAGACCCTGTCTCTACTAAAAATAGAAAAATTAACCGGGCTTGGTGGCATATACCTGTAGTCCCAACTACTCAGGAGGCTGAGGCAGGAGGATCGCTTGAGCCCAGGAGTTTGAGGTTGCTGTGAGCTAGGCTGAGGCCACGGCACTCTAGCCTGGGCAACAGAGTGAAACTCTGTCTCAAAAAAAAAAAAAAACAACTCTATTCTCAGCCCAGTGTTTTCCTCTCAAGGGCTTCAGAATGAAAAAACTCTCAACGGGTTCTGAACTGGGGATGAAGACCTACTGAGACTGAGAGCAAAATTACTGGTGAGCAGCAAGGGAGACAGCGATCAAACGTCTGGACAATCAGTTTTCTCTGGGATATACTCTGTTGAGTATACATGTATACACAAATTGTATTCAGAATAGTAGAGTTTACTTTTTAAAATGCAACAAGTGCTATATAAGTACTTTGTAAAAGAAATTAAGAATATCTCAGTGAAATAAATAGCCGTGTATATAGCCTTTGCTTCATTTTAAAAAAAAAGCTAACACACCCGGAAAAGAGTTAAGGCAAGTGCAAAGAGATCTTACGACCATATACTTGATAAGTTGATAAGGCCTTAGTTCAGAGAAGCAAGAAATAGGAAACGTTTAATAAACAATTTCAGCATGTAAAAGAGCCATGTCAAATACTGATGGGCATTTGTTGTCTATTATTACAGGAAAATGAGACAGAAGAACAGGCTTAAATGTCATTTTAAAAAAGTAAGTTAAGGACTCAAGCAAAGTAAATTGATTATTGTCAAATTAATTTCAAGGCCAATAAGCATATAAATACAAGTCAAATCAAATATTTCTCCAAATTACCCTCCTCTTAAACTCTCGTTTTCCAAAATAAAATTAACTCATACTGCAGCCCCCACCCCCACCCCACATCCTCACTGGTGGTAAAAGGAACCAACCAAAGCCGCTTTTAAATGGCTCAGTTCATGAGGAAGATGGAATCTCTTAAATGGTTTTCGTGAAATACTTCTCATTTTTACTTTACTTTGAGTGGCAAGTTTACATTACAAAGAGCACAAGGGTGGAGCTGAAAGTCTGCCCCATTTCTGTCCATCACTTCAGTCAAGACGTTGGAAGGAAATGATCTGCGGTTGCACAAGCTACCACCAGAGGGAGCCACGAGGAAGCAGCAGAGCCAGGAAGGAAAAAATCATCACTAAAAGCAACTAGAAAGAAAATGTTTACCATATTTAGGTATTTTGGAGACATATATTTTTATTTAATATTTCATATATATAAATAAGGTCCAAAGAATAAAGGGAAACACGTATGCACCCCCCACATAGCTTAAGAAATAAGGCATTACCAACCCAGCCCCCCAGGTATTCTTTCTCAATCTCCTCAGCCTCCCTGCACCTCAGAGGTAAACCACTGAGTCTGCTATTTCTCATCTCCATGCCTCTTTTTAATTCTTTTTAATATAAATGTATAAATCCCTTAAAAATGTGGGGGCTTTTGTGCATGTTTTTAAACTTTGTGTGGTACATCATACTAAACATGCTCTTCAATACCTTGTTTTTTATTCATGAGATTTACTCATATTGATACATCTGTTAATTAATTCCTTTTCAATTAATTTATATCATTCCTTTGTGTTAATAGACTATAATTTCTATATTTATTACCTGTATTCAAAATAAAGCACTCCTAAATTTAATAAGAAAATGATAACCCAATAGAAAGACAGGCAGCAAGTATGTTTGGAAAGATGTTTAAGATATTACCATCTTATTCCTAGTGCAAAAAATGCTACAAAAACAATCCTAAACATGTCCCATTCTGTTCATGTAAGGGTTTCTCTAGGATACGTACCTTCGAGTGATCATACTATTGTAAATTTCCACAACCGCGTAGAAGAGTTACTGTTCCATATCCTCACACATCCTTGATATTCTCAGATATTTTGTATTTTTCCCAATATAATGCATGCGAAATGGTTTCTCATCTTGATTTTAATTCTCATTCTGATCACTACTAGTAAAGTCAAGAATAACGTCATGTATTTATTAGCTATGCATGATTGGAAATCAAGTCCAATTTCTCTATTTTTTCTTTTGTTATCTGTGCTTTTGGTGTCATATCCACAAAATCATTGCCAAATCCAATGTCATGAAGCTTTCTCTCAGTGTTTTCTTCTTAGAGTTTTATAGTTTTAGATCTTATGTTTAGGTCTTTGATTCATTTTTGAGCTAATTTTTATATATGGTATAAAGTAAGTATTCAACTTCATTCTTTTGTATGTCAATATTTTCCCAACATCATTGATTGAAAAGAGGGGCTTTTTCATTGAATGGTCATAACACCCTTACCAAAATTTCACATATTTTCTTAAGGCAGCAATATTTTCCTTCTATTGATCTTATGTCAAATTGCTGGCAAGTGCCCTACCTCTAGTCTTCATGTTGCCTTCTGTAAAATGGGGATTTGGACCATGAAATGACATGTAATAATTAAAGGTAGTGTTTTGAGTTTAGATGGTTTGGATTTTAAAATATGGCTCTACTACCTCTCAACTGTGTGACCTTGAAAAATTATCTAACTTTACTAGGCCTCAGTTTTCTCATCTTTGAAATGGATATAGTCATAGTACCCATCTCATACAGTTGTTTAGAGAATTAAATGAGATGGTACATGAAGGGTTTAGTTCAGTGCCTGGCACAGAGAAAACATTCCATAAACAGCCGCTCTGTGCTTTAGATGCCATCAGCCCAAAATGCTCCATAGAGAGCTGTGTAGGAATATAGTATATTCTGGGATCAGCTTCTCAAGTGCAGTGATCCTCCAATGTAGGGACCAGTAGTAAGGTTCCTTCCCATTAAAATTTGATTAGGTGCCAGCAACCCCTGTGCTGACACACCATATGGAAATGCAGTGTAATAAACGCTCACCCCCGTCACACCCTACCCTGTGCTCCCATCCCCACCGCCAGCAAATGCTTATGTTCACCTCACACCATCAAGCGGCTTCATGTGGACTGCAGTCCATCCAGTGTTCTCTGTGACAGGGGTGCCCCACTCCAGAAGGCATGATCCACCTCTGCCTCTCAAGGGCAGTCTTGGGGACCTGGCCTGTAGATGGTAGATACAGGGACCAACTGATCAGCAGCCTTATTGATGACAAGTCAGACCCTGTTATGTGTTGTGGGCAGGGCGCTTTCTCCTGTTGAGCACCAGAGGGCGCTCTGTACATTCCTATAAGAAGTGCTGCACCCATAAATTGGAGTATTCCCACCTGAAAACACACAAGTAGAGAAACACAGGCAAAGACTTATCCATGCACATACATGTATTTAGATATATAGGCAAACATTCACCTATCATCACAAACATAACACACATCTTCACAACATAGATAGGTACATATGTACACACTAGCATATGTGTACAGAAACACATTCATCAGCACAGTCACATGTCCATAAAAACTCACAGAGACATACAAATAAACTGATCTACAAACACGAAAAATACATTCAGATACACTCACACAGACCCACACAGATCCATTTACACACACACACACACACACACACACACAGATGTACAGACATAAACATAGCTGTAGACACAATCAACAGACTTTCACACCCATGACTTCACACTGGTCTGGGATCATTATTTACAGGCTATACATAGGGACCCGAGCCTCAGAGAGCCCAAGTGTTTTATCCGGGGACACACAGTAACAGATGGTAGAGTTAAGATTAAACTCCAAGTAAGTTCGCAGTAAGGAGCACTGTTTCAAAAGAGGTAAGTTGCTGCTGCTCATTTTTTTTTTTTTTTTTTTTTTTTTTTTTTGCGATTACTCTAGTCCTAGTGCCAATTCAGCTGTTGTTCCTTGAAAGCTGTTGTTCTGAAAGTTCCACCTTCAGATTCACTGACTATTTAACGGATAGTCTTTTGCCAATTGAAAGCATCTCCTTGTTTATTTTATTCTCACCAGGCATAGGGAAACATTTCGACCATTCTGTCTTTGCAATTGCCTCTCAACTCCCAGGATAACGGAGGTGACTCCATGGGAGCCCTATTGCAGCCTAGCTCACCACTAGCAGAAGCCAGGAAAGAGGAAGAAGATGGTCTCTGATTTCAATTCCACCTTTCAAATCTCACACAAATGCATCTAACGCACATCCAGAATGCTAGCTGCATTAGAGTTTGGACATTATAGACTTTAGCCTTTACCCTCCAACTAGTAATAGAAGGAGGGTGAAATGAGGTTTGAACAAGTTGCTCCACAGTGTCTACCACAGCAAAGTTGCACAGTCTGTCAGTGGTGAAGCCAGGATTCAAAACTGTGGGTTCTGAGCCCCTCTCTTGCTCGATAATCTTATATGGACTCAAACAAATAATATGATAGAATAAATGGTGAGGTTTTGGGTAGGTGAAAATGGGGATCTCTGAAAACTGCGCTTTTTACTGTTTTTACTGGGTTCTCTAAAAATGCAAAGCCTGAGGTAGAAGAATCCTGTGCACTGTTTATTACTTTATCGGGGAGCAGAAGTGAGCACCCAGCAGGGGAAGCTGGGAAGGAAGGGGAGCCAGGACAAGAATGTGCTTTTGAGCTGACCACAGCCAAGTGCAACTCACAGCTGGATCTGTGGAACTGCACCCCTGAGAAGTCATATAAAGTGCATCTCAGCTCAGTAAGATTGGAAAGGGGGTTCTGGTTTCCCACCAATCAAAAGTTCACCTCCAGAATGCTAATTCCACCACCACTTCCCAGTTGCAAATGAATCTCTAGGAGAGAGAAGTGACTGAACAAGGATGGTTAGTGAGTTTGGTTTTAATAGGCCTTGAATGAACGCCTCGTGGACTTGGGGCTTGATTCTGTAAGCAGTGGAGAACTGCAGATATGTTTTGAAAAGGAAAGTGGAATGGGCAGAGGGGGCCTTCCCTAGTTGTAGGATCTCGTTATAGAATCTTCATCATCTACTAATGTGAAATATTTGTGGAAGTTTCCTTTGCATCCTTTGGGAAATAGGCATGAGAGGGATGAATCACCATTCCCACTTCCAGAAGAGGCAGCATCAAGCAGGACCCATGGAAGATGGTAAGATTGGGTTGGCCAGAAATTAACGTGGCCAATGGATGGGACTGGACTGGAAAGTTTTGTTCAAATTGAGAGAACTTTCATTCCTCTGGGGGGAAAAAAAATTAATGCTTGGGGGAGGGGGCGGAACAGAAAGATAACATTTTGTCCTCCCTTAGGGATTGGGGGATTATGTAGTTGGAGGCTCTGCCTTCCCTCCCACTGTCTCATCTACACCCGTCCCTGGGCTGGGCATCAGCCTGGCATTGCCAAGCCAGATGGCGAGGCTTTTGCTGCCAGTGTCATCCAGTGGGATAGAGCAGACTTTGCCCCCTGCCTGCTGGCCTCTGAGTATTTCAGTATACAACAAAATCAGGGCGGGTAACATAAGCAATCTTTCATTTGTGTAGCAGTTTATAATACAAACCACTTGTCCAAATATTTACACATTTAATCTCTGCAATTTTCAAAACTATTCTGATTTCCTAGCCTTATATTTCTCTTCTACCCTCAACCAGAGCCATTTGTGGACAAATTACTTAACCTCTCTGTAGCTTAAATGAAAAAAAACTGGAAAAGGCAACAATCCTAACAAGTAATAGTCCTTACCTCAGGTTTCGGGGCAGACAAAATAATGCATAAAGAGTGTTTAGCACAATACCTGGCATACAGATGGCCCTAAATAAATATTAGCTGCGATTTTAGTTATCATCTTTGTTGTTTCTATATTTTATAGTATCATAATCATTGTTATTTTTATTGTTATCACCATTATCAGGGGTTTGGTCCCATTATAAACCTTCTAGAACTAACCCTAAATTATTATGAGATAATATAAAGTGCCTAGCTCAATATCTAGTGTGGAGTAGCACTCAAGATAAACTGCAGATGCTAGCTGCCTTTTCCCAAGGGAGGAGGGGTATCAAATCACCACCTCCAGGACTCAGGGATAAGTACTTCCAGATGCTAGCTCTGTGATCTCTTCCTAGTAACTGGAATTCTTACATGGTCCTGTGATGATGATTATTTAATGGTTAAGAGCACAGACTTTAGAACCAGACTTCCTCAGTTCTAATCCTATTCTACCTCTCAGTACCTCAATTTTATGTTTAAAATAAGCAAGTTAATAGTCCTGACTTCATGGAGTTTTATAAAAATTAAATGGGTTAATAAATGTAAAAGTGCTTAGAAAAATGCCTAGCGCATACTAAATACCATGTAAATTTTAGCTAATATTGCCTTTTTTTACTCTGTTCTGCCCGTGGGCTCACCTAATGTTCTCATCCAGTTCTCCTCTCTTGCTTCCTAACCACACGCGTGCACACAGGCGTGCATATACCACACACAGGGACACACGAACCTCTGAGCTGTTGATGGCTCCCAGTTGTAACACAGAGATTTCCAACTGTAACATTCTGTACTGACACTAGGGTACCTCATTATTGTCATAGAAATTCAACTACAAATTGCATGATGAAGTTGGAGTCATGCCAAAAAGGCC
Organism: Eulemur rufifrons; assembly: GCF_041146395.1. NCBI lineage: Eukaryota > Metazoa > Chordata > Mammalia > Primates > Lemuridae > Eulemur > Eulemur rufifrons. The sequence goes on along the minus strand of NC_091000.1, from coordinate 42,438,198 downwards.
CCCGGCTTCCTGATTCAAAGCCACAAAGAGTGACAGTATTTTGGTATAATAACAGAGTTCACCTTTTACAAAGGCCTACAAGTTTGACTTTTCCAGGTCTCATGATTGGCCAATTTCAAGGACACTACCTGACAATATCAAAACTTTCAAGATCTTCATGTGAAAACCAGTATGTCCATTTATTAACTTACAACAATAAATACATTCAGTGAGAAACAGAATAGTATTTCATATTATCTAGCCAACATATTTTGTTCCTATAGCCAAACTATTCATGTAATCAAAATTCGCACTGTTATACCTAGGAGTTGGGTTAACAGATCTGAATGTAAAACCATCAGGCTCTCGAAACATGATGAATCCATCTCAACAAAAGGGATGTTATCTGTCCCTGGACAACAAGTAAAGTCATTGAGTCAAAATGTCGTCTACCCAGAGTGCACCTATATAATAATTGCCAACATTTGCCGCTAAGACAGACTGGTTTTCTGTTGTTGATTCCATGGATGACCAACTTCTCCTACCTTATTAATTGACATAGCGTTTTGGAGGGGGAAAGAAAGGAAATAAGATAATAAATTTAGTCAAGACTTGATCGGGACTGAGATCTATATCTTTAAGATTAATTTGCACTATTCATTCTGAGGATTCATAAATCATTTTTATATTTAATTCTTTCAGAGTAACCTTATTGCCCTTATTTCTATATTCTTAAGGGACACTATGTTCTACCCCTAGGAAGTGCCTACATTCTCTGTTGGACTGCTCCATGATGACAGCTGTGCTCCTGGACTAACATTTTTTGTAAATTTGATATGATTCTCTGCTTGACCAATCAAGCTGGGCATTTGTCTATCACTCTAGCTCCTTACCTGTTACTTCCCAGTGCAGTCCAAGTCCTAAACTCTAACTGTTCTTACTTTCAGATCTTACACGTCTTTATCAACAAATATGTCCTTTATGCTGTGCTAGGGGCTGGACTGTGCCCCCCCCACCCCAATTCATATGGTAAAGTCCTAAGCCCCGGTTCCTTAGACTGTAACTGTATTTGGAGATAAGGTCTTTAAAGAGGGAATTAAGATAAAATGAGGCCAGGTGTGGTGGCTCACACCTGTAATCCTAGCACTCTGGGAGGCCAAGGCTGGTGGATCACTCGAGGTCAGGAGTTCGAGACCAGCCTCAGCAAGAGCGAGACCCTGTCTCTACTAAAAAATAGAAAGAAATTAGCTGGACAACTAAAAATATATAGAAAAAATTAGCTGGGCATGGTGGCACACGCCTGTAGTCCCAGGTACTCAGGAGGCTGAGGCAGGAGGATTGCTTGAGCCCAGGGGTTTGAAGTTGCTGTGAGCTAGGCTGACGCCACAGCACTCTACTCAGGGCAACAGAGTGAGACTCTGTCTCAAAAAATAAAATAAAATAGAAAAATAAGATAAAATGAGTTCATATGAGTGGGCCCTAATTCAACAGGACTGGTGTCATTACAAGAAGAGAAGATTAGGAAACAGACACGCACAGAAGAAAGACAATAACATATGAAGGCAAAGGGAGAAGATGGCCACCTACAAGCCAAGGAGGGAGTGCAGTCTACAAATAGTTAACACAAAACCTCTGTTAATGAATCTAGTGTGTTTTATCCTAAACACTAAATGTCTTAAAACTGTAAGCAAGTTTATACATTAAAATGGACAAGGAACTGGGCAGCTTTCAACTACCAGTCATAAGGAATAACTAAAACTTACTTGATCTGTGGAAGTACGCAAGCACGTCCTGGAGCTGTTTGCTTCACCATCTGAGACACAAGCCTGCCGATCATTTATCTGATGAACAGAAGGACCCACAGCCTGATGGGTCCTCTGCCCTGAGATGAGGTCCACGTGTCTTTGTTCCTGATGATACAAGAACGGAGAATTCATAAAGCATCACCAAATTGGTTTTCAGAGAAGGGACCATCCACAGGACAGCGTAGAGTGAGAGCACTCACCAGAAATTTTAAAAAATAAATCCAAAAATGTTTACTAAATGCAGAAAACTGAGCTGAAGGCACCAAGATGCCACATTCCAAGACCTCAGTGCAGGATTTTCTAATTGTCAACATCTGCTTTAGTACTCACCCAAAGCAAGATGGGAGATAGAAGGTTAGGGGGGAATTTAGTTTTGTTTTGTTTTGTTTTGAGAGGAAGAGATATTGGTAAGCTATAATCCATCCTCCCCCCCAAAAGAGTTTAAAATGAGTTAAAATAAATTGTTACAGCAGAGGACAGAGAGAAACATAAAATTTTTGTTTTTCTCATGCATATTATTTATTTAATTATTCCACTATTAATTAATCTGCTAATTGCCACTATGAACCAGTCCTATTGTTGTTTTCTATCAATAATAGCATTTATGTGACAGAGAAGTTAATAATGAAGAATAACACATAATTTCAAAAATACCATGAATATGAAATATGGAATAATTTTATTTAAAGTAACCATCTACCTGTATATAATTGTTTATTATGTATTATGGGGGCGTAGTTTTTTGTTGTTTTTCTGTTTTGGGGTCTGATATGACTGTGTCATGGTGGCTTTCTTAGAGAACAGGTCATTCTAAGTACTACTGACCAGTCTCCATTGGCTGGTCTTTTGTAACAGCAACTGTGGAAGAAGAATAATTTATGCCCTATTTAATATTGAGAACAGTGTTGTTTTCATCCCCTATTTGGGGGCTGCCATGTGAGTTTTATGCTTTTCCCTCAACCATCCATACCTCCCACAAAAAAAAAAAAAACAAAAAAAAAACAGGACTTTTTGCATCCCAGGGAGAGGTTTCCAAGGAAGCAGATGTTTCTGTGCCATAACCAAAACAATCCCAGGCAAACCAGGATGGCTGGTTACCCTAAGAACTCCCTCTTTCACGGCAAGTAGAGAGAGATGTAAAAGCAGATTGTTGCCATTTAGGGTATTTGGTGATTCAGTATCTGACTTGGAAAATACGGAAATTGCTGCAGTGAAGGAGGAGAGGCAGCCTCACAGTCATGGCCTCGAGGAAGACATGGGGCAGAACACATGAAAGTGTCCGCCAGGAAGTGCCCGGCTGCAGTGCAGAGCCCTTAGTGTGGGTCACGGAAACTGCTGGTGAGATTCCCAGGAAAGGGGGTGGGGAGGGGCCGCTCAAGATCCCAGGACCATGAGAAAAAAAAAAATGAACTTCAATTTGGGCCAAAGCCAGAGGAAACCAACACTAAATTAGAATCTAGACCTTTCCTCTCTCCCTCCCTCCTAACCACATCCCCTTTCCCTAACAGGAAGAACTTTTGAAATGTAAATCAGAATTGGAGTTTTGACTTTTAAATGGAACTGGGCATTTTAATTACTGACCAAAGAAACTTTTATTACCTCCCTGTGAGCAGAGAAGTCATAATCCTTGTTCTAAATTTCATTCAGTGAATAAACTATTTCCACTTAGTAAATTCAAACTAACTATAGGAAACAAAAATAAATTTGCTTTCTGATTCTACCCCAAGAAGGTTGTAAGAATTACAGAGAAAAAGTGATTTGAAAAAGGGTCAGAAACAAAGTAGTCGCTATTACTATATAATAAACCCTACAATGTCACATTCATGATTCATTCAACAATTACAAAATAAGCATTGACTAGTCATTTAACACTTTGACAAGTGCTAGTAACATAAAGATGGAAAAACACTACCCTCGAGTAGTAGAAAGGGAGACCTACGAATATCATCGTAAATCCCTTTTCAGCAATGGCTTTAAGGTACTTGGTTTTATGTTGTCACTCCACATTTTTAAAGTTCCTCATCGATGTATTCTGTCCCCTAACTTCCCATTCCTGTCTCCTGTGGAACAGGAGGGCGGGTCTCAGAAGCAGCACAGAAAGATCTAATTACATTTAACTCTCTCACTGTATGGCTAGAAAACATGCCCCTGAGCACATAATCATTTGTGAGGAGTTTATCATTCTGACAAGACTTGCAAGAACAAAATAAGACTGCAAGAGCACAAAACATTGCATTTTCAGCCAGCGAGGGCTGGTGCAGAACACTGTAAGGAGGCACATTTCATAGAACACAACATCTATGCCCTCAGCAGATCACCGAGCCCACAGCAGTGTATCCCGATCAACCAAGGAGGGCGATTTTGGCGCGGATTACTATACTGATGAAATAGGTTCTTTCTTGAATTTTTTATTTATTGTAAATTTTTTAAAACTATTTTAATGCTATTTTAGTTGTTTTCACCCAATTCTCTATTTTCTAATAGAGCTTAATTTTGCCATGTGAAAATTTGCCGGGCACTCTATTTCTTAGAAACACCCTCCATTCACCAGATAAGAGTAGGTAGCCTACTGCATGTTCCCAGCCACAAAATTTCTTGGGCTTTATTGATAATTTTATTTTCACTTTCTTTGGAAAGACCCCAACTCACAAATAGGTAGTCCCTACAGCCACAACTACTTCATTTATTTAAGACAGAATTTTGGGTGTTTAAATTTGTTAGGCTTTTTTTCTTTTCCTTTTTTATAAAACACAAATCACTGTACAGTGAATTATTTTCATTTGAATTTGGGTCAAATACTATGGGTCAGGTGATGCCACTAAGTACATATTATAGTAATCTCTAGTTCTTGAAATAACCAGAAATTCTTCCTGATTAAAGATTCCCTTTATTTTCTGACACTAGTCAATAATATGTCCAGCCATAGACTAAGATAATCCCTATTGGTACTGATATTTAATACTCCAGAAAGGGTTCTGTACTTTCAAGTTTCCTCAAACCTCTCTGATTTCAAGGCTCTAAAATTGATTCATTCCTTTAATGTACAAAGAAAAAGATTCTGAAATAATGAAATGTCAGTGCTTAAGGTACAAAAATGTCAGAAAAGCTCAGTGAAGCATATTATATAGGTGTCATATAAATGATCTAAATGGTTATATTATTTGTTCTCAACACATTTATTGACAGTCTGCTATGAGCAAGGAATTATATATTACAGGTGCTATGGAGAATGAAAAGATAAAGTGAACACAGTCCCAGTTGATCATGAACTTACAATTCAGTGAGAGAGACAGACAGGCACAAATAATCAGAATATGAAACACCCGGAGTTTGCCTTGCAATGGAAGAGAAATGGAATTCAAAATTGGAGCAGTCACAGTTGTAGCAGTAACCAGCTGTATAACAGTGAACGTTATTCCGAGTCTCTGTAACATAGTCCTAATATGTAAAATAAGGTGCTGCATGGGTTGATCCAATGGTTTCCAATATTTGTTTATAATGATATGCATGTACTAACATACTACACATACTATAACACAATAATTAGCTTAGGAGGCTTTTAAAAAATACCAAGGCCAGGATGTCCTCCAAATGAATTATATAAAGATGTCTGGGAGTGGGGCATACATACAGCCACTTTTTAAATACCTTAAGTGTAGGCCAAGAGTGGTGGCTCATGCCTGTAATCTTAGCACTCTGGGAGGCCGAGGCAGGAGGACTGCTTGAGCTCAGGAGTTAGAGACCAGCCTGAGCAAGAGTGAGACCCCATCTCTACTAAAAATGTTAGTAGAAAAATTAGCTGTGTGTGGTGGCACATGCCTGTAGTCCCAGCTACTGGGGAGGCTGAGGCAGGAGAATCGCTTGAGCCCAAGAGTTTGAGGTTGCTGTGAGCTAGGCTGATGCCACTGCACTCTACCCAGGATGACAGAGGAGACTCTGTCTCAAAAAAAAAAAAAAAAAAAAGTAGCTTACGGCTAGAATAAGACACAAATAAGAAATAAAAATTTTCATTTACTTTCAAATTTGTCAGAGAAATCTTCTCCGAGAAAGTGACATTTGAAGGATGAAAAGTAGCTCCCTGTTAGGAGCTGAGCGCTGTGGGCTGGTCTGTGCTTGGGGAGAGGGGCTGGCAATATGAATATTGCAAATGGGAGGACAAGCAGGAGACCCACACCCAGGAAGATAACCAAGTGGGGGCAAACCTGGCTGAGCCCAAAGAGTGACAGGAGATGAAGCTGGAGAATTAGACACAGGCTGGTCCTCCAGGGCCTTATGGTGTGGAGTACAGTTTACATGGACTGTAAGAGGAAGCCAGGGAGGGTTTTAGCAGGTCAGTCATGTGGTCTGATGTGCATTTAAAGAAAATACTTTATATACACTAAGCCTGAACAGAGGCATATCATACAGCCCATCAATTTGACTCCAAGGTATACATCTAACAGAAATGGGTACACATGACCTCCAAAACGCATGTACTAGAATGTTCATAACAGCATTCAAATTATCCAAAAACTGGAAACTACCCAAATGTCCACCAACTGTAGAATGGATGAATACATTGTAGTATAGTCCTAAAATGGAGCCCTACTAAAACCACATGCAACAACATTGATGAATCTTGCAAACATTATATTATGTGAAAGAAACCAGGCATAAAAGAGTATATACATGTGGTCCCTGCCATATAATATACAAAAATAACTCTTCCCCTGGAAAAAAAGGGAGGAGGAGGAGGAGATGGGTCATTTGAATATATATTCAAGGTTGAGAATCAATGATATGATATAATGGATGCCATAAAGAGGCAGAGTCTCTCTCAAGCCTGTAATTCTAAGTGTAGCTAGAGTAAAAGCATATTCCTGTAAATATATGTACACACACACACACTCACACACGCACAAACACACACGTATATAAATATATCTGTTGCAGCTTTCAGATTCCTTTTTAAGAGAGAGAGCTTTGAGAGGATTAACACCTAGAAATATTATAATTCCGCCCCAAAATTTTAAAACTCTCCTTTTGAAAATTTAAAAAAATATACTATCTGCCTGGATTCCCCAAAAAAATAAATAGAGGGAAAGAATGAATTCATCAGAAGGGGATAATGGAGGCACCTGCAAAGGAAGATTACATAAAGGAAAATCACAAAGACCAATGTCTATTATGGGCCTGTTGACAAGGCTACCCCTATCGTGGAAATGTGGAAATATTGTAGAAAGTTACGTGGAGACCCACCAAGCAGTCTTCTGATTAAAATGTGGCTCCCAAGTAAGAGCCCATCTAAAGGACGAGGAGTGATTGGTCCTACTAACAGGAGCATTCTTCCATTCCTCTCTTTGTGTCCCTGTCTTTTTCCACAAACAGTCTGAATTTATCCTTCAGTCTTTGTATGCCAAGAAATTATTAGACTTTTCCTTAGAAAATCCCTTTCTGAATACTGTATGATTCCACTTATATGAGATATCTAAAATAGTCAAACTTATACAAACAGAGTGGTGGCTGCCAGGGGACAGGGAGAGGGAAAAAATGGGAGTTGTTGTTATATAAATACAAAGTTATACAAGAGGAATAAGTTCTAGAGATCTGCTGTACAACATAGTACCTATAGTTAACAATGCAATGGTATGCACTTAAAAATTTGTTAAGAGGGCAGATGTCATGTTAAGTGTTCTTAACACACACTACACATACACATACACATACACACCACTCAAAAGCAGAAGGACACAAGGAAACTTTGGGAGGTGATGTACAATTTTATTACCTTGATTGTGGTGACGGTATTGCAGTTGTATTCATAAGTCCAAACTCATCAAATTGTATATATTAAATATGGGCAGTTTTATGTGTCAATAATACCTCAATAAAGCTATAAAAGAAAAGTCCTTCCGTGTGCTCATAAATTAGAATTCTTAGCTCACATGGCTAAGGGGTAAACCCAACTTTGGTGAGTATGTTCTTTCTTCAGATCTAGACACAATTCATGGCAAGCTTCATACCTTCACTTTAATAATGGCTTTGCTTTGTGGGGCAGCAGGTGGGCAGGGCTGGAAGGATAAACAGGGGAGAGAAGAAACACCACCCCACCACCCCACCCCCGTATTAAATGGCCCTAGCAATTGTGAGATACTTCTCAACATCTGCAGTATTGAAACATGAAATAAAAATGTGCGTCTTAGAATCAAGACCATAAATTCCTTCCAAGCCTCTTCCTGTTCTTTGGTGACCTCCCATTGTTTCAGCTTCCCTTTCCCCTGGTGTTGCATGCTGATCTCACTAGCAAGGTCTCCCAGGCTTTTAAAAAGATTAAAAGAGACTACTTCCCTCAGCAGTGACATTTTTCCACTTGAGATGTTTCCTCTGGTGCCCAGTCCCTCAGCGTCCCAGCCGCTGCAGCTGAACGCAGCCGTGGGCATCCATTGTACTTGTGCTATTTGGGAACCCTGAAAACCATGCTGCAGCCTGCGGAGGAAGAGCAACGTGGGTCATCCGTAGTTGGAGTGGAGAAGAAATAATACAAAGGCTTGCTAACAAAACCTTCCCGTGGATAAGGCCTCCTGGGAAGCAAAGGAAGCAGGCAGGCTAACCTGGGTGGAGTCACAAGAAAATGGAACAGCTATTTTTAGCACAAATGCTTGGCATTTAAAGGAGCCACAAACAAAGTCCTTAAGAGGAAGAAAAAAAGAAAAAAAAAGACAGGGACTGAGGCTACAACTGTCACACTTGTCACACTAGACAGGTATCAGGTGAGAAAATAGCCGCTGCCCAGATGGCTTCACACATATAACACACGTAGTTAGCAGCATAATCAACTAACTATTGCCACCTGGAATCAACTGTTTTTAAGCACTGCGTTGAGATTATAATCCAATTGTTTAGTGACTAGCCAGGATTGAAACCGAAAACAATTTGCAATTCCATACTGTCCATTTATCACCCCTTGTTGCCACAGCCAGTTTTAAACTGCCTCAACAAAGCAGATTGAGGAAAGTCTCAGGGGACTCGATGCTTAGGCTGACTTCCTGGGATTGCAAGACCCTTCTGTCTCCTTTCCTACCCTACCATAAAAATGAAAGAAAACAAACCAGCACATACCAACATAATCACAGGGAATTCCATTTCTTCCCACGGTATATACCACTCTCACCTTGAAGACAATCAAAAATATTGCCTTTAACATTTTAAAAATATAAAACCCCTTAGATCCCCTGACTCTATAAAAGAGCGCACGCACATGCAAGCAAATCCCAACCTGTTTCACAGCTTCATTAACTTGAACGTATGATACATCCCATCAACACACATTGATTGTTGTGGCAGTTGCTTGTGATGATTGAGCGCCAAATGGCTAAGTTAAAAAAAGAAAGAACAGAATCAGGCAATGTCTGATGGAAATTCAAGAGAAAAAGAACAGCACATAGGTAAGTCTCTAGAAATCAGTAATCCCAAGAAAAGACAAACTCCACAAAATGTACTGAACATCTCCTGTGTGCTAAGCACTGTAGAGGATATGAAATAAAACATGGTCTCTGATCCTGAGGACTTAGGAGTCTAATGGGCCTAAAGACATACAAATGTCAATCAATTAATGATTAAGTATGTATTGATCACTGTATGCCCAAGAGGTATGATTGAGTAGGTTTGGGGTATGCTGCTGAAATCTGCGTCCCTTAAATGATTGGCAGCTGATCATGATGCACAGACAAATTTGGGAACAACTGGTCCAGGAACAGTACTTGAGAACTCAAACCAAGGGCTTTGGAAGCACCAACAAAAAGGAAAATCAAGCCAGGTATGGGTGGCTCACACCTATAATCACAGCACTTTGGGAGACCAAGGCAGGAGAATTGCTTGAGGCCAGGAGTTCGAGACCAGCCTGGGCAACATAGTGAGACCCACACCCTTTACAAACCAATGATTTAAAAAATTAACTGGGCGTGATGGCACACACCCATAGTCCCAGCTACACAGGAGGCTGAGGCAGGAAGATCACTTGAGCCTGGGAGTTTGTGGCTGCAGTGAGCTATGATGACACCACTGCACTCTAGCCTGGGCAACAAAGTGAGACCCTACATCTAAAAAGAAAAACAAACAATAAAAGGAAAGCAATTAAAGCTTCACAGAGGTGATGGGATTTGAGCTGGGATTTGAAAGCTTTTTAACAGGCATGGACAGAGATAAGGTGATTCTAAAGGACGGGAAATCATATGTTATGTATTTGCTTATGGCTCTGTCCCTTAACAAACTGGCAATGCCCTACAACAAAAAATAAATAAAACATTAATCAACCAAGAATAAAAAGAGAGGGATGAGGTTAAAAGAAGAAAGGCAAATATGCCAGTCTTAAGTATTCAATCTGATTTCTGTGAATGAGCATATAAGTCTGACTTTATGACACCAGCCACCACATAGACAGTGTCATCAAAAGCAGCCACCTGGAGGGCACAGCAAGTTCAAGGCACACCAAGGGGTTCAATGTAAGGTCAGAAAATAGATAGGACAAGGCTACAAAAAATAAGACTATTACGAATGCTTCTACATCTCTACATTGTACACAACTGTCTACTCTCCAAATACACCTCTTCCAAACTTTTCTATTTCCAGTTTTTAAATAGTCCCCAAGTTCTTTGAGACTTTTCCCAGTAAGAGGTGGGGTCTGTGTTTTCTCCCCTGGAACGCACTTTGCCCAACAGAATACAGCAGGGAGGATACTGTGCCAGTTACCTTAGAAACCAGCAGCTTCCACTTCCTGTGTCTTGGGACACTCATTCTTAGAGCCCAGCCCCACACTACCAGGAGGAGTAGGCGCACGGACCGAGCCCAGGTAGGTGTTTCACTTTACAGACCCAGCTGGAGTCTCAGCAAAAAGCCAGCACTGATGGCCAGACACGCAAATGAAGAACCTTCCAGATGATCTCAGCTCCCAGCCATCATGTTACCCTCAGCCTTCCCGTCTTTCTTGTTAACAGCCCAGACACCACGGAGCACAGACAAGCTCTCGCCCCTGTGCTCTGTGCAATCCCTGCTCGTGGTGTCTGTGAGCACAATAAAATGGTTATACCACCAAATTGTGAGGCAGTCCGTAATGCAGTGATAAGTACCTGGAATACTCCCCTGTATTTCCCTCGTCTCTTGAATCCTCTTATTAACATCTCTCTCCCCAAACACACACACACACACACACACACACACTCACAGAACTTCTTTTCTCACTCTCAGGAAATAGCTTTATTTTCTACTTTAGAAAAAAATAAAAGAATCGAATCAGAACTCCCTCAGTCTACTTCTACCAAACATATCTCATCACCTACAGCTGTAGCCATATTACTATTGCAACAGAAATCTCCTTTCTAAGGTAATCTGAGGGGCCTGAGGGAGAGCATGTTGGTGGGGGACAGTGCACCGCCCTCTCAGAAAACTCCCTGTCATGGATTTGACCTTTCCCTCCCGACTGGAAAGTTCCCATTCCCATTTAAACATGTCCAACTACCTCTTATTAAAACAAATAAACAAACATTATGGACCCCACACCTCCCTTTTAGGTTCTGCCCTACCTCTGCTTCCTTCACAGAGCCATGTATTCTAACCATCTCCCTTTCGTGCTCTGTCACTCACTTTTCAGGTGCCTCTTACCTGGCTTCCACACCATCATTCCATTTAAATAATTCTCACTAATGTCACAGGAAACCTCCACTTCACTAAATCCTTTGAACATTCTGGATGTCTTACTGATGTCTTCAGCTGCATGCAACCATGTGGAGGCTTCCTTCTTTCTGAAAACATTGTCTTCTGCTCCTAGTTCTCCTCCTACTGCTCAGTTTTCCTCCTCCTTCTCAGTCATATTTTCTGGCTCCATCTTCTACTCAGCCATTACATTTTGGAGTTCCTTTCTTGGTCCCTCTACTTCTCATTACATACTCTATCCGGGGAAATCTCACCCACAGCCTTGGTTTAATTACCATATGAAATCACAAATTTACATCTCCACCCCAGATCTCTACTGTGAAGTATTATATAAATCCATATATCTAACTGCCTATTTAACACCTGTCTTCCGTCTTAAACCTGGTCCTCTTCCAACACTCCCTGTCTTAGTGAATGGTGCCATCATCCATTCAATTGTTCAAGCCTAGAAACCTAGTAATTATCTATGATACCTCTCTTCCTCCTCCCCATTTTCAATTTCTCACCAAATCCTGTCTATTTTACCAACAAAATATCCCCTGTAGTCTTTCTTTTTAATCCACCACTGCTTCTCTTCAAACATCTGATCCGTTCCCTAGAGCCAGAGTGATCTTTCCAGTGTAAATATGATCAAGTCCACTTAAAACATTTCTAATGGCTTTCAATAGCTCTTAGTATAAAAAGAAAAATCTTAACGTGGTTTATAAGTCCTGTATGGTCTATCCTATGTTTGTTTCTTAAACATTAGGTTACTTTTCCCCTTCTGCTAGAGCCGATCTAATCTTTAGTGCCTTAACTTTCTGTCCCTACCATAGAGCCTTTATGCCGGTTATACTGTCTGATGAGAACACATCTAGTTAATCCCTATTCCATAGAATATAAACTCCAACAGTCAAGGACCTTGTCCATTTTACTTGTCATTATATTCCTAATGCCTAGCACAGTGCCCAATATTTAACAGATGCCTAAAAGATATCTGTCAAATATATAAATATGTCTCCCATGCCCTTGGCTAGAATAGTTACAACGTCATTGATAATGGTAAGGAAGGCTAGGAAAGATGACCTAACAGGTCAGCCATGAGCCCAGTTGTATCTGTACTACTCTGGAGAAATGGGTAATGGACATTGGTGGATAACTAGTAGTCTCTGCTGGAGCTCACCACTCTGGGCATCTACGTATCCACGCGCATCTTACTTCCTACAAGTAGAATGCAACCTTTCCTCAAAGGAGAAATCTGAAGTCCCATCCAGTTGCTGAATCCAGCTTAAAGTCCAGAAACTATATTTTGGATTGGGGATTTTTGTAATTCAGGTGCCTATAAACTAAAAGACTTTTTAATCTGCCCAATCTTTCTGCCCTACCCAACCTCCACACACAACAGGCAATGATAGAGCAGAAACAAGATAACCGTACTAAAACTCCTGCCTGGAAAAGGAAAAGGTAGGAAACACAGGTCACTAGTGCACAGAAATTATCAAATCCTGCTGGGCAGAAAATTATAGAATTTGACTGTGACAGTGAAGTACCTTGTCTGGTTAGCGCAATTTGCTATCTAGAAAAAACTCCCATGTTCTCGATGGACCCAGATTTCCATTATAGAAGGTACTTTATTGTCCCCCAAATCTGAAGTAGATTAGGAAGTATCCCCTGCTTTGGACCTGGTTTGGGATTGGACAATAACAAGTTTTTACAAGCTAGGCTTGTAGTCTCTTTGGCAGTATACTTCCCTTAAAATCTTAGCAGACTTCCGATGTATTTACTATAGTCTGTTCCAGGTGCCAGGATCCATACCCAGCATTCTTTTCCAGCCATATTTCTTTAACCTACTTTATTTCTTGGCCGCTGAGCTCAACCTGGCCTCTTTCCTTCTTTTTAATGAAGGTTACCTTAAGGCCATCTGAAATGATAGGTTTGGGTAGGAAAGCCACCCCCTCAATTTGGTCTTTGCCACAGGCCTGCCTTCGTGTTTTGCAGAAAAAATCTTAATATAGTTCTTTGAGAAAAACTTTGAAAGATTCAGAAGGATTGGCCTTTCTAACCTCTTACAAGGCTCCAAAACTCTGAACTCTTTCCATTCCCCTACATCTCAGATTACAGACTGACTAGTTCTTGCTGGAACTTGACTCTTTTTTTTTTTTCCTCCTGAGACAGGGTCTCGCTCTGCACCCAGGCTAGAGTGCAGTGGTGTCATCATAGCTCACTGCAGCCTCAAACTCCTGGACTCAAGCGATCCTCCTGCCTCAGCTTCCAGAGTAGCTGGGCCACTGTGCCTAGCTAATTTTTTCTATTTTTGGTAGAGACAGGATCTTGCTCTTGCTCAGGCTGGTCTTGAACTTCCTGGCCTCAAGCGATCCTCCCGCCTCAGCCTCCCAGAGTGCTAGGATTACAGGTATGAGCCACCACGCCCGGCCAGCTTCACTCTTTATTGAACTTCTTGCTAAAAGCTTCAAAGAGTACACAAAACACAATCACATTCTGTTCTTTCCAACCTCTTCCCTTATAGCAGATAGGGCGTCCTCCAAGGAGAAGTTTTATGAAACATTTTGCCACAATCTACACAAACAACACGAGTTTCCAGCCTGCACTTTCTCACTGTCTTGCTGTTATCAATGAGGGATAGCAGAATACGCCACCCCCAAATATGCCACTTTAGCATAAGGATTATTTTGATCCGAAAACTCAAAAATTGGCCGGGCGCGGTGGCTCACGCCTGTAATCCTAGCACTCTGGGAGGCCGAGGCGGGTGGATCGCCCAAGGTCAGGAGTTCGAGACCAGCCTGAGCAAGAGCGAGACCCCGTCTCTACTAAAAATAGAAAAAAATTATATGGACAACTAAAAATATATATAGAAAAAAAAAATTAGCCGGGCATGGTGGCGCATGCCTGTAGTCCCAGCTACTCGGGAGGCTGAGGCAGGAGGATCGCTTGAGCCCAGGAGTTTGAGGTTGCTGTGAGCTAGGCTGACGCCACGGCACTCACTCTAGCCTGGGCAACAAAGTGAGACTCTGTCTCAAAAAAAAAAAAAAAAGAAAACTCAAAAATTGAAAAGAAGCAGATACAGAAAAAGCTCTCCACCCTACACCCATTTGCCTAAAAGCTGGACATAAATTCGTCAAGGTGTACCTCTGCCTTCTCTCCCAGGAAAAACAGAAGTTAATCTCTGGAGACAATTGCAGATCCTTATGATCCCAGAGGTAATGCCAGAGTAATCTATATAACAACTTCTGCAAACTATTCCTTATCTTCCATTCATTCCCCCATATATTATATGTACCTTCTCACAGTTTACTGTCCTTTTGTTTTGTCGCTTCTCTAAAAATGTAGTGCTCTTTTGTTCAGATGCTATGTAAACCCAAGTTCTAACCACTTCAGGGAGTTACTCATCACCAAGTGTTCCCACATGTAAGAGTGATGTACACGTTAATAAGCTTGTTTGGTTTTCTCCTGTTAATCTGTCTTTTGTCAGTGTAATTTACCAGTCCTTAGAACCAGAACCTAAGAGGGTAGAGGGAAAAAGGATTTTTTTCTCCTCTACCTCTAATAATTTATAATTAATTGGCATGAAAGCTAAATTGCTTTAACAGAGACCCAAAAATACCAATAGGTTGAAGAACAATAAAGGTTATTTCTCTGTCAGGTCGTGCAATGGTCCCAGTTGAGCAGGGCATCTTCCTCTGAATGGCGATTCCTGGACTCATGTTGCTTTATTATTTTTTTTTTCAGGTAAGCACAAAAATGGGGTTTATTGAGGAGAGAAAGATGGGATTATAGAGCAAGAGCAAGATACAGATTTATAGAGCATGGCACCTATGCCACAGATGACGACCGAACCCATCGTCACAGCAAAGGGAGAACCAAAGGAAGGGCACAAAGAAGGCTCATGTTCCCTCAATCCTGTTGTTCCATGTAGGGCTTTATAGTCACCTGCTTGGTCAAAGCTGAGTCAACGCCATAACCTGCATCCATAATCTGGTGGGAAGGGAAGAGAATAAGCCCAATGTTCTGAGGGAGAGAAAAAAAATTTAATTCTTTCCTCAACTCTCATAATTTCTTAGCTAGGACATCTCTATAGCAAAAGACGAGTTACCAGGAAAAAAGGTGTGCAAATGTATTCATGTGCATATGGACCCGGGAGCCATATGCAAAGTATGAAACTCAAAAGAGAGGCCAGATAACTGGAGTTTTCATACTACACAAAAAGGAATAGGAGCTTCTAGCATGGAAGACAGGTTACGGGAGGGAGAAGGGAGGAAAGGTTTAGGCGCAAAGGCTGTCTTGTCAGGCAGATGGAGCCTTGCAGGTAGCAGCCCTCAGAAAGAATAGACAGTGGCCTGTGGTAAAAGTTTCTCTGTCAGACTTTAGTCTCTTTTCCCTGTGAGTTAATCTTTCCTAGATCTGAGTAAAGAGGCCATCAGAGAAAGCCTGTCTGCATCTGCTGTTTGCCTCCTTGTTTACCTCACTAATGTAGTAAATAGATTTTCTCTACCAATCAAATCTCCCCCACAAAAGGGCAGCTTTTCAAAGCTATTTCTGTCTGCGGTTTCTCTGAATAACCATCTTGAAATATGCCAAAGAAGTATATGTTGGGGTGAAATATTCTGGTTTCCTCCAGTCCTAAGACCTATACTAACAAACGTCAAACACCACTTCTACTTATATTCCATTGACAAAACCTAAGTCACATCACAAGGGCTCTCTGTCATGTGTGGATGGAGCCAGAGGCACTGAACAAATGGAAAATTCTCATTGATGGCATATTGCTTTTACTAAGTTGCAGAACAAACCTCTTCTACTTGTAGGGTAAGAATTCTCCAAATTGATTTCTGCAACTGACCTCCCAGACAGGGAGCTGACTTTCTGCAAAGCTCCATGGAATCCAGCTAACGCTCTGTGCTGAAAGCAATCAATTCTCATCAACAAGGTTGGACCCAGCCCCTCAGCCATGCCAGCAGAGAGCTGGTGTTTCCCCAACGACAAAAGCTGATGTGGTAAATCCCACTGCTATCTTGCCACATTATACAGCTGTACAGCCATGCATCACTTCATGGCAGGGATACATTCTGAGAAACACATCATTAGGTGATTTTGTCATTGTGTGAACATCATAGAGTGTACTTACACAAATATACATGGTATAGCTTAATACTTACTGCTCTTCGGCTACAAATCTTATAGCATGTTACTTTACTGAATATTGTAGGCAATTGGAACACAATGGTAAGTATTTGTGTGTCTAAACATAGCTAAACAGAAAAGGTACAGTAAAAATACAGTATCATGACCTTATATGTGGTCTGTAGTTGACTGAAACGTCATTATGTGGCACACGATTGTAATTACAAGGCTTGAACACCAGACCCCTGAAAATTCCAAAGAAAATGCTAGTGCTTCTCCAGTTGTAAACACTGAACCCTCAGGATGAAGCTGGACCCAAGATTCTGCCTCATCTTGTTGCTATTGTATTATTGCCCTGACCACAAGAGAAAAGGAATTGGTGCTTCCCCAACCATGTAGCTCGATAAGCCTGAGTCCAAAGGCTGAGGACCCTCTCCTGTTCTGTCTCTGCAGTTTCCTAGCATACAATGTTCAATGAAGGACATGCATACCTCCTATTAATCCTGTTTCCTTGAGTCTTAACCAATGCATACGCTCCACCAGCCAAAGAGGGTATACATCTTTGGCTATTTGGCCCATCTGCAGCTCAGGTATGGACTTTGTCTCTAAAGGAAGGCTCAAGACCTTTGTATTCAAGTATGAGGGGGAAAGTTAATTCACTGAAGCTTGAAGGGCATGAGATACATGGGAGACTGACACCAAATACCAGACACAACTAGATAATTTTTTTTTCCCCAAAAGCATAGTGATGAAGAAATTAAGCCCTGCATAATAACAAGACACACTACATGCAGGAGTTAAAGTTGAAGTCGTGTTTTTTTTTTTTTTTTTTTTGAGACAGAGTCTCACTCTGTTGCCCAGGCTAGAGTGAGTGCCGTGGCGTTAGCCTAGCTCACAGCAACCTCAAACTCCTGAGCTCAAGCGATCCTCCTGTCTCAGCCTCCCAAGTAGCTGGGACTACAGGTATGCGCCACCATGCCCGGCTAATTTTTTCTATATATATTTTTAGCTGTCCATATAATTTCTTTCTATTTTTAGTAGAGATGGGGTCTCGCTCTTGCTCAGGCTGGTCTCGAACTCCTGAGCTCAAACGATCCGCCCACCTCGGCCTCCCAGAGTGCTAGGATTACAGGCGTGAGCCACCGCGCCCGGCCTAAAGTTGAAGTCTTGACACAGTGATATATCATTATAGTTTTGCTATTTAAAAAAAAATCAGTAACCTTTTTCAAATAAGCATTATCAGTACAACTGTGGGGAAGAAGGATAACTTCCCCTTCACCCCCAGAAGGTTCACTGACAGACCAACTCACAGTAAGGCAGATAAATAAGAGAAAGAGATTATAAATTTATTTACTGTGTACATGAGGAGAATCACAGAGTGATTACCCCACATCCCAGTGGGGTCTAGATGTTTATATACTCTCATTTTAGAGGGGAGGGGAAGATGAGGAATATAGGTAATTCTTTTGGGGGGCAATAAATGGTTGCTAGGGAGGATGAATAGATACTTGCATGAATAAATGGATGGTGGGGTGGGAGAAATAGATTAACTTTTGTAAATGATTCTCTTTGTAAATTAAATTAACCGGAGAGACAGGTATTACCTTTAAAATGGTTTGGGACAGGTGTGGTTGCATTCTTGATCTTCTTTCCTGCAATATATTGAGATAACAGGGAGGGGAAGGAAAGCCAATTGTTCTTCTTGGTGGGTCCATGAGGTTTTTATGCAGATAGAGGGAAAGCCCCTTCCAACACCCGTTGATCTTTAAAGGCTTTTAATTCAAAATACTCTTTATACCCGTTGCCTGTAGATCTGTGCCTTTTTCCAGGGACTTTGTATCCTTTGTCAGTGAGCAGTTGGAGCAGGCACCGGGTTCCCCGGTGGCAGCCTTCTCTGGTTGCGCTTGCTAAAAGGAGGTCATCGACATACTGTAGAAGTGTGCAGTGGGTTTTTTCTCGTGGAAAGGAGATGGGGTCAGTGGCTAGAGCCTCCCTGAATAGAGTTGGTGAATTTTTAAATCCCTGTGGTAGTCGAGTCCAGGTCAGTTGGGTTTTCCTTCTAGTCTGAGGATTCTGCCACTCAAAGGCAAACAGGGGCTGGCTCTTCAGAGTGAGCCACATGTAGAAGAAAGTATCCTTTACGTCCAGGCAAGAGAACCAGGCAGAATTAGGAGGAATAAGGCCCGGGAGGGTGTATGGATTCGGTACCATTGGGTGGAGAGTCACTGTAACCTCATTAATCAGTCGCAGGTCTTGGACAGGCTGGTATCCACCTCTGTTGGGCTTTTTGACTGGCAGGAGGGGAGTGTTCCGTGGGGATTGGTACTCCACCAACATCCCCTCCCGCTTGAGCCTATGGATGTCTTCCTGAATTCCCTCTTGATCCTCCTCGGGGGTGGGGTACTGTCATCTCCTGGTCGGTTGGGCTCCCAGTTTTATTTCGATCGCCAGGGGTGCATGTTGATGTGCAAGAAGGGGTTGGGGCATGGGGCGGGTGGGTTGTCCTCTGCCCGTACTGAGGGAAAATCCTGCCGGAAGTTAGGCAGGTTTTGTTTCTCTTTGGCCTCGTCATATAGCTTCCATTCCAATTCCCTGGGCAGGGTGACCACCATTATGAGAGTCTGTGAGGTGCTGAGTGTGAGGCTCATGGTTCGTTCTGGGTGGAATGTGATCTGGGCCTCCAGTTTGCTCAGGAGATCTCGACCTATGAGGGGAATGGGGAAGTCTGGTATGAATAGAAATTCATGTGTTATCTGGTGGCCCCCCCATCTGGCATATTCGGGATTGGCAGAAGGGTCGAGCTACTCAGTTCCAGTGGCTTCCACAGTGGTGGTTTCCCGCTTTGCAAGTGGAGCCACTGGGGTTGTTACCATTGAGTGTTCTGCCGCAGTGTCCACCATGAACGTTACTGGTTGGCCCACTACTTCCATTACGACCATAGGCTCCGGGGGGCCAAGAGTCAGGGAACCCAGTCGGTCCTATTTCAAGTCGACCCCAGTGATACCACTGAGGTTCTGGGTCTCCAGATCCCGCTGGAAGCCCTTGGGCAGGTTCCTGTTTGGCAATGGGTGGTTTGTTTTTTTTTTGTTGGGGCATTTATACTTCCAGCAACCAATCCCCTTATAATAGGCACACTGGTCAGACTTCAGAGTCCCTTGTCTCCTGGGTCCTCCTTCCTGTGGCAGGCCAGGTCTCTTGGCTAGGTCAGGTCTTTTGAGGGCAGCAGCCAGGAGAGTGGCTTTCTGTTTTATTTTCTTGCCATTCTCCCTCTGTGCAGTCTGATCTCAATTAACATAGACCTTCTGGGCAACTTCCATCAGCTGTGTGATGTTCATTCCTGCAAACCCATCAAGTTTCTGGAGTTTCCATCAGATGTCAGTATAGGACTGCCCAACAAATGTGGCATTTACCATCCACAGATTTTTGGCCACCTCTGGATCAAAGGGTGTGTAGACTCATTAGGCCTCACAAAGGCTCCTCGTAGAATTTGCTCCGTGATTTTTCCATCTTCTGGGTGATTAGAGCAACTTTGTTCATGTTGGTTGATTTTCTGGCTCCCTCCTGGACTCCATGGAGGAGAGCTTCCCAATACTTTCTGAGTACCTCGTGTCCACTGGGGGAGTTGAAATCTCAATCTGGGTTGGTCTCGGGTGCTGCTGTCTGTGCTCACTGCTCCATGTCCAAGATCCCTGCTGGAGCCTGGTCCTAGAGCCACCTCTAGGTCCCAGCTACAATCCGGAGTACATTCTTCTGTGTTAAAAAGGGTCAGAAGGAGCTGGCGGCAGTCTTCCCAAGTGGGTTGGTGGGACTGAAAGATGGATTCCAGGAGGTCAACGAGGGCCTGAGGTTTTTCGGAGTATGATGGGGCATGGTGCTTGCAGTTTAGAAGGTCATTGGTGAAGGAGGGCTGGTAGTATAGGACTGGCTGCCCTGGCTGAACGGACCCATCAGCTGTAACCTGCATTGGAACTCGCACCTCATGCAGGGGCATCTGGAGAGACAAAGTTGGGGCCTGAGCTGACAGTGGCTGGCGGGTGATGGGAGTGTCGACACCTGGTTGGTCCGGAACTGGTGGCGGGGAGACTGATGGTGGCGGGGTGTCTGGTGGATCCAGGGGTACTTCAGGAGGTGTCACGGTAGGATTCTAGGCAGTGGTGGTGGATCCTCTTCAGGAGCTTCCTGATAGATGGGTTTGGACAGTTTGGAGTCTCTGGTCCTTTGGGCCACAAAAATCCTGCTCTGTCTCTTATTAGCACAGAACCGGACCCAAGGGGGCATGGTCTGAGCAATCTCTAGCCATCAATCTATGTAAGGGAATTGGTCGGGGTGGCTGGGAGTCCTGGTCATGACTCCCCGAACTGCTCGCAAGGTGGGGAGGTCTAAGGTTTCTGTTGCATGCCAGTTGACCCTGAATGTAGGCCATTAGTGTTCACGGAGGGTCCTAAGTCCACTGGGACTTACTGTGATGCTGTAATTTCCTGTAAAACCCTTTTTAAAGTTCTTTAAAGGGCCAGGCGCGGTGGCTTATGCCTGTAATCCTAGCACTCTGGGAGGCCGAGGCGGGTGGAATGTTTGAGCTCAGGAGTTCGAGACCAGCCTGAGCAAGAGCGAGATCCCAGTCTCTACTAAAAACAGAAAGAAATTATACGGACAACTAAAAATATATATATATATATATATATATATATATATAAAAAGTTAGCCGAGGGGGGTGACGAATGCCTGTAGTCCCAGCTACTCGGGAGGCTGAGACAGGAGGATTGCTTGAGCCCAGGAATTTGACGTTGCTGTGAGCTAGGCTGATGCCATGGCACTCTAGCCTGGGCAACAGAGTGAGACTCTGTCTCAAAAAAAAAAAAAAATTAAAGTTCTTTAACATGTATTTAAGGACTGTAGGCTTAGATTTCACGCTACCCATCCTAGAGGCTTGAACAGTGTGACAGCTTAAGGGACAAAGGGCAGCGGTTTCTCTCAGGTGTCCGCCTGACTGTGTCCCTCACAGGAACTAAGGTGTGCCCATATAAACCCCGGGCCTGGTCGCTCCCTTTAAGGGAGTGAATCACTGTTATGCCCTAGAATGTCACTGCAGAACCACACATGAGGACCCACTCAGGTGCCATAGCAGTGACTGTGGAACCGCAGTCACTCTTCACAAAAGAGGGGGTTTCTCTCAGGTGTCCGCCTGATTGTTTCCTCACAGGAAATTAGGCGAATCTTGGCTAAGGCGTATCCGTATAAACCCTGTCCCCAGCCATTCCCTTTAGGGGAGTGAATCACCGTTATGCCCTAGAATGTCGCTGCAGAACCACAAGTGAGGACCCATTCACGTTCCGTAGCCGTAGCTGTGGAACCACAAAGTCACTCTTCACTCACTCACTCAGACAGGCAGAGGTTCCACATTCCCGCCCTGGGAATTCCCTGCACTCAGGAGGTGACCAAGCTCCTCCTCTGTCCTCTGACAGGCCTGACTCGGTTGGGTCCTGGCACCTTACCTGGTCCTATGCCTCCAGACTTGAGTTGACTTGTCTGTCCCTCCGTGTCCGGGCGAGTTTGGGACCCCGCGGCGCGGCGGGAACTCCTGAGGAGCGAAGATATTCCACAAAATGGCGGTTGGCGCCGGTTCGCTTCCCTGTGGCTGCGCCCGTCCTGCCTGTGGGCCAGCGCGGTGGGTTTCCCAGTCAGGGAACCAAAATGTTACAGCAGGTGTTACCGCAGTTGGTTCCGAGGACAAACCGAGCGGCACACGGAGTCAGAGAATCAAGGTTTATTCCCCGGTGGGCTCAGAGAGGTCTCGCCACCAAATTTTCAGCCCCGTCTACCCGGATTTTTCCACTTTTATCAGGTTGGGGTGGTCCAAGGGGTGGGGTCTCAGGTGGCTGAGCCAGGTAATAAATTAGTATTATGTTGATGTCTCAGGTAATAGGTTAGTATTATGTTGATGAGGGTCTTCCGAGGGATGGGGTCTCATGGCTGATGCGGCAGGTAATAGATGGGAGTCTTCCTTATCAGCAGCAGACACCCATAATCCCCTTAGCATTGAAGTCTATGAGCCACCTGAGCTACTTATTCCAGACCATCTGCACAAATTCAGTTCTGGAAACTAAGTAAATGAAAGAAGACTAATGTTAGCTTAGAAGATGGGATATGAATACATAATTGGCACAGCCATTACAAAATTTTGTTGTGAAGAATGAGACAGAAATCACATTAGAAATCTAGAGAAGCAGCAGACTAAAAAGTGGGAAAAATGGAACAGAAGGGGCAGATGTATCCATGTTGTTCTTCTCTATTAATTTGTACCCAATGTCATTTTTTAAAAAGATTTTTGAACCAAAAGTGACTTTTCTGCAAAGAAATTAAACATTTTAAGTTTCTGTTTAAGGATAATTAATAAATTATATTAATAGCAATATACCCCATAACAATGGTTCACTAAAATTATGCTTTTTTTTAAATCAACAGCCATAGACTTTCACCCCATTAGAAATTCCAGAAAATTAGTGAATTGGTTAGCATTTGCTTTCTGATTAATATGTTATATGCAAGTTCCAACAATCTACTAGATGTTATTAAGATTTGAAAATAGAACTAATAGGCAGCATATCATTCTGATCTCTAAATTTGTACATACTCTGTTTTAAAGACTGTGATAGTAAGGAAAGAAGAATATCACCTTTGCTCTCTCTGATTTGAGGTAATATGTTGTAAGCTTTAGGAGAATAGGAGATTTGACTGTTTGTACCCCAAGTCTAGTGTCCTGGCACAAGGAGGACACTCGGTGAGTACCTGTGGATTTGATGAATAAATATTGTCTTAAAATATCAGCCCTTGTATATTCAGAGCTTTTGCCATCATGTCAATCTAAGCTCAGATCTTAAAATTCTAATCAAGTAGCAGAAAGACCAAGTTCTTTCCTTTGTGGTTTAGAAATAAAACATACTCAGTTTTCATCTGTCATGATCACAGGGACCAGATGGCTACCTCCTCTATAACACTCCCATCCCAAGGAGGACAGCATGACAGAATGTGAAACTGGCAGCATTTAATATGAGCTCATAATTCTGCAGTGAAGGCCCTCCTTTCATTTTATGTTTTGTGGAGCATGCACACTCTAAATATGACCCATAAGATGAACATTTATATAATTGGGGAACCTCTGAGGCAGACAGAGCTCACCAAGCTTTCCTGTGGTGTTTTGAGATATTACCAGAGAGCCTTCAGTGCAGACAGACAGTGCTCTAGGGCACCCCAATGCCCACCAAGGAAAGGAAGTTTCAGATCCCGTCTTTCTGGTTAAACACTAGAATAACAGAGGTAGGCTATATTTTTCTCACTTGATAGACACTATAAATATGCCCAGCTGCAAAGGGAAGTGAGTAAAATGCAACCCAGGGTTTCAAGTGCTCACATGCCCCCGACCTCACTCACTAGTGGCAGCATATCTCATCTGTCAAAGTGGCAACGTTGTTTTGGAAGAGGCAGTTCAAACTCTATTACTGGTTAGTTCAGAATCCCTTTTGTCTTGCGAAGGATTCCACCAATTTTCAGATCAATGTCCAGACTGGAGCCAAAACGTGATTTCAGTATTTCACCATATCTATCTACAAATTGCCGTGACATGATCATCAGACTGCATGACCACGCAGGCTGTCTCCCAGTGTTGCTTGTGGGGGAGGCTGTGCAGAGCTCTCAGTTCTTCAGATTGTGCGTGTCTCTATACTGTGATTGTCCACCTTCTGCTTCTTGGTTTGTTTCTGTCTTGCTAAAAATGTCTCTGATCTGCAGGAAAAATTGCAAAATAGTTTTACATTTTCATCAGAATTAGTCACAAAGGACTATGATTTATTGATTTGCTGTCCCTGCTACTCAGAACTAAATATATACTTAAGGTTCTTTTGGGAAATCTTTGTGTGTGTGCATATGTGTGTGTGTGTGTGTGTGTGTGTATAAGGAAGTTCAAGGGGGAGGGATAGACATTTGTCAAAATAATTTGAACAGATTTTTAACAAATGATGGCTCATGCTCTCTGACCAAGTAATAGACAACATCAAGCTTACAAAACAACAGTAAATCAGAGAACAGAGCTGTAAAATAAACAATGAAAGGCAGAGAAAAATCAGGATGGAACACGGGACAACAAAAGCAAATTGAATACACAAGATACTATAATCCATTTCTTCAGACCCTACAGTAAAATTAAAATTCCAGCACAAAAATATAAAGAACTCTCCATTTTGATCAGCTTAACTTTTTGTTCTTTTTTGAGTTTTGTTTTTTCAATTATTATCTCTGTTCAACTACCCATGAGTTTACGATAGGTAGATAGATAGATGTATAAAGATAGATAGATGATGGTAGATAGATAGATTTAAGGTATATATATTTTAAATCAATGAAAATTGAGATAAAAATTGAGTAATATGCAAACGAATGTGTATGTGACTATGTGTGAGATATCTTATTTTGTCCTTTCCTGGTAACCTAGAGAAGTCTACTGGAAAATTGATATTTCCTCTCATCTCAGGTTTAGCTCTGGATGATTTAAAATGGCACTGTGGGATTGAGAAGCAGTGAAAGCAGACAAAGGCTTTCAATAAAATTGCCCAATATCTGTCGTTGGTTAATCCCACCTTAAATCAGCACAGCTATCACCTACATGTCCTCAGGGGAACAAAAGCAACACGACTTTATTCATTCATCATTCAGAAAATATTATGAGCTCCTACTAAGTCCCAGACACATATAAGTAACAGCGAATATTTCTATCGTGCTTTAAACTTTCTCAAATAGTTTCCCCTACAGGTGACGCCAGGCAATCATCCTAACATCCCTATAAAGCAGAAAGTATTGTTATTCTTATTCCATTTTTAGAGGTGACAAATTGAATATCAGAGATGTTTAGCAACTGGCCAAGGTCATGCAGCATTTGAACTGCAGATCCTGAACTCAGGTTAATGGTCACTAATGGCAGAGCTACGGTTTTATCACATTACAAAGTGGTTGGTCCAAAATTCACAATAAAAATATATGAATAAGCTGTCATAGAGAAAACACTGGGAAGTCTCTTTGAGCAAAGTTGTGATCTAGGTTTGGTATCTTTTTACGTGCTTTTTTGGCAGTTGGTCTGGTAATTATAAAGAATTTTCTTTGGAGAAAGTGATTAAGTTCTGTATTAGGGAGATTGTTCAAAATTGAATATAGTCAGTTTGGTAAATTAAAAGGGAGATATGATGGGAGAGTAAGAGCCAGAGGATTATATAATATATAACAGCGTTTAATTAGCTTTTTAAAAAATATGTTGCTAGGAGGCAGTGATTGTATTTAAAGACTTGAATTGGATCGGCTATAAAAGTTATCATTTGATATAAGTAAAAGTGATTTGTTCCTTCTTTTTTTTTTTTTTTTTTTTTTGAGACAGAGTCTCATTTTGTTGCCCAGGCTAGAGTGAGTGCCGTGGCGTCAGCCTAGCTCACAGCAACCTCAAACTCCTGGGCTCAAGCGATCCTCCTGCCTCAGCCTCCCGAGTAGCTGGGACTACAGGAATGCGCCACTATGCCCGGCTAATTTTTCTATATATATATTTTTAGTTGTCCATATAATTTTTTTCTATTTTTAGTAGAGACGGGAGTCTCGCTCTTGCTCAGGCTGGTCTCGAACTCCTGACCTTGAGCGATCCACCTTCCTTGGCCTCCCAGAGTGCTAGGATTACAGGCGTGAGCCACCGCGCCCGGCCTGATTTGTTCCTTCTGAAACCTTGATGACCAACATCAGCTGCCAAGAAATAAGGAGGTGGGAAACATCTCCCCTGAAAGGGGTCACTTTGGACAAGGAAAACAGAGAGACAAAGTCTTCTCTTCATGGGGATTATATGCTAGTAGAAAATGAACAAATAAACATGTATTTTAATAAATATAATATCATATAAAGAAGTAATAAGACCTAAATAGAAGAGAAAACACAGAGTGGCTGGGCACAGTGGCTCATGCCTGTAATCCCAGCAATTTGGGAGGTTGAGGCAGGAAGATCACGTGAGCTCAGGAGTTCCAGACCAGCCTGGGCAATGTAGCAGGACCCCATCTCTACAAAAAAAAATTTAAAAATTAGCCAGGCCATTAGTAGTCTGTCTTGAAATGGGTCATTGTGGTTTTCTATGGACCTAATCACAGGGCATGGTATTACTAAGAGATGCCTAAGGGATGTGCTGTATTGCAGACATATTCTCCCTTACCTTTATTGTGGAGTAGCAATATTTTCCTACTTTCCTCTTAGTAATCAGGAATCAATCACCCAGACAACACTGTAACTCCCTTCTTTGCCTGTTGATTCAGTGGCATGAGATACCCAAAGTGGCCAAGCCACAGTCTTAACTTCGAGTTCAATGGAATCATTGTCTGTCCATATGGAAGCATTCCTCCGTTTGAAACTAAGAACTCTAGGCCAACAGACCATAAGTTTGCAGGAACAGGAAGCAAAAATTTGCTAGTGGTTTACTAGGGGTAATAGTGAATAATGCTACTCCCATTTCCATCCCTTGATTTCTGACCTAAATCTTGGCCATGAGAGAAACAGCACCATATATTAGATGCTGATTGGAACACACACAGCCTTCTGGAGAACCTTGCCACAGCCCTGCAAGGTATTGCCACATAGCTGGCACAGTAACTGAGTCTTCAAAAGGCCATTCCACTGTTCTGTCAAGTCAGCTGCTTCAGGATGGTGGGAACATGCTAAGACCAGCAAATCCAACAACATGAGCTCACTGCCATACTTCATTTGCTATGAAGTGAGTTCCTTGATCAGAAGCAATGCTGTGTGGGATGCTGTCAGATAGACATTACCACCACAATAAGCTCGACAATAAGTCATCATAGGATTCTGAGTAGAACCTGACATGATCTGGTTACATTTCAGAAGATCAATAGGGCAGTTGTGTAGAGAATAGACTGGAGGAAAGTAAGAATAAAATCTAGGAGACTATTGTGGGAATGGGCTTGGACCAGGTAGTGGTGGGGAAAGAGAAAGGATGTATTTTGAAGAATCTACCAGATGTAATGATGGGCTGGCTGTGTCTGTGTCATGAGAGAAACAAGAGAGTCCATTCCAAGTTTTGGAAATTGTGAAACCAACAGAGTGAATAGTGATGCCATTTACTAATATTTGGACCACTGTAGGGGGAAGGGACTTGGGGAAGGCAAATGAAGAATTTGGTGTTGGATATGTAATAATCAAGCTCCCCAGTAGAGCTAATTAGCTTGATTTAATCATTTCACAATATATGCATATAGCAAAACATCATGTTGTTTACTGTAAATATATACATTTTATATCAATTATATCTTAATAAAGCTGAGGGGGAAATCTCCATTAGAAATGAAGCAGTTGGATTTACGAGTTTAGAGTTCCAGAGAATCTCAGCATATATATGGATCTTTTACACCATGAACTGTATAAGATCATCTAGGAGAAAATAAGTGTAGAAAAGAAAACAAGAGCCCAGAGACTGAGCCTGTGGGCACTCCAACAGTTAAAAGTGAGAAAGAGGAGGAAGAGTCAGCAAAAGAGGATGAATAGGGAGGAAAAGGAAAACCAGGAAAACGAAGCCCTGGAAACACAGTGAACACAATGTTCCAACAGTGAATAAGCAACTATATCAAATGCTGCAACAGTTCCATGAGGATGACTGAGAAGTGAACGTTGGAAGAAGCTGTGTAGACATCGTTGCTGACATTGATAGTAGCTCTGGACTGATGACCTTGAATATGTGATAGTAGTGGTTCAAGAGAGACTACATAGCGAAGAAATGGAGGCATAGAATACAGGCAACTCTTTCCAGCAGTTCTGCTATAATGGAGAGCAGAAAATTCATACAGTAATTAGAAAGCAATGTAAGTAAAGTCAAGAACGTTTTTTCGGTTGGGCGCAGTGGCTCATGCCTGTTATCCTAGCACTCTGGGAGGCTGAGGCAGGAGGATTGCTTGAGCTCAAGAGTTCAAGACCAGCCTGAGCAAGAAGGAGACCCCACCTCTCTAAAAATAGAAAAATTAGCTGGGCATGGTCGTATGTACCTGTAGTCCCACCTACTCAGGAGGCCAAGGAAGGAGGATTGCTTGAGCTCAGGAGTTTAAGGCTGCAGTGAGCTATGATGATGCCACTGTACTCTAGCCAGGGCCACAGAGCAAGACTCTATCTCAAAAAAAAAAAAGAAAAAAGAAGAAGAACACTTTTTGTTGTTTATTTTAAGATGAGAGATGTTATAACATATTTGTATGTTAATGATCCAGCAGAGAAGAGGAAAAATAATAAAAGAGAAAAGAGGCTGGGCGAGGTGGCTCATCCTGTAATCTTAGTACTCTGGGAGGCCAAGGTGGGAGAATTGCTTGAGGTCAGGAGTTTGAGACCAGCTTGAGCAAGAGCAAGACCCTGTTCCTACTAAAAATAGAAAAAATTAGCTGGGTGTGGTGACATACGCCTGTAGTCCCAGCTACTCGGGAGGCTGAGGCAGGAGGATCGCTTGAGCCCAGCACTTTGAGGTTGCTGTGAGCTAGGCTGATGCCTCGGGACTCTATCCCAGGAGACAGAGCAAGACTTTGTCTCAAAAAAAAAAAAAGAGAGAGAGAGAAAAGAGAATTATAGGAATTCAATAGGTGAGAAAAGGTGCGATATTGTGCACAGTAAGGAAATTGGCAATTGGCTTTAGCCATAAGTAGGGTCAGTTCGCCCATTACATGTCAAAGGAAAGCAGAGAATATGTACAGTTGCATATAAGGTGAATTAATGCAGTGATGGGAGGCAGTAGAGATTTTCTTCTGATTATGTCTATTTTCACAGTGCAATAGAAAGCAAAGTCTCAGCTAAAATATCATTTCGGGGGGGGGGGCAGTAAAGGAATTTGAGAAAAGTGAGAGAGTGTAAAGGGAATATGTTGCAAAATGAACAGACCATGCTGGGGACCACTTAAGGTGTGATGTCACAAATTTAGAGTGAGACTGGTTCAGTTGCATTTTTTTCTGGCCATGATAGCTGCTTGGCTGTAGATATTAGGGGAGAGCTGGATTTAACCAGTTTCAGAGGTTTGCCAGAAAGTACAAGAAAGATGAAAAGATACATGGGACTTAAAGATATACACAAGGAAGTAATTGCAATGGTGAGCCATAGATAGTAAGCTGGATAAGTGAAAAAGTGATTGAGCCCATTAATTGGAAGTGCCAGTGGAGTGAAAGAATTGTTGAGTCGGTTACAGTGGGGCATGCATCTGTAATCCCAGCTACTCAGGGGGCTGAGGAAGGAGTTTTGCTTGAGCCCAGGAGTTCAAGGCTGCAGTGCATTGTGATTGCACCTGTGAATAGCCACTGCACTCCAGCCTGGATGACAAAGCAAGACCCCATCTCAAAAAAAAAAAAAAAAAAAAAGTAGTATAATGGAAATGAGAAGTCTAGAGGAAATAAACTATACATATGAGAAATAGCACTCAGAGAATGGGATGCCTAAAATTAAGATTTTGGAGGTTGTAAAACCATGGACAATGACAAAGATATGATCATTAAAGTAGGTGGCTGAGATGGGACAAAGGACAAATCATTGTAAGTGAGGAAGTCAGTGAATGGAGAGGCCGGGGTGTTGACTGATGATCTGTGGGATACCAGTGACCAGAGTGATGACCTGAGTCATGATGACTTGAGAACAACAGTGAATTTCAATAATGGGGGAAAGGAGTAACTAGGAGAATGGTGGGTAACTGCAGTGTGAATGGGTAGAGGCGGGTCTAATCCAAAATGGCATGTGCTTCAAAAGATCTGGGATCTTTTAGCAAATATGATGAGCAATGGCTTGGAGAGAGCAATGAGAAGTCAGGAGCTACCTGCCACACCTCTAGGTCTAGTCTGAACAGAGGGCATGAGAACAGGACCAGCCACCATCTGAGAGAGCTTCTGAGGAAGCTGGGCTTTCAGGGAGCGGGCAGATCGCAGGCAGAGCAGCATGATATATGCTTTGTACACAGCAATACAATGTGAGCCATATATGTAATTTTAAATGTTCTACCAGCAATATTCTTTAAGGTGAAAAGAAATAGGTAAACCTACTTTTAATAAAATATTTTATTTAAGGCCGGGCGCGGTGGCTCACGCCTGTAATCCTAGCACTCTGGGAGGCCGAGGCGGGTGGATCGCTCAAGGTCAGGAGTTCGAGACCAGCCTGAGCAAAGAGCGAGACCCCGTCTCTACTAAAAATAGAAAGAAATTATATGGACAACTAAAACTATATATAGAAAAATTAGCCGGGCATAGTGGCGCATGCCTGTAGTCCCAGCTACTCGGGAGGCTGAGGCAGTAGGATCGCTTAAGCCCAGGAGTCTGAGGTTGCTGTGAGCTAAGCTGACGCCACGGCACTCACTCTAGCCTGGGCAACAAAGTGAGACTCTGTCTCAAAAAAAAAAAAAAAAAATATTTTATTTAACCCAATATAGTCAAAATGTTATGAGAGACCATGGAGACCAAAAGGAAGTGATACATTTCTGAAGTGCTAAAAGAAAAAAACTGTCAGTGCAGAATCTTATACCCACCGAAATATCTTTCAAGATATTTTAAGTTCTTTTTTTAATAGGAAGTCTTTAAAATCCAGTATGTATTTTGTACTAATAGAACCTCTCCATTGGGACTCTTCTCATTTCAAGTACTGCATAGCCACATGTGGGTAGAAGCTGCTGCACTGGCAGCTCAGAGTTAAAGGTGAAGGAAACGTTCCCAGACAAGACTAAAGACAGAAGATTTTACTGATGACAGACTGAGTTCCAGAGGGTCAGAGGAATGGCCAGGGGTCAGAGAGAGATGGGAGCATGAGTCAGATGGGAGAATGTTCCAAACCCTATGGGGAAAAGAGTCAGAGTAATGAGGGATGACCTTGAAGACTTGGCCTTGAACTTCCAGTAGTGACTGAGGTAAGCAGGGCTGTACGTGCAGAAGGGATTTGTCCCAGTGGTCTCCTGTCAGGATGTGGATAATCAACTCTAATTACAGCCTCTTTGGGGACTGGTCTCTTAGGCAATTTGTAATGAAACAAAGTGCAGGTGGAGGCATGGGGACTGGCGGATTATCAGAGCCCCTAGAGGGTGGCTCTCAGGCTAGGAGAGGGGCCAGGGCATCCCGCAAATTCCTGCCCCAGCTTTGCTGCCAGCCGTGAAGAGTAAAAATAGAGGAAACGTGGTGCATGGTCGGGGACTGGGCAGGATTCATTACTTGGAACAAAACAGCATTTTGCCTGAGAAAAAAACAACACAATAATGATACTGATGACTATCCTTAGTTAAAGGACACTGACAAGATTTTAAAGAGGAAACAAAATCAACAGAGCAGACTAAAGAAAGGGTGGAGAAAAGGCAAGAAAAGGGAAGAGGGCAGGCCAGGAAGAAGAGAGGGTGGAGTAGGACAGGAAGAGGGAACCAGAGGGGTGAGTGAGGGACAGGAAGGCTCCTGATCTTCTCTGCCCTCTGTGTTTTCAGGGACCTCAGAAGACCAACTCTCTGTGGACCAATGGCCCCAGTCCTGAAGACAGTGACTGTCAACAGTTAAGCGCTGAGCGCTGCTCCCAGGCACACCATCTAGTCCCAAAGAGACTTTCTCAACGGTGACACGTCGGGCTGTCTGTCTCCCATGTGAGTCTCCTTTGCTTCCCCCACAGAATCATGTGCATCAATGACTTATGTCATATGTCCTCGGGATAAATCCCTCCTTAGCATCTGTTTTCCCACCGTGTTCTTTCCAAATAGTGGGACTGTTCCACAGCCCCCAGCCAGCACGTTCCCACTGAATTGTCTTGTAAGCACTGACTCATCTGCCTCAGATATGCACCTCCAAGGATCAGAGCAGTAACTACAACATCTCCAAAGCCTTCACTTTACTCCAAGCTCTTTCTCAAAAGTTTAGAAGTGTGAGAGTATCCAGCAGCTGTTCTCCAAGAGAAGGTGCACCCAGTGGCAAGCTGTACGAGGCCGAGGGGCCAGTCCTCGTGTCAAATTCCTCCAAGGCTGGTTCCACGAGGCAGAAGGCGCAGCAAAATCTTTAGGAGAAACCTCACTGTGATTAAAAGGGGCTGCCTCGTCCAGCCGCATCTTTGTGTGAAACATTATCTCAGTTTATAAAAAAGAAAAAAAAAGAAGACTGTGAGAAGTTTTCACCAGTGAGTCTAATTTTAGAATAGCATTCTGCACAGTTCAGAGGGAAACAAATGACACTTGCTAAATTAATTCAAATTGGTTTGACTGCAAACAGAATCATGTTCCCCCCCAAGTCAGACTGCCCCATCTCGGGCAGAAAGGGATGCTGGAGTCTGTCCTGAGCTTGAACCCTCAGAGCCGTGTCCCATCCTTTCTGTCCTCTGCCTCAGGCTGCCCACCCACCTCAAGAGCTGGACAGACCCCCTCCAACATCAAGGTAGGGACACGTCACCCTGCCCAGCCTCTGCCCTCCACTCAGGGAGGGACATGCCCTCAGAAGGGAAAACATCTCCACAGGCAGACTCCCTTTTGCTTGAAGCCATGGTTATCTGTTTTGGGTGGCACCTTTCTTCCCCTCTCCCATTTTCCTCCTGCCTAGACTGCCTGAATCCTGGTTCCCCCTATATACTAGCTGGGTGTGTCTGGACTTCCCATGCCTCGTTTCCTGTCTGTCAAATGGGAATCATAACAACAGCACTTTCATCATAGCGTTGCTATGTGGGTAAAAACATATAAAGCACATAAAAGACTGTCTCTCCTTCAGAGTACGCTTCTGGCAAATATTAGCTATTTTCAGGGCACATCTTTGTTGCTTGCTATTCTTTGATGGTGTAAGTCTAGCCTCAGTCTATTCCTGGTCAGTTCTTTGCAGCTGCTGGTTTTATACCTAAGTTCATCTTTCAGGGTAAAGTGGGCCCCCCATAACCTGCCCACCAAATGCATTCCACACTCCTACACCTACTTCCACCAATAACAATTCTTCCCTTAAAGAATCTAAATCAGAAGGAATAAGGAAAATCCTTCAGCAACACCAGAAAATTAAATACCTAAAACTGTTGTACCTTCGCTCCAATGTTTAACCCACAGACAATGTTGATTCACTTCAACTGCTCCTCTTGGGCGGAGGGTGTGCCTCTGCCGGCCCACAGTTTAGAAGTTTAAGGGGAAGATCTTTCCCCCAAATTTGTCTAAGAGTTTTGTGTTGAAACTACCCTAAGTGTCAACCCGGCCAGTCTTTGTCTCTCTAGAAGAGCTTAAAGCAGAGAAGCTGCACAAAGGGTGCCCACAGGCCTAAATTCCCATGGTGGGTCCCTCAGGGCCCCAGCTACACAGACTCGGGATATGTTACTCTAAACAAGATGGCGCTCAACCAAGATAGGATTTGGCTTCTAAGTTAAAGTCAAGCTGAAAGCTTATTTTGCCCTTTTTGTGGAAAAGTTTTGGGTGAACCCACAGGATACACAAGGTGCAACAGAAAGGCAGCCATCGTTTGTAGGAAATATAGGCCCGAGGCGCTCACCAGCCCCTTACTTCTCATTGCTCCCTCTGGCCATGCTACTCCCAATTGCAGAGGCAGTTTGGGATTTCTGTAATTGTCCTACAGTCTGTTTTCCCCAGAGTCTAACATCTGCTCAAGTCCAAGAACATTTCAAAAAGCCAAAGTAAATAAACAAAGAAACCTTTTTCCATGGCTCACCAGTTGGTTTTCCCAAGTTTTTCCCAGCTATAAAAAGATATTTCAACGGACAGGAAATAGTTTCCTGACTGACACACTGTCTCCTGTGGGGAAGTTTAAGCTCTTGTCTATCAACATTTCAAGTTGGCTAGAGAATTAGCCCACCTTCCTTTGAAAGCCTCCTGATACTCTCTCTCTGGGGTAATTAGGTGTCCAAGTCATGAGTACCATGATATAATTTGAACTTTATGATCCCTTTAATAATCCAACTCACTGGGAAATCCCCATCTTTACCACTAATTAGCAATGTTCTTTTAATTAACTCAAGGAATTAGGCCTGGGCATATTTGGAGAACTTCTCCCCCCGCCTCCACCCTTATAGAGACTAAAAGTTCAACAGGCAAATTTTTTTTTTTTTCCAAAAATATCCACTTCACTTAACATGGTCAATTTATGAGTTTTCTATTGCTGCTGTAACAAATTACCACAAATGTAGTGGCTCAAACAACACAAATTTATTCTTTTATAGTTCTGGAAGTCAGAAGTCTAAAATCTGTCTTATGCTGATGAGGCTGGTCCCTTCTGGAAGGTCCAGGGGAGAATTTGTTTCTTGCCTTTTGCAGCTTTCAGGGGCTGCCTTGGCACTCCTCGGCTCACAGTCCCAGCACTCTATACTGTTTCTGTCTTCACATCACCTTCGTCCTCCTTTGATCTTCTTGCTGCCCTCTTATGAGTACACTTGTGATTATATTTAGGTCCCATGAAGATCATCCAGTATAATCCCCCTTCTCAAGACCCTTAACTCAATCACCTCTGCAAAGGTCTTTTTGCCATGTAAAGTAACAAGAATAGGTTCTGGGTATCATGAATTAGATATCTTGGGGAGAATGCTATTTTTAGCCTAATATATATGAATTTTGATTCATTTTGAATAATGTGAACCAGTCTGCACTATTTTTTTTAATCATTATTATTATTATTATTATTTTGAGACAAAGTCTCACTCTGTTGCCCAGGCTAGAGTGCCGTGACTTCAGCCTAGCTCACAGCAACCTCAAACTCCTGGGCTCAAGCAATCCTACTGTCTCAGCCTCTCGAATAGCTGGGACTATAGGCATGGACCACCATGCCCGGCTAATTTTTTCTCTATATATTTTTAGTTGCTCAGCTAATTTCTTTCTATTTTTTAAGTAGAGATGGGATCTCACTCTTGCTCAGGCTGGTCTTGAACTCCTGAGCTCAAATGATCTACTCGCCTAGGCCTCCCAGAGTGCTAAGATTACAGGCGTGAGCCACCGCGCCTGGCCCAGCCTGCACTATTTTAAAAACACTTTCTTGTTTCATACGTTACAAATGGGTCAACTAACAAAACCAAATGTCGGTCTGCAAGCTTGTACTATTTTAATTGCTGATCTGAAACTCTGTCCTTTAATCTGATTGTCCTCAATCCCTCTCATCTAGGACCACAAGACCTGCTAACAGTATTTCATTTCTTGCCCTAGCCAATTGTTCCAATTCACAGAAAACTAATTGTATCAATCAGGACTCTTTTGGTTGCCAGAGTAACCTAGCTTAAACTGGCTTAAGTTAAAAGAAAAAAAAGCGTGTAGGCTCACAAAACTAGAAAGTGCAGGGGTATGGATGGCCTCAGGCACAGGTGAAAGCAAGTCCTCAATTAAGTCTTCAGGAATTTCTTACTTACACCATCCTTTTGAGTTGCTTTCTTCTGTGTCGGTTTTTTTTTTGTTTGTTTGTTTGTTTGTTTGTTTTTCTCAGGCAAAGGTTAATGCTCCTAAGTATTTCCAAAAATGACTACCAGAAGTGCTGGTCTTCTGTCAATTTGGCAGCCCCAGCAGAAAGAGACAGTATCTCTTTCCCAAAAGTTCCAACAAAAACACCAGGAAGGATTCCGCTTGACCCTCCTGAAGTCAGGAGCATAGTATGGAGCCAATCACTGTAACTATTGGGATATGGTGCTCTGCTTGCCCAGGCCGGAGGCATAGACTCTCCCTAAAACCCAGGATGTGTTTGACCTGGGCCACACAACACACATGGGTGTGGCTAGAGAATTAGCCCACCTTCCTTTGAAAGCCTCCTGATACTCTCTCTCTGGGGTAATTAGGTGTCCAAGTCATGAGTACCATGATATAATTTGAACTTTATGATCCCTTTAATAATCCAACTCACTGGGAAATCCCCATCTTGTACCTTATCCCTCCCCAAGATAAAGGTACAATTAATAGAAGTGGATGATGGCCAAATAAGATTAACATGTCCACTGCACCAGAGTTAGATCTAAGTGGAGTCTTTTACATGGAGCATGTAATAGTTATATCCACACACAGTTTCTGAAGGCAGAATCATCTTGCTTTCTTAAAGCTAGATTCTTACCTCTATTCTTGAGCTACACAGTGTTAATCAGCTGTTTGTGGATTCTCAGATAACACTGGAGTCAGGGGAAAAATTATCTTTTCTCACACTGAGGACTGAATGATGAGAGGATCAAATACCCTAGAATTGCAAAACCACATCAGAAAAATCTCAACCCGGAGTCAGGTCAACAGCTCAACCCTGGGGAAATGTAAAAGAAAATAAGTAATTCAATTGTCCAAAAGATTAAATGACAACTAAGAAAACATGATGTTTAGAGTGCTATACACTCATTTTCAATAAGGCACAGAGTGATAGGTGTAACTATCCAAAGATTCTTGATTTTGAAAAGTCTTCTGAATAAATGAAGTAATAAAGGACCAATAAAGCTTTCAATTTCATGGCTTTTAGAGTTTATTTTCACAAACTAGTTCTTGGATTCATGAATCAAAAATCTATTTCTAGGTCGAGTGTTCATTCTTCATCCAAGAATAGATATATTCTTAGTCCAATTTTAATTTTTCTCCTATTTGGAAAAGATGACTTGGAGAATTATGAAAAATTATTACATAGATAAAGGAATCTGCAAAATCAGAGACTTTATATTTTTTCCTATAGATACTTATCATTTGTATTCTAAAAGTATAATCTTAGTTTCTCACAGTTTTTTTGTTAAATGATGGTAACATGTAGTATAATCAAACAGGTGTATGCTCAATCAAGGAACCAGACTAAAGGGAGGACTGCTTACCTGGTTTTTCTATTTTGGGTAACAGAATTTTATTTCGATTTCCAGTGGGGATCCACTTTACCCACATAACTGTAGAAATAACCAAAGGAGATATTAATACATAATCAGGACATTAGGTAAACAACTGAAAAGTTAACAAAAATAATTAAACTTGCATGACAAAATGAGAATTATATGAATTATCATAACTGGTTCAGTCACATAGGATGAGCAATAAATAATAAACCCTGAGATTTTGATATTCCAGTGCCTCTTAAGAATCCATGACACAATTAAAAGTATTTCACACTTTTCTGATTTTTCTCTTTTTTGTCTTTAAGTTCTTCTGGTTCTTTCTAATTTTAGAAGTCTCCATTTTTCAGCCTTCAGTTGCATCAAGTTGGAATTTAAAATTTTTCAGCCTACAGTTAAATCAAGTTGGAATTTTAAATACAGGGTCTAAATAATTTTTAAAA
Source organism: Eulemur rufifrons (assembly GCF_041146395.1). Lineage (NCBI taxonomy): Eukaryota > Metazoa > Chordata > Mammalia > Primates > Lemuridae > Eulemur > Eulemur rufifrons. Next base: position 42,400,367 of record NC_091000.1, on the reverse strand, counting down.
ATTCTTTTCTTTTAAATCGTCTGTGAAATTCCTGCAACTACCTGTGTGCCTCTAAGAATAGTCCTTCTCACTCAAAGCATGTGAAACCCTAGTAAAACAAGAGGCCCCCTTGTAGCCAGGTTTTTGCTCAAAGTTGCATTCTGAAATAGCCCTTCTAGGGCCTCGTGGTGGTGGCTCATGCCTGTAATCCTAGCACTATGGGAGGCTGAGGCAGGAGGATCACTTGAGGCCAGGAGTTTAGAAGCACCCCTTGCGGAAAGCAAAGTAATTTTAAAAAGGGCTTCCAATCTTTTCCTGCATATAATGAATAATATCGAAAGAGATCTCTTATTCAATTTCACAGAAAGACTTCTCAAATGTCTTCCCCTCTCCCTATTCCCCATTTCTCTCCTGCCTTGTAACTACTCAAGTTTCTCTCCTGTGCTAAACCTAAAGCTCTTACTGAGCCTCTGCCTGGGCCTCTTCTTCTGTAGCCTCCCAGCCTCTGTATTATGTGCAACTAACTCTGAATGAGTTGTTAGCCTTTCCTCTTGTACTGTTCAATGGTCCAATTCCACAGACTGCAGCAGGGAAACTCAACCAGCCAAGTTAAAACAAATTTAAAAGAGCAGGGAAAAGTAGATTCTTTACAGAGAAAACTAAAATTTTCTGAAATCAGAGAGAGGTAGAGGGGTAAGGGAAGAAGGAATGTTGCACAGTACTGAACGTGGCCCTTGTGTTTTTTTTAACATTCAGCACCAAATTTTGGCACCCTCTGGGTGTTACTTGTTCAAGCCTGTGTAACCCACATCAGATAAAAGTGTTAGAAAGGTTATCGCGGTCATTTGTTTTTCAAAGAAAAATAATTTCCAAGCTGAGTCTAAACTAAAAAGTCTCCCCTATTGCCCAGAAATCATGGGTGTCAAGGCAATTTCAAGGAAAACCGTTTATGCAACCTCTCTGGACACAGCATTTCAAACTTTCGTGTTTAATCATTCATGGAGCAGTGATTAAGAAGAGCACAGACTCTGGCCGGGTTCACATTCTAGTTCTTCCATTTTCTAACTGCAACCTCAGCAAGTTGCAGTTTGCAACTGAGACACCCCGTGCCTCAGTTTCTCCTTGTGAAAAAATGAAGAGAATTATAGTATCTACCTTATAGTGCTATGAGAAATCAGCATGTCACTATGTGTGACATGCTTAGAACAGTTCCTGGCACACACAAAAAAACTCAATCTATATTAGTTATTACTGTTTATGTTTACTCTCATGTAGGCTACATAGCTGTTGATTTGAGATATTAGGATATTGTCTACTAAAGTACTTTTAGTATAGTCATGGTACAGAAAGATTTCTATAGGCTGCAATATCCATAATTCTGTCAATTCTGAGCTCACAAAAACTGTTACTTAGTTAAACTGGAAAATCATAACTCTCAGAGTCTACTACAAGCAAAGGACCATCTCTTCTAAGAAAAAGGCTGATGTACCTACCTGTTGTACCTATGATGTCACAAATATGTACCAGTGTGAACTTTTTGATTGAATTTACCATTTAACAGACATAGTTGGCCAGTGGCCTGCTATTCCCAAACCTCATGCTGTTACACGCAGGTCTGGACTCTGGGCAAATGGGATTTTGTGTTTACTTTCCAGGCTGGCCGGGTTCACTCCAGAGATGTGTTGGATGGAGAATCAAAGGCTCCGTGGTTCTGTTGGCCCAGGTTGTCTCCCTAGGTGAGTTTACATTATCAGGCCTAGAGCTTTGTTCAAGTTTTACAACAGCTTTAGGTAAATTTGGCTTACTCCAAATTTGCTGGTTCTGAAGCTGGCTGTATTGTTAGACTTTAATGCACTTGTTGCTCTTGAAAGCACCTTTAATCTCTTCCCTTGTTTTCTGCCCCAAATTAGGCCTTACAAGGCCTTTGCTGCAAGTTTTCTGTCTCAGATTGCAGCCTCATATTCTTATCTCCAACAGAAAGTAGCAGCATGGTGATTTAACATTCTTAATTTCACTGGAAAAAGTATGAGAAATGGTTAATGTAGGAGTCTCGTATGGGTAGTTAAGGGTAATTAACTAGCGATAGTCCACATTTTTAAATCATAGTTTTCTCATCCAAGGTTTAATCCAGCTCTGAAAGCACATGTGTCTCCTGTTCTTTATCAAGGTAAGGAAGTTCCTATCTATTCCTACTTTTCTGAGAGCTTTTATCATAAATGGATATGGAATTTTGTCAAATTTCTTTTCTGTTTTCATTAATATGCTCATGTGATTTTTCTGTTTTAGCCTGTTAATATGGTAGATTGAGGCTTTCTTTATGGTCAAAGATGTGGTCTGACTTGGTATAATATATGCTCCATTGGTACTTGAAAAGAATGTTTATTCTGTTGTTAGGTGGACTGTTATATAAATGTTGATTAGATTCTCCTGTTGGCTGAGGGTGTTTAGTTCTTTCCTTGGTGATTTTCAGCCTAATTATTGACAGAGGAGTGTTGAAATCTCCAACTATAACTGGATCTGTCTACTTTTTTTTCAATTCTATCAGTTTTTACTGCATGTATATTGAAGGTCTGTTGTGGGGTGGATACCCATTTAGAATTGCTATGTCTTCTTGATGGATTGACATTTTTATCATCATATGATATACCTCTCTGTCTCTGGTAATTTTCTTTGCTCTGAGGTTTACTTTTTCTGTTACTAATGTAGCTACTCTTGTTTTCTTTTAATATTTGCATGATCTAACTTGTTCCATTCTTTTTCTTCCAACCTGCCTATATTGTTATATTTGACTTGAGTTTCTTGTAGACACCATATAAGTGGGCCGGGTTTATTTAATTCACTCTGCCAAACTGTCTTTTAATTGGCATATTAAGTTATTTACATTTAATGTAATAATTGATATGTTAGACCTTAAGTCTGCTATTTGTTTTCTGTTTGTTCTTTCCATTTTTCATTTCTCCATTTCCTTTTCCTGCCTTCCTATGGGTTACTTAAATACACTGTAATATTCCATTTTGATTTATCTATAGTATTTTTGAATGTAAGTATTTTTGTAGTTTTTTTATTGAGTGCTAGGTATTTATTTTATCTCGCTCTATTGCTCGGGTTAGAGTACTGTGGTGTCAGCCTAGCTCACAGCAACCTCAAACTCCTGGGCTCAAGCGATCCTCCTACCTCAGCCTCCTGAGTATCTGGGACTACAGGCGTGCACTACCACGCCTAGCTAATTTTTTCTATTTTTAGTAGAGACAGGGTCTCACTCTTGCTCAGGCTGGTGGATTTGGGATATTTAAATCTCTTGTAAGGGAAAGCAGAAGTGGGGCATGAGCTGCCTCATTACTGCCAGCTGAGGTAGAAGTTCAAGTTCCCACCTGGCCTGCACTGACATCTGTGGAGAGAGGTCACTCATTACTATTAGAAGGGAGTGAAGGTTCCTGCTTTACGTTGAGCCTCCACTGCCACCTCCCTGGCTGGGAAGGATGGAAGGGCCGTGTTACTGTTTTCTCATGGCTTCCACTGACGCAAGGGGGAGGTGTGGCCGAAATAAAAGCCTTGACTCCATCCAGTAGGTCTCCTCTGAAACCACCCCAGCAGGGAGGGACAGGCACCTCGTTACATGGTAGGTGTGGACATCCATGTGGTCTCCACTGATACTGCAGGGGAAGGATGAGAGTTCCATCTCCCTACTCAGTTTTCTCTGACACCAGCCCAATGAGGGAGTTGGAGGGGGAGATTGGTGCCAGTACAGCCTGTGGGCAGTGGAAGTCTATGCTTCTCACTCAGCTTTCCCTGGCATGAGTCGGTGGGGCTGCAGTGCTTTCTGTGGTGTTTGGCTAGAACAGAGCAATTTTTTTTTTTTTTTTTTTTTTTTTGAGACAGAGTCTCACTCGGTTGCCCAGGCTAGAGTGAGTGCCGTGGCGTCAGCCTAGCTCACAGCAACCTCAAACTCCTGAGCTCAAGCGATCCTCCTGTCTCAGCCTCCCGAGTAGCTGGGACTACAGGCATGCACCACCATGCCCGGCTAATTTTTTTTCTATATATATTTTTAGCTGTCCATATAATTTCTTTCTATTTTTAGTAGAGATGGGGTCTCGCTCTTGCTCAGGCTGGTCTCGAACTCCTGAGCTCAAAGGATCCGCCCACCTCGGCCTCCCAGAGTGCTAGGATTACAGGCGTGAGCCACCGCGCCCGGCCAAACAGAGCAGTTATTACCTGATTGTTTTCTGTCTCACTAGCTACACATCTCTCAGTCCTTTGGCTAGAAGGGATTTTTGTTTTGTTTTGGCCTGCACTCACTGGCACTTCTGGGTTTCCAGCTTCTTTAGCTAGAAGTCTGGGAGGTACGAGTCAAGAAGAAAACACAAGGAGCACGCTGTCTGAGGTCTCTACCCAGTCAGCCCCTTCTCTTCACCTTTCAGCGTCATTTATGTTTGTTTTGTATATAATGCCCAGGGTTTTTAGTTGTACTTGGAAGCAATGTGGGAAAGTACAGTTATTCCGTCTTCCCAGAGGTAGATTTAAAGAAAAACTGCAGTAAGCTAGTATAAACACAAGAGGTCTCTTCTAACGTACTTCTTACTTTTTTTTTTTTTTTAACTCAAGGACTCATTTTCAGCATTCTGAAACATAATTCTGACAGATTAAATTGCCATTTTAATTTCTTTTTGATATCTAAATATAAAAATTTTCTTCCATTTCATCTTTTAACAAATCAGCTTTGTCTAATTATTTTCTTAAGGTTGAGTCATTCAATAGGAAAGACCATAGGCCGGAGAAAACTGGCATTATTATTATTTATCCATATGAATCCGTTTATTTTTGACACATTACATTCATTAAAGTCTTTGAAGGAAACATATCACTGCTTTCAAAGAGATTACAATCTGAAAATGCAAAGTAAAACTTTAAATAAGCTTTCAGAATTTTGAAATTACACCAGGTTTCAGTTAGACAGGAGGAATAAGTTCTGGTGACCTATTGTACAGCAAGGTGGCTATAGTTAATAATAATGTATTATATATTTCAAAATTATTAAAAGAGTGAATTTTAAATGTTCTCGCCACAAAGAAATGATAAGTATGTGAGGTGATGGATATGTTAATTAGCCTATTTGCCCATTCCACAATGTATACATGTATTAAAACATCACATCATATCCCATAAATGTATACAATTATTACTTGTCCATTAAAAATAAAATTAAAAGAATTTTGAAATTCATTTTATTATTCATGTGTTTTTCACACACAAAAAGCATTCATTAAAAACCTAAATTGTTCCCACAACCTGAAGAAAGGCAATTTATAATAAAAATCTTTCCCATTTTAATCAATCTTAGTAGCTGGACAGCAGATGTTATAACTCTTGAATCTCTAAACATTTGTTTATCAAATGTAAACACAAAAATGAGTTAAATATTGCAACAGGAAATATTGAAAATTCTTGAGGCTATTCCAGTGGACGGCCAGCTCCCACTGGCAGTGCTGTCTGCTCCTAACCTCTCACCCACATTCTTTCATCTTCTCTCAGGAAAGACAGATCCATCTTTTCAAGTGTCACCACAGAAATTTAAATTGGAACTCTTAGCGCCTTTGGAAATGTAGATTACCATTCCAGTTCAAGTGTAAGTGAAGGTCACAAACTGCTTCTCTAAGCCATCTAATAATTTAAAACCAATTTCTTTCCATTCAGATAGAAAGGCAGTCTCATGACCTCTAACCAGCAAGCAGGATTTTACTACTAAGCCACTTCTGTTTTTTAAAATCAAAAATTACCATAACAAAACATCGATGCCAGTTCAAACCATTTTCCCTAAACTTTTGACCTGGGTGCATTTGGGAGGGAAGAAAGTGAGGAAAAAAAAAAAAAACTATCTTCCAACAGAAAGCATTTTAGTTGCTTATTATTCAGAATTAGTGGCCATGACAGCTTAAAAAAAGAAAAAAGAAAAAAGGTCAAAAATCTACATAATGAAAAGCACCCCCTGCTGTGATCTCTGAAAAGGATGTATAAAAACAAGGGCACATTTGCAGTGCAGCAGACTCTGGGGCATCATTCCTATAGACTAAATAGGAAGGTGCCTGCTGCTGTTTTCCAGTGCCTTCTATTGCTACCATTTACTGACCGCTGCTGCTACTCTGCTTACTTACTGTCCATAGAAGCCAATACCTGCCTCACACACTTCACAAGGGTTTTTGGGGAATGAATGAGATGGATGTGAGCAGGATATTGAAAGTCTAAAATAATATTTAAGTTTCCTCTTACATCATAAGCCATGTTTCTTCCAAAACCAGAAGAGACGTTGCTGAGACTGATGGTATATCAGAGTTCACCGGCATGATAAGGGGGGGTTTTGGAGAAAAAGAGAACATGTAAGAAAGCACAGTTGTCTGAAATAATTTAAAGCATAGAGGAAAAGCACAGAGTAAAGAAATGAACAGAATCCAGCTCATAAGCAGCCTTGTTTATTTGGAAAGGAATCTTCCTTTCTCCTTCAGCGATAGGAGGCCACTGAGGGCTTCTAAACAGAGAGTCAAGTGAATAGATTTACACTGAAGAGATCCTGCTAGTAGTTTCTGGGGGACCAACTGAAGGGGGCGAGTCTAGAGGTCAAGAGATAAATTGGAAGCCTGTTGCCAGAGTGCAGAAATGATGAAATTCTGCAGTGACAGTGGGAGTAGAGATCTTGAAGATGCTGAATATACACAACTTTGGTCTGATGGTTGGGGAAAGAGAACAGGGGAATTAAGGATGAGACTCAGATTTTCTGATGTTGAAAGCTGAAAACTGGATGGAAGATTGCCACTGCATCCCGGCCCACGCTTCTTTGTTTTTAGTAAAGAAGGGTCAAAATGGTCTAGATAGGCCTGGTACGCTGTCTCACACCTGTAATCCTAGCACTCTGGGAGGCCAAGGTAGGAGGATCATTTGAGGCCAGGAGTTCTAGTCCACCCTGAGCAAGAGCAAGACCCCCGTCTCTACTAAAAACAAAAATAAAAAAAGAAATTAGCCAGACAACTAAAAATAGAAAAAATTAGCCAGGCATGGCGGCACATACCTGTAGTCCCAGCTACTCGGGAGGCTGAGGCAGGAGGATGGCTTGAGCCCAGGAGTTTGAGGTTGCTGTGAGCTAGGCTGACGCCACGGCACTCTAGCCCAGGCAACAGAGCAAGACTCTGTCTCAAAAATAAATAAATAAATAAATAAAAATAAAATAATTGTATAAGAAACTGCCAAACTGCTTTTCAAAGCAGCTCTACCATTTTACATCCCCACCAGCAGTAGTACATGAGTAATCCTATTTTACCACACCCTCGCCAGAATTTGGTATTTTTTATTTTAACCATTCCTATAAGTGTGTAGGAAAGAGTTTTCCATGAGTGTGCCCTTGAGCTGCACCCAGAGGCTGTTGCACTCACAAACCTGAGATTTTGCTCTTAGCAACCTGGTAGCTCAGCAATCACCTGTTATGGACTGAATTGTGTTTTCTCAAAATACGTATGTTCAAGCCCTAACTCCCAATGTGACTGTATTTGGAGAGAGGGCCTTCAAAGAGGTAACTAAGGTTACATGAGGTCATCAGGGCAGAGAACTAAATCAGTAGGATTCATGTCCTTTTAAGAAGAGGAAGATACCAGGGATGCACACACAGAGGAACGACCATGTGAGCACACAGAAAAAGGAAGCCATCTGTGAGTCAAGGAAAGAAGGCTCAGAAGAAAACAAACCTGCCAACACCTTGATCTTGAACTTCTAGCCTCCAGAACTGTGGGGAAATAAATTTCTATTGTTTAAGCCATCCACGCTGTGGCATTTTGTTATGGTCACCTAAGCAAAGTAATACAAGGATCATGAAAAAAAGAAAGCAACCCAGGTAAACTCACAGAGTCCTTGCTTTCCAATTCCTAACGCTGCCTGTCCCCCACCCCACCCTCACCCACCAGCCTCCAAGCCACTAGAGGTCCAGCATGTACACCAGTAAACAGGGGCTGTGTCTCCTCTGGGTACCCACTGGACTCCCTGTCCACTCCCTGCTCCTTCACAGAGCTCTGTGGCCAGTGGCCACTAATATCTCCCTTGTAGCAGATGACCAGGCAGTGTGTACCCTGTCGTCCTGATAATGCTTCAACTTGTCACAATCAATAATGCTTTTAAAGAACAAAATAAGGATTTGAAGTTTTCTACCACATTTGTATTTGAATTCCTCTTCTAGGGTTCACACATTCCAAAGAGGTGATTTGGAGACTTTGCTTTAGTAATAGAAGGAAGCCCTCCTGGCCATGCTAGCCTGACCAGGACCAGGGCACAGGAATTGAACATCCAGGAAATTTAATGGGTACGTGGGCCACAGCAGCAGATGCCAGAAGGCCATGCTGTGGTGAAAGGGAGCTTAGCTCAGAGCACTCTTCGGGCAGCAGAAAACTAGCTTTGTCCTCACAGGGGAAGAAAGCCCAAACCACATGCAGACTTCCTGTCACATGGAAGCAAAAAAAAAAAAAAAAAAAAGGCATAAAAGCCCATCTAGTCTCTTTGAGGAGAGCTTCTGGATGGGCATTCATACACAGCTTTATGTACACACATCACAGGAAAAGTAAGCATGACCGGGAAATTGGAATCGTTCACATCCTTTTATCCGAAAGAGTTCTCAAAAGGGAAATAATCTCTTTTCAGGATGCCCACACACAATTTATTTTATTTTCAAAGATAAAAGTTTGTTTCTATGTAGAAATAAGCCAGGAAATAAAATGGTTTGCAATGTCTTTAAGAAGTGTAGCATATTTTCCAAATGCTTTTTGGTTTCTTGACATCCCAGCTTAAAGAACTCAGTTACATTAAAAAAAATTTTTTTTTATTTAGTTGTAAAAGTGCACTCACTGTTTCATTTTTTTCCTTTGAATCTATCTTCTTATCCTGCTCCCCACTGTATTTACGTGCAAACTTCCTCACCTGTGCTCACACAGATGCACACAAATCATCTTCCTTCTCCACACTTACGTCATATCAAGCAAATTGACTGGGATTTTTTGCACTGCCAAGAACTTTTCAGAAAACAAACACCAGCCTGACCTAAGAAATTAAGAAATTAATTTAGCGAAATTGTGGTGGCCCTTACTCTGAGTAATTTTTTTTAAGGGGGAGGGACAAAAGCTTATTTTGTTCTTGGGATGGAAATGAACATTCTCCAAGGTTTGTGTGCAGAGGGTGATGTGAGAACTTGAGGCAGAAAGAACAACGGTGAACTTCACCTAAGTTGTAACGGTTGGCTTTTAAAAACCTTAAGATTTGGCAATAGAAGAATCATAATGGGCCTAAGGATGGGAATTAATGCAGTTTTAAATTTGTATTGGGAGAACCACCCTTCAATAAGGTGTGGATCATAGTAAAAGAAAACTATGATAAAAACGGAACTATCTTCCCAGGGCAGGGAACGTGGTAACTGTGACCGTAGCGGGAGAGCCGTAAAAGGAGGAGGGACCGGCAAGGGGGAGGAGGAACTATTTTACGGTAGAAATTGATTTAAGAATATTCCAAAGAGAACAAAGCACCGCAATGGTTAATATCTATTATTTATTTATATCCCACTTTGTTCCAAAAACATATTTAAGGCGCTGGTTTGAAAATCATCTCAAGCTCACTGCTGCACAGACCCCTCATTGTGGCGGCCACACCAGGGTGGAGTCTTCCTGTCTGGGCCGACAAAGCTCCACTTAGAGACACAGCGAGGCCGCGCCAGCGTGTGGCAGGAGGGTGGTGTCAGCTCATCAAAGAATCTCCTGCAGTAACGTGACCTCCAGCAGGGAATGTCTCCTTGATTAACGTAAAGAGGGCAAAGGGGCAACTCTGGGTGAGCCCCGAGGAAGGAAGGAAAACACTGTCTTAGAGCCACTTGTGAAAGATTAAGTAGGAAATTCAAGGCTTATTAATGTGTAAAGCCGATAAATTCTGGGTTCATTTCTGGGTCTGGAGAAGGAGAAAAAAATTAAAACATTTTAAAGTATTTTGTGTCTTTAACGGTGATTATTTATATAAATCCACAGATTTCTAGATCCAGTCATGATCAAGGAAGTGGATCACTTAGTAGGTTTTCCCATCCAAGGGCTGAGATACGGGAGACGCTCCTCTAAAATACCGACATGTAACTTGAAGGTACCTCAGTTCACTTTAGTAAAACCTGTAAATATTTTACTAAAAGTACACAATATGAATGAAATTAGCTCACTAAACTATATCTAGAAGCATTGTACATATTTTCATCTTAATGCCAATTGTGACACTGGCTTGATCCTAAACCAATTTTATAGTTATTTGGGAAAAAAAGTTCCAATCCATATAAAGAAAACCTCAAATATTCTGAGATATTGTTACTTCATTGATTCCCGTCTGACCACATTGGCATTTGTCCACTGCTCAGTGTTAGGTCAGTTAGTTAATATTAAAAGTTTCTTAAATTTTATTAAATGATCTGCAGAAAAAAATGAAGCTAGCTTTTAATTTTGAGGTGTTGAACACCTAGGACTGAATTTGTTTTCACTTTTGTCTCCTCTATATAAAATTGGTCATTTGACTCTAAATTTACTTCGGATATTCTAGGCTTAGAAATTTTTCCCGTTCTAAAAATTGTTCTAATATTGATTGCAGATGAAATAAAGCCTTTTCCAGGATTTAACCTTACATACAATGCTTTGATCACTTCTTTAGATTTTTCTGTTATATAGCCATGGCATTGTAAAAACTAGCTGGACAGTAAGTACAATCTCAAACATAGGCAAGGATTTTAGTGTGCTTGCTTTGTATGTGGCCAAAATGTGATGTTGGAAAAAGTGCAATTTATAAATATTTCTTTTCTTTTTTGAGACAGAGTTTTGCTCTGTTGCCCGGGCTAGAGTGAGTGCCGTGGCGTCAGCCTAGCTCACAGCAACCTCAAACTCCTGGGCTTAAGCAATCCTACTGCCTCAGCCTCCCGAGTAGCTGGGACTACAGGCATGCGCCACCATGCCCGGCTAATTTTTTCTATATATATTTTTAGTTGGCCAGATAATTTTCTTTCTATTTTTAGTAGAGACGGGGTCTCGCTCTTGCTCAGGCTGGTCTCGAACTCCTGACCTCGAGTGATCCACCTGCCTCGGCCTCCCAGAGTGCTAGGATTACAGGCGTGAGCCACCTCGCCCGGCCTATAAATATTTCAATGTTTTTTACCCTCAAATAGATAAATTCTCAGTCATTTAAAAATCTTGCTTAAAATTGTCATGTTGGCCTCGGTTGCAGTCTGCTCTACACATTTCCATTGTATTATTGCTCCTTTCAACAATCATAGTGAATATTCACAAAATCATTCACCTCTCAAATCAACAACTTGACTCCTCAGTTGCTACCCTACTTTTATTCTCCAAGTGAGTTATTTTTAAAGAACAAGATCATGAGATATTATGGGATGAAGGACTCAGAGAGCTTCCTAATTTTCTTTGGCATGAATGTAGTGCATTGGCATTGAGAAATACAGACCTAATACTTGTGTTCATACAAACATCCTCAGCGGCTTGCATCATTCAAGAATATTTTGAGATATTATCAGTGAACTGGAGATAAAACATATCAAAGTGTACATAACCGTAAAATCTACACCTTTCAACAGCAGGAAAATGGATTGAAACTGAGAAAAATATTCAGAGGGCTTTAACTTGTATGTATAAAAATACAGACCCACATCTGTTTGGCCTCTTTGATTAGGGTGAAGAGCATCAGATGTTCACCAAAACCTCCTACAAATTCCTAAAACTGCTTTAGCAGAGTTCTATTATTAACACAACACAGATTCAACTCTGTCACTGCTACTGTTTACATCTGACAAATACTTATTTCTTAAAATCCTGGAGACAAGTCTTGTGCTACAAAGAATTAGCCTAAAACATAAAAGTGTAATAATTTTTTTTTTTTTTTTTGAGACAGAATCTCACTCTGGTGCCCAGGCTAGAGTGCCGTGGCGTCAGCCTAGCTGACAGCAACTTCAAACTCCTAGGCTCAAGCGATCCTCCTGCCTCAGCCTCCCGAGTAGCTGGGACTACAGGCATGCGCCACCATACCCGGCTAATTTTTTCTATATATTTTTAGCTGTCCAGATCATTTTTTTCTATGGCTTAGTAGAGATGGGGTCTCGCTCTTGCTCAGGCTGGTCTCAAACCCCTGACTTCAAGCAATCCTCCTGCTTAGGCCTCCCAGAGTGCTAGGATTACAGGCGTGAGCTACCGTGCCCGGCCAAAAGGGTAATAATTTAAAAACATAAAAAGGATAACAAATCATGGCTGATTTGTCATATTGTCATATTTTTAGCAGAATACAAGTGATGATGAAGAGATTATTCTCCAAAACATCAGATTCTTAGTATTTTTTTTTTAAAGTTTGAGAAAATTAAACTTTTTGAAGGACATTATAGAGGAGTCCCTGAGTAATTAGTTTTATAATGAAAAGATAGAGGTGAACATATAACAACACATATATATATATATAGTGACTTCATTTTTTTTTTTTTTTTTTTGAGACAGAGCCTCACGCTGTTGCCCCAGGTGCAGTACGGTGGCATCATCATAGTTCAATGCAGCCTCTAACTCTGGGGCTCAAGACATCCTCTTGCTTCAGCCTCCCCAGCAGCTGGGACTTACAGTCGCGCGACACTGCTCCTGGCTAATTTTTCTGTTTTTACTAGATACGGGTTAGTCTCTAGCTCCTGAGCTCAAGTAATCCTTCTGCCTTGGCCTTCCAGAGTGCCAGGATTATAGGTGTGAGCCACTGCACCCGGCCTAGTAACTTCACTTTTTAATGAGTACAGTTGAAGCTACTGGAATGGCAACTTTTAATTCTCTAAACTGTTTTGGTGGCCAGATTTTCAAAATTTACTCCGCTAAATAGCTAGCACAAATGCTTCAGAAAGATGTTTAAGTCTGGTCAGTGGGCGTCTTTGCTTTAGTGTCAGGAGGACCTTTCTCCTGACTCCCTGTTAGAGTCCCTGACGCTCTCTAACATCTTGTGCAAGTGCTTCTATATACTTGCACTCATCTTCTTGGACTTCCCAGTGATTGATGGATAATACTTTTAGTCATGCTTGCTTGAAGATAAGAAACTGAGTCATTGATTTCAAAATGTGCTTAATACAGGCTGCTACTTAACTGATTTTTACCTTTTTAAATATAAGTGCCCCTTTGATAGACTGAAATATTATTCAGACTTACCACACATTAGCACTCATAGACATAACAATAATATGTACTAATTAGAAGTCTAGAATCATTAGCTAAATGGTACTCTTAGTGTTCATGATCTGGAATGTCAGTTTAAGATCTCTGAGGTCCCATTTCTCAGTATATATACTGGGAATCAAAATATTATATCCCACAGAGACTGTTATTGGAAAAAGGTTGACAAAAGACAAATGTTATATAAATATGTTGTGATACCATCTTCACTTTTCACTGAACCTCAAGAAATACTGAATTCTGAATATGCTGTGGCTGGTGGTAATATTGATGATATTTCTTTGAATCAACAGAAAGCTACACAAAATATTATAAATAGGTATTGGGCAGTTTCTAACAACCAAGAGGCTAAATCTCTTCCGACCTCCTGAGAACTTGATTCTGCGGTGAAACCAAAGGCCTCTATTCCACTTCAATAATAAAAAGCATTCGTGATTCATTAAGAATGTAGGCAAGGCTTTATGTTATATTTATTTATTTTCCAGCTTGTACAAACTGGATGTAGAAGCATAAACATAGTACATTTCTACCATCTTCAACAAAAATATAACCAATATGTACAATTATTGTATTAAAAATACAAAAGGGATACAGACTCCACCAATGTCTTTCTAAAAGACATACAGGTACAAGTAGTATCAAAAGTATGAGGAAATCACCAGTTAATTGTACATTCTGCACTTGACATCACAGAGCGAACTGAGATTAGCAGTCCTATGTTCTACAATTACTTAATGCTTAGGTAACATTTGTGCAACTTGTGGTAGAGCTAGATTTCTGTCTTTCTATATGCACATGAGGTCCATAGCCTATATAATAAAACTGGCAAATAATGCATATTACATGTAAAATTACAAATGCATAATTGACAATGTAATATATAAGCAAGTAGACAAATGCCATGGTACAGAAGAGAATTATTAAATAAAGCACTGACATTGTTTGATACAGTGAAAAAACACTGCAATTCCACTTTTAAAATTTGAAGCTATTTACGTTTATCTACTGATCAATATGATCAGCTGAATTTAATGGAAAAAAAATCCAAGACCAGCAGTTCCTCACATTTGAGTACTACTCGGATTGGCAGCCTTCACTTTTCCGGAGTCTGTGCAAAAACAACACAAAAATAGAGTGGAGGGGTCATTTTCAGTCAATATAGGGTTAATAGCAGCTGTGAGCAGATGGTTGCTACACTTAGGCCTTCTGTATAGTCAGCGTCCATAAAGCCACTTGGCGGTTAGTCTTTGGTGACTAACCTGCCTTGCAAAGGCTGGCATATCTAACTAGGTTTTTGATCTTTTATCACGTTTAAAGGCTTGTTTATTCCCTAATGCCAATTCAATAAAGGGAGGCTGTCTTGAAAGAGCAGTATAAACAGCTGGCATTAGCTCCAACATCCCAAGCTGCTTTCACTGCAATGCTGTCCAGTTATAAATGTTTCTTAAAAAAAAAAAAAAACAAAAACAAAAACTAAAACTCTAAAGTAACAAAAATCAAAGAAACATAACTTAAAAATGGGGTTTGCCATCCATCTCAATGGAGCAGGACACGCCCTTCAAATGACACTATCCTGCCTCCATAAGGCTCAGACAGGACATGAGAGTCCTATTTCCCTCCCCTGGCCATGTGCAAACAGTTTTACAGAAGAACCCCACCCGCTGGGGAAGGAGCAGATGAGGTGTCTTGGTATTCGAGTAATTGGCTAACATTTTATACTTCCAGGATAGGGCACTTCATGGGTGAGGCCAGAAGGATGTGGGAAGACAGGGTCACAAGCCAGGTCTTCCCCTCTTCTTGGTGAGGCCACACCCTGTCCGGCATATTTGGTTTTTTAGAAACCAGGCTGGCAACCCTACTTAAGGTTCAAAATAATACTGTAATCATTAAATGGATAAAACATTTACTCTCTAAACACAATCTTTAAACTCATTTTTTTTTTTTTTTTTTTAAAAAGGAGGACATTGTAAACAAGTGGACAAGCACTGTGCTCAAAGGATTTCATTGTTTTTCTTTGTCTTCCTCGGTGGGTTAAAGGCCCCAAGTAGTTCAATGGCTAGCTTTTCTCATTATCCCAATGAGACCAAGTGCTAGGACTGGATTGAAATCTAAAAGGAAGATTTTTAAAAATCCTTCCAGGCATCGAGAAGTGCAGCCAGAGTGAATCATCTCGTCGTGATGATCTTGGAATTTGGAATGATACTGTGTGATGTGGCAGGCAGCAACAGCGGGAGCTTGAAGATTGCTGCACTGTGCATTTCAAGCAACAAAGTCTGAAAAGTGCCAGGGCAATTTCTTCACAGTATTTCACATGCAAAGGGGAAGGGAAGAAGGGGAGAAGCCCCATGCTGCTTTTAAGGCAGGGAAGGAGGCAAACTGGTCCACCATCCTCAGAATGTGAGTTCCAAGGCTCCAATGATAGGGACGTCTTCTTGTGCTCTCCTTGTAGGTGGCTCGCCTGTGCCTTAAACAGCAGATACTTGTTCATCTTCTGCAAACACAGCAAGGAAAGGGGGGGGGGGGGAATCAATGAACAAGCAAATAATTTCTTGTGCTATAGAGAATCTATTCACTGATGGGTTAAATAAAAATATTACAGCTATTCTTTTCAGTATAGTGCATTTAAAATCCTTGTCTTTTTTCCTAAGGCAATGATTAACGCCACAAAAATGTGGTGTTAATACAATGCATATATTTAAAAATATATAATATTAAAAACATATAGTATATATTTTTTGGTCAGAAAGTTATTAATAATAAATTCATTGGAAAAAGTTATAAAATACCATGTGCTTTTTCCTGGGCAGGCATTGCAGAATGTTTTGTAGCACCCCCACCCCCAGCTGTGACAACCAAAAACATCTCCAGATGTTGTCAAGGATCCCCCAAGGACAAAATCACCCCCAGTTGCTAACTACAGACCTAGAATTATGAAAATCATGGCCTTTTACAAATTTTAAAATATATAGCTCATCAGAGTATTTAAAAGTATTAATACATGGCCGGGCGCGGTGGCTCACGCCTGTAATCCTAGCACTCTGGGAGGCCGAGGCGGGTGGATCGCTCAAGGTCAGGAGTTCGAGACCAGCCTGAGCAAGAGCGAGACCCCGTCTCCACTAAAAATAGAAAGAAGTTATCTGGCCAACTAAAATATATATAGAAAAAAATTAGCCGGACATGGTGGCGCATGCCTGTAGTCCCAGCTACTAGGGAGGCTGAGGCAGTAGGATCGCTTAAGCCCAGGAGTTTGAGGTTGCTGTGAGCTAGGCTGATGCCACGGCACTCACTCTAGCCTGGGCAACAAAGCAAGACTCTGTCTCAAGAAAAAAAAAAAAGTATTAATACTTTCATAATAAGCTTGTGGCTTTTAACTAAGACAGTTCATGTTAGTTACTTAGTTAAGTCCAGGTTAGGTTTGTATAGACAGCCTCTCTGGAAGGTAGTTAAATTCTTTTGGCTTCTGGTCATTTTGGCAACTATCATTGACATTTTAGTAGTTACCAGATGAAGTGGTATTTTAAAATTATACATAAGCTGATAGTGTTTATATTATTAATTCCACCATATTAAAGAAAATTTATTGTTATGTAACTCTTGGTTTGTCTTCATACATTTCAGAATATAGTTTTCAATATTAAAAACTATGCCTTTTATGGGTGAATATTATAGTTTGTGAATTTATCTCAGTACAGGTGGTATTAAAAATATTATGTGCCTTTTTTTTTTTTTTTTTTTTTTTGAGACAGAGTCTCCCTTTGTTGCCCGGGCTAGAGTGAGTACCATGGCATCAGCCTAGCTCACAGCAACCTCAAACTTCTGGGCTTAAGCGATCCTCCTGCCTCAGCCTCCCAGGTAGCTGGGACTACAGGCATGCACCACCGTGCCCGGCTAATTTTTTCTATATATATTTTAGTTGGCCAGATAATTTCTTTCTATTTTTAGTAGAGACAGGGTCTCGCTCTTGCTCAGGCTGGTCTCAAACTCCTGACCTTGAGCCATTCACCCGCCTCGGCCTCCCAGAGTGCTAGGATTACAGGAGTGAGCCACCGCGCCCGGCCAAAATATTATGTGCTTTTTTAAAAAAACAACATACAGTCAGATACACATTAAAAAGTCTAGAAGGATATAACAAAATGTTAATAGTGGCTATCTGCAAGTGGTAGGATGATAAGTAATTTTATAATGTTTTGCTTTTTTCTACAATGACTGTGTAGTAAAACATGTTAAACTGAAAACCTGAAGAAGAGGGGTGGGGGACATGATCTCCCTTCTCATCCTCAATCCAGCATGTTCAGGTAGATTTGTAGAAAGAAGGCAAAAAAGTCATAAAGTATATTTCTTTATCAGACTTTCATTTCCAAATGAGCCCCAACTTTTTTTTTTTTTTTGAGACAGGGTCTTGCTCTTAGCTATGGGTAGAGTGCAGGAGGTGTGATCATAGCTCACTGCAGCCTCAAACTCCTGGGCTCAAGTGATCCTCCTGCGTCAGCCTCCCAGAGTGCTAGGATTACAGGTGTGAGCCACCTCACCCGGCGTGAGCCTCAATTCATTAAGAGTCCAAATGTAATGATTCTACAGAAAACTTTAACCATCCAGTTTGACAGCTCAAGATGTTTCTAAAGATTCTTGAAAATAGTACAAACTTGTGAAATTTGTAATTGTTTCCTTAAAATAGGGCCACAGAAGCAATTCAATTTTGGTGAGAATTAGAAAAAAAAAAAAAAAAAAATCCAGCCGGGTACACACTTTATTAAAAGCGATTCCCTCTCCAATCTTGGGCCTTTCTTGAGCCATTCAGGGAAACACACAAACACACACACGCAAGCACACACAGAAAGCAGTCAAAAGCTCTAACCCTAAATTTGGAACTCTGAGTATAAAATGATCTTTGTGTAGTGCATGGAGACACAGACACAGCTGACCACAGTATTAAGAAAACAGAGATGCCTTGGGAAGCTCACAGGCAGCATAAGAGAACACAGCTAACTTGAAGCTCTTAAGAATACATGTATGTGCATATACCGTCCTCCTCCGTGGAAAACCCTGGGGACTGGTAGGGGGCGAGGCGCGGGTCGGACTCGTTGGGTCTGTGCCACTGAGGTTTGTTCACAGGCCTGCTGCTCGGCGGGTGCCCGTGTGGCGGCTGTGCGGGCGAAGACCCAGCTGCGTCGGAGGGTCTGGCGATCATCCGAGACCTCTGAAGCGCCACGTTGTAGTCCGGAGGTTTCCTGGCCGGATGAGAATGCCCTTCTGGAAAGTCAGTGATGGGGATTCCAACGTAGCCTGGCGGGGTGGGCGGGGGCTCTCGATACCGGCCCTCCTTTCGTGCTGCGGTAGAGGCAATATGCCAGCCATTAAGAATTTTGTAGACTTGTTTCATGCCACAAATGTTCATAAAAAATTTAAAAATAATTATTAAAACAGTAAACACTGCATAGTAGCAAATGTGATTCTGTGTGGTATGGGATAGAAGTGTGGGTGCGTGGCAGGGCAGGGTATGGATGTAACTAAACCAAATATTCATGATGGCTAACTCTGAGTGATGAAGTAATTGGCGAGAGAAACTACGAAGGCATCTAAGTATTTTTATCTTTTTTTTCTTTTTCCTTTTTGAGACGGGGTCTTGCTCTGGGTCGTGGGCTGGAGTACAGTGGTTCAATTACAGCTCACTGCAACCTCAAACTCCTGGGCTGCGCCTGAAACATGTTAGCACGTGGTGAAAGTTCCCTTGCTTTCCCTCTCCCTGCCCCACACACAAGGTGGCTCCTCCATCTTTGCTGGGCATTTCCCTTTACCAGGCAGAAAATCAATTCCATATTATTTTCAGGTCTCTGGACTTCACTTTGGGAAATAGTGAATTAAAATAAATTTGAAAATGTAGCACAAAGGGTACTGATCTAAAAGCTCTAAAACTAGGTGCTTATGTTTCTTAAAATCCTTCTATTGGTGCTCATGACCTAGAACATGAAATCTGCAAAGGCAAGTAACACTAAAGCTTTAGTTTCGTCAACTTTCTAGACTCAGTTGTTAGAAACTAAAAATCATTCTTCCTTTCTTCGCAATAAAAATTCTAAGTATTAGTTTGTTATGAGAAAGCCTTTGAAAGAGTTCAACCTAAGAACATGTACTGTTTTCTTCTTCTTCAGCTTAAAAAGGTATTAAATTTGACATTTACCTATGACTATTTACATGGCAAAATAACTACAATTTCCCTAACAAAAAGGTCTATAATGATTATACTTCAGAATTTGTCCCTCTATATCCTATAATCTATTCCTACACTTCAACTGTAGTGATGTTAAATATGCCATAGAAAATACATCCCGGCAGGGCTGAGGGAACGTGAGAGCCTTTAACAGAGACAGCAGCAGGATCTTCCATGTATTATGGATTGACTATCCAGCACTGTTCTAAATACTTTGCATAGACTTCCTTTAATGCTCGCACCAACCCTATGAAGTTAGAAATAATAATAACCCTAGTAGTAGAAATTATTCAGCTCATTTTACAGATGAGGGTATGGGCACTTTAGTACTTTGCCAAATGTCACAAAGCTAGTAAAGTGGCAAGGCAGGGATTCAAATCCCAATCTGCCTGACACCTAAGCTGTGTTTTCCCTCATTCTACAGTGTACAGAGAGAATTTGTTTATTGCAGAAATGATTTGCTTGCAAATCAAAAAATCAATGGAAGATTTCCGAACACGCAAAATGTAAAGTTCTAAATGCAATCAAGAGAACAAAATAAAACAAAACATTTAAACTGTTTCAGTTAAAGAAGAATTCTTCATTTAGGAAGAATGGGCATGCATCCTGATAATAGCCACAATAACAATCTACCGATCCTGACAGCTAGGATTTATTGCATGTTTTACTAGGTAGGAATATGTCTATATGTACCTGACCAGAAAACCCAGTATTCATTTCAAAATCCTGAACATACTGCTAATTTGAAGCCCTATTGAGCAATGGACAAAATGAGGAAAAGCATCACAAATATATAATTTTACTTTTGAAGTAAGTTAGATTAAAGCCATGATCCAGACATGACGAAGTCCCTCAACAAGCCCCTTACTTACCAATAAGCCCCTTTGCAGTACTCGATGCCACAGCTATGTGGGCAGGCATGGGAACAGGTTTGGTTTCTTCAGTGGTCACAGACGTTATGCTACTGCTTTCAGCTTCAATGGAAACGTCCTTCCCACCCCTCCGCTTTATTGTGCCCGTGTCACCTTCTGAGTCTTCTCCCCAGTAACCTGTGGAAGATGCCCAGCTTGCCCGGGATTGGGCTTGTTCAAGACTCTCTCTGCTTTGATTTTGCCTGTTATGCTTTGTGCTATGATCAGAAAACATGATTTGGTCCATATGGCTGCTGGAGGCCCAAAAACCTGCAGGATCCCCTGAATAATCGAAGTGAGTGTGCCCAAACGGGAGCGTCTCCCAGCTTCTCTGGTGCTGGATGGTCTGTATGTTATCGTGGGAACCACTGGAGCACGACGTCCAGCTCCCACGGCCGCTGTCGGCAGCATCGAGTGAAGCGCGATCCCCCTGATCTTGGGAAAGTTCCTCTGTGCTTGGAGAAGAAATTACTGTAGCTGTAGCATATAAGCCTCGACTCTCCGACATTGGTGCATAGGACCTAAATGGTCAAACAAAAAAGGAAAAAAAATAAAAGCAAGACTGTTAAACTAATTCACCTATGATAAAACCAAAGTATCATGTTTTTTATTTTCCTAAAAAGGTAGCTTTCTTTTATTCCAGGAAGAGGATGAAAGTTTCACTGAATTGCATTATAGTGGCGAGTTCTGCCACGTCCAGTTTTCTCACTTTGTCATTACTACTTAATAAACATGGGGAAAAAAGCAACAACTTGCTATGATAAAAAAAAATTTTTTTCCTTATAACATTAAGGATGGCTCAATATAATTTGATTAATTCAGGAAGGCAGCTTGTACAAAGGAACTGGATATATCCTGGAGTCACCTTTTGCATTCGGCACAGAACAATTGTATTCCAATAACGAATAAACCTGACTTTAAAAAGCAGTCTGTGCAACACAAATAGCATGGTACTTTATCTAGAAATTGTTGACCATCAGAACTGGGATGGGAGCAAATGTCTTAGGCATTATGTAAAATAAATAAAAATATGTATCTGGAAGAAAGGACTCGTTATTAAAAGAGAGATGGAAGAAGGAATGCAAAAGAGCACTCAGTAAAGCCGCCTACCCTAAGCTGTACTGATCCGGCTCAATCAAGGTCCGCCTCTCCATCCTGCCCACACCCAGGTTTGTTTCCACGATGCTGACAGAATGCCTCTGGCGTCTCTCATCGTGCAGCGACACTGGCACTGAGTCAAAAGAAGAATTGCTGACAATACTGGATCGTGAAGAAATTTCGCTGTGACCAGAATCTGAAAAATTATCCACAGTACCACTGGGAGCCAAAGTATAGCCTGCGTGAGAAATACAACCATATTAATTAGACACTCTAGGTTTATAACATAAAATGGAAGCCTACCAAATAGAAGCAAAAATAAAATGCAGGCACAGATATCACCATTAAAGTGGGGAGGATAAAACCCATTTTACTTGTAGAGACCAGGTGACTATGAGATAAATTTTTTACTATAATGAAGCTTAAGTTGCTTAGTCAAAGTTTAGAGGAGAAAAAGGAAAACACTGTTATACAAACTAAGAAAAGATGCAGAAACATGGCAGTACTTAACTATTCTTAGCTCCCTAGCTATAAATTATACTACTATTAGTCTATATGAAAGAAACCAAGAAGAATAACTGATCAGGTTTAAAAGTATGGCTTTTTCCAAACTGCAAACAAAGCTAGTAATCTTGTTTTCAACTGAGTCTTCTGTTTTTAGAACTTTAAGTATGGCACAGAATAATTGAACTGGAAATATCTATATTATATTTATCATTTTAAATAGACATATAAAAAAATAAGAAGAAATAAGAGATGGAGATGTCTGAATTTTTGCCATTTGGTTTTTCAACATTAATATCAGCTGAATCACATAAAAGGTCATTGTTTTGACAGATGTAATGTGTGCTTTTCCCTGAGATCATTACTATAAAGTATCTAAACAGATGTCTATTTCTTGTCCTGAAAGGACTCTTAATTCTCCTTCATTACTAAAAATAACTTTAAAAGTCACAATGAAAGAGGCTTGTCTTAATATATATTTTTCTTTTTTTTTTTTTTTTTTTTTTTTTTTTTGAGACAGAGTCTCACTCTGTTGCCCAGGCTAGAGTGCCGTGGCGTCAGCCTAGCTCACAGCAACTTCAAACTCCTGGGCTCAAGCAATCCTCCTTGCCTCAGCCTCCCAAGTAGCTGGGACTACAGGCATGTGCCACCATGCCCAGCTAACTTTTTCTATATATATATTTTTAGTTGTCCATATAATTTCTTTCTATTTTTAGTAGAGACGGGGTCTCACTCTTGCTCAGGCTGGTCTCGAACTCCTGAGCTCAAACGATCCTCCCATCTCGGCCTCCCAGAGTGCTAGGATTATAGGTGTGCGCCCGGCCTTGTCTTAATATTTTCAGTGAAGAAAATCTAAATCTTTTTTCTCAATATTCATTTTTTTCTTATCTACTAAGGATCTCATGTTACTCAACATTGGTTTTATATGACTGCATGCAATGCAAATTTTTTCAATGCTGCTTACCTAAAAAATAAATAAATAAATCTAGAACATCTGAATGTTTCTAATTTAAGTATGTTCTCATCCTTTCAGTAAACTGGTAATTCCTGATTTATTTTTTAAAGGCTGCACAGGTCTTGATAAGATTTAATGTGTTCATCTATGAAATGTCTTTTTATAAACCATACTGCAAGTTCTGACAGACAAGATTTAAAGCCGTCCCTGAATGGTCTGCTCAAAAAAATATCTCCAGAAAAATAATCACTCAGATGGAACACTTGACATTTGGAGGAATTCTCCCATTTTCTTTAACTAATGAGATGACTCCTCTCTTTCCCACCCTGTTTTTGGTTCTATAAACCCCACCTATCCCATAGGTCCGTGGTGCATTGTTATTCTTGTTACTGTTCTCACTTCCAAGAGAAGAGGAGGAACTGGTTAAGTCCAACTGCCCGGAGCCAAAAGATCTCAGCTGACTGCCACTGCCACCTGACAACAGGATGAGAAAAGAATTTAGATATATCCATTTAGCAAGGATGGTAGAGACTGATACCCACACAAAATGCACAGAGGTCTGAAATATCTACAAAGTAGAGCAGTATTTGTTATGTCAGTGAAATCTAACAATTTATGAACCCTTTTGGTCTTCCTCTAGGGAAAACTAAGTCTTAGCCACTTATTACTGGCCTACACCCCCTCAGTTAAACGGCAGGAAGAAGTAGCCTGGAGAGTCATGAAATTCTCTGCTCATTTAATATGAGAAAATATCGACATAAGGAGACTTTGATTGCCTAAAATGTAGTCTCTTTAAAAAATAAAACAAGGTAGCAACAAAAAAGGTAATCAAGACCTGTGTTAATACAATGAAAAAATAAATCAGGAAGATAATTAGTTTTTCATATGTTTTTAAAGCCCTCTTCTCTGTATTAATGTTATATAACCAAATTTAGTAAGAACAAATTTTAATACAAAAAGAATTCTTTTCATACTTACAACCAACAAATTTAAATGTATTTTTAAAAAGCTTTATATAGTTATATATATTTAATACATTTACTGTAAGTATAACATTAAAAAGTATCAGAATTCTTCCAAATTTATAAACTGAGGGAAAAAAATCCATTAGACATTATATAAGACATCATCTTCAGTTATTATTAAAAATTATATTATGCATAACTCTGGAATTTATTATACCCAAAGTATACACATTTCGAGAAAGGAAAAAATAAGTAATTTAGTTCTACCTTTCCTTGGAGAACTCTGTGGAGAAGTAGGTGGAGAAGAAAGCTGTGATGATGCATTTGATATCGTGTCTTCAGCTTGTTTCTTGTGACGTTCCAAACTTCCCTCTTCAGACAAAGAAAGAATTTTCTTTAAAGCTTGTGGAGAGTTTATGCCTATGAAAGAAAAGAACTTAAATATATATTTTTAAGACTAAAAAAAAATATTAATGACTCAAAATCTTTTTCATGTTAAGATTTGTATTATTACGTTGAGTTTCAACCTATTTTCAATCTATATGTTCTTTGTTTTCATGGTCCAAACAGTAAGCTTATAGAAGCCATGAGATACCTGCAGTTTGGTTTCAGACTGGTATCTGCCAGCGTATGAGAAACAGACTGCTTTTAATATTTTACGTTAGATTCTAAACCTTTAAAGTCACCATCTTTATTCCACGATGTTAGGTAACAATGAAGGAAAAAAACAGACAATTTGGAAACAGTTGAATTTAGGATGAAAGTGGCACAGCTAAGAATATTTACTGTTAGAACTCAAGTTTGAGCTGGAAACATATTTTGGTGGTGTTGGCTATGTTAGTTCAGGGGAAGTGAGAATGAAAGGAGAAAAGTAAAGGGCCCAGAGATAACAGGAACTAGAAAAAGTGGATTAAAGAGCTCTAAAGAATGCTACATAGATAACACTTGGTCAAATAAACAGATGAAAGAGAAGGCAAGGAGACCCATGAAAGTGCCGTGTCACAGAAACCATGGGAGAAGGTTTCAGAAGAAGGAAGTGAACCAGTGCCAAGTGTAGGATCCAGTGGGATGAGGGTAGGGGAAAAATAACTATATATGCCCATGCAGGTGATTTCCAACTCCCCCCAATTTATTTTTCAGAAATGAGGGAGTCATATTAAAATATTTTACAAAGGCTCTCATATTATTATGAGGTGCTCCTGATTACCTTATTTTGAACAACAAAGAGATACGTGGGAAGGCACCATAGCCTGAAACTACCTCAAATCACTTCTAGTTTTAATTGGTCATAGACTTAACAGAATCCATTAAAAAGGAGTCAATAAAATTTAACAAAGATCTAATCCTTCATTTCACCTCTTATTAAGTGGTTTGATGTTCTTTTAATATAATTTTTTTTAAAAAATCACTTTTAAAGCAACACTTTGATTACAAGTAGAAATAGTAATATACACAGGATACATGAAAATACCAATTATAGTAAAGCTATGAGAATGAACACTTTTGATTTGGAAACAGTTTCCAAGGCCAGTGTCACGCACAAATTCAGAAAGTGCTATCCTTCAAACAGTGTAGATGGGTGTGAAGATGTTATGCCTTAGAAGGCTGTCTTAGATACTTCAAAAGTGGTTCTAGTGATGACAAAGACACCAATTTAAAAGATGTAGAATTGGAGTGAGGGGAAAAACCCTTAGCATTTCTAAATTAAATATATGATATGACTTTAAATATTTATGTTAAGCTAAATAAACATAAGACAACATATTATATTTCAGCTACATTTCTAAAGTTCGTAAATTCCAATGGACCTAAAAACATTTTGAGAGATATTCTCTAGGAAAGTGGGGGATATAGCTTTATGCTCAGGCACATCTACATTCTGTTCAATGCAGCTAATAGGCTACTGTTAGCTAAACTGAAGATGGATAACCTTCCATAAGAAGTGCAGCATGAAACGTGGAGACAGAAGTCAGACTGCGAGGGATTTAGGAATACACACATACTAAGCACACAGTGGACAAAGAAAGATGTAATTCAATTTGTTTGTGATGGAGGGAGCAACACAAATATTTGGAAGGGAAAACACATCAAGGAAAGGTGTCCTTTTCTCACACTTTGCCAAACTCAACAAATACGACACTTGCTGATCAGGAGGAATGGGGCAAGGATAGAGTGTATGAAGGATCTACTAAAGGACTCTTGGCCAACTCACAAGGACAGGCTGTAATAGCTCAGGAACTTAGCTACCAACATCCAATTTTACCTTTGCTATCTGTTTATTTTTAAGAATTTTATTTTATTAGCACTGTTTCTTTTCACATATAGGTAGGAAAAAAGTAGTACATTTTACGAAACATTATTTTGTTGTACAATTTACATAAAGGGACTAAACTAGTAGATGCATCATTTTAATAGGAAAGATGAAGCATGATTTAGCTCTTCATCATTCAGGAATAACATATGGTTTTCCTCAAGTTATTGAATAAGTGATTCAACAAATAAGAATTCACCTTTAGACAAATTATTTAACTTAAAAATATTCTGCCTAAATTACAGCAATTCATTGGTCATAAGACAAAACTAATTTAAATAATGTATACGGACAAGGCATCTTCTGTACTTATTAAAAATTAAATTAGCAAATGCATAATGTCTCCATTATACCCTGTCATGACAAATGAGCATGTTTAAATGAGATACTATTTATAAAGACAACTCCTTCCCCTGGCAAAAGTAAACTTTATGTAATTTTGAAGTTTTATTGGGCGACAATAATCACAGAGAAACTCAAGTACATTAGACAAAGTTATGGAACACAAATATTTTTTTCCTAATCTGAAAAAATATGACCGTGAATAGCACCAAAAAAGGAAATGAATTTAATCACTTACCAAAAGGTGGAAGATCCTTTACGGGGACTTTCTTCCGCGAAGGGTAAAGGGACACGGCAGGAACCTGCAGTCCCTGGTTGACTTTATGTGGTGGCGGCGGCTGCTGGGGCTGTGGCTGGGGTTGTGCTTTCTGCTGTGACCCTGCCCTGGGAGCCACTGGGGAGGTCTCGGATTTGCCAGGCTTTTTGTCACCAGGATTCTTAGGCACTGATAATTGTTTGGTTTGAAAATAGAACAAAGGATTTAAGACGTTAGTAGCTGTGTAGAAGATAATTTTAGAACTACATGAGCATTTTTTGAAGCTAGAATACTAAAATGCACATCTTTTTTCTCCATTGCTTACATAAAGGATGGAAATTGAGGGGGGACCCTAGTTACATAAAATATTAGAGGCATGGCAGGACAAAGATATTTACTTTATGAAATTAGCCATCTCAAAAGATGATTATACTACTAAACACATAAATAAAAATAGAAAAATGTGGACAGTTCCATATGTTATACATATTATATATATATATATATTTAAAAACACAAATATGTTGTGAAATCTACAACAGAAAAAACATCAGATATTATTTTTCTAAGATGGTGTCCAAAATTTTTTGATGCATAAGGCCAGAAACCTACACATTAGGGTCTTGTGGTTCACTATTAAGTGGCATTGTTGCTTTAAGTGGTGCCTGAATTTGCTGCTGAGGGTTGGCTGGGGTAGGGGTGTCAAGGGCAGCAGGCACACCCACTTCTGTGCTCATCTGACCTGGTGGGCCCTAACCTTTTGGGGTGCCCATCACCTTGAGAGTACCTTTGTGAGAAAACCAGGCATGCAAATGGGAGCCCCATTCACCCATGTGTCCCTTGCATGTGTCCCTTGCATGTGTACTGGCTGTGTCAGGATGAAACTAAAGCAACAGTTACCCCTGATGCAGCCACAGTGTAATCCTCCCCAGTCTCCCCAATTTCCCCAGGTGGACACAAGGGCTTGGCCAAGCACGGTGCTGCATGGTACTCCATAGCAGCATTCAAGGGAAAGGCTAGGATATCTCAGTGTTGCTATTTCTCCCTTTGCACTAAGCCACGTTTTGTCACCACCCATACCAGAGGGAACAAATCTATATTCCAGCCAAAGTCTGCAGCCACTTTAAGGAAAAACTCACATGTGTTGGTTGCTGGCTCACACTGTAGCGATAATGTCTGAAGACTCTCCTCGTCCATTTCTAGCTCCAGATTGGACAGGTACTGCTTCACTTTTCGAGCCATTTGGGCATCTTCATAAAGCTTTTTGGCATTGAGAAAGGAACTACGACGTACCCGCTTTTTATGGCCACCTGTCTGAGCAACATCTAGCACTGTTGCATTAGTACTACCCTGGCTGAGAGACCTGGAAGATGAAACGGTAGATATGCAGCTGACTCTAGCATGGGATTATTTTATCTATTCAAAATGTGCCAAGACTTATATGAATATACATAGTCCCTGCTCAAAAGGTCACATGCCCCTTTCTAGTAAGCATACTGTTATAAAGGAGTAACATAGAAAAATTGTTTTAGTTAAAAAGTTATACATAATATACATAAAAATATGTATGTTTGGCACCTGTTCTGTTCCAACTAGGAAATTCTACTTTTCACCTCCATAGAGCATTCAAGGTGGTTCTCTCATAGAAGTCAGTAAATAATAATTATATATACCGAAGTTCATGCAAGAATATACAGCTACAATCATTAAGGTTTGCAATATTAAATGCACTTCTCCTAAAGAGCATGTTTTACCTAGTTTAAATAAAACTGACTGCAATTTCACAATTTTTTTCCTATCCCGTGGGGTGAATGTGGTGAGTTTTTATAGTAAAAATGGTCAATCTGTTAATAACACAGTCATGCAAATGTAAACGCATATGTATGGGAACTATTAATATTTAGCACATGAATTGTTAAGAATTATTTTTAAAAAGGATTGGTTTACACAGAATGAAAATAGTAGTTAGTTGAGCTGTAAAAAATTTGGTTTTAACACCTGGGGGACAGCTTTTATATTATACATATTTACTTTTCACACATCTATGCAATAGTATTTTAATTGCATGATTTTTCCTTCTACTATCCTCCCTCCCCTCCCCCTACTTGAGGCTATTCCTGTTTCAAGACATACAAATTACATTAAAACAAAATCTTTCTGAGAGCTCAGAAATATGCCTGGCCTACAGTTCCCCAGAACAATCATCAATCATTTCACAGCTCTCATGGATCATGACTTCAAAAGAAAAAGCCCCAACAGATTAAATTTGAAGTCAGTTTGCCATCTGAAATTCTGCTACAGCAAGAGGGTTAAGACAAAAATGCAAAGCATCAGAAAATATAGCAGGGAAGAAAACAATGCAATGAGCAGAATAAGAACCACGTGTGGTATGCAAGGTCTCCACCACTTACCCCAAACTCCGCCATTTCTTCTTCCTGCAAGTGAGAGCCATGGAGATTGAAGCACGGGTGCAGAAGGAGAGACAGAGAGATAACAAGCTCAGAAAGAAAAGACTAGACTTCTGGATAAGCAGTTCTAGAAGCACACAAACATTAAACTGCATAATTACCTCACACATACAACTTTACCAGAATTATTTTTCTGGCTCAACAGACAAATATATTTAAATATTTTTTTTCTAGAAGAAGAGTGACTTTTTTCTCTCCCTCACTGAATTCACCATTTTTGACCACACTGACAGCTGAATCGAATTGTGTGGATATTGAGACACTACTGTTTGAGTTATTTACATATTATTTTTACTGACAGTCAAAAGTGCACTTGGTGCAGAATAAGACATTTACTCCAAATTAGAGCTCAGTGGTGATTCTCAGCATGTCCTAATATAATTTCTGACATACTACAAATATAAATATTCAACTTTTTTTCTCATTTGTTGGGAAGCTCTCAACCTTCTCTCATCCCACATGTGCCACACTGAAGAGGACACACTCACCGAGTCCTGAACATGAGGGCCGGGTCCATGTTAACTGAAGCCATTCGGCCCACATGACGAATTTCTTTTGCAATCATCCGTAGCTTCTCAAAGTTAACCAGCCCGTCTACTTTTGAGTCATTTCCTATAATTCACAGAGAAGGAAAAGGAAATCATATGGCATTTATTCTATGCTGGTCCAAGTGATGAAAGAAATCCTCTACCTTGTATTTACCTTCATGAAGGAATGTGAGATCTTTCTTGATAACTGGGAAGAGAGGGATTATGGGGGGCTGTAGGTTTTGACTATTGAGGACATTGCGATACTTTGCCATGTTTCTGGAGGGATCAAATAGGTCTTGGAGATCTTGAAATAGCTTTTCATATTTATTGGGAAGTTTTTCCCAGGTCATTCGCAGTCTTGCCACTGGTGCCAGGTTTAGACCACTGAGAGGAGGAAAAAAAAAAGTGGTATATAATTAAATGATCTCTTATGAAATGAAGGGAGTAAACTAGTGTACAGATTAAGTACTGACATATAACACCTCTGCAAGTATGCTTTATATACATAACAATTTACAGAAGGAGGCATAAGAAACTCGCAAGGAGAATTCTGGGTAACAAGAATGGATGATAGAAGTAGAGCCAGGGTCAAGCCAAGGGGTTTTATTCTTCTCTTCCCTTTGTTCCCTCCTCATCTGCCTCAGCGCAACTAGGATATAAGTACTGAGGCTTTGTCTCCGTACACACAGCACTATGTGGACCACAGCAGCCGTTTGATAAAACAAACTGGGCAAATATCCTACCGTAACAAAATAAAACAAAAGCTCTGATAGCAATGAGAGTATAGCCAAACTCCCACAGGGAAAATGACTAATTTAATAATCATGCTTAACATCAATATAGCTAATTGTTTCCATTGGTACTTTCTTCCAAGCTCAATCTAAGGACTTAAAAGAGAAGAAAATTAACATTTATTGGGCCTCTGCTTTGTGCTGTCTGATGGAACTCCACATACATCATATCATTTAATCTTCTTGACAATTCTTTGGGGTATTGTTATTTTACAGAGAAATAAAATGGTGTTCAGAGAAGTTCAAATTATTTGCCCAAGGTCACAGAGCTAAAAAAAAAAAAAAAAAAAAAAAAGTGGGGGATATAGATTTTTCTGGGCTACAAATCAGCATATGACAGGTTTTAAACTAAGGATTAGATTAAATTCAGAGAAAAAGAATTGTTCATTATGAGTCGATTAAAACCTACTGCATTTATAGTAATTATGTGGTGTTACTGGATTGATACTTATTTTAAATCTGTAAACTGAACTCAACCTTAAGAAAACTATGCTCTCCTACCTGATGATTGCAAACATTGAGTTAAAATTCTTGCACTCCCTACAGTGCAGTGCTATCTTGATGAAATGCTTAATGATCTTCATCCGCTTCAGCTGGTTTGTCTCTCTCAGAATTTCAGATGCTACCCAAAATGTTTCCTGGTTAATGACTTCTTCAAATTTCTTCAGGTTGGCACAGCCGGTCTTTGATTGGAGTTTAAATAAATCATCTATGTATTCAGTAGGTTCAATGTTGCGGAACAGTTCGAAATTGCGCATAGAGAGCTGTGTGGCAACTTCAACAGTGCTGAGCTGAAGTAGGGAAATCTGGCTCTCTCTCAGCAGCTCCTGAGCATCTTCATCCGAACAGAGTGTTTCTGTTTCCATGTTGTTTTTCAGATAATACCTATGCAAACCAGAAACATACCAGATTTAAAGCCTGAGCAGCAGTCTCATGATATTCCTGGAAAGAATAATGCTACTTTTTGCGGAAAGTTTGAGAGAACACTGAATTGAATGACGTAAGGGTTCTGTTCAACCAAGGCAGAGAGTGCAGGTGCTGTCTGAGTCATAGAACCACCTATCCCAAAGTCGGTGATGGAAACAAACAGATCACATGGAATTTTATTTGTACCAGGTTTAATTCCTTTTCTTCCTTTCCTTTCCTTTCTTGCTTTCTAAATTATTTTATCTTTTTGGCTAAAAATGACAGGAAATAGTTATAGCTTGTATTTTCAACTTAAATGAGGGAATAGGACCGATAGCAGGAAGCAGGAAAGTTCAGGCACAGGCCATCACTCTATTTTCCCATGGTGAAGAGAGAATCTGTGATTACTGATGGGTCCAAATTGGATCAATCCAACTTTACTTAATCTAGATTTTCACGAAAACCCTACGTGTAAGTGGAGCAGGTATAATCCCTATTTGTCAGAATAGGAAACGGAGGCTCCTGAAGATTAATGGCTAGTTCTTGCCAGTGCCTGAATAAGAACTCAAGGCTGGTGCTCCTATCCTTTTCTAAATAACTGGTTGAAAACAGCATTCAGATATTTGCCTTGTGATTTTTTTTGGGGGGGGAGGGACGGTTGGTACATGTTTTTTCTGAGTCAAATTCCATAAATAAAGAAACAGAGGGCCGGGCGCGGTGGCTCACGCCTGTAATCCTAGCACTCTGGGAGGCCGAGGCGGGTGGATTGCTCAAGGTCAGGAGTTCGAGACCAGCCTGAGCGAGACCCCGTCTCTACTAAAAATAGAAAGACATTATATGGACACCTAAAAATCTATATAGAAAAAATTAGCCGGGCATAGTGGCGCATGCCTGTAGTCCCAGCTACTTGGGAGGCTGAGGCAGTAGGATCGCTTAAGCCCAGGAGTTTGAGGTTGCTGTGAGCTAAGCTGACGCCACGGCACTCACTCTAGCCTGGGCAACAAAGTGAGACTCTGTCTCAACAAAAAAAAAAAAAAAAAAAAGAAACAGAGGAACAGAATGAGCACAGTGGGGGTCTAGCTAAACTGTTTTTTTTTTTTTTGCATAATTCACCAAGGCAAATATTTTACCTATCATAAATTCACAGATTCAATGTTCTCCATTTTGGTTACTCATGAGGCCAATGACACAGACCCATCTAAGATTTTCTTGAAAAATGAATGTGAACCATGAATCTGCAGCTCAATGGAGATGTAGAACTCTATCACAGTTACAGACATATCAATGTATATTCAAATGATAATTGAGAAAAACTGACCTACTAAAACAAAACAATCTGATTGTATTTGGAAATAAGAATGAAGAAGAATAAGGAAGTAATAGTTGATAGCAAGAAAACAGAAGTTTTGAATGAATGAAATAAAAATCTATAATATAAAAAAGTACAATGAAACAATACATAAGAAAAATAGAAAAAATATGATTTACAGAACTACATAATTTTTGTCAGTGTAGAATGTAGTCACTATATGAGAGCCAAAACTTAACTATTTCATTTTTCAACTTTCATTTATTGTGATTTGAAGATGAAATTACATACACCTAACAATGGAAATAACATTCACGAGAATGACAAAGTCAGGTACAATATGTTCTTGCAAGTAACATGTGTGATATAAGCACTTATGCAGCAAACGACCCAGCTCTGTAGCAACCGAAGTTTGGTTTCAAGTTAAGATGCGTATTTCATAGTGTGGTATGTAATACTAGGCAGTCTTAGCCCTAAACCGCCTTGTCATAGATGTCTCTGACTAAACAAATGAAGCTGCTAGAAAAGTTAGGTATGCACGAGCAAATGGTACTAGAATGTTATTAGAAAATGTGTCTGTGAACCTACATATTTCCAAGGAGAAGACAGCATCAGGGTGTACCTGTGACTTTACATTAAGCTTACTCGACCATTCTCCTAGGCCTGTATCCTAAAGCGCAACCTCGAGAAGCTACTGCTTGCACCTGGGGAGTCAGTAACAACTTTCAGGTCACAGTATCCTTGAACAAGTTCTTAGAGGATCTTTGTCAGGGTCAGTAGTGGACTGTGCGCATTTACTTTGATACAGCCATTCTTGGTGAAAAGGAAAAAAACTTTTTAATCTGCAGGGGCACGTATTCATTTAAGATACCCTTTAAAAGTGTTTGTCTCTTAGACTTTAATGTGGGTTTGAAGAGCGGGTGAAGAAATCCAGTAAGATAGATAATGTATACCTTCCACTCAGTTGTATTCTATCAGCAAGTTTGGAAAGCTGATCTGGAAGTCTCCTCTGTTTGATTACTCCCTCAGGTGTGACGGAGACCTCACATAGCGAATATTGATCCGGGGTAGCAGTAACGGCAAACTCCCTGATAGCCTGCATGACCACCTCCTTCGCTGTAGTGTCCTTACTGATCATGATGTATCGGCTCTGCTGGTCAGCCTTGAAAACCCTTAGTACTTGATCTGGCAAGTCTGGGGGAAAGAAAAGTCACACGTAAGTAGAAAGGAGTTTAATATATGGTAATGCAATTAAACGGAGTCATCTGGAGGGGGGAACCCCAAAAACTTCCCTAAAAAAGATAATGATGACATTTCATCTCTCCCTTACTATAGCTCTCTTAATAGATTAAATCAAGAACACGTCTTCCATCTCCCCCTATAAATAACTGAATGATCTACAGATAATTGCAAACACATCAGTATACAACAGCAGCCCACAAGACTGTTATGTTGGTATCAAAAAGACACAATTTAAATCTAGAGTAAATCTTTATTATATTGAAAAACCCGTTAAGTTGACCTAAAATCACCTTTTACTTTATTTACTGGATAAGACTTAGTAATAACAGCATGGTATGTTTTATCTTCATTTTAGGAAAGAGGAAACAAGTTCAGAGAGATTAATCTGCCCATGGCCATATCAAAATAGTCTGCAGAATATAAAAAGAACTGGTTCCAATTGCTTGAAATTTAGGGTTCATCTTGACTCTGGGCATCTGATATAATCCACGCCAAACCAAGAGAGATACGTCTAGCATTACCATTATGTTAGAAGGGGAAACAAAAGAAGTATTGGTGATGCTTACCCGGAGTAGCACTAAAATCTAAAATGCGATGATGTGACTGCAATAAATCAGGATTACTGGATGATAAGGTCCCACTGACAGGCAGTGCAGTTGGGATGTGCTTTGTCTGCCTTAATCCTACTATGCTGTCATCTTGAGACTGACCAATCCCAATATCACTGAACAAAGAGGAAAATTAGAAAATAAATTATGAGCAAGTTAAAGTGCTATACGCTATCGCCATATAAAGACACAGACCATAAACAAACCATATTCTATAAAACTTGCAGTTAATGTAAAAATGTCATTAATAAATCTGGCTGAAAATTGTAAAAGCAACTACTGTTTAAATGTATCCAATTTGTTTTGCTGTTTCTTAAGTATACAGTATGTTTCTCTATAACCTATTTTTTTTAACTAGATAAGCATATAATAAATATTAGTAGCTTCTTAGAGAAATGTATTCAACAAAATGTAAGTTCTAGCTTCTCATGAAAATGGATTTAAGAAAAAAAGCATGTTACAAAGAATGCATTTAGTTGCTCTTAACTTATAGTTCCGTATCAGAATGATAAATGGTTTTATAATTTGATCTTCAAGACCTGAAGAAATTGAGTAAAATGAAAAGAGGGAAAAAATCCAAACTGTCCTAATTTTATTCTCCATTGTTTTAGAGAAAAAAAATGAGATCACTATGGAGTCAAATGTAAGGATACCTTGACACAGACATTATTTCTTAATTATACACAGCATAAAAAAGCAGTGGTTCATGATGACATTTCCTAGTATCAAAGAAAAGGCAATGGAAAATCCAATGACTCACTTTTAATTCCCTCCTCAAAATTTCTAGTTACACATTTAAATTCCCAGAGAAATATTGGTTGATAGATACTAATTCATTTCCATTTATGAAACACCTGTTACTGTGAACAACTCTTGAAACATGATTTAATAGTACATAAAAATTATTTCTAGTTTTGAAGGGTCAACTGTTTCTTGATCAAGCAAAATAATAAGCATACACACACAAAAACAACTAGATCACAAGCAACTGGTTATAGTTCTGACTAGTTTCTATAAACACCTTAAAATAAGAAGTAAGAAAATTATATTGAGGTTGAGATTTAAACTAAGGCATAAATAAAAAGAAGACATTTAATATTTATTATGCTTTCATACATTAGGGCTTGATCATAATACCTACTATTTTGAATGGCTGTGCTAAAAAAAAAAAAAAAAAAAAAACACCTAGCCACATTCCTTCTCTTTACGTTTTTTGGAAAATGGAAATTATAGAGGCAAATAAGCAAGGACAAGAACTTTCTTTTTTTTTTGAGACAGAGTCTCGCTTTGTTGTCCAGGCTAGAGTGAGTGCCGTGGCGTCAGCCTAGCTCACAGCAACCTCAAACTCCTGGACTTAAGCGATCCTACTGCCTCAGCCTCCCGAGTAGCTGGGACTACAAGGCATGCGCCACCATGCCCGGCTAATTTTTTGTATATATATATTTTAGTTGTCCATATAATTTCTTTCTATTTTTAGTAGAGATGGGGTCTCGCTCTTGCTCAGGCTGGTCTCAAACTCCTGACCTTGAGCGATCCACCCGCCTCGGCCTCCCAGAGTGCTAGGATTACAGGCGTGAGCCACCGCGCCCGGCCAAGAACTTTCTTTTAAAGTCAAGACATAAATTAAAATCAAGTCTGTTGACTTATTCCTTCTCTCCTTTGGGTTCAGCAGTCTTTCTCTCCAGCATCTTAACTTCTGTAACACTGATGAGGTTTGAGAGAAAAAAAAACAACAACAAAAAAAACCCAACAGTATATTACATCTAGATTTCTTTGACTTACTAGTTTAGCAGCTTTGTAAAAAAATTTTTTTTTCATAAACACATTGATTTCTAGAAAAGCTTAAGTGGTAGCTGGTATTAAACCAAGTCTATTACCAATATAATGGATCCCACAGTTTACTGAGTCTTCCTTTAAATATATTAGTTTTTTCAGTGTCAATATAACTAATTGTCTTTAATTTTCCCTTGTCTAGCTTTTGAGTATCTCTTTAGAGAGATGTATTTAGATACATACAGAACAAAATTATACATAGTATTCTCATGCAGTGTGCCTCGCCAACATCCTGTGCTGTGGATAGATTACATCTCAGTTGTTATATGTCACATTCTATTAATACTTGCCAGGGTCATGGTGACTTTTTTTTTTTTTTTTTTTTCCCCAAGGTTCATATTTAACTATTGGTCAAGTATGACTCTAAGATCTTTTTTTGTTATTGTGCTGCTAATAATTCTGCACTTAGGTAAGTTTTTTTTCATCCATTTAAAAATAAATTTTTCTTCAAGAAGGGTCATTTTAAAAATCGAATCCTATTTTCTGTAAATGCCAGCTGCCCTAATCCGTTGTCTCTTAGAAACTTACTCAATATAAACATACCCTTGAGGTTATAAATAAAACCATCACACTCATTCCTTATCCTTAGGACTCTGCAACAGAAGTCTTCCTTAGCCGATACAAAACTACAAATCATTACTCTATAGTTCAGTGGGGACAACACAAGTTTGACACTTAGCCCATCAGTAATATATTTTAAATTATATCTCTCTAATCTGTGGATTAAAATTTTATCTAACATGGAATTTTTTCTTTTTCTTTTTCGAGACAGGGTCACACTCTGTTGCCCAGGCTAGAGTGCAATGGTACAACCTCAAACTCCTGGGCTCAGGTGATCATCCTGCCTCAGCCTCCTAAGGAGCTGAGACTATAGGTGCACACCACCACACCTGGCTAATTGTGTAAAATATATTTTATAGAGATAGGGTCTTGCTATGTTGCCCCGGCTGGTCTTAAACTCCTGGCTTCAAGCAATATCTCTGCCTTGGCCTCCCAAAGTGCTAGGATTACAGGTGTGAGGCACCGTGCCCAGCCTAAAATGAGTTTTTTAAAAAGAAAAAGAAATGCTTGATGTAGTCCTGAATGTCTTATCTAGTACTTCTCTTTAGACTTATCAAATTATCAAGGAAGGAAATTAACCTATATGTTTTCAAGTTATCTTGTGCGTGTGTGTGTCTGTGTCTCTGTGTGTGCATCTTATTTTATTTTTTTTAGAAACAGGGTCTTGCTCTGTTCCCCAGGCTAGAGCACAGTAGCTTGATCATAGCTCACTATAATCTGAAACTTGTGAGTTTTCAAGCGATCCTCCCACCTTGACTATAGTTGTGCACCCCACGAGGTCTCCCTATGTTGTCCAAGCTGGTCTTGAACTCCTGACCTCAAATGATCCTCCTGCCTCAGCCTCCCAAAGTGCTGGGATTATAGGCATGAGCCACCATGCCCATCCTCTCTTATATCATTGTAGTTTGAGGAATATATAATTAAATATGGCATACTCAGTTACTTAACACTAAAAAAAAAAATGGACAGGCTGGGTGTGGTGGCTCATGCCTGTAATCCCAGCACTTTGGGAGGTCAAGGCTGGAGGCTCACTTGAGGCCATGATTCAAAACCAGCCTGGGTTACAGAATACGACCAGGTCTCAAAAAACCCAAAAAAACAACAAAACAAAACACGGACTGATGGTAACTGAGTTTTTAATAAAACATCCCTAGACTCAAGAAGAAGCTAAAATGAAGAAGTAAACAAATAAGCAAAGCTAAAAAAGTATCCAGAGACACCTGCAACTTTGTCTGGCTTAAGCTTCTGGCACAAATAAATAGCCAAGAAGAAACTCAAGAATACACCTGACATTCTGACTATAGAGCTGACCAGAAAGAATGCAAGTAGTTCTGTGCTTGGTTGCTGATGTCTCTGCAACACATAAATAACTGAAAATAGAAGAGTGAGGGGAAAAAGAGAGGGGCAGGGATGAACAGTGACAACTGGATGAAGCAATGATTTGAATGGTAAAGAGCAGATGCTGATGGTAGAGAAGATACCCAGAAACAACAATACAGTAGAAAAACAATTCTAAATCTTCCTGGGGGACCGAGAAGGCAAACACACACTTACACTTTTAAAAAAAGTCCAGATGAGGAAAAAAGTAGTTCAAATGGGGAAGTGCTAAACTATCTCTAATGAAGACTGGGAGTGGGCAGTTAAGTAGCAAAAATGGGATTAAAACTAACTTGATTGTTTAATATTACTTCTCTAAGATAGCTCAGCCATAAAAGCTTAAAACACTTAGCAGACTCACACAAAACATTAATTACATCACTACCTTTGTGCATTGTTTTAACACAATAAAATAACGTACAGAAAATTTACAAAGACACTCACTTATATGGTTTCTGTGGTAAGATACTGATCCGAGTCTTGTCGAGTATCTTTTTTAGCTTGTTCCTTCCTCCAACGGTATTGGCTTTACTTTTCTTATTCACTTTTTCAAGTCCTATCACCTGTTCCACATCTACAGCAAGATCTGGAATGGAGTAGCGGCTGGCCTTTTTGATGTCACCAATTTTAGGAAGGTGAGGGGCACCATTTCTTTTCTCTTCTGACAGTCTTGTTAGAAGTTCCTTAAATACTAAAATACCACAAAGTGCTAATTATAAGAAATCTAAAGAACTCCGAAGCAATGGTGGACTTAGAAATATATGAGAAACACAGACTTCGGCTATCAAAATTGCAGTCCTGTAGAAAAACACGACTGCCGTAAATGAATGACGCCAAGAATCTGCTTCATACATTGCTCTATCAGAATAAGTTTAAAAAATAGTATATGCTTTAATCTATAGGTACCTTAGTATTTATCAATAAAAGATTTCATTTATCAATAAAAACATTAAAAATAACTTTTATGGTCTTCAAGTCAGATTTTTACTTGGATCTAATCTATGCATTTTACTATAGTTTGTTCTTATGTTTGAAATATTACCTATAAAAATGACTTTTTTTCATTCAGTAACTCAATGTAAAAAAAAAAAAAAAAAAAAAGCCAAGAGGAGAAAAATGAAAGTAGATAATAATGCTTACCAAATAAATTGGTTTTCACAGTGATAGATAAATGTGTGTTATTTCTAAGAATCTCCATAGCTTTTGACAGTTGAATATTTTCAAAGTTTTGACCATTTACTTCTAGTATCTAAAAATGAAATTATAAAATTAATGTCAGTATCACAACGAATGGAAGGAAAAAAAGACACCAAAATTCACCCTTAAATCTGGATTTAGAAATAGCGTACCTGATCTCCACGTTTCAAGCCTGCTTCAGTTGCTTTGCTACCTGAATCTACACTGTCAACAAAGATTCCAAATCCCTTCTCAGAGCCTCCTAGTAAGATAAAAGGCAAAGGAGATTCTCGGGATGGTTTTGTTAATGTCATCAATCTTCTTTTGGCTTTAGCTGCACATGCAATATTTAACAGCCTTAGATGTCCACCCATTTTCTGTAAGAGTTCAGAAAGAGTGGTGTCAATTCAAAGGCAGGATGAATAAATGAAATTAAAGCTGATTTCTTGTTGGAAAAAAAAAAAAACCCCACAAATATTACCTCTCTTTCCAGGTTATTTTCAAATTCTTCTAAAAAGCGAGTCATTGCAGGATCTCCTTCAAAGTCATTGAAGTGATTATTCACCCACAATAATACTACCCGTGTAACCTGAAAAATCAATTATTTTCAATAAGTTTTCTTCTCTTCATAGTGGTGAAAATGTGATTACAGTCATTTCAAAAAAGATATCTAACTTTCAATTTACCTAATACTACTGAAAATAACAATAAAACCTTCAACAAGCATTTTATTTACATGCAAAGATGACCTTCTGAAAATATATATTTATACTTTGAATGCAGACTATTTTGTTTTGCCAGGAAGGGTTTTGAATCTGTGAAAGTACTTAACTTACATCTTGCTTTACTTTTAAAACACATTTGAAACAGATCAAAATAAAAGCAAAGGTATAATAAAACCAAGCCAGGTTAATAGAAAAGAAGACAGAAACTAAAAAATACAGGTAGAAGAACAAACTAGACAAAGAGAATGAATAGCATTAAAAAGCCTGGAAAGATCTATAAGGGAATAGGTTGTAAAAGGAAGGAGATAAGACTATGTAATTTATCATCCAATCTGGCCTTGACAGAGCTCTCCATAGCTGCTAAAGATGATCTCTAGTCTCCTTAAAATTATATTGCTGGAGCCTACAGGCAGCATTGGCTGTCATGAAATGCTGCTTTGGTGCCAATTTAAAAATTGTAACTTTTATCTGGTGTCCACTGACTGTCTACCAAACTAGAGAATGCAGATTCCCATGGAATCCAGATATTTGGTTATCTTTTAACATATTCCTAATACAATTAAAGTTTAGGAATTTGGTGGCCAATTTACTGGACTTGGTATTTAAAGAAAAAAAGACATTTCTAGGGCTGAACTTAGAAATGTATAATAAAAACTAATATTTGTATCACCTTATCTTTTTTTGTGTTTTTTGGGGTTTTTTTGCTTAAAAAATACAGTCTTGTATTAAATTAATCTGAATATAACTCATGGAACAAAAATATACATTAAAAGTATCTTCAGGTTTACATTTTAATATTTCATATTTAAGAGCCAAAACAATATAGTTCCAACCTTATCCCTGAGGCTCGGGTCATTAAACCACTCCAATAACTTTTTGCCCACTTCCATTGGGCTAGAAAGAAAAGTCCTGTAGGTCAGCAGGAAGTCTTCTATGAATGTTGGATCTACTACTGAATGCTCTTCCACCAAATGCATCGTTAACCTTTCTGAGGTGCCCTGTAACAAATCAAAGGTTTAATCACTACCCTGAATATTTAACATTTACATGGTATCTTGATTTCAAACCTTCAAAAATAAAATGAACTAGGTAGCAACACAGATAATAATTAATAAAACTATTCATCAGGAAATACAAAGTTTTTTTTATAACTGATAACCTTTAACAGATACTATGCTTAAAAATGAAAAAAAAAAATCAGGAGGTCAGGAGTTTGAGACCAGCCTGGGTTACACAGCAAGACCTTGTCTCTACAAAAAAAAAAAAAAAAAAATTAAAAAGTTAGCCAGGCATGGTGGCGCATGCCTATAGTCATAGCTATTTAGGAGGCTGAGACAGGAGAATGCTTACAGCCAGGAGTTTGAGGTTGCAGTGAGCTATGATCCTGCCACTGCACTCTAGCCACGAGCAAGACTCTATCTCAAAATATAAATAAATTAATTAATTAAATAAAATAAAACAAAAAATGACAAAAACCTAAATTGCCACAAATGATACTACCAAAAAAATTCCTTTCCATGGGAAGAGGGGTGGTTCTTTGTCTTACCTTGATGACAATGTGTCCCTTTCTTGTTCCAGTTCGATCAAGTTCTCGGTGTTCTTTCACCATAACAATCTCTCCTTCCTCTTCAACTTTTTGCATGTTCTTTTCTACTTGGTTGAGAATACGGCAATAATCTTGCTGGGCTATGCAGACGAACTGGAATAAAACATAAGTCACATGTTAATGATAAAGTGCT
This sequence comes from Eulemur rufifrons, assembly GCF_041146395.1. Lineage (NCBI taxonomy): Eukaryota > Metazoa > Chordata > Mammalia > Primates > Lemuridae > Eulemur > Eulemur rufifrons. The sequence goes on along the minus strand of NC_091000.1, from coordinate 42,358,329 downwards.
TGCAAAAGACCTAGCAGTACTAATAAGTCAGTGTTTTAATTATTTAAAACTGACATTTTTCCCTGTCTTTCTCATACTTTCTAAATTAATGCAGTAATGAACTTTAATCAGACTTCTCTACTTTTAATGCATTTCTTCCTTGGTCAAGAAAAGTTTCACTTTTAGAATATTTATATGTATTTTACATTCAAAATCCTAACAATTGTAAAACTCAGAAGACAAAATTAGAAGAGTCCTTTTTCATGCTCCTTTCCGTTAAAAACACTGAGAGGGGGATGGGGGGAGAGGAACCCTAAGAGGACAGATACAAAAACTTAATTATCATTTAGTAAATTTTAAAAATTTAAAGATTTAAAAAGCAACTTTAAATAAGAATGGTTTTTGATAAAAAATACATTCAAAGATATCTAATGGAGTGGATACATAAATTTGCTAGCTATATTGATGAGAGACCATTTTAGAAAGCGTGTTCAGGGAAGTTGACAAAATCAGCCACATATTTGTTATAACTTCAAATCATTAAGGGTAATCATTGCTCTTAAAGAAAAATTTAGTAATATGCATATCAATTAATCCCTCCTTCACGACCCCAAATATTAAAAAATTCGGAGCTTAGGACAAACCATTCAAATAATTGCATTTCTTAGTAGTTTTAAAGAAAGTTAAGAATGAATTATAGAAACCATTTACTACTCAAATTAACCAGAGGCCAGTGAGGAGATAAGAACAGACACTTCAACAAATAAAAATTATTTTCCTTAAATTTTGAATAATTTATTCTGATCTAAGAAATCATTTGGGAATGGAAATAATTATGGCATTTCTTTTCCTCCTTTAGTATGAAGAAGATGAAAAATAAGGAGGTAGTTAAATTAGATTGCATATAAGATAAAATATGATGCAACCACCCCAAATCATGTGGAACTCTGGCTTTCATGATCCTATTAATTTTTTTTAAAAGATACAATACTAAGTATTGTAATAATAGTCATAATGACAAGAACATCATCATCATAATCACATCATATTATAGTAGCCATGCAGGAACTTTCTCAATTTGTTCTCCTCGTCCTACCATGAGGAAGGTACTATTGTCCCTGCTGTACAGATGAAGAAACAGCCTCCTAATTACATGCTGGCTAAATTTTTAAAAACTTATACATGCACACACAAAATTTTGGAGGGAAATATAATAAAATGTTAATATTATTTCTGAGCAATGCAAATTATGGGCAATTTTCTTTTTATTTAATGTACTTTTCTATATTTTCCATACTTTCTGCATAATCAATAGTTTTTTAAAAAAGTAGCACAGCAGGTCATAAGAGAAACAGCATATTGCAATATCAAGTTGTTCCCACTGAGTTGGCTGACATAATCTCACTAATTTTTCTATTAAGCATTTAGAATCAAAAAGTTTAAGATTCAAAAAGGCTTTTTTGTACATTATGCATAGTTTAATTAAATTTTTAAAATACCTTTTTAAAAAACCCATTTCCATAACACTGACCACAGGCGTGTATGTTTTGAAAAATATGATCCTTAGTCTCTTAACTTAAAATTATCTTTATTTCTATTTATAGAGCAGCAAAATTGTTCCCCAAATATGTATAGGAGATTTAGAAAGGTTTTACCGCCAAATAATTTTAGGTGTTCTTTCTTATACTCGGTTTCATCGAACATAATTAAATCATTGTTTCTCATTTATCCTCTAAAAAAGAAATATATCCCAGAGTTCAAATGAGTAAGTAGATAAATAGATGGAAAAAATGCTTTTTAAAGAGAAATATACTAAAATTAATTTTCTTGACTAAAGACTTTAAAAAAATTAGAATAAATTTGATTTGAAATTCTTGGTGTCTAGACAGACATTTTGGCATTTCTTCTGTAGCAAACTGAAATATCATCCAAAAAGAAAAAATGATTCCAAACTGAATTTCTAATATGGCCATACAGAACTGGTATCTAAAAAGAAATAAATTTTAGTTGAAAATGTTTATCTTTTTAAAATAGCAACTTATTTTTTCTTTAAGAAATCTGTAGATCTAACATGAAATTCACAGGTAAAATTTAATTTTAACTGGTATGATGAAGTCTGTTGAAAAATCTGCGAATTGTTTTAGTGAGGTTTTAGACTTTCAGACAACTAATAAACACATGAAAGTACTGTGTAATCTTAGTACCCTGAGATGAAATAAAAATTCAAACAAGATTTCATTTATAAAAGGTCCATGGCAGTTTATGTCACAGGATTATTTTCCTTTGGGCACATGACATAATAATTTATACTTAGGTAGAAAAATTAAGACAATGAATGAAATAAAATCAAACTTCAATCAACATACAGTATAGTCAACTTTCAATTTATTCATAGCAAGCTGCTTTCTCACCCAACACTACCTTTCAAATCCAAAATGTCATTAGCTCCCATGATCCCAGGAAAAGTTGAGTCTGACACAGATTTACCTTAAGAGGTTAGATCTGTTTAAACCGGCACTTTGTAGTTTGTAAGGGAAGTTCATACCTAATTGTTCACATAGGTTTCCAAGTGCTCATTCCCCACTGAAGGGTGGAGGGCAGGGCTAAGCAATGCCTGGGTGTCACTGGCAGGCCTAAGACACAGGCAGTGGAGAAGGCAAAAAGGGAGAAGAATAAAGGGAGTAGGAGGGTGGAAGAGGAGGAAAGGGAAAAAGGGAAACAGGAGAAGGGAAAAAGAAAAGAAAGAGGTATATATGGGGAATGGAAAACCATTACCAAGCGCTTGGTATAGAGGATGTCTATACCAAGCTCTGACCTTTGTCCTTCCCATCAAGCAGGGGAATAAGAATAAACACTAAAGAGAGAGAACTGGAAGAGGAGAATGCAAAGAAGGGACCCAGAACAAAACACAAGTTTGAGCATATCATAGGATCCAAATAAATGGAAATAAATGTTAAATTTAGTCCATTCACCTTTGTGTTCTTAGGCTTAACATGACCTCAACCATATATCACATTACCTAATATTCATTTTGGAACCCACTGGAATGTAAGATAATGAGGGCCAATCCTCATTAGGCAAAGTTGCTTTTTCTTGGTAAAGATATCTTACTTTTGTTAATTTTATTCAATAGCTGTTGATTCCCTACAATGTGGGCAACAGAATGACAGAAACTTACAGAGGCTACTTTATAGAGGAATAAAACTATTCTCACTGTTTCCTTTACTTTCTCTAATTACAAGTCCCACAATTACAAGAGGATAAGCAGCTAGCATTTGTATTTTCTGACAGAGACATGACATTTTAACAGAAAGGCCCCAAAATGCTATCCCAAACAAGCAATTACATTAAAACGTCCAAATTCGTTCTCCATCTCTGAGAAGTGATCCCTCAGGGAGAGAATGTCAGGCCTGAGCAGAGGGGTTGGTGGAAGTACAGGACTGAACCCCCTGATTTAACATGTCCCTTTTACAGTGGCTGGAGTGGAGAGGAGACAGAGACTTTTCTCTAACAGGTACCTTGCCCTTGACCTTCTTTATAATTAATTTTATTTTAGGAGCTACAGGCCATATTAAGAGCTATAGGAGTCCATATATCTTTTTTTTTTTTTACATTAATTAATTATTTTTGAGACAGAGTCTCACTCTGTTGTCCAGGCTAGAGTGCTGTGGCATCAGCCTAGCTCACAGCAACCTCAAACTCCTGGGCTCAAGCAATCCTCCTGCCTCAGCCTCCTGAGTAGTTGAGACTACAGGTGTTAACCACCACGCCCGGCTAATTTTTTCTAATTTTAGTAGAGAGGGGGTCTTGCTCTTGCTCAAGCTGGTCTCGAACTCCTGACCTCAAGTGATTCTCTCGCATTGGCCTCCCAGAGTGCTAGGATTACAGGTGTGAGCCACCACGCCCAGCCCAGGAGTCTATATATCTTAATCAGTTTTCTGTTGACTTGAACTCTACCCTTGCTGACTATCTGTGTTTCCTACCAATCCCTCATTCTGTAAACAGGCTAGACCTTCTTCCCTAACATCACCCCTACCTCCCCTTCCTTTCCCAGGGCTCCTACATAGTTAATGTTACCTGCTACATTTAACGTGACGTAAGCACTCCGTAATATTCAGATAACGTTTTTATCAATTATTCTGAAATATCCCTATGCCTCTTACATCATTTCAGCCCCACAATCATAAAATTTCTAACAGAAAGCATTTGACCAACTGTTAATGTAATAGCTGGAATTCTCAAAAACGAAATAACTTTTACTTGCCCTTTAAGAACAGAGATTCTGACTCCAGTGCTATTGTGATCTCAACATTGAAAGGGTTCTGGGAAGAACAGATAAGACAGTAGGATGGAACAATCTTTAACAACTTTCTAACTTGTTTTGACTCTGCTTTTACTATTTTTTGGAGTACCATTCCAGAGTTAAAAATATCACATAACCCCTTTTAAACGCACATTCCCAGGGCAAATAAAGACTTAAGGAGTTAGCTACCATTTTGTTTTCTTGTATATAATCAAATAATTGAGAGTTGACTATATAGAGAATGTTTTTCTGGCATTATAGCTTTAAAACATTGAATTCCTAGCTTTTTTTTTTTTTTTTTTTTGGCTTGCTGAAGGAATTATCTGGCAAAATTATTTTGACCCCGTAGGTACGATTGTTTTATGTATAGCAATGGTCATTTTTCTTTTGGTAAGTAAAATGCCAACAATGAATATTTAAATGAGTGACACCATTTTATAGTGATCTGCCACTATAAAAATTCAATTATGTTCTTTTATATAAACCATATTCAGATATCTTTCAAACTGCAGACTAATAAATACAAAGAGCACTTAATATTAATTACTCTAAGTTAAATTTTTGATTATTTACTTTAAAACATTTTGTCTTTCAAAGACAAATATTTTTAGGAGACATAAATTATAAACATTTAATAACAAAAGTATCTTAAGTTTCTCAGTAATACAGAGGCTACCAGTTAAATCAATCTAAATTTCACATTTGGTCTTAACATTTTCTCTAGTCTATTATTAAATGCTTTAAAATAATGAATATTAATATAATATCAACATTATTATTTTGTTATCAAATATTTTTTATTAGCAATTATTTGACTAGCAAGTTTGTCTACTGATTCATACTATGATTAATTTCCATGACTCTTCTAAAATCAAATCTTTATAGGTATTTAAGTAAAAACATTGCATAACTGTACCATATCATCTTTATTAATGTACTTATTTCTTTTCATGATGCACATTTACTTCCATATTTTTGATGGATATTATTGACGGCAATTTTTAAATACTATATTTGTAGCACACTTTTTTAAAAAAACAGAACACAGCTCTGTGGAGTTCAAATGACTTAAATGGAAATTAATTTTTAATTTCCTAGGGCACAATAAGACTAAAAGTAATAGTTCTACATTAAAATCTTACCTACATATTTACATAGGCATAAAAATCTTAACACAACTGCATATAAGTATTCTTTTTCAAGAATAAAATATGCATTTTTAATGATATTTTATACCTGGCAGTCATCCACCTTTGTTCTCATTACTCCTTTCATGTATTCTTTGTCCATGGTAGGAGAGACACCAAAACTATTTCCCATACATAATATTTCTGCTTTTCCATCTGGATAAGTCACTTCCACAGAACCATTGAGAATCACTGACCATGAGTCCAGCTAATCAAAAACAAAAAGGGAAAACAAAGCATAAAATATAACATTATGCTAATAATCTGTAAGTGCTAGAATGGTCCCCAAAAATGATTTAGCACATCTTCCATTTTTAAGATGGAACAAATAACAAGTGAAATAAACTGCTTAACAAGTTCACAAAACAGAGAATAAAACACAACCACACATCTACATATTTTCATATGTCTAGCACAGAGTATGTATCATTGTGCCCTTTTAATTTGGTTTTGGATTATTCTTCTCTAAAATGACACAAAACAAAAAATTTCTTCTGTCCCCCAAAGCACATGTGAACAAGATAACATGGTAACTATTGCCTCAATAAGAATATCATTTTGTCTGACAAAACGCATTGTATTTATGAACACTTAAGTTACAAAAACTGAAAAGTTAATATCAAAAAATTTCTATCAGTATTGTATTATAATAAATGCTGCAAATAATGAAAAATAAAATTAATGGATTTCGAATTCTGTGACTTAAGTGTATCATGGTTCTTGATTTATTCAAACTTGTTGAGTTTTAAAAAGAAAAAAAAAGAAATGAGTTGTTTAACTGCTGTATTGAGAGAGCCTCAAAAAGAAACTTTTTAAGTGGCAGAAGTATTTACTAACCTCTTCACCATCATTCAAAACTATGGTTCCTGCTCTTTCCACCACCGCAAACACCATCACGGCACAGAGTTCTCGTCTCACCGACATTGTCATATTGGCAAAAGCAGGCAACTGGTGCATAAATTCCAAGAGTTGCTCTGAAAAGCAAGAGATACTTCTAGTGAAAACCATAACTTTTATTAAAAACAAGTATTTAAAAAGAAAATAGTTCTTTTAGCCCAGTATATTGAGAAATATACTGAAGTATTGTCAGGACAAGTTGAGTTTCTTGCAGGTATATATATACAAAGAATTCTGTCACCATGGAAATGACAGTTGATTCAGAGGCAACTGTCAGTTTACAGCATCATTCAAATTCTAACGGTACGGAAGAAAGTACTAACCCTCAAATGAGAAATTTCAATTGAAAATGAGCTATGATCTTATTAGGAACTAAAATGAAATGGAGCTTTGAGAATTTTCCCATAAGTCAGTAGGACCATTCCAGTGCTGCTTGGGCAGGTGAATGCCTAAAACATCAGAAGTAACTACCTTTAATTCAAAAATATTCTAAGGGATATTTTCTACGGATAAGAAAAATCCACAAAAATTAATCAATTAAAAAAATTCTACTAGCAGTGTAGAATGATTATACTTAACAATAATATATTAAATAGTTTCACTTGGCTCACGCCTATAATCCCAGCACTCTGGGAGGGTGCAGCAGGAGGGTCACTTGAGATCAGGAGATGGAGACCAGCATGAGCAAGAGTGAGATCCATCTCTACTAAAAATAGAAAAATTAGCCCGGCATGGCAGTGCACGCCTGTAGTCCCAGCTACTTAGGAGGCTGAGGCAGGAGGATTGCTCAAGCCCAGGAGTTTGTGGTTGCTGTGAGCTATGATGACACCATTGCACTCCAGCCTGGGTAAAAGAGCAAGATCCTGTCTCAAAAAAAAGAAAGGAAGAAAAAGGTTGCTGTGAGGAAGGTTGACACCATGGAACTTTAGCCTGGGCAACAAAGCTACACTCTATCTCAAAAAAAAAAAAAAAAAAAAAAAAAAAACCAACAAAAAATTATAAATATATGTGTGTGTGTGTGTGTGTAGTTTCAAATAGCTACGAGGATACTGAATGTTCCCAATACAAAGAAATAATAATGTTTGAGATGATAGATTACCCTGATCTGATCATTATACATTATATGTATCAAAACATCACTATCTACCCCATAAATATGTACAATTATTATTTGTCAATTAAAAAATTTAAAATTTATAATATGATAAATGTAAATGAATACTGATATACCATTTCTTCCCACAGTTTGGCAAAAAAAAAAAAAAAAAAGTTTGATCATTTTTCCTATTGGCAATGCTGTGGAGAAACAAACCACTTACACTTTGGTATGTATGGTTCCAACTATTGACAAGAGGGAAGACTTCGCAGTCTCTTCAAGTCGTGTCTTCTCCATTACTAATGGTCCTGTGTTTCTCTATTATTAGGTAGTTTTACTAAATTGCCTATTAAATTCTTTCCGTACTCCTCACCATGGCTATATGAAGTGCATATGTTCTTTTTCATTTTGTAGGGAGGAAACTGAGGCTCAGAGTCATATAGTCAAGAGGTGGCAGTGACATGACTCAGGACCCTTTGCCTCCAAAGCTCACACTAGACTTCATTGGTAGTGGTAAAGAGCACAGGGTGTCATGTCAGACATTTGAATGCTTACTAGTTGTATTACCTTGGGCAAGTTGATTAGTTGCCTGAAGGCATGGTTTTCTCATTTGCAAAAAAATAATATAATATCTACCTTTCTGGGTAGCTGTGAGAATCAAATGCAATAAAAATGACGAAGTCCTTGCCACAAAGTAAATAATAAATTAGAACTATTATCATTATTATTATAGTCAGGGTATCATTCAACCTCTCAGCTAAATAAAAATTCTACTACATTTTTCCTGTCTCCACATAATCAAACTGTCCCTATGTATCCATTACAATAGAAGGATGTATTCTGTGAAAATATTACTATACTACAAGGACAGACTGAGTGGTTTTCTGTGGTTCAGCTAGGTAACACCATGTTCTGATTAGACTCTATGTCATCCCTCTTGTATAAGACTTTTCATTACACAGAGCGGCTCTGGTGATAAGTAGAGTAACAATGGTAAGTGGTACCCAAAGAGTCTAATAGGACAGTGTTCTTCAATCTGAGCCAGATTTATGTGTCAGGAAATCAATTTACTTTTGCAACTAACATTTTTTAAAAAGAAGATAAATTATCAAGGCCCATCACTTATAGAAAGAGTAAGTTCTATTTAGTGAAATTTATTTCTGGAATGAGTAGGCGTGCCTGTGCCATTCCATAAAGTCTATTTATTCCTTGGCAAAGCAGCTGAGGCAATTCTGAATACTACTGCAAGATATGACCCCTACCTATCACATAGGTGAGGTAGGAATTATTGTTTTACAAATGTGCTGATTTGAATCATCAAGGCAAATGAAGAAGTCATGGTCCTCTGACTAGCACATCACAGTTCTGCTGTTTCCAGCCTCAGTTTTCTTCAGCCACAACCCCTCGCTCCTTACCATAAGGTATTACAATATTACCTCTAGACCACACGTTACTTTTTCCTCCCCTGGCTCTTGCTGAATTTCTTGAACAGGCACAAATTCATGGGTTTAAGAAAAACGCGAGACCAGAAATTATCAGATACATTTTGAATTTGGCTGGGCATCGTGGCTCACACCTGCAAACCTGGCACTTTGGGAGGCTGAGGTGGGAGGACTGCTTGAAGTCAGGAGTTCAAGACCAGCCTGATCAAGAGTGAGACCTCGTCTCTACAAAAAATAGAAAAATTAGCCAGGCGTGGTGGTATGCACCTGTAGTTCCAGCTACTAGGGAAGCTGAGGCAGGAGGACAGCTTGAGCCCAGGAGTTGGAGGTTGCAGTGAGCTATGATGACACCACTGCACTCCAGCCTGGGTAAAAGAGCAAGACCCTGCCTCAAAAAAAAAAAAAAAGAAAGAAAGAAAGAAAGAAAAAGAACAACAACAACAACGACAACAAGTATTTTGAATTTAATGTGTGTTTAGACAATAACAGAAGTCAAACAGAAGCCAAAAGATTACACATATGATTGAAGAAGATGAAATGGGCAGAAAATATAAAACATCTTCACAAATATTTGCTATGATGATTTTAAAGTGCCTTGGATAGACATGTTTCTTGCTTTTGGGCAGATTCCTGTTGTATTAGTGGGTCGTGAAATCAATTTTTGATATAAGAGTAGTGACCAGCATTAAGAAAATACAACAGGACAGAAAATATCTGTGTATCACATATTGAACGGATAAAGGAGACAGAAAAGATCTAATAATAGTCGATGTACATAATTCTTGAGGCTCAGCTGAAAAACCAAAAATATACAGATGCTTAACCAGATGGCATCTAAGAGTTTTTAAGATTCTTAAGGATTCAATAATGGTATCATTGGTTTTGTGATAACTTTTGCATATATTACACTAGAGGACTGGAGCAATTTTAAAAAATAAAGAACTTTTCTATCACCAATCTTTAAAAAAATTTTATAAAAAAGAAGCATTTGTCTACAGGAGGCTCAAAACAAACCCTGATAACGCCACAGGTATCACGCAGAGTTAGAGGGATTGGAGTTGCCAAGAATTGAGAGCTTGGGATGGGTACTAGGACAGTTCCTAGGACATACAGAATGCAGTAGCCGTGGATGGGAGAAGCAAGTCTGCTTTCTTTTATATTTCTTAGAACAATCCCATGAGAATTATACACTAATCTATTAGATCGATACACTATTGTGACCTATCCTATTTTGTTAGGAAAGGGACATCTGTTTATGAAAAAAACCTTTAAAAAAAAAAGTTTTTCTAGTCAATGTGACCCAAAGAAAACACAAATAATCAACTTGCCAATATCAAAAGCTAAAGCCAATTCAGAAAATTAGCTTACTTTGGGTTTGCTTGACTCAAATTTATACGAGAAGTGCTTAATATTAAGATTAAAAAAAATCTCAGGTTGTCTGAAAGAGATCAAAGTAGCTCTCTAATGTGTCAACTGCTCAAAGGAAAAAATAAAATTCACAGAGTCCACTTGCTCAAGGCTTCTTGGGCGTGGCTCCGTGCAAAAAAATGAATAAAATTCACATTCAATAATTGAGTAACTACAAAGTTATGAGTTCTAGAGCAAAAATGAATATAATGAAGTCCCTCCCTTTAAAGCATTGAGAAGATATACCCAAGAATCTATGGGAACCCAAAGGGAAATTTTTTTCTTCCTGTAGCTGGTAAAAACATGCTAAAATATTAGCAATTGCATTTGATCCAACTTAAACACTCATGCACACGCACCCCGTCTCCCCCTTTCTGGCAGGGGTAGAGGAAGGTGGGTGGGAAGAGAGGCATCTAGAGAAAACATTAATCTTACAGATGTTTGTAGTTCATATAAAAGGTGTCTGTTTTAACCAAACACTGGAAGATGAGTTAGATTTAACAGAGTAACAGCTAAAGAGTTCTCACACGTAGTTTTATTTTGAGGGAGATAGAATAAAAGATCTTTCAAGATCTCACATACACCAAACAACACCCTTTAGGCCTTCTCTTTAATGTTAGTGATTTACTACTTTAAATAAATGTATACTTGATATAGCAACAAGCATCAGAATAGTCACTGCTTGCAAGTATATTGTTATCCAAATAAATGTCATTCACTCTAGAGATTATATTGACGAGCACATTTTTAAAAAAGACAGCTTTGTACTTATTTGTAGGAATTAGCACAGCTCCTGCTTTCTAGAACTTCTAGGAGAGACGTTCTTCTCAGATATCAACGGAAAGTCTTAAAGTTCCAGGAACGACATACATGTTACACATATTTTAATATAAAATAATCAGCATTTTCTTCTACAACTACTCTAAAATGAACAGATTCAAAAGCAACATTCTATGTAATTTTAAAAAACTCTATGAGCAAGGACTCTGGGTTGAAATGGTAAATTGAACACATAATTTAATTTTTTCTTTAAAACAGCAATTAAGGGATTAAAAAAAAAAAAGAAGCTGGTAAGGACATAGAACAAGAGAGTAAACCCAATTTTGGACAATGAAAATCAGAAGAGTATGTGTTATCAGACCCAAGAAAGCAAACAAGGAAGGGGAGAGTGAAGCCCAATTTTGGACACTGTAAGTCAGATGATCATGTGGTATCAGACACAGGAGGTGCAGCCCTAAGTGTGCAGGGGGTAAAACTGAGAACCATTCCACTCAGGCCATGTCCCTGCTTCTATCACCCTGGCCCGCACTTTAATCTTCCTCATTGCACTCACTACCTGCAATGTGTTTTACTTGTTCACTTGCTAATCATGTGTCTTCCATACAGACTGTTAATAGAACAAGGACCGTGGCTGTCTTGGTCACCACTGAGTTGCCAGGACCTAGAAGAATGCCCAGTACACTGAAGGTGCTCAACCAAGGTCGCTGAATGAATAGTTACCACCACAGGATATTCACATATATAGTGAGCAATTCTTACAGTGATTAAATTTTAAGTATCTAATCCAACCAAGGTTTTGGTTTTTCATCTTTAATTTCCCAGCGTATGTATACAGCCTAAATAAAGTTTTTCCTCATACATGTTTGTCTCACTCAAACGTATGTTACAAGCCACTGACACACTCATACCATCCTATACCTAATCCCAACACACTCAAATCACTGAATTTCTCTCCAAATTCATGTTGGCCCAAAGAATTGGGGGATTGGTAGAATAGTTAACTGGGCTCAGGCATGGTGGGAAAATGACTCTCTGCAGAAGTAGTCCTCACCCCAAGGATACAAAGGAAGAAGGCTGAGTCTGGGAGGCGGACTCAAACACAAAACCATTATTATGAAATCAACTCCTGCTGTGATGGAAAGGTAGATATAAAGCCACTTAAATTTTTAATCTCAGGGTGCCCACCCCCCACAGCTAACCTGACATTGTGCTGCCTTCTTTCACCCAGTCTCAGCTTCATATGGAACCAGAGTAGAAGCAAATTCATCTGCATGACAGTTTTACCCACCACTTGACTGATGTTTACATACAGAAAACTTGAGCTTGATAGGAATAGTGCTCACAAGAAAATTAACAGAGGTAATATTGTTTGGAAGACTACTTTTAACTTTTTATTTTTGGTCATAAACTAAGGTAAGACAGAGGGTATGTGGAAGGGTTTTACTAGGAAGTTTCATTCGCAATATTATTTGCAGACTCTTAAAGGTATTGACTGAGGAAAATTGACCTTTTCCATTTTTTGTTCAATAAACACTACTGTTTATACTAAGGAATTTAATAAATTAATGATTTTTTTAAAGCCTACTAGTCTTGGGCTCTATGGTAACAGACAATTTCACCTCTAAATGTTTTAATTACTCTTAGATTCATTTTCTCATTCAAACTTACCAATATCATCATCTGTCCGGTCAATTGGGTCCTTCTCCAGGCAGTCTCTCACAATGTCCCTACTCATCAGAGGATCTGACGCTCTCTCGATATCTTCTTCGTCATCATCGTCCTCGGAATCCACTGCCGTTTCTGGCAGCCCACTCAGGTCCATATCACCAGCCTCACTTTCTGTGGCCTTAAAACAGACAAGAAAAATTAAAAACTATTTTAAGTAAATCAGTCTTTGAGACCCCAGAGAGATAAGAATAAGTCTAGATCAAAATAATTTTTTTGTTATGTTTATTTTTCTATAACTAAGTGAGATGTATTCAACATCCCACAACTATTTGTATACCAGACACTATATATAAGAATAACCTCAATAAAATATAAATGATTTTATCTCCTATTAAATTTTTGGCCAGGATTAATGATCTTATCTCAGTAATTGTGATTTCTTATCTGAGTTGTCATGTCATTTGAAACATAGTAGAATAAAAAATAAAAAGATAGTATTTGGAGTCACATGTTTCAAGATGGTCTCTTCTGTTAGGCTAGCTCAAACATAGAACACTTATCCTCCTTTTTAGTTCAATTTATAGCCTTCTGTGATTATCATCTCAGCAATATGTATATACGCATCATACTGGTCTTATCGGACATTACATATATAGAACTCACTAACTACTTAAGCATAGTAAGAATGAATTCAATTAAATATTAACTACATCAATCTTAAATATCACAAATGTGTTTTCCAGATGAAATATTAAAATTTGAAAACATCTTATTTTAAAATTGTTAAATTTTGTAAAAAACATAATTCACCAACTTCAAATAAGTGATAGCCCACATTATTTTCAATAAATAAACATCTTATTTTTAAGAATAGCCAAATAAAGATTTTTAAAAGATAAAAATATAAAATATTGAACCTGATAGTAAGCCAACACTGAATATTTACAATGTGGCAGACACTGCTTTAAATGCTATGTGTGTTCAAACTCATTTAATCCTATAAAGTAAGAGCCATTATGAACTTTTATTATTCTCTGAACACTTAAAGAGAAATTATTTTTCTAAGGTCATGCTGCTGATAAATTGTGGAATCAGGATTAGAACCCAGAAATTCCAGCTACAGAGTCTTAACCACTACCTAATCTGGCTCCTTATAACAGACACATACAAATGTTGCTTGTATAAAGGATCTATACTCTTTCTATATTGAAGTCAATATTTAAAGAATAAATTGTGCTATTTTCTTATCAATAAAGTTTCACCTTTGTAAAGTCCTGGTTTATATCACAGAACATAAGATTCAGTGCTATATTTCGAAGCAATACAAGCATGTGTTAATGTTTTCTCATTTAACAAAGAGTTTTAATCACATTTTCAGTTCTTTAGATACAATTTCCCAAATGGTAACACATACAGTATAAGCAAAACTTAAGGAGAAAATAATTGAAGACAGAAGACCTAACGTCTACAAAAGCTACAATGGCCTTAATACTACTGACTGTTATGAGCAGATGTGCTCCAGGTGGGACCACAATAAGCCATCAGGTCCCATGCAGAAAGAACTGTGACACACTCAGAAGAAACATAATCCACCAGAAAGACAATCCCATTACTTGCTGGGATATAATTTTTCCAAACCAGATGTGCTTACTCATGCCCACCAAGATCAAAAGTTGTAAAAGTCATTCCAGCAATTGTCAGTTCTTCTGATGTTAGATGCAGTGTTGGAACGTGTTGGCCCAATCTGTCGTCTTTGAGCATGTGAAGAGTGGTTTTGCCTGCATATCCAAACCCAAGAATACAAGCTTTCCAGATTTCTTGGGGAGCACACTGCTGAAGCCATTGTAGATGATGAAAGACTATTAATGCTTACCGAGGCCCATGAGGTTCCTCTGGCGCCTTGGACCCTCCCTCAGAGCACACAGGCCAGCAGTATCCAGACTGCTAATTTATTTATTTATTTATTTTTGTTTGATACAGAATCTCACTTTGTAGCCCCGGCTAATTCCAACCTCAAATTCCTGGTCTCCAGCAATCCTCCTGCCTCAGCCTCCTGAGTAGCTGGGACTACAGGTGCGCACCACCACATCCAGCTAATTTTTTCTATTTTTAGTAGAAACAGAATCTCATTCTTGCTCAGGCTGGTCTCAAACTCCTGAGTTCAAGCAGTTCTCCCGCTTTGGCTTCCCAAAGAGTTAGGATTACAGGTGTCAGCCACTGCGTGCAGCTGCTAGTTTCTTTTACACAGTGAAATGTTAAAACATTTTCTCTTCTACAATGTATGTAATACCTACACATTATTCCATCATAGTTATGAACCAGAATTTATTTATCCATCTACCACTGGCATTTTACTTATTTTCAGTACTCTATCTATGATCATGAGTCATACTTTTTGTATGCTTTCCCTATTATTTCCATAGAGTACTACCTTGAATTGTCATTGCTGGGTCATGGGCTACTGCCATGTCATTTGATATCCTGGGAGCAGGTTCCACATTGTAATGCCCCTTAGTCACAAACAGGACCACCCTGCCATGTAAAGATGGCCCTATATAAGCTCCCCACTAAGGTGAGCCAGGTGTTATTCACAACTTTTAACCTACTGTAACCCCAGCAAGACTGATTTTATAGACTTTCCAAATCAGACTCATTTTTTAGAAGTTGACCCCTTCCTATGGTTTCTTCAATAAAGAAGTTAATTGGTTAAAAAAATTAATATTAAAAAAGAAGAATCACATCTCCTAATTTAAATTCAAAATTCATTGAATTATCTCTAGACTCTAGGAGACTGAAGTAGAACTTGATGTGATATAGTAAGCCAGGGTTGTGATGAGAGAAATTAGGTCAAAATTGTTATCACCACACCTTACTTCTGAAGAAAGGTGACAATTTGCTAATGCTTGCTAATATTACACTTGTACCCCACTTTCATCTTCACACTGAAGATTATTCATTTCTAATCACCTTATATTTTCAAATATACTATGAGTCCTCTATATACACATTCTTTATTATTAGCAGAGTGAAGAAAGAGTACTTTACGGAAGATATAAATCTTAAAAATCTGCATTTTAAATAATATAATATAATTAAAGGATTTTCTTTAATTTTAAAACTTCTAATAGATGCTTAACCATGAAAATATATTTTATAATACCCCAAAGAAGTCATCATTTAAATGAATTATATTTAAGTCTTAAATAAAAGAAAGAGACTTTTAAATGTCAATTGGATTAATCTCTCCAAAACGGAACCTTCCACTCTATTTGTGTAAATGATCCTAGTTGTTAGCTATCTCTATGGGTAATCCACTCTTTAAGAAACAAACTATTCATAAATAACATTCACTAACCCAATAATTTAGAAGATTATTTTTATTTATAATAAATGTCTATTTTATTTTAAAATGCTACAGAATTCCCTAAATCAGACATTTCAAAAAACTTGATAAACAACTTTTTCAGGAATCCACTAATTTCAAAATACCACTGTCTCATGAACAAGACATTTGGAGACTTAATTAAAAGGATAATGAAAAACAAACTGGTATTCTGGAGAAGAATATTATACTAAACTTAAGAAGAATGACTGGAACGTAGTATTTACTGGATTCATATTTGCTGAAGGAACAAACTCAGTTTCGTGGCTCCATATCTCACCTCTACCACTCATTATGTGGTTTTGGCAAAGTCACTCAACCTCCATGAGTCTAAGTTTTATCTGTAAACTGGCGACATAGCTTTTCACCATTCCTAGAACTGCTTTTGGATCAAACAAGGGAAAAGAAAGCCAGTTACAGGCTAAAATCAAAAGTTCCTTCCTTAAGGTGTTACATTTTTCATCTTAGTATTACACTTGTACACCTTCTACCCATACCAGCAGTGAGTCTGACATGCAATTCATATTTGCAGAATTTGATTAAAAAATAAAAACACAAAATTCTATTAAACACCTTACCTCCTTACAAATTTGCAAATAAACCTCTCAGACTATTGTACCCATTAAATTCTAGCCAAATGATTCATACAATAATTATAGTGATCCTATATTGAATGACTACTAAATATCTAGCACTAAATTTGATGCTTTTAATACATAATTATCAATCTTCATATCAATTCAGCAAGTTAGTATTACTACCCCTATTTTATAGATGAGAAAACACTCAAGGAAATTAAAGAAGTTGTTCAATGTAAACAAAACAAAACCTAGTAACTGTGCCAGGACTCAAAATGAGGTCTGGCCAACACAAAAAATACTATATACTTTGCATTATGCCCAGCTTTCTCAATAGACAGTCTTTATAAAGAAAAGAGTTAATACAATACAGAAATAACAACTTTGCTAAGTTATAAAAGATACATTTATAAATATATATTTGCATATAAACGTAATTGAAACACTTGCTTTCTAGCTTCCTTGAATCCAACACTGCTAAGATTTATGCTTATCTTTAAGCCCTTTTATTCTAAATAAGGATACTCAAACAGATACTTTATATTTAAAAGTATATGACTATATTTGTCTGAGCAACAAGAAGAAAGGCTTACATATTAGGCAAATAACTCCTGTCCCAAATTAATTTACCCTATACATTTACAGCCTAACATAAAAATTAGTTGCCCATTAATATTTAAATAATAATATTCTTTAAAAATAATATTCTCAGATCAATGCTGAAAGATCTATGATTTAAATAAAAAGGGACTAGATATACTCTTCTGTAGTGAATATATTTCTTAAAACCAGTTTATTTTGACTTTTTTAAAGAATGTTGAGAAAATGAACAAACTAAAAAAACTTTAAGGCCATAAAGCTCTAGTGAAAGGTTAATTTAACTTAATTAAAAATAAAATACTGCATATATTTTATTAAGCACTTTAAAATCATTTGCAAAAAAGTTTTGTTTATTAAATATCTCACACATACAGCCATTTTAAGAGGATTGCTTAAGAAGTATCCCCCCGCCCTCCCCACCCCCCCAAACTGGGTCCTGCTCTGTCACCCAGGCTGGAGTGCAGTGATGTTATCATAGCTCACTGTAATCTTGAACTCCTGGGCTCAAGCGATCCTCCCACCCTAGTCTCGAAGTAGCTGGGAGTACACGCGAGTGTTACAACACCCAGCTAATTTTTAAATTTTTCATAGAGATGGGGTCTCCCTATGTTGCCCAGGCTGGTCTCAAATTCCTGGCCTCATGCTGTCCTCCTGCCTCGGCCTCCTTTAGTGCTGGGATTACAGGCACGAGCCACTGTGCCCAGCCTTTAATGTAAATAAAATTTACAGAATCTCAAACATATATATTTAACCCAAATAGCACCTAAATTAGTCGCATATAAATTTAGGCTAGAAAGTACTACTGAATGATAATTTAAGTGAGATAACAGAGAAGGAACATCACATAAAATTATATATATGTGGAAACTATAAAAAATATATTTAGAAATATAATGTTTGCATTAAGTCTAGTTTGTATATAATTTATGTTGTTGCTAGTTTTACACTGTCAGTATTTTTTACTTCAATATATGCTTTTAAATATACACACACATGTATATACACATACACCTAAAAGAGAGGGACAATTTTTTAAAGCTCTTAATGTAAATTATTAGGTTGCTTTCCTAAATTTATAATCCTATAAGGAATGTATAAAAATGTCTATAAATATTTAAGAAAATCTATGCTAATTTGATAAGCAAAATAGTTCCATATTTAAATTTTCATATAGTCAATTATTAATATGTTTTAAATATTTTATGTGAGGTAGAGATATTTGCATTTTCTCTTCTGTAAATGACCGACTTCTGTCCTTTGAACATTTTTATACTGTGAGCTGAGTATTTTTCTTATTAATTTACATAAATCAGTTATATTTTCACTTTAAATCTTCGTATCAATTGATTTTTTAATTGTCAAATGTTTTGATCTTTCATTACAACATTGTTTGCTAACTCTTTAGTTTATCTGGAACTTATTTTAATTATGATATAAAGTGAGAATGTAAAATGACCCCCACACCCTAAAGACCACTTACTGAATAATCCATCGCTTTCTTCACTGATTTGTGAGGTTTCCTCTGTTATATATTATACCCTTACACAAGTTCCATGTTGCTTGAACTCTGTTTTATTGATCTATCTATTTTTGTACAACTATTTCCAGTCTGCCTAAGCTACTCACTCTGACAGTCATATCATTTAACCAGGACCTTATCGTGGCTGGAAATGGCATTGTCACATATCCACTAACTTAGGCATTCTGCTTTCTATCACTAACAACCTCCTGGTCTTTCAGCTTGCTCCCATCTGCTTAAGAAAACCCTTTTTCAACTTAAGGAGGATCTTTAGTCTTCAAGACTCTACTACCTCTTTGTGTAGCATTCGCACCTCCCGTCTTAACTTCCTTTCATACTCTGCTTATGTTACCTAGTCTATTATTTCAATTACATTCAATCAACACATTTTGACTGAATTCCTATGATCTCCTGGCACTGTACTAAGGCTCTAGAGAGAAAATGGAGATGAGACAGACAAGTTCCCTGACTTCCGAAAACTGTTATTCTAGTAGGCAGACAGACAACATATAAAGTAATAATCATTTCGCTCAGGGTCTAGGAAAGAAATAAAAGGACTAGCCAGGAAAGGAACCAAAATGTAAGCCCTCTCTTACAGAGGATTATTAAGGAAGCACTCGATGAGAAGATTATACTTGAAAATGAAGGCAGAAGAGGATCAAGCTAGGAGAAAACATTCCAGCCAGAAGGGATGCAAAAGCAAAGCTCTGTAGTTAGAAAAAGTTTGACATGTTGCTCCACCTACACTCATGTAGCACAACTTCAGTCCTGGATGAAGTCAAATCTTGTGCTTACCGTGGAGAAAATTACTCACCAGGGTAAAGGGAAATCATTTTATATCTGAAGGTACCAACTCCATTGAGTCTCCATTTCTCTGGTCAATTTGCTCTACTACGCTCTCTGTAACTATTATTTCAAAACTTGTCTCTCCTTAAAACTCTCTATCCACCAACTCTCTCACTCTCAACAAATGAACTCAACTCTTCAGAGAGAAAACAGAAGTTTAAGAAAGGAACTCCCTCAACTCCCAAACTGCCCACTCCAAACCCAGCAGGATGTGTCCCTGTTAAAACAGAGGAGAGTTCCTTCTCCTAACATTAGTCATTCACTTTCCTCTGAAATTTCTCTCCTTCCTCCACCGCAGCAGCAACATTATTCTACCCATTTCTCCCTTGTTCACAGCACTCAATTTCAACCTCTCTGTGCCCATCTGATGGGCATTTACACTCACTTCAATGTGACAGCTTTCAACAAAAAAAGAAAAGATCCCCTAAGTCAGAATTGTGCAAAGATTAAATGGGCTGCCATGAGAGAGAGTTGCTCGTCCCTGGCACTGTTCAAGAATAACAGGATGCTTGCTGGATAGGATCCAATGTAAGACTTGGAGTTGGACCAATGAGATGTCAGGCTTCTTCTCACCTTAAGAAGTTCTGATTTAAAGATAATAGAAATGGTCTATTGAGAATATTAAATGTTAAATTTTGCATCGCTAATAGCCAAATCCTTAGATACAGCTATGGATTTTTCCTTATGACAAATATAAACTTACAGGCTACATGCCTGTCATCAAGTTTGAAGCAAATAGCTTTGAAACTCAACTAAATGTATCAAAATGATACACAGGGGCCCTCCTTTTTATCTAATACCAAGACAAAGTCAGACTGCAGACTGTAAGCTCCAACTGCGCCAGAGCAATCAGGAACTCTCACCCACCCAGACATTTGGATGATAGCTAGGGACAGACGTACCATCGGGAATTTCCTCATGAATGCATCCAGCTTACTCTAGGCAACTGCACATTCGGGTAAAACTCCCCTCAGAACAGGCCTCAATAAATTATATAAACAAATTATTTCATTCTTATTATAAATTTATCTTTTAGAAATTCCATTTGTTTGTACATGCTTCAAGAAAACAGTAATAACTGCTATAATCTCAAGCTGTATTCCCATTATAGATTGTCAAAATGTGTAATAATCATCTCGAAATTTAGAGGACAAAGGTTCTTTCATGATATTTCAATTAATATAAGCTTAAGCACAGCTTTTATGTATATTGTTCATTGTTCCATGGAAGGGAACTCTTGAATAAGTGTTTTTAAAAAAACCAATTTCCAGAAATAGATGGTGTTGGGTAGGGGGGCAGGTAAATTGAGAAAAGTGTGTACCTAATAGACTATCTCTTTAAAAGAAAATTTATTTTCTAAGATCTACTAAATTTAGGACTTACACAAATATGTCTTATATTTATGGTATTCTAATTATTCACTTTTAGTAATTACTAAAATTACTTTTAGTAATTAAAAAAACCAGAAACTTAGCACTGCCTAAATACACCAATGATCCTTCATAACTATTATGTTCCTAAAAAGGGTACTTTTTATGGTCACCTCATGTCACAATTCCTAAGGAGCCAAGAACTATACTTTGTGAATATAATGTTCTTTTGTTTGAAACCATCTAAAATCAAATATTATTAGAATGTATTTGAAAAGATTTCTTTTGAATATTTTAGTCACTTCCTAAATTTGCATATTCTAAGCCAATAAACTATTCCTTAACAATTAAGATTATTTTGTTTTAAAAATATGTTTGGAATCCCATAGTTCTAGCTTATTTTCCATTCATTGGTACCATAAGATGTTTATTTTAAACACATAACTAAATCTATAGGTAATTTTTTAAAATACAAGGAATATAATTAAATGATCCAATCTTAATAATCCTTTCCTTTTGTCATACTCAATATGGACTTTAATAAGAAAAACTTAGTATAAAAGCTCAACTCTGCAGTTTCCTCCTATGGTGTTTAGTCAAGAAAGAGTCATAAACATACTACACCTGTAGTCAAATGAATAAAATATTTAAAGTCAAGACAAATGATTCCATTCCAATCACTCTATTTAAAATTCTGATAACTGGTAATAGCAGAGGCAAGTACAATTAGGCAGTAGTTCTACATTCTAAAACAAACATATAACATGCTGTCTGTGAAAAGTATAAACATTAATGTTTTATGTACATATATGCACATACAATATACACACAAATATTTAATTTATAGATTCTATTAATATTAACTGAGAACCCTAAAACTCCTTGGAATACATGAAAATGAAGCAAATGACAAAAAAAATCTCCTTCTTACCTGGTAGATATCAGAAAGACTGCTGCTTCCAGAATCACTAGTGATACTACATCCTGAATGGCTAGAAGAAACGTGGGTCACCTGTGGGTGGAGACTGTCAGTAAGGTGTAGTTTTGTGAAATCTGCAGGAAGCTAGGGAAGGAGCAGGAAAA
Source organism: Eulemur rufifrons (assembly GCF_041146395.1). NCBI lineage: Eukaryota > Metazoa > Chordata > Mammalia > Primates > Lemuridae > Eulemur > Eulemur rufifrons. The sequence continues at coordinate 42,336,192 of NC_091000.1, read as the reverse complement.
ACTAGGATTACAATTTGAATCAGATCTCCAAGACGACATTTTAAAATTAAGATATTATATTCTATTCCATACCACTAAGCCAAAAATGTTATTAGGTAAGAGTCTTCATTTTTAAATTCACAAATTACTAAATATTATCCTATTTACCAAAAATCACATATTTTTTTTTTTTTTTAAATAGACTCTCACTCTGTTGCCCCGGGTAGAATGCACTGGCATCATCACAGCTCACTGCAACCTCAAACTCCTGGTTCAAGCAATCCTCCTGCCTCAGCCTCCAGAGTAGCTGGGACTACAGGTGCATGCCACTGCTCCTGGCTAATTTTTCTATTTTTAGTAGAGGCGGGGTCTTGCTCTTGCTCAGGCTGGTCTTGAATCCTAAACTCAAGCTATTCTCCCGCCTGGTCCTCCCAGAGTGCTCAGATTACAGGAATGAGCCATTGCTCCCAGCCATAAATTTTTCAAGTTTATGGGCATACAATGAACCTTAAATAATATGAAATTTGATGCTTAAATAAGTAGGGTTGGTGATTACGGAGAATTTGGATGAACATTTAATTTAGTAAGTTACAATTCTCAGATTACATATCAATGAGCAAAATATTCTACTATCAATATTTATTACTAGTCACAAATGCAATTTTATGGCAAGAAACAGTTTAAATGAGAAAACAGATTTGAGGTTCTTTTATGCCCAAATGATGTTTAAAGGTTAAAAAACAAAAAGAGTATCTTAGAGTAGATTAAGCACATTGTCATACAAGTAACTACACTAAGCTCTATGGAGAAAGAAAACAGAATGCCAACAAATAACTGAGAATTGAGAAGATTATGGACAACATTTACCTATCTACTTCTTCATGTTCAAATAAAAATAGCCTCTATTAAAATAAACAGATTTGCTAAACATCCCTCAAGTTCTGAAGTCTACTACCCCTCATATATCAGACAAAATGCATTCACAAAAAGGAAAACATTCACACATTCACCCATTCAACAAATATTTACTGAGGCCCTTTTCTCTTATTATGTCCTAGTTAGCAAGTAAAACACTGCCCTTACGAACCTTACACTCTTATCAGTTACTGTCAAGTCTTCTGAATTTAAAAAGACACTATATTTATCTATAATATCACATTTATACTATTGGCCAGCAATACATTTGACAGTTCAAAAGATATGCTAACTAGCATCGTGAATTACTGATAACATTCTCTTGTTTGTGCCTGCATACTGATCCTATTTAGCTAGTGAATAATAATAAAAAGACTAACTGTTAAAACTTAAATAAAGATTTACCTTAGTAACATTCCCATCTACCCTTTGATCCTTATCCCCTCTCTAGAATAAGCCTCCTGAGGGAGATGATTCAGGTTTATGACAATGCTCAATGGGTTTTGATCTTCAAAGCTTCAAACAAACAGGCAAAATGTATTTTGTTTGTTTATTTATTTTTGAGACAGAGTCTGGCTCTGTTGCCCCAGGGAGAGTGTAGTGGCATCATCCTAGCTCTCTGAAACCTCAAACTCCTAGGTTCAAGCCATCCTCCTGCCTCAGCCTCCCGAGCGGCTGGGACTACAGGTGCGCACCATGACATCTGGCTAATTTTTCTATCTTTAGTAGAGATAGGATCTCACTCTTGCTCACGCGGGTCTCAAACTCCTGAGCTCAAGCCATCCTCCCGCCTTGGCCTCCCAGAGTGCTAGGATTATAGGCGTGATCCACCGAACCCAGCAAAAATATATCTATATTCCATATCATTCAGACCTGACTCTGAATAAATTACACCTGTCCCTACATTAAGTGCATGGTACTTAACGATATTTATACACAATATATTGAGAAATAGTATTTTTAACTCTAAAGGATCAAGGTATACAAAGGACAGATTTAAACATGAATTTGTTAGGGGGCATAAGATTAGATGCCAAAAAAATGGATATAAACCCACATGTTGGAGGAGCTCAGAGAAGTGAGATGTTTATTCAAATGTGTGAAATAACTGTAAGCCCATCTCACTAAGAGTGTTTTTAAAAAATGATAAAGATATTATGAAATATTAATATGTAAAATTTAGGAGAATAATGATTTCTCTATAAGGAGTAGATAGACAAATCCTTCTAAATTCAGAATTTCTATGTTTTATTCACAATGTAGACTAGTGAATTCATTGCAGGATTTATTTATGAACAATTTGAAGACAGAAGTTTGTAGGAATGTATTCATGACTATGATTTTAAATGTAGCTAAGCGACAGTTATCAGATAGTAAAATAAATAACATGTTCATAGCCAGGATAAATACCCTTCATCATCCTAGCTCCACTGCCATTTAATTCAGTCATTTACCACAGAAGGCAACTGGGGAAACGTTACTCTATGGCTCAGGGATTTTAAAAGGCATCAATCGATACATGTAATTACAGAATAATAAACTGATTTTTATTGATTATCTTTTACAGACATGACTCAGACTGACATGTCACACTGTTTTTTTTTTTAAATTAATATGTCAAATGAAGATATAATTATCTAATGAGTTTTTACTTTTTATTTATTCACGTCTTACAGGACTTTCTTGTTAGAATCCATCCTCTGATCATCTTTGCTGACTAAGAATCCACCGTGCGGACAGCACTGGGAGCTGACGGAGCTCCACACCTAATAGAGGGGACCTGCGTCCAGCCTTTACGCACCAATTCTTTGGAACTGAGAAAGTTTTGGACAACATTTACTGATCTCCACACACATATATAAATATCAATTTTCTACTTGTTCATGTATAAATAAAAATATCCTTCTATTAAATAAACAGATTTGCTAAGCATCCCTCAAGTTCTGAAGTGTATTCACCTATGCCTACTTACAGCCACAAATATCAGAATTATGTGGTAATTGTAGGCCCAGAACCATAAAGACTCAAAAGAGAAAGAAATACTTTTGCTCTTAAAAATTCAGTTCTATTTAATAAAGACTTACTGAGTTCCTGCTAAGTCACACACTCTGTGAGGAGAAGGGAATATCAAGGTGAATAAGACATTCCTGATTCCACATGGAACTTCTACTACCCCAAAATTCATTGTGATAAGTGTTACAAGCAATAGAAAAACAAATTAAACATAGTCTGAGCTTTTGAGACAAGGTCTCACCATGTTCCCCAGCCTGGTCTTGAATTCCTGGGCTCAAGCAATCCTCCCGCCTCAGCCTCCCGAATAGTTGGGACTACAGCCGCGTGCCACCATGTCTGGTTTAAACATAGTTTTATAAACATTGTTTTCATCCCTTTCCCCTGCCACCTGTGTTCTTTTCAGAATAGCATGAAAAAATCATATATTGAACTTACAGTAAATGCAAATATAATTTAAAATTAACTAAATACCTCTTTATGTAAGATACATACGAACAGATGCTATATTCAAGTAATCTTAAAATTTTTTCTCACAAATTGGAATAACAATACTATTATAAAATTTTATTGACAACACACACTGGTCAGGTTATGGAATGGGAGAAGTTATAAAAGGTGTTCCCATAAGGGGAGAGTCTGAAATGCACTGATTTGGCCCTGCCACACAACAGTCTTCCTAGATACCTGAGTCCAAGCCTAGGAAAAATGGAGTTTTTAAGAGGCAAACAAACCATATGGGGGGTTGGGCATCAGGAGGCAGACACAGGTCTAGAAGGCACCCACATTTAAACCTGAGTGCTAACATAAAGTAAGCACAAACCTAAAATTAATCAGTTTCATAAAACCTTGGTACCATTTGTATAACAGCTTGTTTTGTTTTATTTTACAGACAGTGACACTACGGTAATTAGCTTTTAAAAAGGAAGTTCTATACATGACCAATACCCATATATAAATAGGCATTTATTTGATAATCAACAATTTATTAATTAATCTAATGGTTGGCATTTATAAAATTACTAGCTAATGAACGAACTCTATTTTGAACACAGATGTCATGAGTACGGATACCTTGAAGTCGCTACTGAATAAATACTTTGTGGAGTTGGTAAAATACCTGAAATCGGGGATAGTGCAGTAGAAATGAGGGTGGCTGCCCTTCTTCCCCTTCCTTTTCTCTCCCAAGAATCTCTGCATTACCAATACGCCCAGCACCTGTGGGACCAGACCCCCAATCCAGCCAGAAAGCACAGGGGATGAGTTTTGTGGGATTCTACTCCCAACAGGTGTTCTATGTAAAAGAGAGTTTCACGTTCCATAATACATATTATCATCTCAGCATCAGTGAGAAATCCAATAGTTAAAAAACAAAACAAGACGAAAACAAACAAAAAATATTGCTGCTATCAATTGAAATTTATTTAACTGATAATTTCTCAAACTAACCTTGGGATCACTTTATTTCAAGTAATAGTTACAACAGAACATATAAGGTTTGGGGTGATCGTTGGAATTTATCCAATCTTCCCAGGCAGCTTGAGTAACACTACTACCTAAGGTAAATTAGATATCTCATTTAGTGACTAAAAACTGACTTTATATTAAGGTGCATCACTAAGAATTTACTCAAATGAATACTGTTTCTCCCATATCATCACTGGATTTTTGTGAATACTCTTTATGTTCATGTTTTTAAGCTTTACAGAGAGGAGTCAGTATATTACTAGATATATTTTCTGTTTTTCTCTGGGCTATTAGTGAAAATATGGGAGACTATATTTTCATTCATCCATCATTTATTGAAAGCCTGTGTTGTGCAGATTAAATGAATGAATGGGTGTAAAGCACTTAGAGAAGTGCTTGGCACACAGAAATCACTAAAGAAGTGTGTTAACTATAAATTACCACGTGCCAGACTCTGTATAAAGCACAGGTCCCTTCCAGGTCTAAAATTTCTGTAGCTAGAATTAAAGCCCTTTCTGGGAACAGATCAATAATCCACTGGGCTTTAGTGGCCAAAGTCACCCAGCTAGAGACACTACCCTTCACTCACTTGAGTTATGTTCTAAAAGCAATACATATTCTCTCTCTCTTTGGGCATACACATACATACACACACACACTCTCTCTCTCTCACCCACACCTGTTTTTTCTTTTTCTTTCTACTACTGATCTTTTCAGATACTACTAGTTCTGACACTCTTTGACCTGTTTCTACATACAGCTTGATGAGGCAGAAATATTATTTAGTAGCTCATTTTAAAAACCTGTTTATAACCTGATCAACTTTTACTTTTGTAAATCATATTTTAGAACACCAGAAAAAGTAAACATTTGGACTCAAATATTAATCAGCAAAATTGATTTTTACTTCTGTCATAACCCCTTAACAAATGCTCTTGTTCTCGAATGCTTCATCCGCCAATATTTCACAAACCAAAGTGAAAGATTTTGGAGCAACATACAGTTTATTTTGGTTCTAAGTATATATAATGGTAGGAAACAAAGGTTTTCTAAATGTGTCATGAGATAGTAATTTAATATGCTGATAGATCTATTTTCCTGATTAAATTACATATAGACATTTGTAAGTGTTGATATGACTATGCTTTATTGAAATAGCTCTACAAAAATTTATTTGCCTTATAAGCACTGGAGAAACTTGCCAAAAATTTAACCATTTGTAAGAACTTAACATTCTCCTAGCTTCCTACCAGGCTCAAAAGACATAAGCCTCATGTTTGGCATACATGGATTTATCTTCTATTCAACTACCTTCTAAGTCAAACAAACTTGGGCCAGTCAGCTTAGTTTCTTCTATGAAACACATATAATACAGTGACCAAATGACATAATCACTGCGACCTACAGAATCTTCCTTACAGATGCCTCTCTTTTCCAGTCAGGGTCCTCCCTAACCTTAGGTCTGATATTTTTCAAATTCAATTCCAAAAAAATAAATAAATTTGTTTTTGACACAGTGATACCTAAAACTAGCATTATTGTAGTTCACTTTTATATATTCCCCCAAAAGTCTGTATGTTATAAATAAATCTCATATATATGGAGAGAAACTCACTGCTTCAAATACCTTAAAAATTTTTGCAAACTGAGTAACTTCCATGTCATAACATGCTTATAGTCCAATTACTTTCCCCTGTGAACACTCAAATTTTCATAGTTTAGAATTTTCTCAAAGTGATAACAAAACTTCCGCTGTTTGTGCTTTTATGTGAGTAGTTTTGTGTCTGACTGCAAAAGCCTCCAGAACAGTTATGTATTTGGCCTGACACATGCCACAACTAGATGTGGTATAACCACAAAGCTTTATTCCCGCCATACAGAGCACGCTACCTCTAGACCCTGGAGGACAGTCTGAACAGAAACACTAGGGGGTGGGGAGGTTTATTTCGAAAGTTCCTTGCTACTTTCCTACATAATAATGTTTTAGAGGTAGCTATTAATATAACAGAGAAGATTTGAAAAGATACGGGTTATACGCATGAATATTTCACATGTCTTTCTGCCCAAACATATACTTTTATGTGCTGGAATTAGCTACTGAAATGTGGTAGGATCCTTGCCCTCTCCCAAGGCAGAAAGGCCACCTTCATATTTTTCGGGGTTAGAATCATAAACTTCATTGGCTACAGGTGGGCAACTTACAATCTATCTAAAATTTAATTCTTACATATATGAAATGGGGATAATTTGAACACAAATAGTATACCTGGGACTCCTGATGAGAAAAACAAATCATCAAAATTAGTAAATTGGTTGAAAAGAGGCTGTCAGTCACAAGACAATTGATGTTTCTAAGCAAATACTTTTAGAAAGCCTTTTCTATTGAATGTTGAAAGAAAGCACTAAGTAGAAAGAATCGCACAGGAACTTCACTTCAAAATGGAAAAGTAGAATCCTTCAGTGTGATGAGAAATAGTATGATCTAAGTACCATATATTGCAAAATGTAAGGCTTTGACCATTCTCCCAAAGATAAAGCAATAATCACATCACCTGTACACAAGTTACTATGTGCCAGGCCCTGCTCTAAGCACTTGCATATACGTTAGCTCATTAGATTTTTAAAACAATCCTACAAAGTAGGTATTATTGTGACTATTTTATATAGGAGGAACTCAAGATGCAGAAAAGTTAAGTGATTTGCACCAAGATCATACAGCAAAAAAGTGAGAGAGAGAGATTCCAGCCCCAGGTGAAGGGGTCTGGAACAAACACACTTACGCATTAAACTTTAATGTATTTATTAATTTACTAGTTGAACTGAAAACTCTCATAAATATTGATGAAATTGTCAAATGGCTACTCAAATCCATTTATTATTAATAGTATAGCTTCTCATATACATTTCAAAATCACATGGAAAATAAAATATTAATTTAAAATAATTTCTCACTTTCATGAGTCAAACTTATTAAAACTTTGCACCTGCATTTCCAACATCAATGACTTTGACATTCCAAAGCCTAAGTTTCCATTCCTTCAAATTGCTTGAGACAGTGATGTATCTACATGACAGTGCTGTAGATAACATTAGTGAAGCTGATCTTTATCTTTGCAGCTTCTTTACAGCTACAATCATTTACTATTTGCTCTGTAAATTAATTTTTAAAATGTTTATGGTAATATCCAGTAATGACAATTTTTAGATAATATAGCTGGGAATCATTATTGAATCTATGTAAAACTTATTTAACTCCTTTACACCAATTCCATCCATGCCCCTATAAGCACACCAAGCAAACACTGCTTGGGGTCACTTCTGCTTTATTTTCCTTATCGAAAAATATCTTTTTGTTAACCAAAAAAAAAAAAGGAAACTAAATTGAGAGAGAACCTCATAATATAAGAGATTAAGGAAACCCCTTTTCTGATAGTTAATTTTGGCAGAAATAAAACCTTGTCTTGTATTTCATTTCTCTAACATCTGAATATAAGAAAAAATTATGAGTGTGTGTATGCACACACACATATTTAATCTAGTCAGCTAATTTTATCACTTTAAGAAAGATACCTGGTATAGTGAGAGCAGGTCTAGAATTATTATCAAATCCACTGAAAGTTTCCCATCTAAAAGATAGCTGTATTTTTTCACAATGAAAATGTTTATCTGAGATCCAAAACAAAGCAATCCAAACTGTACAAGTTTCCATAGAAATATTGAGGTAGCTGATTAATTATCATGTTTACATGGCCAAATGAAATGTTCTGTTGCTTGTTAAGAAACACAGCAGCTTGATGATGGTTGTCAAGTGACAGCTACTCCATTCTCACTCTAAATGCATACACACATGTGCGCACGCACACACACACACACACACTCTCAGCATATAATCCCTTTTCCCTTTCAATTTATTTCCAACCATCAACAACCAAGCACCTGAAAAACACAAATTCCTCTGAGAGATTTAAAAGAAATTCTCTAGGTCGGTCAGTCCTAGAACTTTCGATGAAAAATATGGCAACTGTTTGCACTGAGTCAGGTGATTTAAAAGTCATCTTCTGGGTAGAATTTCATCTATTTTAAATCCCAAACTCCTTTGTATATTTTCTCTTAATGTTAGTAATAATCACTGCCATTACTATGGGGGGTATGTACTATATAATGGGCAATGCACTGAATATTTTGTATGTTCTCTCTTTGTTCTAATGCTGAGAAAGAGCCCAGGTGCTGCATAAGAAATGGAAGCTCAAAGAGCTCAAGTGGCTTGTACAATGCCCCCAGGTAACAGGCTCCGACATCTATGAATGTTTATAAAAGAGAGTAATTGGAACATAAACATACCATGACAATTATACCATCCATAAAGTCATACTGATAATACAGTAATGCTGATAACACTCTACAGTTACTACAACTTCCATTCTCAGTCTCTTGTTTTCCAGAACCAAGTGGGATTGGTGCCAGGGAAGCAGCAATCCCCGGAGAGCAAGGGGTGTTGCTGGTAATACCAGAAGACAGCTTCTATGACCAAGTAGACAACAACTCTGATGAGCTCCAAAGGGACTGTGCTTAGTTATCCCAACTGAAAAAATGCTCAGTGGAGTATGGAGTTTGGGAAATGAGAGCTTAAAGTCAGAGAAAAAAGATTCCTATGGGATCCACAGAGGAGTCTAAGCTGTCTTCTTTGTGAACAAAAATAAATAGTTGGTTTGGGGAGAAAGTCTCACCACGGAATCAAAAACATTAACCCACAAGTAATTTTAATTTTTAACTAGTTAGAAGTTATAAAAGCTACCTTACACCAAAATGCAAATGCACTTTGGGTCTGCATACAATAAAATGGCGGGGCCCGGCTAGCTAGTCACCAGTGTCCTCCTGCTGGACACACAGCGAGGTTACATTTCCCAGCCTCTCTTACAGCTACAAATGAGTTCAAGCCTCTGGAGTATGAACAGTAAGAGTGATTATGCCACTTCCTTACCTGACTTACAACAACCTTCCACATGCCACTCTCTGTGATCTTTCCCCTTCCACTGAGACAGTCTCTGCTGGAAGACAATACAAACTTTGTGCTGAAGGTTAAAGACAACTGAGCCACAAAATGGAGCAGGCCTGGAACCCTGAATTACTACTCTGAAGGGAACTGTCGTCAATCAAGAACACCTTCAGATTTATGCAAAAGAGACTTAAAAAAAAAACAAAACTTCCATTGTGTTTGAACTATTGTATTTTGTTTTCTTTGGTGCAACAACTACATTATCTGTAGCTGAGATAACCCTTCTTGAGATAGTTTTCTCTTCCAGCTGAGCCCTGGTCCTCATCTCCTTTCTTACTTCCCAACCCTTGACATGCTCTCTGTCGTCAGTTCTAATGTCCTCAGATGAAAACGCCTCACAGTTTATGGGTTCAGAAAGCAAGTCTTTTGTTCTGCCCACTCTATTAAAAGTGTGGTTCTAGGGATTGCATTCTTTATGACTGTTACAATGCTGTTGAGCACTGAATTTCTTTAGTGTTGATATTGCAGTATCACAGAGCAAGCAAATCATCTTATCTCTAGCAGAAACAAGATTAATGCTGCAATTCCCAATCCTCATTAAAAAAAAAAACACCTGTTTTCTTCCTTCAGCATTCTCTTGGTCTTCTTTGATATCATGGGCTGTTAAGCAGACAGAATTAAAAAATACTGTTGGACGTGCAACTATTCACAAAGTTCACTTCAAACAGAAACACAGCGCATCGTTGTCAAAAGCTGATAGCAGACTGGTGTACTGGACCCCCATAAACTCTCAGCAACCAGCCTCATGCGGTAGCAGCACCAGTCAGGTGGGGGAAGTTAGAACTATAATAAAACACGAGCATGGCAGCTGTCAGTTTAGCCCTGATGGCCGACTAATGTTCTCATTGTGCTGGTCAATCTGGGAAGATTATTTCATTGAAGCTTATTTTATTCTTTGGTATTTTACATATTTTCATGTTAAAAATAAAATACAAATATAAAAGATGAGCAAAAATGTATTAATACAAATAAAAGCATTTGTTCTATAAAATTTGGATTCAATCAGAAGACCACACTTAAGGACCTAGAAGGCTACAGGTTCCCAACCCCTGTTCTAGGAACAGCTGGGAAGTCAGCACAAGCCCTGAGAAGGAGTGGGGTTGGGAAAGAGATATTCTGTGGTGAAATCATGTAGGGAAGCCACAGTAATGAGTTTGAATTTCATTATATTCTGAATGAGTTGGGAAACCACTAGAGGGCTTTGAGCACTCACAATATATGCATCAAGAATTCAAAACATTTTAAATGTCGACAATGTTGCACAAAAGATTTTCCTCATTTCAATGTGAAACAATTTTATACATAACCTATACAGATATACAAAATAAAAACCACAGGACATAAAGAAAATGTTAACAACAGCTACAGTTACACAACGAGATTATGAACAATTAAAAATATTTTTGCTTATCTCTATGTTCTAGTTTTTAATATAAATGTATTACTTTGTGATAAGCAAAAGAAAACTTTAGGAGTAATTCCACATAACTTAAACAGAAAAAGATGTTTATTATAACTAGTAACAATAGGCCATCTACCAAGAACAGCACCATAGATTATTTTAATGGACAGAACATGGGTAGGGACTCAACTGTGAGGCTGTATCTATTCTAAGTTATCATTTATGGATACATTGGCTATGTAACTTTATGGACTGAAAAATTCCACCCCATCCCTCATCTATCTATCTATCTATCTATCTCTCCCCTCCCCACCCACACACAGGAAACTACCTTATTTTAAATGACATCTCCGATTCTACCTCTAATGATTCATTTTTAGATTTCATTCAAACACCACCACAGGTGCTGTTTCACTAGGTGAGTGTTACAATTTAGCTAGACAATAACCTTTAAATCAAAAAATAATTATACGTTATCCCTCTTAAGTTGCTAATAAGAATACTAGATATTAATTTTATGTCTAGTATATCAGTTTTTCCTTTTATTTCAATGATAAATATACTCATTTTTAGCATTTATTTCCAAGGACTTCAATGATAAGACATTTAATTTCACATTTATTTTTAAGGGCTTGATGTGTCAACACTGGCACGCCAGATAATTTCACTGCTTTGGCTCTGTCTGGAGGGCACTATGAAAGAGTTTGTGGTGCATTACTCATTGCCCAGGGCCAGCAGAAATATGTACTTATAAACTGCAAGAAGTCTAATATTTTTTCCTTCATCTTTTTTTTTTTTTTTTCAAATCTTAGACACATGCTATCAAATGAATGGCCTGAATTACTAAGACATAGTCAAGTACACATTACCTCATAGGGAGACTCCTTCCTAATACCCTGCACTTGTGTCAATGCTCCAGTATTTTTCATGACCTCAGTCATCTGCAAAGATTTATTTACATGAGCAACTGAGCAACTATCTTAAAAAGTACATACTTCCTAAATTAATATAAAGTTTGAATATTCTATTACCGTATTACACTTGGTTTACTTTCCTCAATCAACTACTTTCTCTGACTTTTCTTTTTCTTTTTTTCTTTTTGAGAGAGTGTCTCGCTCTGTTGCCCTGGCTAGAGTGCAGTGGTATTATCATAGCTCACTGCAACCTCAAACTCCTGGGCTCAAATGATCCTCCTGTCTGAACCTCCCTAGTAGCTGGAACTATAGGCACATGCCACCACACTTGGCTAATTCTTCTATTTTTTGTAGAGACAGGGTCTTGCTCTTGCTCAGGCTGGTCTCGAACTCCTAAGCTCAAGTGATCCTCCTGCCTCAGCCTCCCTAAGTACCAGGATTACGGGTATGAGCCATTGCACCCAGCCTCTCTGAACTTTTCTAACTTTTCTGATAAGTGTCCATATATATGCATATTGACTTATCCTGGGTTTTAAATCAGGGAGATAGAATAGTACTCATTAAAATACACTTAGAGACTCTGATGGCTGGTTAAATATAATCCATGGTGTTATTAGTGCATATGAACACAGGCGCACGCACACATACCTACTAAAGCACTGATAACTTGAAACAGATTAACTTCCATAACCCAAAAGTTATGTAGCCTCAATTCGCCCTCAGGAAAAACCATAACTTACCAAATTAACCAAAATCCCACTATGTGTGAGAGCATTCTGATAAAGGACTTACAAATATTCTCCCACTTGACTGCAATGCTACTGCATTACCATTGTCCTGTCTTGCTTCTTGCAACAATCTCTTGTTGCAGCCAGAGTAAACTTTAAAACACGATAGGAAAATACACACCTGATCATGTCACTCCCCTGCCTAAAATCTTTTAGTGGCTTCTCTTTACCCTTAGGAGAAACAGTTTACACTCCTAACCACTGCACCCCACTGTCATCTTCTTTTGATCATTTCACACTCATCTCTCTTCCTTTCAATCTCTGTACTAAATATATAAATCTATTTCTGGTTATTTTAAATGTCATACTCTGTATCTCTCTCCTGGGTCTTCATTGTTCCTTTCTCCTAGAAGAACACTCTTGCCCCTGAGCTGGCTAATTCTCTGAATCCTCTTCCTGGAGTTAGAAATTCTTGGAAGATGCTCCTGTGACACCCAGAATTGCTGCCTGTCACAGAACTTAAGCCCCTTTACAATAGCTGCTGATATAATAAACCAGTGTCCTCTCTAGGTGAGTTCGAGGGGACACATCTGCCTTTTTCATCACTCTTTCCCTAGCCTCAAACATAATGCCTAAAATATAGTACATACTTAATAAACAAATCATTGACGTATTAACCCTAGTTTAGAGTCAAGGATGTTGAGGCTGAGAGAAAATGAATGAGGACTGCCTGACCCGGTGTTCTCTCCCTTACCAACTCTAAGGTCTCCCATTCCACCAGCAATTACAGGTAGGATCACCAGAATAAAATTATAAGACAACGAAAAGTAACTATTGTTAAGAAATGAATTTAGTTTGGATTTCCTGGAAGCAAGAACAAAAAAAGTTAAGGACAAAACTTCTGAAGTCACAAATTTTTAACTTTCTATCTTTACAGATCTCCACAGAAGAGCCTGGCAAAGGAAGAATATATGAGCTCTACTCAGAACCGTGGGATTCATTCATCTACTTTAATTATCTAACAAGTATTTACTGACATCCGGCAACAAGCCAGTCACTATCATGGGAATGAGGGATATGGCAATGACTGGGACTGGCAAAATCCCTGCGCCCTGGAATTTACACTCCTGGAGGGAAGAGGGACTTGAGGGTGGAAGGGGAAAGGGGAAATATGTAACAATAAACAAATTAAAACGATCTCAGATATCAGTAAATACTACACAGACAACAGCAAAAGGGGGACACGCAATGGATGGTGATGGCTGGGAATGGACAAGTTATTATTTCAGACTGGGCAACCTGAGAAGGCTGCTCTGAGAAAGAAACATTTGAAGTGAGAGATTAATAAATACAAAGGATCCAGCCAAAGAAAGACCTGGAGGGAAAGCTTTACAAATGAAAAGAATATCAAGGGCAAAGTCCTAAGGTGGGATAAACCTAGGAATGGTCAAAAAACAGAAGTTCAAGGTGACTGGAAGTAAAGAGAGAGAACAGTTGAGGAAGAAAATATCCACTCAGAAGAACCTCACAGTTCTGAGAAGAGTACAAGAGTACAAGCTCTGGAGGGTGAAAAGTGAGAATGGTTGAGGGGTACAAACAAGGTCTGAGCGGTAGGGACTCAGCCTACTAAAAAATAGGCTTTCAGCTGGGCACGGTGGCTTGCATCTGTTATCCCAGCACTTTGGGAAGCTGAAGCTTGAGGCCAGGAGTTGAAGACCAGTCCGAGCAACATAGTGAGACCCCATCTCTACAAAAAATAGAAAAATTATCCAGGCATGGTAGTGTGTGCCTGTAGTCCCAGCTACTCTAGAGGCTGAGGCAGGAGGATTGCTTAAGCCCAGAAGTTTGAGGTTGCAATGAGTTATGATGACGCCACTGTACTCTAGCCCGGGCAACAGCACAAGATCCTGTCTCAAAAAATCAAAAATAAAAAGTAGGCATTCCAAGTACAATGCGAATCCACTGGGTCTTTCAAATAGGCAGTTAACAAGATCCAGTTGTGTTTTATAAGATCATCCTGGCAGGGGGTGGGAGGATCAGATTGTAAGGGATTAGAATGCAAGTGAGAAGACAAGTTAGAATGGAATGAGGTGCCATCTAGACTACAGCAAACGAACCTAAAAACAGCCTTTCAAAACCTGAACTAATGGAACTTTAGAGAGGCCTCTGTATTCAACTATTTGACTTTTTTTTTTTTTTTTTTTTTGAGACAGAGTCTCACTCTGTTGCCCAGGCTAGAGTGAGTGCCGTGGCGTTAGCCTAGCTCACAGCAACCTCAAACTCCTGGGCTCAAGCGATCCTCCTGTCTCAGCCTCCCGAGTAGCTGGGACTACAGGCATGAGCCACCATGCCCGGCTAATTTTTTCTATATATATTTTTAGCTGTCCATATAATTTCTTTCTATTTTTAGTAGAGACGGGGTCTCGCTCTTGCTCAGGCTGGTCTCGAACTCCTGAGCTCAAACGATCCGCCCACCTCGGCCTCCCAGAGTGCTAGGATTACAGGCGTGAGCCACCACGCCCGGCCCTATTTGACTTTTTTAAAAAAGAAAAACCCTATTTACTTAAAGGACCATAAACATGATTAGGTATGTGTCATGGATTATTATAACACTTTAGTAATTAGCACTGGCTTCCTATAAATTATATGGGTGGATGAACAAATTTCCAAGGTCCTTTTATTTCTCATAAAAGTCCTCAAGTTACTGCAGAGTAGTAATTCATTAAATAGGAATACTTGTTTTGACCAAGTACCTAACATCACCAGGAATTAACATCAGAAGGTCAAAGATTATAATATGAAATTACAGAAAGAATACACGGTCAGTTCTAAGTTAGCTGTGTGACTCAGGAAAATAATCTTAATTCTTTACAGTTCAATTTACTCACCAGTGCAGATTAGAAATAACAAGGTCCGTCCTGCCTACCTAACACGATAGTTGTGAGAACAAATGGAGAACAGATGTGAAAGAATTCTAGCACTATAAAGCATTGTACAAATACAAGTTTTTGTATAAAAGCACAATGATAGACCTGGAAGGGTTTAAGGATTCATTTAGCATAATCTTCTCATTTCACAGCTGTGGTAACTGATATCAAGAGAGGTGAATCAGATATGGCACTGCTAAAACTAGAATCCAGATCTCACTGTGATACAATAGACAAAAAGTAATTTGAATAGCTTCCAAATTTTCTACAATATAAATTGTATCATCAGTTTTTTTAAAAACAAGTATTTGTAAACAAACCAGAAATATTGAAAGGAAAAAGTAACTTGGAATACATTACTAACAATTTACTATGTTGTATAAACAAAAATTAACATAGTATTTTTACCTCAATTCCATGATATACGCACATTAAAATATGATTGCACTTAGAGAAATATATAACTTTCATAATGCTATATGGTCAAGGCCCATCACTTAAGGAGATGAGTGAGCAGCTTCACCTGGTTTTTGGCATTGGATTATACTGAAGGCCTTCAAAGACAGTTTCATCTTTAAAATAATCCTTATTAATATTCTTCCTAAATAGAATGTCTGAATTTCTAAAACTACCATCTAAAATTCCTACGCAGCTTAAACCAGAAAATTTTTACTGCTTGAATAAACATTTCCATATTTTATTTAAATGTCAAATATTAAAGAATCACATAACAATTATTACAGTTAACAATGCTAATCCTAATTTATTATTAGGATTGCTAATGTGAATATTCAGTGGTTGATGTTTACTGACTGCTTATTGCCTTCAGCCTTTATAACCTATTCCGTTTCATCCAGGTTAATCTGGCCACAAGGGAAAAAAAGTCCTCCCGAGGTGGCAATTATCTACTGATTCTGAATTTATTGACTTGTTTGTCTGTACCTGCATTTTTATACTTCTTATTAATTCCTCTCACATTCCATAAATATTTATTAAATGGGTTTTTTATGTTAAACGCATCCTAGACATTCCAGAGAGAGTGATGAAGTCCCTACCCTCATGGGGCTTGCGTTCCAATGGAAAGAGACATAATAAACAAGCAGTAATAACATTAACAACAAACAAAAACTAAAAACGTAATAATAAATGCCTGGCAGTGGGTTATAATAACACGGTATAGTAGAAACACCCGAGTGGCTGCTTTGGCTTGGCCTGTCAGGAGAACCTTCTACAGCTGGGAGTCATGGAGCCAGCCAGGTAAAGATCCAAGATTGAATTCCGGGCAAAAGAAACAAAAGCACAGAAATGACATGGTCTGATTTATATTTCGTAAATCTGATTTACAGTATATAAATGTGAAGAATAGCATGGAGAAAAAGGGCAAGTTTAGAAATAAGGAGAACATCAGGAATCGCTGGATAGTATCAGGGAGATGAGGGTAGTTTGGACCAGGGTGGTGACAATGCAGACGGAGAGAAGAGCGTCAATTCATGACCAGAAGGACAGAATAAAGATGACTTTCTGAAATATGTGCAGGTTTGGGCAACCTGAGGAACCAAAGATAATTCGTGGGCTTGGGACTTTGATATCTGAATAGATGGCAATGGCAATGATTTGGGATGAGGAAAACTGGGGAATCATGAGTTTGCTGACTGCTTGGTTGGTTTGGTTTGGTTTGTTTGTTTGCTTATTTATTTATGTAGGTGATGGCTGGGGGAACAGTCAGCAGTTATGTTTGTCCATGTCAAATCTGAAGTGACAAAATCCACATCAAAATATCTAGCAAGGCAATTAAATATACAGTCTTGCATTTTACTATAATCAACCAATGAATGTTTTTTTACAATAAAACTGTAAAACTTCTCACCTGCTCATTAAGTGCTTACATGTTAACACATACAAATATAAGTATGAATGGCAATCAAGACAACTATGATGATGAAGAGGATATTTTTATTCCTACCATGTTGGGATAATGATTCTTGAAATCAATAAACAGATGGGGTAACAAGATAAAAGGTCTCAAGTTTTCTCTTCTGTTTGAGCTAAGCCACTATTTAAAATAGTTACATACATGCTAACCAAAAAAGTAGCCCCTCAGAAATGTAACATAGGATTTCATTTATATTTTACAGTAAAGTTTGCTCAAACATCTAAACTTCTGCTCATAAATCTTTTAAAGAACTTAGAAAAACCTATTGCCTCCTCTAAATTTAGAAACCTAATAAAAGCTCAGGTGAAATATGAACTTGGCTAGATGTTTGTCATTTGAATTAATGTATCTTTGTAAACAAATTCTGTTCTTTAATGCTTTCAATTTTACCAATAGGATTAACAAAGCTCCTGAAATAGAATCTTTCCTTTTATATCACAATTCATAGAAGTCACTTAAAGATCAGAACCAATAAGAACTAAATGGTAACCAAGCCACCAATAACAAAACATACCAAGCAAATCGGACATAAACTTTAATTTCTTTTATGTGTCCTCTTCATTTGAAGGCCACAGTCTGACATCTGTGATTCTCTGGTGCTTATGAATTAGATATTTTCATATAAACTGGATATATGCACACCTTCATATATGACTGAGCAAGGCTTACTCTAATATAACCTATCAACCATGGAAAACTGGAAAATAAAAATGAAAAGTAATGGAAGTGAAAAATAGTGTCTAGTCAACGCAAGAAGAGTAAATTAAGAAAAGACATATTTAATCACCTTTAATTCAGGAAAAGGGGGATTGGGTGCCTGTTGGAATGAACACCTAGGTAGTCAGGCACTACATATTCCCCAATTGGGATATCTTTTCACTTACCTCTGTGCATATGAATGGCAGAATGTGTGTGTGTGTGTGTGTGTGTGTGTGAGAGAGAGAGAGAGAGAGAGAGAGAGAGAGGCGCGCGTGCCACAGTAGGGTAAGAGGTAGGAATTAACCATATCCTTAATGTTTCCAACCTGACTCCTTCCCAGTGTGGCTAGAGTCATAGGGTCCCTTAGAAAAAATTCTTGAGATGTTCATTTTCACAATTCCTGAAGGATTCCTTGGGGTTATGTGTGCAAGAAGAAGCTTATATAAGCTTTGCCTTCCAAGTCAGTGCTCAGGCAAGAAAATACCTGGCCTACATGAAAGCATATTTAGTTGACAGGGTTAGTACATTACTGTGTTACTATGTTACAAGAAGGCAGGTGCCTTTCTCAGTTGATTTGGAGAACACAGCTCTGAAAGAACAATTGTTATTCTACTGGGGACCCAATGGGCAGTAAGAAGAGCCAATGAAGCCAGATTTCAGAGCTTTTATGCCACTTTACAGTAAAGAAACTTTAGCCTGAAGTCGGTCACTTTTCTTAAATTGAAATATAGATAATTTCACCATGAAACAGTCTAAAATCACATGTGTTTCACATAGCAGATAAGAATTTCAGTGCTGACACCTCTTTTGGCACAGATTCCCAGTTTTTACTGCATGCAAATTTGGGGAGGGGGGCGGAGAATGAACTCATGGCTTAAGAATCTGGCAACTGCTTGAATTTCACTGTAAAGAAGCATCATTAAGAAGCTAGGAATCTGAGTCACTTAATATCAGGCTTCAGCTAAATTCTTAAACGGTTACATAACACCACTAATTTTTAAGAACAAGAAAGGGTTTTTAAAAATGTCATGGCTTTAGGATTTACTCTTTCTCTTTTTCATACTATAAAAATGTCTTGTCTGATCCTTCCATATATATATATATATATATATATATATATATATTTATGTAACTTATTTACTTTCTTCTTGAAGAATAAAAGATCTCCACACCTTCAGACAGATACCCATTATTAACCTGACTCTCTAAGATATGTCTTTCATTACTCTAAGATCATGCTTCATGTTTGCAACATAAGGTAAAATAAGAGAAATTTTATTATAGTAATTAAAATATCTCTAAAATCCCAGTGGATTCACACACTATCAGATAACTAAATTAAAAAATTAAAAACCATGCCACAGTTTTAAATCCTAAATGCTTCCTACCATGCAGATAACATATTTGAACGAATAACAAAAGTTTTCACTCAAGCTTTGACATTTTGACATGTAGTAGATATAACTTAAATTGGGGAAAATGAATAAAGAACGTATGCTGGAAAATTAATTTTAAAAATCTTTAAACTTCCTATGTGAACAATCTGCCAAAATTGGCTGTCGTAAAATTAGAAAAAAATAAGTTCCACGTTTATTATTAACAAAAGGCACCCTTCTGTGAGAACAAGTGTCACAAACAACTAACATTAATTTCTTAAGCCTTAAGAGCTTCTTTTCCCAGTATTTTGACAGGGATGAGAAGAACCAGATAAAAGGAGATATTATCATAACTTCATATAAACACTGTGCTTAGAGCAGTAAGAAAGCAAATAACCGTGTCCCTCTTACATGCTCAGCATTAAATTATCTTTCACAAAGCAAATGGCATTTTTTTTGACCGATAAAAGCAGTATGTACAGTTAAGAAGTACACAACTCCCACATCCTGGCCTTTATATTTTTCTTCTTAAGAGAAAGCAGCATTTATGAGCCCCATAATGACTATGTTAAATCCCCTGGATCACATCACAATAGGAAAACACTGTATACCATAATGTATAATGGCATATTTAAATATGACCCAAAATTCCATGCTTCCATAATCTATATTAAGTTGTAAGCAAATAAAGACATTTCTACCATGATCATTTCTCTAAGCAAAGGTTAACTAGAAAGGCCAGCATTAGGAAGAAATAGAATACATACCATGGTATAGTCTCTTTCGTTAGAAAAGGCAAGAAAAACAGATTTAGATTAAGACTTGGTGTATAAAAGCTGAAAGCATAGAATTTGTATCCACATAATGAACTGATGTCTCCTCTAAAAGACGTCAGATTGCTGTTCAGCTAAACTATCTAAAAATACCTCCTTGCAAACACACACACGAAATGACTACAAAGACAGGTCTTACTAAGCAGCTCTACTTGCACAAAATCACTTAATAAGTGGGGAAAAATTCTGAAGTACTTAGGGAAAAAATAATGGGAATTTTTTGTATCAACTACAATCTTTTATGAGCTATTTTGCAAACCACTATCCATCTGTAAAAAGTAGTTAATGAAGGATCTTAAAGCAAATTATAATTGATCTAAGACGTACAACAGAGAATTATGGTCTATGAACTTAAAATCAGATAAAGAAAAATAAATCTGTAAATCACCATCAACATTCTAGTTTAAAAAAAAAAAAGGGAAAAATTTTCAGCTGGAAAAGCAGGGGTCGAATTCATGGATGCCACTGTGTGTCAGACCACGTGCCAGATATGTAATCCCTACAAAACCTGTGACGTATGCATCATTAACAGCACTTGACAGGCCAGGAAAAATAGTTCCGAACAGTCAAGCAATCTGCCTGGGGTGATGCAGCTACAAAGAGCTGGGATTCCAACCCACAAGTGAAAGGGTTTAGAGCTGTGGTCCCAATCTCCAGGGCCACAGACTGGTAGTAGTCCACAGCCTGTTAGGAATAGGGCCGTAGAGCTCCACCCCACCCCCCCTCCAAATACAAATGAGGCAAAGCTTCATCTGTATTTACAGCTAGCTGCTCCCCATTGCTTGCATTGCTGCATAAGCTCCACCTCCTGTCACATCAGCAGCAGCATTAGATTCTCATAGGAGCGCAAACCCTACTGTAAACCGCGCGTGTGAGGGATCTAGGTTGCCTGCTCCTTACGAGAATCTAATGCCTGATGACTATGGTGGAGTTGAGGTAGTGATGCTAGCGCTGGGGAGCAGCTGCAAATACAGATTGTCATTAGCAGAGAGGTTTGACTCTACAATAAATGTAATGTGCTTGAATCATGCCGAAATCACTCCCACCCCCTACCCCCATCCACGGAAAAATCATTGTCCATGAATCCCATCCCTGGTGCCAAAAAGGTTGGGGACTGCTGCTCTAGAGCATTATAGCATTGATCACTGGCATTCACATAGGGCTTTACAGTCAGCAAAAAGATTCTGAAAACATAAACTCTTTTTATATTTTCCTTATTTAAACCTCAAAATGAGAATACCACTTTGCTCCGAATATTGTTTGATGATTAAAGAAAATCATATAAAGCACTTAGTAAAATAATTTTAACCATTACTGTGACTATTAATGATCTTTAAAACAATGTTGTGAGGTAGACCAGTACTGTCATCACCATCTCCACTTTGAAGTGAGAAACCAGAAACTTCAAGAAGTTAAATGCTTTGTCTAACCATTACACAGCTAGTCAGCATCAGAACAAGGACTCAAAGCTTAGGTCTCTGTAATAAAAGTATTTTAGTGTTTTATTATGACACAAAAAAATCTAATTAGAATACTTCCTTCCTATTTACTATGTGGAAAGGTCCACCGTTGAAAAGCTTCAGAAGAGTTTGCTTTAAATGTGCCTATCAGCATGCTGAAAAACGGTATGCAGTCAGCACTGTTAAGAAGTTCTGCTATACTATGACATTTCAATTATGCATCCAGTTTGCTCCCAGGCTGCAGGTAAGATTTCAAAGCCACTCATTAACTTTATTATAAATCAGTTGAAGGCACTATCTTTTTCTGTAGCAGCCTGGATGGCACTGAAAGGAGGGAACAATACATGGAAAAGAAGTAATGTATACAGGTGTGGCTAACAAAGTCAGCACTGGGTACCATACTCCTTGAAGACTGTGCTCTTATCCTCCCACCCCAATGCCCCACCCATCACCAGCTACCTACATTCTCTTCAGAGAACTAAGACTGAGCGCAGGGCCAAGAGCACTGCCCAGAAAGGACTGTTTCTTGATGCAGGAAGGACCATAGTCATTGGATTTCAGGTCGCTTTGTGGTAGCCACATTAAAAAAATATATATAGGTGTATGTATGTGTGTGTGTATATATATATTTTGAGACAGAGTCTCACTCTGTTGCCCAGGCTAGAGTGCCATGGCGTCAGCCCAGCTCACAGCAACCTCAAACTCCTGGGCTCAAGCAATCCTTCTGCCTCAACCTCCAGAGTAGCTGGGATTATAGGCATGCGCCACCATGCCCGGCTAATTTTTTCTATATAGATTTTTAGTTGTCCAGCTAATTTCTTTCTATTTTTAGTAGAGACGGGGTCTCGCTCTTGCTCAGGCTGGACTCGAACTCCTGACCTCAAGCGATCCTCCCACCTCGGCCTCCCAGAGTGCTAGGATTACAGGCATGAGCCACTGCGCCCGGCCTAAAATATATTTTAACACAACTTTTAAGACATATAATTATATTCACGTTCAAAATTATAATAAAGATGAACCTAATTATTTGTTTATCTGTATTTTCAATGACTAAGACAATGTTGCTAAGTCTGGTTGAGAAAACTCCTTCATCTGGCTATATGCTAAACTTAGCTCCCTATAAATTACTTATCTAACTGGAAACAAATTAAGAGAGCAATCGTATCACCCAGACAGTAAGTCAAAGCAGGAGTCTTTTCTAAATTCAAGTCTAAAAAAGGATAATGCGAAATACCTCTGGAGAACCACATAGATGGGAAATCTCAGATAAGCACGGTGACCTTCTCCTAAAAGGTTAAATTAACTGGAGAAAACTTAAAAAGTAGTTCTTCAAAACAAAATTGCATTCTTGCAGTCTGGCTAAGACTGAAGGGGAATAAAATACACTGCTTTTATTTCCATCAAGATCAAGGTAGAGTTACTTTACATTTTATGATGGGGATGGTGTAGTAACTACACGGCACACATGAAATCCCTTTCAAACTTATACCAAGGAAAATCAACTCTGAAACGCAGAGGGAAGAATATCTCTTCTCAAACTTTCTGATGAGAGTTATAATTCACAGGACACACAGAAAACAAAAGGAACTGTCCATCCTTGCAACTATGTACTAAGAGCAAAGTTTACATAATAGATATTTCATGCAGCTTCCCAAAATAGATCTGTGTGAGCACACATCTGTGTGTATTTGCAAGTACAAGAAAAGACTGCCAATGGCTCCACCATGTATTAGCTCTGTGGAGAAAGTCACTTTACCTCTTTATGCCTTTGTTTCTTTATATGCAAGGGGGCAGCACATTTACCCTGTTGTGACGATTAAATGAGATGATAAATGAAGAGTTTAGAACACTGCCTAGAACACAGGGAGCCTCCCATTTTAGCGAATGGTATTACTACTGCTGCTTTTTTTACTCTAAAAGTGAATTTGTAAACAGGAGTTTGCTTGCTGAGTATGTAACTGTAGGGGGAAAAAGGCAAATCAACTTAAGGACATATCATCCAGGCAAAGGAAAACATCTATGCATGTTTCTGACCCACTTATATGGCAGATTTTTCTTTACCTCCTGGGTAATTGTAAACAATTCCTACAAAAACTAAAGAACTGTACTTATTATGGGCTGTGCATTACTGTAAGCACTTTATAGGTTTTGCCTCATTTAATCTTTACACAACCCTACTACCCATTTTACAAATGAAGATTGTGTGTAAAAGGGCCACACGGCGAGGGTCACACCGCAAGTGAGTGTTGAAGCCAGGTTATAAATCTGAGTTTCTGGTTCCGGAGCCCTCCTC
Source organism: Eulemur rufifrons (assembly GCF_041146395.1). Classification (NCBI taxonomy): domain Eukaryota; kingdom Metazoa; phylum Chordata; class Mammalia; order Primates; family Lemuridae; genus Eulemur; species Eulemur rufifrons. The sequence continues at coordinate 42,312,200 of NC_091000.1, read as the reverse complement.
TGACCACTATGCTATGGCTCTTACTAATCCCCTCTCTTTGCATAACTTTCCTCACAAAGGTTATAACTGGTCAGATTACAGTTTTCATAATCACATGTACAAACTATTTCCTAATAGGAGACGTTTCACTTTCTAAGTGAGATTCACCCTTCCCATCCATTGCTAAATTCTGAGAGTTCCTGTGGAATCCTAGGTAGTTATTTCAACATATTTCAGTGTTCACTTTCCTTAGGGGTAGGAATGATAGCATCATATAAATGACAAGAGTAGAGTATTTAAATCAACATGGGAGCAAGTCATCTTCAATCCCATTTCATCTGGGGCTTCTCTGAACCCTGTACTCTAGCTCTTATGAACGACTCTGATGTGCTTTTCAAAATCTCCAAACTCTATCTGCCTGCAATGCCCTCATTCCCCGTGTTCGCCCATATCCACCTGGTGGGCCCCAGCTGCCCCTGCACAGTCCTCAGTTAACCCCCGGACGTAAACATATGTCAGCAGGTCTCTCACTACTACCATTCTGTGAGCAACGCTAAGATTAGGCCAAGTCTTATTCACAATCAAATAACCAAGACAAGTGAATCCTGATACAGAATTCTCCTTTACAAGTGAATCTCTGGTAAGGAAATTGGCAAGGCTAATAGTATATCTAGTTCCACAACTATGTGCACACTACCATTACCATAATATACAAATGCTATTACATTAAACACAATTATATAAATGGCTAATACCACATATTTCATTGATTCTAAGATTTTATTTTACTTTAATATCTTTGAAATTAGGATCCATCTTACAAGCAACGAAAAGAAAATACTAAGTCATTTAAAGTAAGGTGAATCAATCAATGATGTCTTAGATTTGATGAAAAATAATATTTTCATTAAAACACATACAATCAAATTTTTAAGGAAAATAATGCCAAATAATACTTGACCCTTCCATTTGCTCACATAATATAGTTAGAAGTGAGTCAACTATGTTCAGATCAAGGGGTGGTTGGACTCAACTACTCACTCAGTAAGACTGTCCTCATGAACATAATACCACAATGGTGCTCTGGCCATATCACACGATTTTATTTCATTATATTTGACTGTTAATGGCTAATTATTACTTGTATCCACAGGATGAGACCAAAACTCCTTGACGTGACATTGAAGGCTTCTGCAGCCTGACCCTTCTCAGCAACTCTACTTTCCTGCAGTTGCCCCCATCTCAGCCAAATGGATCCACTCTTTGCTCCTTGATCACACATGAACATTTCTGATTCAGTGCGTGTTCCATTTTGTTCCTTTTGTCTTGCAAAAATTCCTCCCATTTCCTTTTTTCTTCACATCTTGCTTATGTATTGCCTTTATTTGTGGTATAGTTTGAGTCTTATTTCCTCCTTTGTGGACTACTCAGATGACAAATGACATTCCTTCCTGTAAATTCCTATGTATTTTTTGTCCATAATGTTCACCCAGCATTTAAATATATGCTACTCCAACCAGATACAAAAATTTCAAACCATATTTTTAAACTTCTTTTATAGAACTCTCAAGAAAGCCCACAAGGAAACACTCAAAATATGTTGTTTCATTATTAATATCTCTCCTCACAAAACAAATATGCAAAACATATAATTTCAAAATGAACAAAACAAAATGGAACTTCTCAGATAAAAAAAGAACAGTAATGTAAATAACGTTTTGTAGTGTTTCTTATCCCCACGTATGGTTCATTTTTCACAATAATATCAGAATGCTGCTGCACTAGTCAATGGGTGTTCCTTATGTAAAAATGTACTTCTTTTTACCTATGTGTTTTGAGTATCAATATAAATTGACTTCTTTTCTGATTATCCACACATTTAATAAGTACTCAATAATGTTAACATTTCATTTAGCTAACACTGAAGATACTTTTATGAAGTACAATCTATCCTATTCTTTTGAAAAATATAGCTTAGGTAGCCTTGCTCTGAAGAAAAAACTAAAAGACATTTAAAGTAATCCATATTTCTTTTTCTATACCAGAATGAACTTTTCACTTAATATCAGTACTGATGACTTTTGTGGGGTGTGTCACTAAACAGACATGCTTTCTTATTTCTATCAGGGTGTTAATTTTTTTCAGGGGGGGAATAAGAAAAAGGATAATGATGGGTAAAGAAATTTGGAAATACATCCAACTAAACTGAACACATTAGAAGATTTTAGTCATAAAATGGTTCATAATATACAGTGGAAAGGGAGAAGGAAAGGAAAGTTGTCACATGTGTCTATATTTTCTTTAGCTAAGCAATTTGAAATTTCACTTCTCTTTTTTTTGACACTTTCATGTTGACTTCCCATCTTAAAATTTTACATTAACTTCAAGAAAAAGCACAATGGTATGAATATAGTAAGCTTTATTAGAATCATTCTGCATTCTTTCCCATATTTAGGGTGGAATTCTAACACTAAATGAAGTTCTTAAGTAAATGACTTTCCCCCCTTAATTTTGTGTACATTATATACAAATTATATGTTATATATTAATATGCAATATATGGCAAACTTTAAAAATACAAAGTAGACAAAACAGCTTAGGAATAGAAGCTTCATGATGGTTATAATGTCTCTCTTCAATTAGTTGTCTTTAAATAGACTTCTATATATATTTTGTGGGGAAAATCTAGAACAAATACCATTACCAGATTTTTATACAATAGTCTAATATATCACTTCTTGGCCTTTTGGCTAAGATCAAGTATAGTACAATAGTATAATATGAAAACATTTATATAATAAAAGGATTTGTACCAAACTGTTAACAATGTTTTATCTGGCTGGTGAAACTGATTCTTTTTCTGTCCTTGTCTTCACCTGTTTTCTATCTTTGATACCTTTTCTTCAATAAACACATAGCTATGTATTTTTTAATTAAAAATTATGCATAATACTAATAACAGACATGCCACAGATCAAACTGCTGCCTAAGTAACCGTAACAAATGAAAACAAGCAGAGAAAATTAATTTAGCTACTCAAAGGGTATCTCTTCCAAATAAAATAGTTTTAAATTACTTTTAAATTTAGGTAAATATTATCCCTAAGGTAGAATGATTTTGACATTTAATTGTTTTCACAAATGACATTAATTTCAACAATAAATAGGATGCCTCATATATTCATATTTTAAATTACCATTTTATAAAATGAACAAAAGTATGCTTTTAAGAAAACAAATAAGTATAAAATCCTTTTTTTTTTTTTTTTTTTTTTTTGAGACAGAGTCTTGCTCTATTGCCCAGACTAGAGTGCCATGGCATCAGCCTAGCTCACAACAACTTCAAACTGCTGGGCTCAAATGACCCTCCTGCCTCAGCCTCGGAGTAGCTGGGACTACAAGTGTGTGCCACCACGCCCAGCTGATTTTTTTCTATTTTTAGTTGCCCGGCTAGTTTTTTTTCTATATTTTAGTAGAGATGGGGTCTTGCTGTTGCTCAGGCTGGTCTGGAACTCCTGACCGCAAGTGATCCTCCCACCTCGGCCTCCCAGAGTGCTAGGATTACAGGTGTGAGCCACCAAGCCAGCAGAAAATGCTAATTCAATCCTTTACATTCTCAATCACTGGAAACCTGGGGTGTAACTTCTGTTTGACCTCCTCCCTTCCCCCACCAACCCAGCCAGGGGCCCCATGACTATAGAATCCTTCTAAATCTTTATTGACAAGGAACTCAAAGCAATCTTCTTTTTCACTATTATTAAAGGCACTATAAGCTGGGTGCAGTGGATGATGCCTGTAACTCCAGCAATTTGGCAGGCTGAGGTGGGATGATGGCTTGAAGCCAGGAGTTCGAGACCAGCCTGGACAACACAGTGAGAGCCCATCTCTACAAAAAATTAGCCAGGGCATGGTGGTATGTGCCTGTAGTCCCAGCTACTCAAGAGGCTGAGGCAGGAGGATCACTTGAGCTTACGGTGTAGTGAGTTATGATGACACCACTGCACTCTAGCTCAGGCAACAGAGCAAGGCCCTATTCTCCCCACCCCCCGAAGAAAAAGAAAAAAAGAAAAACGAAAAAAAGGTACTATGTTTAATAGTCCTTCTCAGTTTTATAATACCCATAAAAACTATATGTCACAATACTTCTACTTAACTCCAAATATTTCTTAATGACAGAGAAAAAAATAAAAAAAAATTCCACTTATATTACAATATTTCAAAGACTACAAATGTCCAATTTACTCATTATTTTTTTTCTAGGAAAAGAGAGATTATCAAAAGATTAAAACTCTCACAGCTTTTTTACAGTCATGTTTCAATGTGTTCCTTTATCATGAAAAGTATAACGTTCTGTTCTGGTACTTTTAGTAAAATAAGTGAAATGTCAGCCTACTGAAAATACCCCACAAGAAGGTGCCCCCATTGTAATCTGTATTGGTAAGATCTCTAATATAGGGTAGTAAGAAAATAAAGTATATGTCATAAGAGATAGGGCATAAATTCCTGAAAAATCAACTTTTACTAGTAAACTAAGCAGAATTTTAAATTCTACCTTTTTCGGCCGGGCGCGGTGGCTCACGCCTGTAATCCTAGCACTCTGGGAGGCCGAGGCGGGTGGATCGCTCAAGGTCAGGAGTTCGAGACCAGCCTGAGCAAGAGCGAGACCCCAGTCTCTACTAAAAATAGAAAGAAATTATATGGACAACTAAAAGTATATATATAGAAAAATTAGCCAGGCATAGTGGCACATGCCTGTAGTCCCAGCTACTCGGGAGGCTGAGGCAGGAGGATTGCTTGAGCCCAGGAGTTTGAGGTTGCTGTGAGCTAGGCTGACGCCACGGCACTCACTCTAGCCTGGGCAACAAAGTGAGACTCTGTCTCAAAAAAAAAAATAAAATAAAATAAATTCTACCTTTTTCTACACATCTAAATTAGAAATGAGATTATACATTAATCATATTTACACAGACACATCTATGCATGAAATAAGTACATATATATAGATTATATATATAGAGAGGGAAGGGGTGTATATTTCATTTAATAATCAAACTATGTCAATATTATAAACCAATAATGTATTTCCCTAGAGTTTGTTGAAGAAGAATATGACCTTAATAATGCTAAGGGAATTTTTCAGGCTGTCATTCTATTAACAAATGTGAGCCTGATCCATGCCTGAGAAGTCTCTGAAAACAGCATTTATGATGAGGAGGATCTGGTGTATTGATACAGAATGAAGAGATCTGAAGCATGTGGGGAATATTTATATAGTGACTTGAGAGTACAAAAGAAACAAAGGTGGGGATGACTAATAAACTATACAGATATGACACATATCATAGACTGTGTAATTAAATAAGATTAATTACTATATATCAGACACGTATGTGAAAGAGAAAGAGAGAATGCAATATACCTACATACAAGGTTTATGTTAGAGGTTCAATTAATAAGAAATGTCAGAGAGTGACAACTGATTAGTTCTTCATGGCATGGATGTTTCTGTACCAACAAGAAAGACAGTGGCAGGACAAAGAGTTTGAGAGAACTACCTGTCTGATGCGATGTGTTGCTTTCGTGAGTGTGCCCTGTTATATCTTGCTTTTGTGTGCTTTAGAGTAGCAAAGATATAGTTATATTCTCTTAAATATTACTGTACTAGCTTCTTAAACTATGTTCCAAAAATTAGCCACTATTCTATTTAGTCCATTCTGTATAACACCTAAGACGATACTAATGGCATTGGCATTTTAATACTGTAAATGGAAATAATCGCAAGCATGTGTCATGGCTCCAAAAAGATCTTAGAACAAGGACATTAACAGAGACCTTGAGAACACATTTACAAACTTTCATTTAAATCACACACACATGTATGTGTACATTTATATATACATACTTACATGATTATATCTCTATTTTTATTTTTAAAATCTTCTTCTTCTTTTTTTTTTTTTTTTTTTTGAGACAGAGGTGCTCTCTTGCCCAGGGTAGAGTGCCGTGGTGTCAGCCTAGCTCACAACAACCTCAAACTCCTGTGCTCATGCAATCCTTCTGCCTCAGCCTCCCGAGTAGCTGGGACTACAGGCATGTGCCACCATGCCCGGCTAATTTTTTCTGTATATATTTTTAGTTGTCCAGATAATTTCTTTCTATTTTTTAGTAGAGACGGGGGTCTCGCTCTTGCTCAGGCTGGTCTCGAACTCCTGACCTTGAGCGATCCTCCTGCCTCGACCTCCCAGAGTGCTAAGATTACAGGCTATTTTTAAAATCTTTAAAAAGCAAAGCTCATAACCAAACCATAATCCAAAATAGAAAATGATAGGTTATTTAATCTAAATAGAAAAGGCTTTCAAAAGTTTATAAAGATTGCCACAGACATGACAGTAACAAGTTATTCTTTTTTTTAACCAGGCATACAAGAAAAGCACTAAAAAAGTATTTCATCAAGCATTTAGATTAACTATAAAAATAATTTTTACATGATTATTGTTAAGCACAGGAAAATAAAGAAAACTGAAGCTTCACTCTGGAGGAATTGTTAACAGATTACCTGAATAAAATATTTAAGAATGTGGTCAAGCCTAAAATCAAAGAGGTGGAGTAAAGAAATGTAAGGTAGGCCGGGCGCGGTGGCTCACGCCTGTAATCCTAGCACTCTGGGAGGCCGAGGCGGGTGGATCGCTCAAGGTCAGGAGTTCGAGACCAGCCTGAAGAAGAGCGAGACCCCGTCTCTACTAAAAATAGAAAAAAATTATATGGACAACTAAAAATATATATAGAAAAATTAGCTGGGCATAGTGGCGCATGCCTGTAGTCCCAGCTACTCGGGAGGCTGAGGCAGCAGGATCGCTTAAGCCAAGGAGTCTGAGGTTGCTGTGAGCTAGGCTGACGCCACGGCACTCACTCTAGCCTGGGCAACAAAGTGAGACTCTATCTCAAAAAAAAGAAAAAAAAAAAAAAAGAAATGTAAGGTTATATTTAAGGGAAATTATACCTATAATATCAACTCGATAGAGCATTTATTTTGGCACAAATTAAATATTAGTATTTAAAATATAAAATATGACATCTAAATGGAGAAAGAAACTATGATTAGTGATCTTCCTATTGTTAAATAGTTAAAGGAGAAAAAATAATTGAGCTTTTAATGATACAGTTTGAGCGTTCTCTTCTTTTCCTAAAGTTGATCATTCTCTTTTTCACTAATCTAAATTGATTTTATTTTCAGGTAGTTTTTAAAATGGATCATTACTAAACAATATTTAAAAGCAAGAATATGAAGTATACTTCTTTTGACTAAAAGCAATGATCTTACTTTAATATGTCCTACTATGGTATTGAAGAAAGCTCTATCTTATACATATAAGCAGTGTATGCTATGCCTTAGCAAGTTTCTAAATACATTTCTTCACTTCTAACAGGGGTAAAAAGATCTATTTTGTTGCCAGGGTTTCCTGGCCCAAATCCAAGGCAAGATGACCTTGTCCTTGAATAAAACAATAGGATATTGCTTCCTCTCAGGCCTCTCTGTTAGCAAGCCCAGTGGAAAACCTCCCCAAGAGATAAGTTTATTTCATCTCAGGAAATGCATCTGTGATAATAGACAAAATAAACACCAGATAATGAAGAGATAGAGTCTTACCCCAAAAGAGGCATAACCGGGCATCTATAATTAGTCCTGTTTTTTTTTTTTTTTTTTCCCCAGCATTGCTAAGGAAAATGCATCACTCAAATTATACTAAAGAGACACTCTCCCCAATGTTTACAGACAAGGTCAGACTGTCATGGTAGGATAAAAGAACGTTTTTAAAAATTGAGTTTTCTTAAAGCTGTTCTAGGTAAGAGGTAGGAGGGGGAAGTGAAGGAGGAGGCTATACTTCTTTGCTAGATCTTCAAATTATAGTCATTAATTTGTCAGGTATCCTAATATCCTCTACTCCATCCTCTACTCCATCACTCCAGTATTGATCTCCTTCTCTCTAACACAATCCACTCCAATAGTGACGACTTCACTGTTTTTCTTCATAACCCTCTGTATCCTCATATTCTTCTACATCTTCCTGCCTTGGGCCCTCACATGTTATTCTTCCAGCCTAGAAATGCATTCTCTATACTGTACTCTTAACAACTGATAAACAGTTTTAAACTCCAACCATATCCTTAACCCATGGCACACAGAAGGAAGAGAATTCACCCAAGATATGATCTGTCATCTAACAGTAAACACCAAACCAATTTATAAGCGCCAATTAGAAGAATCAATAAAATTACACATTACATATTAAGTGCTACTGAATCCCTATTCAGAGATAGCAGAGATAAATATGAGATAGGGAACAAGTCAAAGTCAAACCAAGAGCCCTGCAAGCTGAGAAATAGGAAAAGAAAATGAACCTGATGGTTTATAATCAGACCAGCTTGTCCTAAATAAAAAAATACATAAAAAAAGCATAGTTCTCGTATGTTTATAAGGGAAAGAATGTAGATTATAGAGGACCTTAAGTAAACAGTAAACAACAATTAGACAATATCATTAAGTTACATTACATCTTTCTTGGTTAAGGGGCTTAAGAAATGATGAAAATGAAAGTTATGGCTATAAATGAGTCATGACCAGTACAGACTTAAGAGAGGTGACCATGAATTGAAGCTGGGCTCCATGACACATCCAGGGTGCACCAGGGCAGACACGGGGGAGATGAAACAGCAAAGCTCAGTGCTTCTGGTGGGACACAGTGGTCATGGTCTGGCAGTCACAGGTTAAAAAGAGAATAGACAGAGGAAGTTGAAGCATGAAGTTTATGCTTTTTTTTTTTTTTTTTTTGAGACAGAGTCTCACTCTGTTGCCCAGGCTAGAGTGAGTGCCGTGGTGTCAGCCTAGCTCACAGCAACCTCAAACTCCTGAGCTCAAAGGATCCTCCTGTCTCAGCCTCCCGAGTAGCTGGGACTACAGGCATGTGCCACCATACCCGGCTAATTTTTTCTATATATATTTTTAGCTGTCTATATAATTTCTTTCTATTTTTAGTAGAGATGGGGTCTCGCTCTTGCTCAGGCTGGTCTCGAACTCCTGAGCTCAAACGATCTGCCCACCTCGGCCTCCCAGAGTGCTAGGATTATAGGCATGAGCCACCGCGCCCAGCCTGTTTTTGTTTTTTTGAGATGAGGTCTTGCTCTGTTGCCCAGGCTAGAGTGCTGTGGCATCATCACAGCTCACTGCAACCTAGGTTCAAATGATACTCCCGCCTTGGCCCCCCACAAAGCGCTGAGATTACAGGTATGAGCCACTGTGCCCCACCAACCTTTAAGGAGTTGAGCAGCAAAAAGGAAAATGTGTATGATGGTAGGGCCGAACACAGAAAAGTAGAAGGAGGGAACTGGACTAAATGGCATCTATTCCCGATCATCCCAACTCAAGTCTCAAGGTAATTTAAAAAGGACAGATGCATTATTGACTGAGCCAAGCAATGGGAAGTTTTGTAAAATAATTTGATCGTAATACCATTGCTCTTTTATATTAATAGTACTTGGAATGTCACACATCCCAGGAAAAAGAGTAAAGGGGGCAAAAAGCAAGCACTTTTTCTCAAGTTGTGTATTCCACTAGCTAATACCAGCTCTCATAATTACATAGTTACACACCTAATGTTGACTAAATTTGATCACAAATTTAGTACAAGTTTGTGGGTAAAGTGATGGCTATGAAATCAGACAAATGTAGGTCCCAGTGATGGCTCTACCATTTACTAGTATATGCCCTTGAAAAGAACTTTTTTAAAAATTCAGTTCCATATCTCTAAAAAGCTGACAATATATCTTTCCTGAGAGGTTGGTTCTAAGAATTAAGTCAGATAATATATAATATAGTATCTGTCACACACTAAATGCTCAGTAAATTTTACCTATTGCAATTTGTTCTCTACATTTAGGGAATAAAGATCCAGGTACTTTCTTATGTATACCACTATTTTTATTATTTAATTATGATTTGAGGTGTGGTTTATTATAAGTACAGCACAGTTCATAAATCAATTTCTATAAAAATGTAAAAATAGAAAACAGGTTATCACTTTAAAAACATCAAATTCATTTACTCTAAAAATTTACAAAGTTTCTAAGTTGTTCTATATAGCAGACTTTCCAAAGGCATCTGCGCTGGGCAAAATGGGGAGAGAGGGATTCCATGGTAACAACAAAACAAAATAGTTGGTAAATTGAGTAATGAGACTTTTAATACTATCCCAACATTTTCCCCAACTTATCAAGCCTACAAAACTTTTTTCATCTAACATCTATTAACAGTCTTTACAACTGATGGTCCATAGTAGTCTTTTGAAAAATGCAATTTCATAATACATTTCTGAAATGTTAATAGTCTCCTCCTATTTTCAAAAAAAAAGTATTTTTATATTTTTATGTTCACAAAAATCAAAAGATTCCTCTGAAGACTAAATAAAAAAGCCTACATGACTATAAAAATACAGCCCAGTGCTGGGTGCATTTTTGGTGACACACAGGTATTCATTTTAGTGTTATGTTATCAACTGACCATACAGAATAGGGATGGGAAGGAGGTATGATATATAAAATTTAAGGGGCAAAATGACACTTCATTAATCCAACAATTCAATTAAGTGAGAAATCCAACAGTTTTTATTGTACATCTATTATGTGTCAGCAACTGACATATGCCCTAAGATAAAAAATGAATAAAGACTAAAAGCCCATGACAAAAATATTGGGGGGGGGGGGCGGAGAATAAAAGATCTGAAAGATTCTCACAAAGTGAGACAACTGAGTTTACTTCTTGCACCCAACTGTAGCTTTAAAAAAAAATGGCCTCCGCAAAGTAGTATTTTTGTTTTTTCTGTAGTCAAAGACGCAAAAATAGAAATATTTGTGAATTTAGTAAATTTTACTCATTTGAAATTAGCACTGACACTATACTCATAAAGCCTCATAGGTTGAAATAAGTTCTCACTTATTTTTGCCCAACAACTGTTTTACTGAATCACCTGTTATGTGCGAGTCAGAGTAATTTATTCTCTTATTCAACTCCTTGTACATAATCATCAACTTAAAGGTCTGATTATTAAACAGCGAAGTCTAGATAACCAAAGGATTAGTCAACAAGTATAAGGCTGTGATATCATAAGCTTCCAACTCTGCTGCATATGATATTCTGAGATGGCAAATTCTGGTATTTTAATTTCTAACAAAGTATTATGAGAAATACCACTTGTGTTTTCTATAAATTGCTCGATCCTAAGTTATTTTATGGCGTTACTGCTGTCATAGTATTACACTAAATTTTAGTAAAATATAAAGCACTTGTCAAGAAACAGATACGCTTACGGAATAGATACCCAGCACTCTATTTATGTACCATTTGGTGTTATCTGTCCCAACTGGTCTTGTTTGCACAAATCTAGTAATATATTTTCCTCTCCCTACCAGTAAATAGTTTCAATAGTTTTCCTTGTTCATTAAATTTATATTATTATTAATTTAAAAATCCCCTCCCCCTCCATTATAAGAAAAGGATATATGAAAAAGGTAAATAAAGGGTCTGTGGTTTAAATTTTGTTTGTAAGGTTCCTCAAGTACATTTTAACTAGTAACTCTTATTTTACCTGGAAAAAATCATGACTAAAGGAGTTTAATTTCAAGGGCCCTGTTCATAAAAAACTACAATGGAACTTCTCTATAACAACCTTTCCTATTAGTGAAATTAAATATGAGGTTGGTCTTCTTTTGGATCTGATCCAAAGACATTTAATTCGTGAAGCGCCACAAGGACCTCATTATGAGGGGGCTGGGCTCCCAACACAGCTATTGCCTTAAAACATCCTCTTTCGTTCATAAGGTGAGGTAACGCCTTAATATTCATTTCATCTAAGAAAATTTCAGATTTAGTTAACAATTTTGTTCATAAAGAACAAAATCAAATTATACTCATGAACCTAAGCATCTAAATATTCTAAATTCATGGCCTGCTATTTATAAATTTACAAAGCCTCAGCGACTTATATCCATTTTTAAAGTTTAACATCTCATCTTTTTAGAATACATAAAAGACAATTTCTATACTGTAATGTAATAAGCTGCTAGATGTTAACATGTAGAAGTAGACATTTCAAAAACACTTAGACCACTATGTAAGCTGCCTACATTTATGCATTTTCATTTTGCATATTTAAAACACTTGTATGTACGTGTATGTATCAATCATGTGAATTAGTGTGACAGCAGAAAACTCCCAACATGGTGATAGAAAAGTAGCACTGTGAGAACTCACATTCCTGAAACAGGAGGCTCTGACTTGGTGTGAGGCATAGAAAAGTGTTTCTCAGAAACAGCAGTAGCTGCCCATGGGATTTCAGCATGACAAACGCATAGCTGACTCATGGGATCAATTATAAAGAAGCAATAATTTTTTTCACAGCACTAAAAAATATTCTGTGTTTTCATCACTGTTAGTACATATTAAGAAGTCAAAGGAGCTCCACTGATGGTTTTATTACCAAATCAATAGCCAAACCTCTCCCTCCACTCAAACCTACATGTGAATGCCTCACTACAGATTCCCGTTCTCAATAACCTTTCTCGTGATCTCTCATTAAATTCAACTACAGAAACATTTTTTGAAAACTATTCAAGTGTTAAGTTAAAGCTGAATTCTCAAGCTTTAGTTTCTGATTATAAAAATCAGCTGCCCAGTATTTCTCAATGTTAGTGATTTTGCTTTAAAAGATTTGTTGGTCTCGTTTAAAATTTTTTTCAATTACAACAAAAGTGGAAGAACAAGCCAGTTGTAATTTACCCTCCCCTCCTCCGAGAACACTATTATACCCTCTAAAAAACGGTTTTCCCTGAAGAGAAAGAGCAACAATTCCCATTTTAAAGCAGTTCTCTATGACGTGCTGCCAAAGCACAAGCAGCGTTTGCAATACTTACTGAGAGCTTCTCCTGCTGGCCCATAACTCCATGGTTAGCTGGGATTGCTAGTGGTTTCATAATGAAGAAACATATGCTGAACTGAATTTACACATCATGTACCAATCTCTCACGATGGCAAGTCACCCTCTACAGCATTAAATTAAAAAAAAAAGGAAAAAAAAAAAAAAAAGAGGGAGGAGGGAAAACCAAGCTGCAGCTTAAAGTGTCACTACTGGTAAGCTTAAAAAACCCTTCACACTTGTAGACCAGAAAAGGAATCCGAACAACGGTGTTCGTCTCCATTTTTATAACATTGAAACTCTAACCATCTCAGGCTATGACAAGACCGAGAAAACCTCATACAGCTCTCGGTCTTCCAAGGAAACAAGATCATTTCTGAGATTGAAGAACAAGAGGCAAAAGAAAAGGAGGAAAAAAAAAAAGAAAAAAGCTAAAATGGCTGACTGCACACAGACTCCCCTCTAAAAGGCTTAATACAGAATTATATTAGTCAGGGTGGTATAAGAACCTGGCGTTAGCATTCAGCCAAGCATTGGTAACACCCTTGTTTCATTTGCAATCGCACATACAGACCCCTCCAACCAAGAGAAAAAGAAAGAGAAAGAAAGAGGAAAAAAAAAATCAGGGCAGAGCGTGTGAATCGGGACCTCCTCCCTAGCTGCTAATGATGCTGACAGAGTGGTGACCAGTGATCTCTGTCCCACTCCACTAACCAAGTTTGCACAATTAATCTTAGCAGCATGACACTGATGGACATTTAATTTAATGATGTCTGTCCCTCACACTCAACACAAGCATGCCTGCTAGCAAGAGAGTCACTAACAGAAACACAGCACATGCACACACACACAATCTCAAGAATCATGAGTCTGAATGCAATACACCAATATAATTACATTATTGTGCTTACTTTGGAGGACCATGGCTGCAGGCAGTTGGCATAGCAACGCACAAGGAAAGCCATTTCCTGGGTAGAGAGAAAGCTTCCTTTTCTAAATAAAAAATTCCTCTTAGGAAACAAACGGCATTGCTGCTTCCTGCAGAAAGCAAGACACTGTAGTCTGTCTCTTAACCTGCAAGGCTCACACTCAATGCAGTTCTAGTGATGTAAGTGGATTTCTCTCTCACCCTCCCTCTCCCTATATACACTGAAATATTCAGCTCAAATGGTACACACATTCCTTAAGGCTCGCCCCCTCCTCTACTTAACCATTTCAGTCATTAAGGTAGCAATGGACAAATCAGATAAAGTAACAAGCTCTTGCCTGTATTATATCAGCGGCTGTAGGTTAAGCAAGTCTCAGAGGGATGGAATCCATTGATTGCTGACTCCAAATAATATCACTGAAGACAGGGTGGGAAAACGGAGCAAGGACTTACTTGAACAGCTTTGAACTAAAACATGATTTTTCACCAAGGTGAAGATAAAGGAATCTATGTGACCTCTACCCCACCCTCAGATATCACTGTGCTACAGTAAACAAATATCTATCAAAAATTTATAAAATGCATACTTGACAAGCTTTGTAAAAATTTAAAAGATGTGATCTTCACAAACACCCATACGCACACACATACACACACACACAGATGCACAGACTGCCTTGCAAATAATATAAAAATAAACCCGACCAGGTCTTGATTTTTTTTTTTAAATTAACCAAACTTCTAAAGGTAGAGAGTTGAAATTAAATTAGGATACATTATTCTACCATAAACTCTTTATTTCACCAAGGTATGTAGGTTATTTGAAAGACTGCATTATAGTGAAGAAAGGATAAGGATGTTTCAACTCTGAAACACTGGTCAGTTTCTCACAATCAGATCTATAAATGGTATACATAATAAAAAACAGATACGGAAAATGTGACATTTTTAAGAATTGACTTTGGAATTGTCAATACTTGCTAACTTGGATTCCTTGACTCTACCTAAGAGTGTGCCCAACCTATTCTCTTTCCTTCTTTCTCCTCATATCTAAAGCTGACCATTCCCCCTCCATATCACTATTTTGGATCCTTCTCCACACACACCCCAAACCCTTTCTTAAACTTCTTATATTATCCATTAGCCATTATCCTTGTTCTCCCACATATATTTCACCTCTCCCCGACAACCAGAGGTCCTCCCCACCAACTTTTAAACGTGCAGGTCTCTCTCATCTCAAAAACAAAACGGAAACAGAAGCATTCCCTAAACCCTATATTTTCCTATGGCTACAGTCTAATCTCTTCTCCCACTTCACAACCAAATCTCTCAAGAACCTGTTTTGGCTTTCACCATTCCCTCATCCTGTGCGCTACTCAAATGAACATTGTAAACATCGGTAAACTTTAATGTTATATATATTTTATACAAATGAAAAACCACAGTGGTCCTGTTATACAAGCTATACATCTAGGAATTTTCCTTAACACCCTTCTCCATGACCAATCCATCACAATATCCGTTTATTAAATTTTCTAATTTTTCTCAAATTTAGATTTCTCTTCATCTCTGATGCTATCATCCCACTCCAGTCATTAATTTTTCCTTTGAGAACTGCAAAAGTTTCCTTAATAAACTGTCTGGATTCAATTTTAATCCCATCCACCCAACTCATTTATCATATTACCTCCTGAGATCTTTAAAAGTTAAAGTCTGATCATCTTACCCTCATCCACTGACCCCCTTTTACAAATTAAAACCCTTCCACGGCTTCCTACGGCAAGATTATGATAAGAGTTTTGGTCTTTATGCCAGGAGCACTGGGAAGCCATGGAACCTGCATGATTTATACACTTTCCAGACCTATACCAAGCTCATGCTCACTCTCTGCACTGCAAATTGCTTGGGCTGCTCTTGCTTCCTTGATGGGCAAAAGGCCCTTGCATATGTTATTTCCTCTGCCCGAAACTTTCTTCCTACCTCCCCTTCTTGATTGACCACCCCTCCACTCCCAAAAGTATATTGGTGAAATGCCCTCCTCTTCACTTAAGCACTTATTTATTAAGGTTGTGATTTTACATTTAGTGATGAAATTACTTAAGCAGCTGGTGTCTGCTTCCCCCACTACACTCTACTCCCCGCAATGGCCGTGCCATGTCTGTGCGCACCGCTGTACTTACAGCACCCAGCACGGTGCACACTGTAGGCACTCACATTTCCCTTGAATGCACGAACTCTCCACTCACTGGGAATGGACACTGGCAAAACCATATTTGCTCTTATAAACTAGCTCCTGTCAAGATTTCAAATACTTTTCTATAACAGACATAACGAATGATTTAAAAGTAATTGTCTCCAAAAGGTAGAAGCAACAAAAGAGTTCATCAACAGATGAATATATAAACAAAATATGGCATATACATACAATGGGACATTATTTAGCCTTAAAAAGGAATAAAATTCTGTTGCACACTACAGCATAAATAAACCTTGAAGATAACAGGCTAAGTAAAATAAGCCAATCACTGAAGGACAACTACTATATGATACTCTACTTTTTTAGATACTAGAGTAGTCAGATTCTTGTAGACAGAAAGTAGGATGGTGGTTGCCAGGTGCCGGGGGAAGGCGGGATTGGGGTGTTACTGCTTAAGAAGAGCTTCGTCTGGGAAGACAAAAAATGTTCTGGAAATGGATGGTGATAATGGTAGCAAAACAATGGGCATGTACTTAATGCCACCGAATTGTACACTTAAAATTGGTAAACTTTAATGTTATGTATATTTTATCACAATAAAAAAGTAAACGGCCAAAGACTAAAATCCAGTTCTACATCTTCCATCTAGCCCACATCCCACACATCCATGTGCCAAAAATTCTTCTCCAAGTCAAATTACTCTCATGCTGACGGTGTCTGACCTTGTATATGAAGGTTTCCCATTGCTCGCCTCTCTCTGGAAAAATGTGTCACTTCTCTCAAGAAGGAAACTAACCTAATCGGGGAACCTGACAGATGAGGTAAGAAAATCACACATCCTCAGGCACTGATGCTTTTCTGTGCTGAGTTGGTGTGATCTCTCTCACAGCCTGGCTCTATGCCTACAACCTACATAGCTTCGTATCATAAAACTCTTGACTGTAATATGAAAATTTTATAATCCACACTATCTTGTACGTTGAAACACAATTATGCCAGGTTATAATATGCCAAACACTGCTTAAGAAATAAAATACAAACACAAGATTTAGGAGAATCACATACTCTAAATTTTACACCAACAAGAATAAATCACACTTATCTTGAAGTAGCCCTAATTTGGGTTATATTTACCCTGTTCCTTAACCATCTAGATTAGCAAGTAGCATTAAGTGGATCCAGCTAAGAAAAAGGACCATGTAACAACTGTCTGCCCTGTGTCAAGAACATCCAATGACTTGTAAATTATTAGCAACAATGTTCCAAAAGATGGAAACTACACAGTTCAGGAAACTATGCAATGTAAAGGCTTTCCGTATTAAATTTAATAGCATTGTATGCATTTATATTTTTCCACCTAAAGTATTCACTTTCTAATTACTATGAAATTGAGATAAATGGTTTGCTGTTCTCAGAAATGATTAATCATATTTAGAACTTATGCAATGTTTATCCATAGATCCTAACAACTCTAGGTTTCTAATACCATTCACTGCACTCGATAGTTACATATTGATTTCTTTCCTCTTCCCTCTACCGCAGAAGAAAAATAATAGAGGTTGGGAAGAACTTACAGGTATGGCAGGAGGAAGTTATTTTTTGATACTATGAAACAAGAAATTTTATAAATTTGATTTTTAATGTTTTATTGTTTCCCAAAAAAATGACATTTAAAATGCTATTTTTTATATAAATATACCAAGCCAATTAAGAACTAAGCCACTGCAAAACAAAAGATGGTAGGTATGATCACAAGTTTTACCTCTCTTTTCCTAAACCCAATACATCCCCCATTAGTATTATACTTTCTTCTAAAAAGAAAAGTTAATTATCTGACTCTTATGCCTTAACTCAAGCCTTAATTTCCACATCATTTGTTTCATTCTTGGTTATACCACAGAGGCCAATGGCACACCCCAACCCAAAGCAGTCCTACAGAAAATCCGGGCTAGAATTTTATTTCTCTGCTTTGACCAAATGAAATGGTACTTCAGCTCCATTATTAAAAATAAATTATAACATAAAATATGAAAGAAACCAATGTAATGCCTGAAATATAGTAAATGCTGAATAAACATCTGTGTTGGATTTTAAAAGAGGCTTTAGAAATACTAGGAGTCTGTTACTTGAGTTAATGTCCAATGTCAAAAAAAACAAAAACAAAAAAAACATCACCCAGATATACTTCAGAGATATGAAATCTTTAGGCTATTTCTCTCTTTAATAAAAAAGTTCCTGACAGCAAACTGTTTATGTTGCATCTGATTTGTAATTAGAAAATTAGGCTGGGTGCAGTGGCTCATGCCTATAATCCTAGCACTTTGGGGAGGCTGAAGCAGAAGGATTGCTTGAGGCCTGGAATTTGAGACCAGCCTGGGCAATAGTGACCCAGTCTCTACAAAAAAGTAAAAAATTAGCTGAACATGGGGGCGCATGCCTGTAGTCCCAGCTACTCCAGAGGTTGAGGCAGGAGGATTGGTTGAGCCCAAGAGTTTCAGGTTGCAGTGAGCTATGATGATGCCACTGCACTCTAGCCCAGGCAAAGGAACCTCGTCTTCAACAGAGTGAGACCCTCTCAAAAAAAGAAAAAAAAAAAAATTGATGTAGCAACTATCCATAATAAATATGCTTAATATTCATACAGAGCATGTTAGAAGAGAAAGATAGCAAGGTGACATGATAGAGGCATGCAGAAAAACCAAGAAAATAAAGAAGCCTGTAAGTCAGTGGGAAATTCCAACCTGGGGCTTTTAAAAATGCACTTGTTTGAAAAATGAGCAGACATTAATAGCATATTTAACAAAGCTTACTTCATTTCCTAGAACTTATTTTTTAAAAAGGCCAGACTTCTTCATCTTACAATGCTCAAGGTTTCAGAGGTGAAGTCCTTGAATACTAGCTGCAAATCATTTCAATGCTTTTTCTAGGGACAAGGGCTTCAGACAGGGCTTCCTACTACAATATTTCACAAAGGAACACTCAAATGTAAAGAATTAGTATCTGTATTCCTAATTTGGTAGGTAATATGTTTCTTTGTGATTAATATGTTTGCATGAACACAATGAATTGTTATTAATCCCCAATTATTTTGTTTTTATTTAACAAAAACACATGAACTACTGTATCACAAACTGGACTATAAATTAGCTGAGGTCGGGAACTATACAACATTTTATTTATCTGGTATTGGCGACAACAGATTATGTTTTATTCCCCTGTACTTGCCACAAGTAATTGTTAAAACAAAAGAGGAATGCATAAGTATAAATATATATAACTATTAGGTACCCTTAAGAATTAAAAATTAAAATTTAAAAAAAAATTTAAAAAAGAATGAATATATAAGTGATTTCACTTAAACTTCAAAACTAACCTGTGAAGTATTATTTCACAGTTTTTAAAATAAGGAAATAGACATAGGATGGTAGTGTAACTGTAAAAGATGTTTAACTTCTTTACTGACAAAATCAGGGATTTTAAATAACTTGATAAGTAAAAAGAATAGGCTACAACCACTAAAATTTAAGTTTAACAGGGATAAATATAAAGACCTACAAGTGTACTATCAAAATGCCACTTGTACAGGATGGGGGCGCTCAGACTTGAGGAACAATTCACAGGGCAGTGGGAGGTAGAAGGAGTTATCTGTGAAACTGAGCTAGCCAAAAGCTCTCTATGATCCAATGCACAACCCCAAAAACCTTAATAAAATTTTAGGGTACATTATCTGATGTATGATGTCCAAAGCAAGGAAGACAGGAAGTTCTGTTGTAATCTGTATTGTAGAGTATTGCAGGACTTTATGTAAGCAATGGCAACCAGTAACTAGGAGAAATAATGAGTTAACTACAGTATTCATACGGTAGAAAACCTGGATGATAACGTGCTTAGGAAAGCTACAAAGGCCGATGATGTTTAATGCAGAGAAGAGGCTTACAGGAATAGGATCTTTTTAAATATCTGAAGCAGTTATATGAAAATGTAATATTAATATTCATTTGTTTTGCTTCAGCAGAGATCTAGAAACCATGAACTAAAATTAGAGGGAGATTTCAGCTAAACATGAGTTTCTTTTTCTTTTTTAATTTCAATAGATTTAAGGGGTACCAGTGTTTCTTTGTTATATGGATGAACTGTATGGTGGTGAAGTCAGAGCTTTCAGTGTACCCATCACCCAAATGGTGTATATTGTACCTGATAGGTAATTTTTGATCCCTTCCCTCCCCTTCCCCTTTCTAAGTCTCCAAAGTCCATTATACCACTCTGTATGATCATGCATACCCATCATTTAGCTCCCATTTATAAATGAGTACGTGTGGTATTTGTTTTTCTGTTCCTGAGATAGTTCCCTTAGGATAATGTCCTTCAGTTCCATCTAAGTTGCTGCAAAAGGCATTATTTTATCCTTCTTCGTGGCTGAGTAGTATTCCATAGTATACATATACCACATTTTGTTAAAGCACTCATGAATTGGTGGGCACTTGAGTTGATTCCACATCTTTGCAATTGCGAACTGTACTGCAATAAACATACAAGTACATGTGTCTTTTTTGATATAATGATTTATTTTCCTTTGGGTAGATACCCAGTAGTGGGTTTGCTGGATCGAATGGTAGGTCTACATTTAGTTCTTTAAGGAATCTCTATACTGTTTTCCATAGAGATTGTAATAATTTACATTCCTATCAACAATGTGTAAATGTTCCCTTTTCACTGCATCTGACAGGGGTAAGGTGATATCTCATTATGGTTTTAATCTGCATTTTCCTGATGACTAGTGATATTGGGCATTTTTTCCATATGTTTATTGGCCATCTGTATATCTTATTTTGAAAAACGTCTGTTCATGTCTTTTGCCTACTTTTTAATGAGGTTATTTGTTTTATTCTTGCTGACTTGAGTTTCTTGTAGATTTTGGATATTAGTCCTTCTCTGGATACAAAGTCTGCGAATACTTTCTCCCATTCTGTAGGCTACTTACTCTGTTGATTATTTCTCTTGCTGTACAGAAGCATTTTAGTTTAATTAAATCCTATTTAATTTTGTTTTCATTGTTTTTGCATTTGGGGTCTTAGTCACAAATTCTTTGCCAAGAAGAGTTTCTTAACAATTAGCCTTTTCCTATAATAAATAACCACTGCTATTATTTACTAAGTTCTTACTTGATACCAGGCACTGGGACACAAGTTTGACACACGTTAGATAAAAGACAATCCCCCCAATACCAGCTCACATTGCAATTTAAAAATCTTAAACCAGAGGCTTAATGTCAGTGACTATAAAGAAAAAATAAACAAACTGCAATACGTGGTACAACTGGGAGATTCTTAAAATCTTTTCACATTCTTAAGGTGGTCTCATCTACTATGGCTGTTACCAAACATCAGCTGGTGACAAAACAGCAGTGGAAAGGGTGGTATATGACAAGGAAGGACAGAAAAAGAGACACTACATGAATGCAAGTGCATCTATCTTGGGATAAGATTTCCTGGTAGTAACTATCCTTTACTGAAAGACTTTTGTCTTTCTATTTTGGCAGTGAGAGGGAGAATATTAAAATGTCCTTACTTTTAAAAGAATGATATTGATAACTGGATAATAGTTACAAGTTTTCTTTACAACATCCTTACTTGAAAAATTAAAAGTTGCCAAACTTAGAAGTGGATCAGGGAAAGGTGATTTCTTTAAACAGTAAGTTGAATTATTAAAAATTGTACACAACTAGTTAGTAAATTTTACAGAAGTTTTTATAAACCCTCTCAATTTACTTAACATAATTTTTCAATGTTCTTAAATATGACCAAAATTTTTCCAATATTTTCTGGTTCAGAAGCTAGCAATTTAATGAGTGGTATTTTTTCATCTCTAAAAACCATGACTAATTTTAGACAACTGTAAGTTATTTTCAGTTCATGAAAGAGTCATACCTATAAAAAGGCCTTTCAGCAAGATTTTGGCTTTTCTTATTATAATACAAGTGGGCTAAATACACTAATTACACAGTCATCTCTTTGTTATGAAATGGTACTACTTAACAGTGAAAAGTGAAAATGGCACTACTTGACAGTGAAATTCCTGTATTGGAACGAAACTAGAAAGGTTTAAAAGGAAAAGGGAAAAAAAAAGCTGTGCGTTATTGATGAGAGCTACATGGTCCGAAAAGGGAAAACACTTGCGACAAGAGACTGATGAATCAACCAAAGTCTATCATTGCTGCAAATATAACTCAGGAATCATTTCTTCACATTCTTCACACTATGCTCCAGACTATTTCTTTCAAAGATAGTTAAACAGTAGGCATCCATAGTGGTTAAATTATTTGATACATATCTCCTTTGCATCGAATTTCAAGTTTAAATAACAAAAAGCAATATATGTTAAATTCATTTTTAAAAATCAATAATTTCCTGGATTGGGAATGGAAAAGACCTATGTCCATATTTGACTCCATCGCTAACATTTACTATCTGAGTGCTTCTCCCCCAGCCAGGAAATACCATCACCTAGTGTTCAGAACTGCAGGTTGGTTTAATTAACAAAACATATGAGAAAACATCTGGCAGATTTGTATACTACAAACATTCATTAAGAGTCAGTTTTACGCCTTCCAAAATATTACAAGAGTCAGTTGTAACAAGATTTGGCCAACCCATTAATTAATCTTGTATAGTTGGCTGGGACTGATATCTTTGTGTTTATATCCTTGCATAGAATTATTAATGCAGGTAGATCTATAATGCCACTCCTAGAAATACTAAATAATGCTGATTCTGTGAGTCTGATCTACAGACATCAACATATAACCATGGTGCTGCACCGACCTATATTATCTGTTATACAGAGAGTATATATAAAATGGCATAAAGATACTACCTGCTTTCAAAAGACGCTATTGACTCTTGAGTCTTGCTCTGTAACCCCAGCTAGAGTGCAGTGGCGTATCACAGCTCGCTGCAACCTCAAACTCTTGGGCATCCTCCTCAAGAGACCCTCCTGCCTCATCCTAATGAGTAGCTGGGACTACAGGTGCTCACCACCATGCCCCGCTAATTTTTCTATTTTTTGTAGAGATGGGGGTCTCACTCTTGCTCAGGCTGGTCTCGAACTCCTGACCTTAAAAGATCCTCCTACCTCCGCCTTCCAGAGTGCTAGTATTATAAGCCACTGTGCCCAGCCTCAAATTTAATTTTTAACAAACACATTTTCATTTTCAAAAATTTAATGTCTGGAAATAAATACCAAAAGTGTAAGCTTTAAAAATGGCTTAATAGTCTTCATTCTAAAAGAAAAGGACATTAATTATAAAAGGAAGCATTAACCAATGGCCTTCACTACCAGGAATAGAATTGTGCCTGCCCTTTTGTTGTAATCAAATATATTCCAGACAGGAAATGTTTCCAAATAAACTTGCCTGGAAAATAATTAAATATAGAAGACTATCTCAATATAGAAAATATTTTAAATGCCACAGAAATTTTTTAAATGATTTCTTGAAAGAAAAAAAATTCAACCTACAGATACGGCCACATGAGTTTAAGACGACAACATTTAATCTTCTTTCTCATAAATTAATGAATAAACTAACAAAGCCCAAACCACACACCCTCATTTCTTCCTCTCCTCAGCAGCTCTAAAAAGGAAAACAGAGCATTTTACCTATTCATATTTTAGTTACACTTTGAAATTATCAGTTATTACTATGCTGATATTTAAAAAGCAAAGATAATACTAGAATATTTAATCGTATATATGAGACAATTACAATTGTTAGAATTGCTCACAACTGGCCATATGGATCATATTCATGGAAGATTACATCTCCTAGGTGTGCCATAAAGTAACATTTCACAGTATTAACACATAACCATAAATCTATAATGATCCACTGAATAGAGTAAGGCATTCAATCATTCATTCTACAATTAACCCCTAAGACTTTAAATAGGATAACACAAGAAAATCAAGAAATCAGGGATGAACTTCAGAAATCACATTGGTCCATTCAACAGTGTGCCAGACATAAGCAAAATGTATTGGTCATCATATATTTAGTATAAACATATAATAAAACCTATTTTTTGATGGCTTGTGTTTTATAGGAAATAAATGTTTTTTTCCAGAACATAAAGCAAAATAAAAATTTGTTGGATCAAAATTTTAAAATTTATGCTACTCAATTCACTGAACTTTTAAGATTAAAAACAAAAACAAAACAAACAAGATATTAACAGTAAACATAAACTACTAGAAAACACGGTATTTACAGTAAAAGTAAAAACACAGTATGGAAGAAAATGACACAATTATTTAAAGGAGCCTATGGTGACTGCTTACCACATAGAATATTCATGTGGCGATTTCGTTTTTCACCAAGGGAGACCTACCATTTCAAAATTGAGGAGTGCAGACAACACTTCTAGTTCCTTTCCAAGGGTAGCTCTATGTCCTCAGATCATTACTTTGCCTTAGTAGTTCATTGAACCTCAGGGCACAGTCATGAGTTGTCAGTCACCCTTTGCAGTGACAAAGGAAACTAGCCACTAATGTCTTAACACAGCCAGAGCAAGTGGACAGGAAAAGACTGAAGGCAGCATCTTTAATTAGATACAAAAGAAATAAAGGAGCCAGTAAAGAAAAAAAAAGACAATAGTTATTCAAAGTAGAGGATAACAAAGATAGAAAAGAACTCCAGGCCGGGCGCGGTGGCTCACGCCTGTAATCCTAGCACTCTGGGAGGCTGAGGTGGGCGGATCGTTTGAGCTCAGGAGTTCGAGACCAGCCTGAGCAAGAGCGAGACCCCATCTCTACTAAAAATAGAAAGAAATTATATGGACAGCTAAAAATATATAGAGAAAAAATTAGCCGGGCATGGTGGTGCATGCCTGTAGTCCCAGCTACTCGGGAGGCTGAGACAGGAGGATCGCTTGAGCCCAGGAGTTTGAGGTTGCTGTGAGCTAGGCTGACGCCACGGCACTCACTCTAGCCTGGGCAACAGAGTGAGACTCTGTCTCAAAAAAAAAAAAAAAAAAAAAAAAAAAAAAAAAAGAAAAGAACTCCAGAATACTGTAAGAGTTTTTAGAAGAAAGAAGTTTCAAATACAGTCACATGTCACTTAATGACAGGATACATTCTGAAAACTGTGCTATCAGGTGATTTCGTCATTGTGCAAACATCATAGAGTATACGTATACACACCTGGATGGTGTAGCCTACTACATACCTACGCTGTATGGTGATATGAAAAAGTTTGAGAACTGCTGCAATTAGGAAGCAATTAGCCTCTTAGCTCTTTTAAAGAATGCACAGTTATCAACTGCCCTCAGATTCCCTGTGTTTATACCCACTTCAG
Organism: Eulemur rufifrons; assembly: GCF_041146395.1. Classification (NCBI taxonomy): domain Eukaryota; kingdom Metazoa; phylum Chordata; class Mammalia; order Primates; family Lemuridae; genus Eulemur; species Eulemur rufifrons. The sequence continues at coordinate 42,286,783 of NC_091000.1, read as the reverse complement.
CAGAACCCTCTGACTGACAACTTAATCCACTTGCAGAATGGTTGGCTGCTCGTCCAGTCCAGCCAAAGTCAGTACAAAAAGTTAAGGTTATACCAACAAGAAAATGTTAAAATGGCAGCTGTCAAGTGCTCATCAGTAACGACCATGCCAAGTGCACCAATATCATTGAGAATATCAATGATGTCCAAGTATTCCCTACATCCCAGTTGGTTGGGGATATACTGATTCAAAAATTAGCAAATGGCAAAAAAATCTTTTTCCTAAAAACTTTCCTGAGTAATCCAAAATTCTTGATGATTCACATAGCTTTTTAAAGATTTGGTTTAAAGGTTTTCACAAAGAAATATTGCTTCCCGGCCTCTTGGCCAAGAGCAAATGTAAAATTTTTTATAAAGAAATGCTTATAAAGTGTGCTAATAAATACTGAAAGGGAAATATTACAACTTATTTTTGAGGTTTTAACTTTATTTTCTAACACTCTCAAATGCCTTCGGGATTGTACTAAAACCACAAGTGACTGATTATCATTGCTATCCTCATAGGCATCTGAGTAAAGGTTAACACAACCTGAATATTCTCTTTTTCATATTACAGATTTGGCCCACTCTGCTGCTACATTATTTCTCCTCTAGGCCAGCTATTGCAAATTCCATCTTACATCCAACTGCCACCTGTCTTCCACTTTAAAGACAAAAAGGAAGATTTAAGAAATAAAAGGCTATCTGATCGTTTACTGAGTCCATAAGAAATTGTTCTAATACAATTATTCAGTAAAAGTTTTTTTTTCCAATAGATTCTACAATTATTGTTTCCAAAATACCTCTTAAGTTATTTTTTAGCCTATGTGTAATTTCAGTGATCACAAAGGATGTGAGGTACATCTGTGAAATGGGTACATTCAAGTCTGTCACAAGTTTACCACTGATATACTTAACACTACTGAGCTGTGCATTTAAAAATAGTTAAGACAGTAAAATTAATGTTATATGGGGTTTTTTTTGGTTAAATTGTATACTTTAAATAGGCAAACTGTATGGTATTGAATTATATGTCAATAAAGCTGTTATTTAAAAAATGTGGAGGTTTGCAACTGATCAGTTATTTTTTAAAGTTTACTACTAAGATATTATGGAAAATGACCAAATTTTTTTGGAGAGAATAAAGGGGAAATTTTTATATACATAAATATGCAGAGAAGTGAATAGGTATTTTTATATTATTTTAATAAGTAATCAAAATATTTCCTTTAGCAAATGATTTAAAACTTAACATCTATATATTCCATAAAATGCTAGAGTTTTGTCCAGAGGTCAACAATATCTCCTAGCTAACAGAAAGGCATTTCAAGTTAATAATGTTTTAACACTGGATGCAAAACCAAAAGAGAACATTTGTAATCACCCGATATTTCAAACAGTGAAAACAGACAACTTAAAACCGATCATTTTAATTCAGTACTGGTAGGATATAGGTCTGAATATCAAAGCAGATTTTTCCAAAGAAAAGAGACATTTTTCAAATCAGCATGTAGCTCTGCAAAATCTCATGACAAAAAAAAAAAAAAAAATCACATGATAAGAAAGGAAACAGTTGAAGATGAAAAGCATCTTTGCTATTGTGACTAAAAGCTAAATTTTAGCCAAGTATATTTAAAACATGTACAAGCACAGAGAGCCACCAGTGTTCACAATAAGAGGCAGGACAAAGTGGCAATGATCTTTCTGACAAATAAATTGCTTGAAATATTGCATGACTTGCTACACAACACCCTTATTACTTTCAATTTCCAAGTGCAACCAAAAGACGGGTCCAATTATGACATCAATACAAGCTTTCTTTCAAAATGGAATGAAAGAACAGTAAATCCCAGTAGACACCGGAGTTCTGTAGCAGAGATGATGTAATATATAAAAATAGACATCCTCCAACAGAAGCTGAAACTTGGGTAAACAGCACACTGCATACCATTCTCAACTGCCTTGCATGAATTTGCAATGCATGCTGTTAATAGCGTTAGAGAAATCATTTTATGTTTTAAATTATTTCCTGATTTACATTTCAATTTCTATACATACTCCGTAGTGTAATTTCCCAATCTATAGAAATTAAATCAACATAAATACCTGATTAGAACTTCAAGAAAAAGAAATAGTCCCCCCAAGCAAGGAGGCTGTGACCACTGCAGCAGCTTTAACATGCTGCGTTTTGCCAGAAATTGCAGCACATAGAGCACAGTATTGTTCCATCCACCCATTGTTCAGAGACCTTTCCACAGGGAGCTTTCTGCAGGATTTCAAAATGCAACATAATCTAGGTAAAGAGCAACCAGTAAACCTGCCGATAATGAGTGTGAAAAGCAAAGGCTACTTCTGACACTTCTCTCAAAAGAGTCTCTGATGTAAATATGAAGCATCAAGCGTTCAAACAATAAATTCTAGCAATATACGGGGGGGAGGGGTGGTATACATCACTGTTCTCTAACACTCTCTTTTCCATTCTTTATTACCTAATGCAGTTTTCATATGTCTATTGAGCTTTCCTGGATTAAAGAATAACCTGCTTCAAACTAATCTACCTCAACCTACCACTCGAGTATTTATATTCATATAAAGTCATTAAACACTACTGGAACAGAGTACTGCCCACAAAGCGAATCATCTGAAATTAATAAATTAGAGTTAAAGTTTTATTTTGAAACGTAATTATTTCTACTTTCTCTCCCCTGAACACCGCTTAAATCCCCCACCTTCAATTCTTACTCCAATTGCCAAGTTCTAGCCACTGTTCCCATTCTCATTACTTAGCAGTCCCATCGTGGCATCCCTGCCCTCAAAACTTATTCCATCCTAAAGGCAGGTCAGTTTACTTAAATGCAAATTTTTTATGTTGAACACATGGCTCCTTATAGTCATGAAAAAGTCCAACTTTCAACATGGCTTCTGAAAACCATAACATTACTCCACCTATACACCTTTGAACAAAAGGGGTTCTTTCCATACAAAATATTTTTCTATGAGCCAAGACACTAAGGTGGTTCAGGATGCCATCCCTGATTCCTCGGGTACCCATGTGCACGGACCTCCACAGTACCTGCACTGCCCTATATTTGAGTTGCCCATTTATATATCTGTATTCCCTTGTAGTCACAAGGTCAATGGGGCTGAGATTCTACCTGATTGATACCCCTAGAGTCTGGAACAGATCTGAAACACGGTGAGCACTCAACAAACGCTTGTTAAATGACTAAAAATATATAAATGAATAAACTGAGCTTTCCTGTGATACAAGAAATACATTACAAAATTTCCTGAAACTCTCTTATTATTCAGAGACATTGACGACACCACTGAAGACAAAGGTTTTAGGTTCAATTAAGCAAACAAATGTTTAATGAATTTAAAATTAGTAAGGATGAAAAATATTAAAATAACTGAGATATTTCCCCTGTATTTGAATAACTTCTTATAGTCATAAAAAGATTTTTAAGTATCATCATATGAATAAATAATAGTCAAGTGGGATATGATATGAACTGAAGGTAAAATCCGAAGTCCTTAATATTCTAGGAAACTTACTAGATATACAAGTCATTGATATATTTCTCAAAACACATCCTCTTACTGTTAAGCAGCAAATACTGAATTAAATCTAAGGAGACCTCTGTAAAAATTTAAATAAGTGACAAAGCAAAGCCATGACATGAATGAAAATATTACCTACTTCTAATTTAGGAATAGTAACTCAAGACAAAAAGTCTAACGTCAAATAAATGTGCATAATCACAGAAACTAAAGGTTGTATTTTTTTTCATTAGTTTCAATAGCTCAACAGTTTTTGAAATTAACCAAGCCTACCAACAAGTCTTTAAAGAAGAAACCAACTTAAATCAAATCTATCTCAAAATATATCCTAGGAATGGTTATAAGAAATAGGACGTGTCACACAGTATACAGAAAAACCTTATAAAATATATGATTGATTTTCATAAGCCTCATACATGAATCAATCTTACTACATTGAGGCCACATTTTAAAGATGCTGTATTATCTTTAAAATGTGTATTGTATTATCACTAATTATAACACAAAATTATTCCCATAAAGTTGTATTATACTAAACTTATATTAACTTAATCTTATATAATATTTCCCATTACTTTTGTATACTCCCACCAAGAACATTAAGCCTATCTACTGAAAAGTTCAACACGTATTTATTAATCAATGGAGTGTATATTCATGTTGTAGAAAAGGACTACTAATAAAATGTGTGGGAGGTATCTTTTTACATGATGGATGGGTTTTCATTATTTTAAAAATTTTACACTGAAATTTTATGAACATGTTTTATGTTATACTGTGTTCACATCCTAAACCAATTTGTACAAAAGGAAGCCATATTGGGGGGTAAGGAGTGGGGGAAGAAAGGCCATCAGAACATCAAAGCACAGAGAACATTTTAACTTTGCAACCAGCCTAGGAAGGCTAGAGATTTTTTTAAGCGTCAGTTGGGACACACAATCTCCACAGTTTGGGCAGGGCAAGTTTTCTTCAGTCTTCAGTCTAATACCTCTCTGTACAATTTCTGCTCTTTCCAAACTGGGAAGAACTGATTTTTCATTAAAATCAAAGGAGGCATAAAAGACGACAGAAGAGTTGGGTAAAATAAACAAAGCTCCCCCTACCCACGTCCCCATTCTGAACTTGGAGACAAGGTAAACTATTACCTGTCCAAAGTCCCAAGTTAATCTCCTTAGTGACTAACCTCAAATCTTCCAGCCTCTACCAGGGACCTACCATATTACCTGCCTCTATAATCTACTCACTCTAAGACTGAAAATACATGCCACATCTTATTTTTTGGCAATCTTAAATACAGGCTCAATCTTAACTCATCAAAATGTAAGAAAATGCTAATGAAAGCCATCTTCAATCTTCCTTTCTCACTGCATTTTAAAATGCTATTCTCTCTGCAAACCTCACACACTTGAAAAGTGTCCTGAACGCATTCTACACGGACTATATGAGTATTCATGTTTCTGAAGAAAACCATTATAATCTGTTTTAAACTACTGCAACACATCTAATTTTAAAAAGTTTACATAAGATATACATCATAACTCAGTGCACATTTTAAATTCAATTCCAAGTTTTAAGTGGGAATTAGACTGGTTATTTTTCATGCTAAAAACAGGCAGAATCAATTACATACTATTTATCTTCTAAAACATTAAGTTATATATTTTAAGCATATTCTTTCCAGAAAATTTTAAAACACTCAAGTAAAATTTTTATACAATTCATTAATTATCAAGTTTAAAATCTGTACCAAAAATTTTTAGATTCACTACCTCACTTAAAAATTAGCAGTGTGTCTAAAAAACAATATAGCAATCATGCCACCTGTGGCATTTTAACATGCACTCTTATATAGAACATAAAGTAATTGCCTCATCTTAATTTGTACAATTATACAAATAATTCATGCTTTTAGGCAGTTACTATAATAGCCAAAAATATTATATTGATGATAGATTTCCTATAATGTGAATTATTCATGATCTCATGATCTTATTCCTATACAATAAGACACAACCGTAAAATGTTACTAGTTACTTAACCAATTAGTTTCCAGAGATAGATCAGTTTTTTTTTCCTTAACTCCAAATGCTCTGATGACCCCAAATTTGGTTCACAATTTCAAAAGACTAACACCGAAAATCACAGATTAGTCATGTATTGGTATGAAAGAAATGAGCAAGTATATTATAGGCCTCTTGATTAAAATGTAGAATGAAATAAAAGCATGAAGTCTGGTTAAAAATAAAGTGCAAACAAGAAAGTACAGCAATTTTAAACTCTTGTTTCCTTTTTCACTAAACTTTCTTTCTGACTAAAATTTTACCAGTGGCCTTCAAAATGCTCTCCCATTGGGATTTCTGAACTTTAAAGTTTTCATCTATAGCATTTAAAATTTAAATTTCTAATGGATGTCACATAAGCTCTCACACAAAATATAAAAAAAATTACATTGTCTTTCTCTTTATTTCTTTATTTGCAAAGCAAGTTAGTAAACAGTATTCTATTCATTCTTAAAAATAAGTAGACTGCACTGGTATTCTTTCTTCAAAGGTGGATAATCTAGCCTTAGGTCTGTACAATTAAAGCGCCTATGCTACTACCTAAACCACTGATAGTTTCAAACTTTTAAGAGATTTTACTAAGTCGGGGCAAAATACAAAAGAACATGAGCATGCAAAACACATAAATATTATAAACTCATTAGTTACAATGCAAATACACACATAAATTTAGGTTAGTGTTAGGAGATCACACACAAATTACAATACCTGAGATTTAGTGCATTCCTTTGAGCCAAAATGAAATGAGTGCCATAAAGGAGGAAAGGAAAAGATGAACATTATCAGACATGCTATATTACATCTGCCAAAATGAAGATAATGTTAAAATTAGGTTAAGAATGACCATATAGAATTGGCTATATGTATAATGTTCTCTATGATCTCTAGCCATGCACTTGAAATGCACTTGCAATCATTTTAAATCACCTGTGAAATATGATCATGCACTTCTTTTAAATAAACTTTGCACCTTCAGTCCCACCTTATTAGCCAATTTCTTTCAAAGAAATATTTCTGTTAAGAATAAGTATATATGACTTAGAGCTAATGAAGAATAATTCTTATTTCATTCCTTTTACCATGTGGTATCATATATACAAAACAAAATTTTGATGTTCTCCTATATTAAAATTATGTATTTAGGTAAAATAATAATATAATCAATAAATAACATAACTAAAATGCAAAATTTGCACCCCCAAAAAGGATCCTTTTAATTATGATCATGTTGTTGTCAATCTTAACTCATTTAGTAAAATTAATACCAATGTGTCACATAATATTAATAGTAAACTAATAAATGATCCGTTAGCAATCAAGTTAAATTTCTCATCCTAATATTGAATATTCTCTCCAAGTACACATTGACCAGGGAAGACATTCTTAAAAACCACTAAAAAAACCCCAACTTGTAATAATAATAAAAAAAAACTACACATTTTTTAAAACAGAGCAAGAAAGGGGAGTTAGGTAAGGAAAATGAATGAAGCATTCCACAAAGGGAGGACAGTTGGGGTTGGGAGAGAGAAATAGTTATGAAATGGCCCACCCAACTTATGTGCAACAAATTTGACTAAAAATCAGAACAATCAACTTTAACTCTACATTTTAAGTAATCCACACTCCCACTATCTTAGTTTGGAAACTAATTTGGACAAATAATTCTAAAGTACAAAGACATTAATAATATTGGTACTAGTCTAAAATATTAAAATCTATATTGTATTTCTAATATGTACAACTATTTTAACACATATTTCCTTCTTCCATGATGCTACACTATAACACTAAAAATATTACCTTCTTTTATGGACAATGGTAACAAAAAAACCTTTCATGGGCTTTTTTTTTTCCTCCAAATACCAAGTCTCTCCAACAGACAAACAAAACTGTCTTTGTGATGAGCAAAAAACACCCTTTCCAAATGAGCTGAATGAAATGATTCAAGTATGAAATTCATGTTAAACTAAAATAGCACATGGGTAGCGAGAAGAGTAGGCAAGTCACTAGTCGTCAAAACCACATTAAATATTTAAATACAAAGAGCTCTCTGAGAAATAGAATACATGAAGTGTGGGTATAAAATATATCACTTAAAGTTACTACATATTGAATGAATAATTTTAAGTCTATATACATTTTCCCAGGCATTTTGCATTTACACTTATTTGCAGAAAGAAAAAGGTAAGAAAAACTGAGAAACATAAAATAATTGTCAATTATCTATTTTTATATTTTCATGCTTTTATTTTAAAATTTTACATATAATAACCACTTATTTAATGGTATTATATGCATAGATAAACTTTCACCTTATTATGACATATGTCCAAGAATTCAAGCTGCTTTGTTTTTAAAAAAAAACAAATAAGAAAAATAAGGCTCTAACGTGACTTTATTGAGGTCTTATACAAAGCACTCATTATCTGTGTCTTGGTTTCCTAAAACATAAAAAGTAGTTTATCAGATATTCATAAAATAAATGACAACCAACTGGGTTATGGCATTTAAGAGATCTCTGAACCTATTAGAAATATTTCAGGACACCTGCACATTCAGATTTTTAAAAGCATCATCTTGAATTCTTTTCTTATTGAATTAAAAAAAATTTTAAATAATAGTCTCACAGTGATATAAAAAGCTATGAAAATAATATGTAATTTTTACATATCTCCTTTTTAAATAAAAAACAGGTATGATACCAGTCATTTGGGTAGGGGAAGAACAGAGGAAGCAGCTAAAATTTTAGATTAAGGTCAAACAACTTAAAATATTACAATTACAATCATACATGCTTATCCAAAGCTGATCTTCAGAGAATATTTTAAGAAATAAAAGAGCTAATGAATGTCTGTTGACATCTTATTTTAATGCCTTTTAAAAACTACTCATATCATGTGTGTTTCCAGCAAAATCTGCTCTTTGGATAATAAGTATATCATAGAAAAGAATTATTCATCAAAAATTGAACATTTATATGTCTTTTCACAAAACTCCCAACAAAAACCCAACGATAAATAAAAATATTACACTTGTGTAACTTACCGTATGATAGCCCCTAGGCAAAGGTGGTTTGCCCACAGGGTAAGGATCCACAGTGTCAATAATTGTTTGTCTTTCACCTTTCTGGTTGATTTTTCTAAATCTCCTTCGAGACTGTCTGTGGGAAGCTTGCCGCTGAAAATATTCTTCATTTTCATCCATATAGTCCACCTGAAATAAAACCCCCCCAAAAAACGTCATTTCTCCAAACATAACATTCTGTATTAATATTAGATGTAGAAAGAAACTTACAGATAATCCAGATTCATTCATTTTGCAAAGACATTTGTAAAGAACTTTAAGTGTGTCTGAACTTCTTTGGAACTAATTGGTTTTCAGTAACTTTTCTTTTATGAAGAGGCATTTTCGGTTCCACTTAGGACACTACAGGGTAACTCTTGAATTTCCTGCCATTTCAAAGGGAAGGATATTTTAAGTAGTCTTTGTACTGAATTATTAGTGAAGATCTCACAGGATACACTCCACATATTATGAAAGTAAATGCCGCACTGTCTTAACAGCCAAAAAAAAAAAAAACTAATGTATATGAGTCAATCTGTAAAAAACCTATAACTCCCAAATGACTCAAACCAGGACTGCTAGCAGAATGGCTTTCGTAGACTATCCAAGAGTTTCTCTTCCTACTTTCATTCTGCGGCTTCAGTTTCTTTTTAGTTGTTTAAAAAATAATTCCTCATTTTAAACATTTTAAAAACTCCAATGAATGGATTAACAGAGAACAAAAGTTACGTTAGGTTATTCCTCATGCGAGTGCTCACAACAGAAGCATGTTTTGATTCCAATACTGTTCTCACACAGGCAAACCTAGTAGTGTGTGTAATATCTGCAAGTATAAAATACTCAAGGTATTTTGAAGACTAGAAATCCTTCAGAGAAATCCAAAAATAGCATTAACAGAGGACAAATCTCAAGGAAATATCTAGAATTCTTTACAGACCTACTGTTGGAAATTCCTATGTATCTGCCTACATTCTTCCCTGTCCTAAATCTTTACTCTTAACCATCCCACCTTTGCATGAGTAAATTTTCTAAAGTTTTACCAAAAGTTTTAGTGAATTTTACAAAAAAGTTCACTAGCTTTGATGAGGAAGTCCTCATTTCTAACGGAATTCCTCTACTACATCATAGGGAAAAACCCTAAATCTTTTCTTGAAATAGACCTAGAGTTGTCTACCAGGTACTTTATTAAATATGAATAACAGCTTCCATCACCATCTTTATTCAGTCATCACAAGGTTTTCCTTTCCAGATAGGATGCTGGCTGGGGACAAAAAGAATATCAACTGAATTCCTAGGCTGGGAGTCTCTCCTCCCACCTCATCTCATTTTTATTACCAATTAGTTAAAAAGGGTACATTTTAGCCTATCTTAAAATCATCTGTATACACCAAACAAGAATTATGACAGGTTTTTCTTTTTCCTTTTTTTCCCTTTCCTCAGCACTAAAAGCTTTCATCTCTCCCCCTTCAGTGGCAGAAATGGACAGAGTTTTCATCACAAGAAAAGCTTTTTTTAATTAAACTTCAAGAAAAATAATTATGTTGCTAATATCTATTTTAATACTATATTTTATGCATAATCGCTTAGTAAATTTTTTAAATCACACAATTCAGTTAAAAAAAGAGATAAAGATGTCAGAGTTTAAACACCATAGTAGTCCAATTTTCTTTCAATTACTTGAACGAATTCAAATGATTTTCTTATGTTAATTGTTCCTGAGTACTATAACTGTGATTTCATTTAAATTACCTCATTCCAATCAACAGTTCGAGAGTTAAAATCTTGCAATTCAAAGATTTTCCTCAAATTTCAATTAAATAGTATTATCAGGTTGAATCACACAGTTCAAATACCAAAGATTTGGGTACCTGCCCCTTGTAAACTTTCTACCTTTTATATTTAATTAAATCCTTTAAGTGAATATTATAATTATGAACTCAAATTCATAATAATATAATTATGACATAAACAGATCTAATGTTATAAAAATATAATGCACTATTATAAGTAGTTTGTAAAAGTGCCTTTATTTCATACAGTTTTTTAGGGGGGAAAAAGTCCTCACAAATAATCTTACCACAATCATTTCAGAAGGCTCTAAAACAATGCATTCACAGCCACGCCTAAAGCTTCCTGCAGAACGTTTGCCAAAACTAGAAAGAGGAGAAAAAAAAGAAAAATCAATGAAGATAATCCCAGAGATTTAAGAAATATGAATTGAGAATTTAAAGCAACCCTCCAGATAAATAAAAATGAAAACTAAAAACAATTACAAGTACACACTGGAGAAAGTGAACTATCTTTAATAATTATTTACACAGAATGACAAGGAAACATTCAAATTCTTAAGTTTCAGTCATATATTTTTCTGGAAAACTTCAACATAATGTTTTTAAATTAATAATGTAAGTAAAGGAGAATTCATATGAATGCGTTTTTGTGTTCAGTTGTCATAACTCATCCTCAAGTAAAGTTTTCGAATATTCCAATAGGGATGGAATATGCCTCAACGGCAAACTATAGAAATGTCCCAGAAAAGTTTAAAGTGCATATAATTCTCTTCATAAATTAACTTGCTTAGGTTAAACATTTTTTTCACCTAAAAAGTATATTTATTTTTCTAAATTTTCAAATCAACTTATTCTAAGTTTCTTAAAGAAAAGATAACTCAATTTAAGACTGTTTTCTTTAACCTGTAAGGTGATTTCAGTGGACACGCATACTAAAAAAGTCCATCCTCCTGAAAACTTTGCACTAGTGAACTCAAACATAGCACCTTTGCCCTATCTGTGGTGAACTCTCACTTTAGTACTGGAGGAGATTTATTCTTTCTGACATAGGCATATGTAACAAACTAGAATCAAGAGCAGAGAAGTCTGGTAAAAGCTAGGTAATCCCAACTTGCTCTATTAGTGTAATACCTATCCCTCACTCATTCATTATTCCAAAAAATAGTCCATTCCCTCTGGTTAACATTAGGATTTTTAGTAACCACACTTAATAAACTGAACTTTATGGAAAAAATTCTTCCGAAGAACTATTTCATAGAGTGATTTTTTTGCTAAGTTAATTAGGCATTTTGAGTGACTCCTACGGAAATCCTTGTTCCTTTAATAATCCTCTTTATATCAGGGTGGTACACAATGTTTCATATATTAGGAGACAAACTGATGAAAAAAGTCATGGAAGAGGAAGAAAACAGCAAAGTCAACATTCTCATTCTACCATTTGTGATCTCTAGCAAACTACTTCATATGCTAAACTTTATTCATTTATAAGATCATCAGGTTAGACTATGCCATCACTTAAGTCCTTTCCTGCTCAAAAATTGTTTCTATGAAAATCAAAATTAGAAGCAGAATTGACATATTTGAAAAATTATTTTAAAAATATTCATGCATACATTCATACATATATACTCGCACAAACATACATATCAGAGCCCTTTTTAAAGTGAAAAAAATTTTGTCAAGAAAAAAATAATAAATCTACCTCCTTGGTCACATTACTTCTTGTGCAATTAGAATGATCTGAATTGTTAAGTATTTCTTATAGTTTACAATTAAATACAACTAAAATTTCACAAGGCTTCAATACACATAAAAATTTGTTGCTGGTTTCTGAATCTACCTAGCTGCAATTTCATTTTTTACAATAAAGTTTATAAATATACACTACAAATTAAGAAATAATCTCAATGTGTTAGTAAAATATGGGGCAAGTTACAGACCCAGACAAATTTATAGACATAATAATAAAATGGTTACCTGTTTTTAAATGCAATATAGTTAAAAATCATAAATGTTTATAATGCAATGTTCAACCAGCACTCAATTAAAAAATAAACACATGCTAGAATTGAGTTGTTTACAAATTTTAGCAACAAAAGTTGTTAATATTCACTTAAGTAAACTATATGGTTGTCATTAATATTATGTCTAATTCTTGTACCAACTCCCTACTTCAGAATTTAGGCTGTAAATCCTCTTACCAATTAGTCATTCATTTAACAGAACTTTATGGCTAGGAAGTCACATTTCAAGTTTCACTAACACTATTACTTTGGGGATAAAGAGTTTACATTCCCCAAAATGTGCTATAAAAAATACTTCCTGGAGAGTTTTACGGGGAAGTCAGCTGCACCAGAACCTGATGAAATGCTTTGCAGCCATAAAAAGACTCCAGTTCTATAGACTATCACAAAGACGTGAACAGAAGAAACTGTAGACCCTCCATCAGATTCATTTCCTGAGTACACTGAATGGAAAAAAGCAAGTGCACACAGAACACACATTAGCAAGGCAGAATACATTATTTCATTTATCCAAAATCTATTTTTCCAAACATAGCCAGGAACCCAGAAGGAAAGAGCGAGCAGCTCAAAGGGGCAGAAGCGTAGGTCAGGAAGGCACACACTAGGCTTGATCAACAAGGCCTCTGGGCTCTCGCAGAGATGACTTACCCTTAGCTTACAAACCAAAAACTTTAAGGTAGAAAGAAACAGACAAAGCAACGAAACTTATCAGCTAGAAATTCCTTGAGTCCACAAAGTACTTTTGCTTCTACTATCTGATTCTTTGAAATAATAAATATATAAACAAAAGTGAGTATAACGATTTAAGATTTCAAAAATCCTTGACCAAGTGCTAGACAAATAAACTGTTTGAAAAATTCAGTTCTAGAAAATGAGCACGGAGATTGAAAAAAAAAAAGGGCAACCAGATGAAGATGTATAGGAGGTGAAGTTCCTCGCAGATGACACCAAGAACAATTCTCTCAAACATTTTAGATTACTTAGTAGAAAGCAATGGAACAAAATCTTCAGGTTTGCAAATGACGCACTTTTAGATAGTAAAACACAAAAGCAAACCAGTAAGAATGAAGTACAAAACATTCTATAAAGTACTATGTGAGTCTAGGAAAGCAGTAGAGGATCTCATGTGCACCATGAAATATTCTATGTTTAAAAAGTGATCAAAGGCACACAGCATTTACTATTATATTAAATAGGTTCTTATCTTTCTGTTAAAAGTCAGAAATGAAAACTAGCAGACTTTGAAGGCATTAGTTTAGCAACCTACTTACATAATAAATAAAATGATAAATAAAGGCAAACCTTGAAATGATAGACACACAGGGAAGGAATTAAAAACAAGAATTATTGGCCGGGTGTGGTGGCTCATGCCTATAATCCTAGCACTCTGGGAAGCCAAGGTGGGAGGATCGTTTGAGCTCAGGAGTTCAAGACCAGTCTAAGCAAGAGCGAGACCCCGTCTCTACTAAAATAGAAAGAAATTAGCTGGACAACTAAAAAATACATAGAAAAAAAATTAGCCAGGCATGGTGGTGCATGCCTGTAGTCCCAGCTACTCGGAGGCTGAGGCAGGAGGATCGCTTGAGCACAGGAGTTTGAGGTTGCTGGGAGCGAGGCTGATGCCATGGCACTGTAGCCCGGACAAGAGAGTGAGACTCTGTCTCAAAAAAAAAAAAAAAGAAAGAAAGAAAAAAGAATTATTATACATACTTTTATAGAAAACCATGTACGTCTATGGTGGGGTATTACCCTAGAAGAGTTTCCAAGGGGAAAAACAGAACTGAAAATTTTCCCATAAAAAATTAAGGGAATTAGCCAAAGGGCTTTCTGAAAGGCCAGAGACACAAATTAAAATACCATTTCATTAATTCCTATTAACAGCAGCTGAAAGTCAGTATCATTTAAGTTTCTAAAATAATGATTGAAGAAAACTTAGAAATGATACTATTAAAGAAAAACTTGAGTAATTTAAATGTACACCTATAATCCCTGAAGGTTTTAAGAAAAATCAGAAATAGGTAAGAATTGTTCTAAAAACACGTGACTACATTCTGATCCGTATGTGATTATGTTCTGTTCCTTGGTGCTGCTGAAATAGACAATCAGTGCTATCAAATGCAGCATTCTTTTTTGTTCTTAAGTCTTACAACAGACTATATAAAGTAATCTATAGATTCAACACTCTGTATCAAAATTCCAACAGCCTTTTTTACAGAAATAGAAAAGCCAATCCTCAAATTCATATGGAATTTCAAAGGGACCTAATTAGCCAAAACAATCTTGAAAAAGAACAAAGTCAGAGGACTTAGACTTCCCACTTTCAAAACTTACTACAAAGCTACAGGAATCAAAACAGTGTGGTACTAGCATAAGGTTAGACATTTAGGCCAAAAGAATAGAATTGAGAGTCCAGAAACAAACATACATCTGGTCAATTGATTTTTGCCCAGAGTTCCAAGTCTTTTCAATGGGGGAAGAACAGTCTCTTCAAACACTGGTGCTGGGATGACTGGATTTCCACATGAAAAAAATGAAGTTGGACACCCACCTCATGCCACATACAAAAATTAACTCAAAATGAATCAATAACCTAAATATGAGAGCCCAAACCCCAAAACTCTTAGAAAAAAACACAGGAAGAAATCTTCATTATCTTGATTTGGCAATGGATTCTTAGGTATACATCAAAAGCATGAGCAGAAGAAAAAAATACATACAATGGATTTCATAAATCAAAAATGTCTATGCATCAAAGGACATGATCATGAAACTGAAAAGACAACCTAAAGAATGGGAGAAAATATTGCAAATCATATTATCTGGTAAGGACTTAAGATTCAGAATTCCTGAAGAACAAAAAGACAATCCAATTTAAAAATGACAAAGAACTTAAGTATTTCTCCAGAGGAGATACACAAAGGGCCAAAAAGCACATAAAAAGTGGGCCAACAGCTTTAGTCATTAGGAAAAAGCAAATGAAAACCACAATAACATACCATTTCACACCTGAAACTAGTAAGTGAACGAGATACCAGGATGGTTATAATTTTATACTATTTTATTTTTCTAAGAAAGTGAAAAGAAAGAGGATGTGGAAGACCTGGAACCCTTGTATATTGTTAGTGGGCATGTAACATGGTGCAGCTACTGTGGAAAACAATTTGGCACTTCCTCAAAAAACAAAACATAGAATTACCGTATGACCCAGCAATTCCACCCCTTGGTACATACCCAAAAGAATTGAAAACAGGGGCTCACACAGGTATGTGTATACAAATGTTCACTGCAACATTATTCACAATAGCAAAAATGTGATAAAAACCCAAGTGTCCGTCAACAGATGAATGGATTAGCAAAGTGAGACATATATATTCAATATATATTATTCAGCCATAAAAAAGAATGAAGTACTGATACGTGCTACAACATAGATGAACCTTGAAAACATGATGCTAAGGGCAACAAGAGAGTCACAAAAGTACAAATACCATATGATTCCACTTATACGAAATATCTAGAATAGGGAAATTCTTAGAGATAGTAGATTAGAGGTTAACAAGAGTGGGGGGCTGGGGGGAAAAGCTTAATAATGGTTTCTGAGTTTCTGTTTGGGTTATAGAACAGATTTGGAAATAGGTAGTGCTGTTGGTTGCACAGTGTGAATATAATTAATGCCACTGAGTCATACACTTACATGTAATCATACATTTAAAAATGGTTAAGATGACATTTTATGTTATACATATTTTACCACAATTTCAAAAAACAACTTAGAGAAACTATCAAGAGAATGTGTGTGTGTGTGTGTGTGTGTGTGTGTGTGTTTCAGTGGCTGTGGGTTTCTTGGCAAAAATTTGGGACTGGAATTTTTAAAAAGTAGGAACTCTACTTTGAACAAACAACGAACCTTAGGAACAAAGATAGAGTTAAGTTTCATGATTGATAAACCTTGAACTAATCTCATTCCTACGGTAATTTAGCAATGAAATGATGGAGGTTCCAGGTGAAAGAAATAGAAAAAGATAGGGAGAAGGTAAATAAATATGACAGAAATAAAGGTTGAGCATCCATCCCTTATCCGAAATGCTTGGGACCAGAAACATTTCGGATTTTGGAATATTTGCCTTGTACCAGTTGAGTATCCCTACTCTGGAAATCCAAAATCCAAAAATGCTCCAATGAAGACTTCCTTTGAGCATCACATCAGTGTTCAAAAGACTTTGAATTTTGAAGCATTTTGGATTTCAGATTTCTGGATTAGGGATACATAGCCTGTATCTACATTTTTCTTTCACTCAGCACTAATCTCATTTTTTCCTTACCCATGGCCACATACTTGAGGTTCTTCTTCCCTCTTTATATATATATATATATATATATATATATATAAAATAGATATCATTTCTCACATATATTATCTATGTGAGAAACTTTTATTCAAATTTAAGTTTGCATATAAATTGTATGTGAGAAATTATATATTACATATTACTTATATAACATAACTGCTAGCAAAATAATATATGAAAAATTACATATATATTAATATATAGCCATGTGTCACTTAATGTAAATACATTCTGAGAAATGCATTGTGAGGCAATTTTGTTGTGTGAACATCATAACACATACTTACATAAACCTATATGGTATAGCCTACTGCATACCTAAGCTACATGGTATAACCTATTGCTCTTACACTACAAATCCTGTACAGCTGTGGTCCCCAATCCCCAGGCCAGTACTAGTCCATGGCCTGTTAGGAACCAGGCTGCATAGCAGGAGGTGAGCAATGGGTGATGGGTGGGTGGGCAAGTGAGAGAAGCTTCATCTGTCTTTATAGCCAATCCCCATCTCTCGCATCACTGCATAAGCTCCACTTCCTGTCAGATCAGCAGTGGCATGAAATTCTCATAGTAGCCTGAACCCTACTGTAAACTGTGCATGCGAGGGATCTAAGTTGCATGCTGCTTATGAGAATCTAATGCCTGATGATCTGCGGTGGAGCTGAGGCAGTGATGCTAGAGCTGGGGAGCAGCTGCAAATACAGATTATCATCAGCAGAGAGGTGTGACTGCACAATAAATGTAATGTGTTTGGATCATCCCGAAGCCATCCCTCCTCACCCCATCTGAGTCTGGGGAACAATTGTCTTCTATGAAACTGGTCCCTAGTGGCAAAAAGGTTGGAGACCACTGCTATATAGCATGTTACTGTAGTGAATAATGTAGGCAATCACATTACAACACAGCGGTAAGTATTTGTGTATCTAAACACAGAAAAGGTACAGTAAAAATACAGTATTATAATCTTACCAGACCACTACTGTATATGTTATGCAATACATAACTGTATATTATATATAATATATATTATTTCTCACATATATTGTTTGGCTACTTGTTCTTCTTTCAAATGTTCACTGGACAAATGACAGAATTGATATTACCAATATAAATTCAGTAACCAATACAGAACTTCTTTAAAAAAACTCATTAAATATAGTATCTATTCTTAAGTAGTTTATATATTCTATGGAAAATGAGTACACAAATAGCTGTAACCCAATGACAAGTGGAAATCTGAGTTTCATTGAGAGGTGGATTCTCAATGGCTAGGCTCACTCACTAGCTAGTTGAGTGAAAAAGACAAATCAGCATTTGTAATTCACAAGGCAATTCAAATTCAGCAAAATTACAAATGACCATTCAAGAGCTTTAGAGTTACCCCGGAATAGTCAAAAGATTTGAATGTCAAATCTATAAAGACCAAATCTCTTCAGGCAGCTACTGCCAGAACTTCAACTAACAGGACATCTGCTTCTTTGATATGGCATTAATACCACATACCAAGATAAACAAAGATATTTTAAATTTTTGGACTCCCTCATTTTTAAAGATATATAGCTTATTTTTTAACTTTGAATTAATGTATCTTTAAAATGTTATCCCAGTCTTCTAATAGTTTTAGTCTGTGTATGTATGTATATTGTGTATAAGACACAAATGTTAACACATATACATGAACAGCTATTTTCAAAAACAAGAAAGATGTAGATTACAGTTATTAATGAGTCTTGGCCTGAATATTTAAAACTGTGTTAGCTCCTTCTAACTAGATAGCCATCCTTTGACAAGAGGCCCCATAGCAGAAGCAGGGTAGCAGGAGGGAGAAGTCCCCCTCCTTGCCCTTGCCCCCCTTAAAACATGCTATATATATTTTAAGAATGCTGATGATGATCTTCTAGTTCTACATAGTATGAAAATTTAATCACTATAGTCTATTTTAAACCCTTTTAAATTGTTCTCTCTAAATACACTATACAACTTGGCTTTCAGCTTTTCAATCTCAATGAATTTCAGAATGTCCTTATGATCTTATATCAAACAACCACAAGATGACAACTAATGGTAATGCAGGTTCACTTTTGGTCATCTATTGGTTCTCTGCCATATTAAAAAAAAATTAAGCTCACTAGCAAATGATGAATGAAAAGACCACTTGCAGCATTAAAAACAGAGTATTTCTTTTATTCTTTTTATTTTTTAATGACAGTTATTTTAGAATGAGGATTATTCCTAAATGCTATTACTCCCTCAGTGTGACTAAGGAACAGTTAGTCAGCTCAAAACAGTTCAACATCCAGATTTTCATTCCTGTTAAATTTTTTGCTAAAGTTTTTGTACAGAACTTAAAAATTGCTCCTAAAATTGAAATTAACTACATGTTTTAACGCATGGAAATGGCTCTGTAATATCAATAATAATGACAAAAAATTACTAATTAATCCACATAATGCAAAATAGAGAAAAATTTTAATGGCTTGCTAAACTTCCCTTCAAGTTCAAGACTCACAACCAACACAAATGTTTGACAATATAAAGTCTTACCTAGTGTTCATAAATACCCACAGGTAATGAAACACTTGACAGGCTGTTGCAGGAGGTGTAAGGCCGAACTGTCCTAAGTTTCTGTGACCACATTTTCTCCACCCAAGATGAGTCAAGAGAACTTTCTACTGGTATGAGTTTTCCAGGAAAGGCTGTCGCTGAGCACAGAAGCCTCTTCTATCAGCGTCCCTAATCTTGCCCTTTGTAAGGGCCTCCACATGCTTGTACGTCAGAACTTCCCAGTGGAATGCAGTTTCTCAGGATTGGAATGTAAACTTATTCATGTCAGGCTATACCCAGCAAGGGAATACACAGCAATTGAAATGAGATTCTACTGCTGGGAAATCCTAATTTAAAAGATGATTAAAAATGTAGTACTCCAAGATATCAATTTTTCACACTATGATTTTTACAGAAAATCATAGGCAGTTACTAAATTTCATTTTCCTTCTAAAAAAATCTGAGTAACTGACTGGACTGATGCTCCTAAACCAAAACCAATTTATTTGCTTAGGATTTAGAAAAATAGATTCACATAACATTATAGTCTTTAGACAGCAGAGTAGCAATTAAATGGGGGGCGGGGGGGGCAGGGTGATCTACCATGTAACTGCTGATGCCATCAATTCTATTCTCAAAAATTAGAGAATGCGCAGGAATAAATTTTAACAGAAATATAAAAGTGGGTTCAAAAGACTTGTTGTAAAAATACATTTAATCTTTTTAAAATATTTTAACTTCACTCACTCATTAGTTTAACCAGAAAAAGGTAACAGCTATTTAAAAACAAAATCATACACACACCAAGTACACATATATATATGTATGTGTATAAATTACGAACTGTTTCTAAAGCTTTAACCGGCTCATATTTCAGAAGTATTTGGAAAACTAAACATACACTTAAGTATCGCTGAATTTCTTTCAAAGCTCATTTGGAAATATTCTAACAAGTATTACCCCGCACAAATTAACAGAGGTTTGCCCCTCTTTGCAGTGAATCTCCACATTTAACCTTTGCTTATAAAAATAGAGCACAAGAAAAAAATGACAAGTGAAGGCCTCATCGCTGCATTCTCCCCCACACAAACCATTCCTCAGTAGTTTGTCTGTTTAACTACAGAAGTATTAAACATTTGGTGTTTATGCTATTCACATTTTGACTCCTTTTTCTAAAAAAAAAAAAAAAATCTAACCTGCACTGTCTTCAATGTCCCTGAAGTACCAGTAACAGCAATAGTTTGCTGCCAACCTTCTACAGGAGCTCCGTTCTCTGCAGCACTGAGCGCTCCCATTTCCCTGTGTGTTTTCTCCCAGGGAGGCCGTGTGGCTGTAGCTTGTGCCCAGAGCCAACATTCCTTCTGAAGGCTAATTTCCTGCTTTGATGACCCACCCACCTCTCCTGGCTGCAGTGATGTGTTTCGCATGTCGCATGGGCACTCTTTCGGCATACCAGCCGCATGACCTCAGCGGCTGCCTGACAGACGCTCTTTATCAATTTCTATTAAGTCATTATCGACTCTCTCGTAAGTCAAGGGCAAGTAGGGAGATCTGTAACGTCTGCTCGCACTCTTCAAGGTCAAATGCTTAGTTTTGCTCCCAATGCAATTTTGTTACTAAAATTTACCCAAGCTGTACTACCAACTAGTTGCCCTCCACCTAAGGGATGCTAAATTGTATACCTGGCCTGAGGGATTATCATGGAAAAGACTAGAATAAATTTAAAGCAGCATGGGAAAAGTTAAGAGGCTGCTTCTGCTCTTGTTTTTCCCCTCAAGAGGAAAAAAAAGGTGACTCTTACCTCAGCTGTATTGGGGTGACGAGAGCAAGCAGTTTTTCTCTCTTGCCACAATCTAAACCAGCAAAGAGCAGTGGTGTGATGACTACACTTTGGTGGTGTCTATGCCCTCGTGACCAAACTGCTAGAGAACAGCTCAGCTAAATTGATCTGCTGCTATCAGTCTACACAGTGGCACAAAAAGGTCTCTGCTGATCACAGTGCTTTGTACGCAGATGGCAGCTGATCAGTTTGTATGAAAGTTATGGTCCATAACAGCTTTTCCCTTTAGCATGTAGATATATGCCCATCTGAAATGCCTTTGTTAGATGTTCACCATTGCATTGTGCAAAACGTACAAGCTAAACTGACGAGGAACCTTAGCTCCAACACCTGATCTTCAAGTGACCCAATTTTTATA
The DNA here is from genome assembly GCF_041146395.1 of Eulemur rufifrons. Classification (NCBI taxonomy): domain Eukaryota; kingdom Metazoa; phylum Chordata; class Mammalia; order Primates; family Lemuridae; genus Eulemur; species Eulemur rufifrons. Next base: position 42,265,177 of record NC_091000.1, on the reverse strand, counting down.
AAATTCGTTAAAGAAGCAAAACAAACAAATACATTATTAAGAAATAACCAGATTTATGAAAACTTACTGCGAAAAATGGCAGATGAATTAATGATGAATGATTCAGATTGGCCCTAAGCCAGTAAGAAGCTGAACTGATCTCAAGAATCAAACAAGATCTCAAGAATGGCAACCAAACATCTGATAGTAATATTTAAAGGCTTATATAAATGGCATCAAAACCTAGCCTCCGGCCTCCACAAAAATCTGGCATATACCATAAGAGAAGTTGAAATAATAGGCATGACTTTGTAATATCGAACCTAAACAAAAATTCAGGTCACATGAATAATATTGTATTTATAATTCTTGGAAGTCAAAAGAAAACATTTCCAAGAAAGGGAAAGCAACAACTCATACACATATATAATCTCTTACAAAGATATCAAGTAATAAAATGCCAATTTATTTAATTCATCTAAATTAAATGGGGACTTTTCACATGAGCCACATTTGTAGGTAAAAAACTGTTCCTTCTAATTCTACCAATAACTAACACTGGCAAATATTGTTTAGCCTCTGTTTCAGAGCTTCCCTTATAGACTATAGTGTTAAAAGCCTATTACTTATCATCAAAAAATAAAATACTTAGGAATTTAATAAAGGATATACAAGATCTATATGCTAAAACCTACCAAAGGGAATTTAACCTTAAAAGGGAAATTCTAGAAGACTTAAATGGAGAGAGCACATGGCTAGGAAAGCTCAATATTGTTAAGATGGCAATCTTTAAATTGGTCTATACAGATTCAGTGCAACTGCAACCAAATCCTAATAAAGTTTTTTTTTTTTTTTTTCCCGTCAGATGGAGTCTCACTATATCACCCAGGCTGGTCTCAAACTTCTGGGCCCAGGTGATCCTCCTGCCTCAGCCTCCCAAGTAGCTGGGATTACATGTGCATGCCACTGTGCTCAGCTCCTAACAAACATTTTTGACACTGACAAGCCGATTTTAAAGTTTATATGAAAAGGCAAAGACACAGGAAAAAAATAATTTTGACCAAGACCAAAGTTCATAATTTATATTACATGATTTCAAAAGTTACTATGCAGCTACACAAAGACAGGGTAGGATTGATGTAGGAACTGACCAGGCAATGGAGCAGAAGAGAGATTCCAGAAGTAGATCTGAACAAAATTTTTTTTTTTTTTTGAGACACAGTCTCACTCTGTTGTCCGAGCTAGAGTACCATGATGTCAGCCTAGCTCACAGCAACCTCAAACTCCTGGACTCAAGCGATCCTCCTGCCTCAGCCTCCCAAATAGCTGGGACTACAGGCATGTGCCACCACGCCTGGCTAATTTTTTTTCTATATATTTTTAGTTGTCCAGCTAATTTCTTTCCATTTTTAATAGAGACGGTGTCTCTCGCTCTTGCTCAGGCTGGTCTTGAACTCCTGAGCTCAAACAATCCTCCGACCTCGGCCTCCCAGAGTGCTAGGATTACAGGTGTGAGCCACTACGCCAGGCCTGAACAAATTTTTTATAATTAAATATTTTATATAAATATTTTCACAATTAAATCACTGATTTTTAACACTGTATCAAGGCAATTTGATGGATAAAAAACATTCTTTTCAATGAAATGTCCTAGAACCACAGAATATCTGCATGGAAAAAATATAAACCTCAACCTGTATTTCACATCACACACAAAAAATAAATCAAAATGGATCTCAGACCTAAATAGAAGAGCTAAAACTATTAAATTTCTATAAGAAAAGCATGAGAAAACCTTTATGACATCAGGTTAAAGTTTCTTAAAAAAAAAAACACTAAAAGTACAAAGTATAGAAGAAAATGTTGACAAAATGAACTTCATCAACATTAAAAGCCTTAGCTTTTAGAAAGACATAGTTGAGGCAAGCCAGAGATTAGGAGAAAATTTTTGCAAAATACATCCAACAAAGGAATTGAATCTGTTAATAGAATAAAAAGAATGCTTACAACTCAAAAATATGGCAGACGCTCCAATTTTTTCTAACGGGCAAAAGATCTGAACTGACACTTCACCAAAGAAGATATATGAATGGCTACTAAGCACATAAAAAAATTATCAACATTAGTCTTCAGAGACATGCAAAAACAAAACCACAGTGAGAATACCACCATATTTACTAGAATGGCTAAGATGAAAATGACAGGCAATACCAAATGCTGGAGAAGATGTGAAGCAAACAGAAATCTCATAAACTGCTAGTGTGAATGCAAAATGTTACAGCCACTATGGAAAACAGTTCCATATAGTATCTGCTTTATAAAATTCAATGAGATTTATGAAATCTGGCACCCACTTTATATAGGGATTAACAATATACTGCGTGGCTTGCTAAAGCAGGGCACAAGATAATCCTGCACTGGGATGGGCAATAAAGTAAAATTTTAAAGGTGCCAAAGTCTGTCCCCATTACCTTCTGACATAGCTGTAAGTATCCCTCTTTCCTTCTGCATTCTCCCTATTTACCCAATCCTTCACCCACCCTACCCTGTATCTCCAACTTTTTCAGGTGATCCAATGCCCAGGTTATCTCTTTATATCTCCTGTAGCTCCCACTTGCTTGGCAACACGTTAACTTCACATGACTAAAATCAAATATCTTCATTTCAGCCCTGATAACTACCCACCTCGTCCCCTCCAGATTCGGTTACAGCCATCAAAGACATCACTGTGCACACATCCAAGTTCAATGCACTGGAACCATATTTTACTCCTTCTGCCTTATCTGTAACCTCCAATCACTAATTCCATCAATTAGTCCTTCTAAATTACTCCCATCACACATGACCCACTAACTTCTACTTCCAAGGAAATCTAGTCAGGCCCTTAGCCATGGCATACTGAAACCCCTGAGATAACGTTCCCGTATCTGGTCTCAACTGTACCAAATCTTCCAGGGATCCTCTCATTCTACTGACCTACCTTCAGTGGTTACACATCTGTTACAAAGTCATTAGTCCAGCCTCTCAGTTTGAATCTGATTAACCACCTGTTTGTAAGCTTTTAAAATGAAAGTCTAAGGTTCAACAAAGAAGCAGCGAACCAAACCAAACCAAACCAAACCTCTAGGGTCTGGGACTCAGTATTTTACCCATCCTAAGCCAGATGAAGCTAGTAAACTAGCCTGGTTTGAAAATCTCTACCTCGGCAATTGCTTTTCATAGTTTTGCCATAGACATGTCATCTTCTGACCATCTTTATTGCCAAACACAAAGACTCTAATGTCTTTTCTACATACTGTCCCACAAGCACATTCTTAGCAAAGTCAAAATTCATACTTCTTGTGCTTGAATAGTAATCAGGCAGCTCTCCTCTACTATATTTGAAAGACTGTAATTACTTTATATTCTGACCTAGATAATCAATGAAAAAAATCTGTTTTAGCCACACTGATGCTTCCATACACAAAATTAACGATATATAAAGGTGTTTAAAAGATCGCTTAAATGGGTTAATGGTTACAAAGCCTGGAATACCTTATTTCACAGACAACTCTTAGTCTGTGTTTCCAAAATTATATAGTAAGTTAAAATTCAAGATTAGGTGATAAAGTGGTAAACTGAAATGGTCTTAAGATTCTGAATAATAATTATTATTTTAGACTATGTAAATTATGGCAAGAAATAAACGGAACACTCATATATGTATATGACTGAAATCCTGGTGTATATATATGACTTACACTAATGAAATGGAATATTCCTAATTTGAGGTTTTTCTATGTATAAAACTGAACCATTTGAATACTTAAATGATTGTTTTCCAAATTTACCTTAATGAACCATAAAATAATAAAACACAGTAAAGTGTTTGACAAAGTTTGACCAGTGCCCTAATTTTTAAAATTATCTGAAAATGTTTAAGAAATACCAAAGTTACCTTAACGAAATTACACACTAACACCCTAAGCAGTTTATAGCTATAAAATATGATAAAGGTAAACCATTAACAAATTTCAGGTAAAATAATTTTTCAGGTAAAAATTATCCTGAAATATCTGACTTTAAAAAATTAGGTAAAAGCATAACTAAAAAAGTAGCTATTTATTGTTTATGTTTAGCTCTATAATTACATAAACATTCAATACCGGAAATTCTATTTTATATTTAATTGCAAAACTATGTAAGTCCTATGTAAAGCCATAAATGTGTGGTAAAAGTAAGAAACAGCTAAGAATAAAAGTACTTTTAATATTTCAAACTCACAGTTCCGTATTTTCATCAGTAATAATTAAGCAGATAGTTTTAAAACCCACATGTATTTAAATTCTTAATATTAAAAAAAGCAATAATATACCTATCTAAGCTATTATCTTACTTATTTCAACTAATACTCTCAAACAATTTGTAGTACATGGACAAAATTAAGTTTGGTACATAATATAGAATAAACTCACTTTCTTTAACATCTGAATATATGATTTTACCATTTTAATATATATAATTCAATTCACAATAAAATAAAATAGGTCTCTGAACTATGATTAAACAAAAATTTTTATTTTAATAAAGACAATCCAATTTCCCTGAGTATAATTTGCTTCATATATCAATTCCTCTTTTAACGATATTCTTACTCTTGTTATTTTCTGTTAGTGTCTCTACTACAGAAAGTATGCTTCCTTAAACAAAAACAAATTTAGTTGCTATATATTTTAAGATATACCTTGAATTCATACAAACAGAACAGTAATTTACACAACCCTCTATCCCTCCTCCAAAAATAACTGTGGCACAAACAAGGGCTGTGCGTTCCTCTGCACTTAGCAGTGAATAAACAATTCAAACATTTTATAGAGAAAAACAATATTGTATTTCATTGACACACAAGTCAGACTTTAAAACCTTTATGAAATATAATAATATTTATTTCTGCAAGAGAAAGCCAAACATCACTGCAAAAAAGGACTTCCAGGGTGAACTATCACACACTCATTTATACCAAGGATCATAAATGACAATCCCCTGACTAAAGATTTCAAGCATTAGATGACCTGTGATCCTGTATCAACTGTACACACAAAAACATCAGAGTCCTTCTCCTTAAGGCTACTTACTGTTACTGTGTTAAGACACTACCCAGGCCAGTATTCCAAAGACCACAAAAGCCTGCATTTATATGTTCAGCACATCTGTGATGTTGTAGTTATAGCAACCGAATTCCCAACTTGATCCAGCAATTGAACTCCCTCTCTGGAGAACAGTTTTGCTCTGTGCATCAGGTATCACAGAATGTGATTTAAAAAGGGAATGAGTGGTCTAAATAATGCAAAAAAAATCATGTTATTTAATAGCTTCCCAGGATAAAGACATTTCATACTGAAGCAGAAAGTACAACTAATATCCGATGGGAGAACATTTTTAATATATCCCATTGTCACTATTTACATATTTTACTTTACTCCTTTGATTTAGAGACCAAGTATCTTATTTCAAATTTAAAATAGGATATGTTTACATCAAGCGCAAACTAAACTTTCCCTTCAATATCATCAACTCTAGTCAAACCAAGTTCACATTCATTTTGTAATTTTCTCTGCTTTACTGGGAACTCTCTCCAAGCATTTTCTTAAAACCTTTAAAATAAATCTTTGCCTTGTATGTGTCATGGGATTACCAGGACTTGAATCAACTTTAGGTAGAACACATAGTAATTACAGATGATGTAAGAGCTGAAGGAGTGTGGCTAAGCTGATACAGAGTGTGACCGAGCACAGGCTGAAGAGAATGATGATGTAGCAAAGAAAGATACTTAACACACTACTAGAAGGTGGGGGGGAGGGGGGAGACGAAAGAGCAGGTGTAACAGAGACTGCTAGCTGCCTGTTCCAATATCCATTCTCCTCTTTCTCCTTAGAAGGATATTTTTATATTATTATTTTTAGCAGGGCACATCACGTTGCAGAATAAAGGACTATATGTCCCAAAGTCCTGGGTAGCCTGGAGTGGCCATATGATCACATTCTGGACAATAGGATATAAATAGAAAAGTTGCTTCAAGGAATCTGACTTGGAGGGAAAAGGTAACTCTTTTGCTCTTCTGCCTTACCTCCTGCTTGTAGCTTCCAGTGCACACAGGATAGCTGGAGCCAGGCAGCCATCTGTGCTAAGAACTGACCTGGAAATGGAAGCCATGTGCTAGCACAAGCAGAGAAGACAGACAGAAGCCTGGAACCTTTTCACACTGTGCAGCCACCACCGCACCATCCTGGAGCATCCATTTCCCGCCCCCCCCCCCCCGCCCCCGCTCTTTTATGTGAGGGAAAAAAAAAAACCCTGCTGTGTTTATGCAATTGTTTTATGCAACTAAAACTAATTGGAATTAACACAGTAAGCAAGCCAATACCCAGCAAGACACTGTCTGCCTTTTTCCATCTTCTGCAGCCCTGAGCAGGTCAAACAGTATTGACTTCTCATGAGCCTCCCCCAAACTCCTTCTTCCATCACCTTGCAACCTCATTCTTTCCCCTGATGATTCTTCTCTTCTGTATCAACCTGACATTAAATAAATTCAGGTTATTGAAAAGTTTTTTCTAAAAGGTAGTATGTCATCATAATATTGTTAGAACTTTTTTAAAGGGCAGATTAAAAGTATAACCCTGACCCAACAGGATCCAACAAACATTTATTAAATGCCTGCTATCTCCTAAGCACTGGGGAAGCGAAGATGAATAATACGACCCACGCCCTTGAAAAATCCCTTAGTATGGATATGGAATGATTATTCCTGACAGGTGGGTGGGTGGAGGTGGAGTCCAGGTGGCAACAACAAGTGTACATCCCAGGAAGAGAGAACAGCCTGGGCAAAAGTGTGCTTGGACCAGAGTGATCAGTCACCGGAGTGGGCATCAGGAGTGATGTAGGCTGAGACATATTATGAGCTGCCCTGTATGTCTCACTAAGGAATGTGGACTTTACGTTTGGCAGTGGGAAGTCATCTGAGCTCATCATGCAAGGGATCAACAAAAAAACTTCTGTGCTTTTTAACGATGATCATGGTGGCACTATGGAAGAAGAACCAAAGGCATTTGGTGGCCGGGGGCAGCACCTTAAGAGAACAGGTGACATGTGAACAAGGCAACAGCAGTGGTGAGGGAGGCATCTGATTTGATAGATACTGTCATTTCCAACTCTGGAGTGTTATTTGCTTAAAAAAAATTGGCAGAGGAAAGAGGACAGAACAGAGACTCACAGAAATTTCTAGAGCAGGTGACAAGTAGTTTATTAAAGCCATTGGAGACAGGAAAAATAGGAGATCAAGTAGACTTGTAGGTGTTTGTTGCATTCCAGACATGGAACCTAGAGTTTGAGGGACCTGGAGAAAAAAATCCACATAAAGATCCAGGTGTTCTAGACACACCCTTAACTCCTACACCCTTCTCTCCCTTTACTGTATGTACTGGCAAAGCACAAACCCCAGCAAAACCCAATCACCACCTTCTCCATGCCTGTCCCTAAACAGCTGAAAGTTGCTAGTGTCTTTGTGTGTATGTATGTGTAAAAATAAATAAATCTATGACCACAAATACCAATTGAGCACTCAACACTCCCTGTTTCACAACCTCTCTTTTTTCAAAACTTCTGAACACCCACCATTGAACTCCCAAACCTACCAACTGAATGAACCACACCTCCTATCCTGAGCCTGTAAAACACAACGAAGCACTTTCACACTTTCAAAAGCAAACACCATCCTCCCGCCTCCCACCCCATTTGTGGGCTTCCCTGCAAAGGCCCTCCTCCCTCCTCCTTCCTCTATCATCTATGCAGCTCTCTCTACCTGATCATCTCCATCAACGTACAAACACACACTAGCATCTCCCGATTTTAAAGAAACAAATCCCTCTTGATTTCACTGCAACTCCTAGCCACCACCCCATCTCCCTGCTCCTCTTTGCAATGAAATTTTCTGATGTGATAAAATCTTCTCCTTCACTAGTTCTTACCTTCCCACTGTCTCCTCAACCAGCTCCATTACTCCACTGAGACTGGTTCTGTTAGGTCACCTACGACACTTCCATGTTGTTCAAGCCAAAGGTTATGTCACTATTCTCACATTATCAAATCTCCCTGCAGCACTGGACAAAGTAACCCCTCTTCCTTCTCAAAACATTGTTTTATCTCTTGGTTTTGATGACACACGAGCAGGATCTTTGGTTCAGCACCATATTCTAAGCAGGCACATACGGGGCACTCAGTAAGATTTGCAGGATGAATGAATAAGACAGAAGTATAGGCCAGGCACGGTGACTCATGCCTGTAATCCCAGAACTTTGGGAGGCCGAGACAGGAGGATCACTTGAACCCAGGAGTTGGAGACCATCCTGGGCAACACAGCGAGACCCTGTCTCTACAAAAAAATTTTTAAAAATAAGCATAAGCATATAAAGAATTGCAGGTGAGCAGTTTAGGACAGAAGTCAGGATAAAAGGGTTCATTAGTACTAATTAAGCATGAAGTTAAGGAATCTCTTGAAAAGACATAACAAATAACCTAACTTTTAGAAATCTATTCTGATCATTTTGCTCATCACTTTTGATGACCCTCTTGGTAAACAATTCTCCTAAGACATGAAGTTGTAAGGACACTATATCTTATAGTGAATAGTTTTTTACACATTAATATTTACAAAAGAACAATACACTTACCACTTGCTCTTAATTACTATCTGTTTATCTTAATTACTCAACCTATGAGGTAGAATGCTTCCGAAGACTCGACACAGGTATGTCAAGTTTTAAAACCTGCCGCTGCTTTAGATGGGGGGTAAATAACTGCAGAAGACTGAGGGGAACACAGCCAAGTCCTAGAGGATGGATCGACACACAAGCACACACAAATACATATTAATGCACATATGCGTATGTTTTAATCCAATTCTACGCTGCTACACATTTATGTTTATATTAATATAGAGATGAAATTGAAGATTTTTAAGTTAAAATAAAAGTAAGTTTCTATGACTCCCTGCCTAACCAACTATTTCCACTAACTGACCAACTACAGGCCCCAATCACCTGCTTTGGCAAAAATACTGTGATAATAATGGGCGGTGTGAGACAATGCCTAAGAGAAGCAGTTCTTATACAACTTACCAGCCCTAACTGACTCTGCTATCGTCCACTAACTTGAGGCCATTCCAAATATGAATTAAACAAAGTCCTATGGCATTATTCCTTTTAAAGGGGGAAAAAAAAACGACTTCTAATAATGCTATCTATAAAGAAAACTTCTAAAAAGCTTATGTCTTAATAGCATCTCATTTAATCCTATTATACATAAGAGATATCTTCCCACGGTGGGAAGGAAGGTACATAAGACCAATGTGTTCTTTTCAAAACTCAATGAGGACAGTTTTAAGATGGTTTGTAGGTTTCTCTCTCTCTCTCTCTTTTTTTTTTTTTTTCGGTATTCCTTTTTCAATCACCATTCTTTTCCTTCCATGCTCAATATGCACTCCTACTGTTGTGATTTTGCCAATACTTGAAGGTAAATTTTATTTTAATGCACAATTTCCACTAGAACTCCACTCCTCACTTCTTTTTATGCCTTTGGGTATGTTCAATGTCCAAAAAAGTTACCCTTCTGTAATATAACTCACTAGTGAGTGGTGTGTTTTGTTTTTGAGACAAGGTCTCACTCTGTCGCCCAGGCTAGAGTACAGTGGCATCATCATAGCTTAATGCGGCCTCCAACGCCTGGGCCCAAATAATCCTCCACCCTCAGCCTCCTGAGTAGCTGGGACTACAGGTGTGCACCACCACACACAGCTAATTTTTCATTATTATTGTTTTTTGTAGAGACAGGGTCTCACTATTGCCCAACCTGGTCACAAACTCCTGGCTTCAAGTGATCCTCCTGCCCTGGCCTCCCAAAATGCATGAGCCACCACACCTGGCCCAATGAACTACTTTTAAAATGCCATACTACTTAAGACACCTCCAATAAAGCATCACATGACTTATAACAAATGTGTACTCTTTCAAGAATATGATTTTCTAATCCTATACGGATCTTTATATGAAATAAGGAACATTTAAATTTGTTTTCAGTCCCTACCACATAAATATAGCACGACTCATCCATTGTTTTACCCTCTTTCATTACTAAAAAGGCTATGAAGTTCTCAGGGTAATCAATTAACTTATCATGTAGCACTGGCAAGCAGAAAGTAGGCCTGCGATTTTTAAACTCAAGTAGCTCATTGTTTGTCATATGAATCATAATGAGAATAGTATTTCAGGCTCTCAGAACTGATTAGTTAAATGTCTTGTTTCTCCACTTATTCTCATTATAGCTGCCAGCTCTAATTTAAAATGTGATTATTAAGAGTACCATAGCACAATTTAAATTTTTAAATCATGGATATATTTGGTATCAATGAAAAAGAAACAGTAATTGTAAATGGACACAGTCAACGTGGTGCAAATAAATGATGCGCACATTTCTTCCAACCTCCTGCCAATGTTACTTGAGATCTAATTTACTAATGGTCCTGGCTTTCCAATCAAGTTATGCAGCTTTGTAAACTAGACCTCTCATTAATGCTACCATTACGAATGCTTTTGCAACTATTTCACTCCCCAAACTGCACGTGTATTCTAGATAAATTGATCCTGTTCTTTTGCCTTCACTCACGCTATTGGTTATGTTTGGACTGCCCTCCCTCCATCCTATCTCTGTCCATCACTCACATTCTCCATAATGTACAGATTTTCTTTCTGACCACTTTCCAACAATCTAAATCATAAACCCAACTTAAAGGCCACCCTGGATTACCTCCCACATACATTAAAATACCCCCATCTTTGAAATAATTTTGCATTCATATGGTCCTTGCTACATCAATTTACATATACTACCTGTTTAATGACATCTAGGCAATTTTTTTCATGTTTCATATACAACTGCCTCACCTCTCCAAGCAGAAATTAAGTTACACAATAGCAAGGGTAGACCATCTTGCATCCTTTGTATACTTTGAGTCTTAATGTAGAAACCATAGAGTAGGACTCAATGCAAGTTTCAATTAATGTATGAAATAACATGGAAATATGACTCAAACCTATTTTAGAATGAGACAGAATAACCCATCAACATGGAAAGGGCATACGAACCAAACCTCAATTGTGATGGCACGTCACTGTACAGCAGTTCCTACTGACGGTGCATTGCCAGCTATCTACATAATTTCTTAACACACTGTAGTATACAGATTACTTTGTCTGCTAAAAGTCTGCTGCCCAACAGAACCTGACAAATTAGACCCTAAAGTCCATGAATCAGAAGACTTTGCCCTCTGTATAGGTCTTTGCCCTAATCACTCTGATTTCCAACCTTAATTACAATCCTTCTCTTAGCATCTTACAAATTCTCAGGTTTACAGCTAGACTGGGATTACCTTCTCCTTCAACCTTATAGTCCCTACCCTGGCCACCACATACATACGAAGTGAAGAGACTGCTTTCCAATTGCTCTGAATAAAAGATACAGAAACTTTTAAACTATCAGAGCAATGAAGACGTTATTTGTTTATGATTAAATATGACATACATCCTTATTTCTATTAAAAGGCCCTTTCTTTGAGACCTCCATGATAAAATTGATTCTATTAAGAAACTCAGAGCCAGATGCAGTGGCGCGTGCCTCTAATTCCAGCTACTTGGAAGGCTGAGGCAGGAGATCACTAGAGCCCAAGAATTGAGAACAGCCCAGGCCAAACAGTGAGATCTCACCTCAAAAAAAAAAAAAATAAATAAAAATCAAGTTCAGCATTTCAATAGCAATGATTTTTTTCTAGGATTGTGACCAACATAAATTCAAAGAAGAGTCACTCTGTCTAACAATAATGGTTCATGTCTTAAATATCCAGCACACTGTTTTTCTCTTCTTGCAAACAGATTTTTAAATGACTGATAAACTAATAGAAAAGACTCTAAGACTTAACATAAAACCTAGGTAAACTATCTCCTTCTCTAACAAATAATACAAACAGCAAGATACAAGTTTAGAAACACAATCTGAGCCTATCTTAACATCTAAATTAGAATTCTCAGACTTTCAAAGAAGCCAGCAGTCAAAAGTAACAATAATTCAGTTATTACACTGTGACCTTATTACAAAATAGGCTTCAGCATTCATAGCATGGGTCAATTTTATAGGAAATGTTAAATTACATAACAATTTCTATTGTAATGTTTTAAATACACTGACTTAGGGTACAATAGGACAATAAATATTAATGTTTTCCTATTCATTATGTAGTAAAAACCAAAGGTACATTAGAAAACTATTTCTAAATCTGCAACTTTATAAGACAATTTTCATCTATTGCTTTCAGCCCCACTGCTATTACAAATGGTGCCTCTGAAAATATTAGGGAGGAAAAACTGCTTCCTCACCCTACTACCCTATACCTGTCAATTATTCTAATAAATCAATCTAAAGTGACTATGGATGTAAGCAGTACCTCATAAAGTTGTACAGCACACAACCTGTACAACATAGTGGCCACACCACTGCACTCATAGGTTTGGAAAAACACAGGTAGTTTGCACTGTTTCTATATTCATCTATGGCAAATATTCCCTCTGAGTCCACACACTATATTCCTAAATTACCTTTGCTTACAATCTTTCTGTTAATACAAAGAAACTGAATTCATTTTAAATAAGACTTTAAGAAAAATGTAAGTATAAATTGTACATTGCTTCAAGAATACAAGTTGTACTCCAAATAAGAGTTTAGTTCTATTTTAGGGCAACATTATGTAACAACATAAAATACACGACATTAACGACACTTGTACAAATACCATGTTTCAAAACTTGACGTGTTTCTAATAGATTTACAAGAAAACTCACAAAAACACCATTTATATCACTGAAATTGCTCGAGGTGGGGAAGAGTGAGCAAGCTGTCACTGACAGTCGCACAGGAATTCATAGGCTCTATAAATGTTACGAATCTTACTAAAGAACAACATTCATGTTTGAACAAAGTAAAGGCATATATACCAAAACAACCCTCATTTATCCAGGAAGGTAACAAAAATGAAAAACAAAACTAGAAAAACCTAAAATGCTGACTTAAATGTCAACTGAGGACTTCAATAAAGCTAATGAAACCTGGAAGCCAAATGACAGATTGTCTGCAACATATATATAAAACCCTTCTTATGAAGGGTTTCATATATGAAATCAGATGTCAAAACAATTTCATGAGAATTAGTTAAAAACAAAAATGTTGTTCAAGATACTTTGATACTTTCAAGGTGAATTACTGTCAAATTGAGTAGGCACTTTCAAGAGAATGCTCAGTTTAATTATATACACTGATAACTGATTTCCAGGTATACATGATAAAAACATGTTAAGTGTGAAGAATCATCTGCGAACTAGGTGTTTTATGAAACTGGACTGTTACTAATACCTAATCCATATAGAACCTCAATATTTTCTGGAAAGAGAAATGTATATAAATCACTAATGTCAAATTTTAACATAGTAACAATGGACTCTTTCGTATGAAAACAATCTCAGAACAATTCCTAAGGCAACATCCCCAAAGGAAACAAACAACTTGAACAGAGCAAATGTCACCAGGTGCAACATGAAGGAATAACCTATATATAGCACTAGTTTGTCATTCAGTCTGAAACACCACTCCTTCCTTCATCCTATCAAAGTACTAACTTGCAAGCATTTGACATCTAGCCAGAGAAAGAGTAACTTATGTCATCTTTTAAAATAATTAGACGTAGAGTCCAATGTGCTCGTGAAATAGGTCTGAACTGCAAGTCCTTTCTTCTAGAACAGCAGTTTTCTGAACATTAAGTTCCCTTTCCAGAAGTTAGAACAAGCTACTACTTGACTAGTTGACAATGGCCGGTAGTCAAAGAAGACCATTACTGGCTTCTTCACTGCTCTAGGGCGTCAGTCTATGGATTTAGTTTGTACAACAGAACTTGTTATCAAGATGATAAGGTCATAATCAGTGCTCTCTTTAAGATATATAAATTTCAAATCATATTCATTACAGCATTATTTATAATAAAAGTATACAAAATTTACCCTTTGCAATTATTAACTTAATTGTGGAAAGTCCAAATAACTGAATATTAACAGGCATTAAAAGTTATAAAGACTAAACTCTTCTTACGAAGAGTTTTTAATATTATGAGGCAATGCATATAGATACACATATTTAACTGAAATAAGATTCTAAATTGTATATAAAGCATTATCTTAAACATGTAGAAGACAAACATATAAGGAAGTCTAGGAAAATAACTAGATACTAAAGAATGATTATCTTGGGCTGGGCGCGGTGGCTCACGCCTGTAATCCTAGCACTCTGGGAGGCCGAGGTGGGCGGATCGTTTGAGCTCAGGAGTTCGAGACCAGCCTGAGCAAGAGCGAGACCCCATCTCTACTAAAAATAGAAAGAAATTATATGGACAGCTAAAAATATATATAGAAAAAATTAGCCGGGCATGGTGGTGCATGCCTGTAGTCCCAGCTACTCGGGAGGCTGAGACAGGAGGATCGCTTGAGCTCAGGAGTTTGAGGTTGCTGTGAGCTAGGCTGACGCCATGGCACTCACTCTAGCCTGGGCAACAGAGTGAGACTCTGTCTCAAAAAAAAAAAAAAAAAAGAATGATTATCTTGAATGAGAGGATTTTAGATGATGTTTTCTCTTCTAGTTTTGAAAATTTATATAATTATTACTTTTTACATTAAAATTATAGATAATTTTTAATAACAATATGTCAATGCTTAAATAGCATTTGCCTACACTTTCTTCAAAGTTACAAAATAGAGTCAGATCCTCCAAAAGGGACCAAATAGCAGGTCCTGTGTTTGAAGGAGTGGAAGAGTATTACTGTTCAATTCTCCATTCCTCCAGGAAACACAATTCTTAGAATTATAGGAACTGGCTCACAGGGTCACTCTAGGCTTTCTAGATAAATTTTTAAGAGGTACAGCCACCCACCATCCTATACTAACAGTTTCCTCATTCCTAATTATACTTATCTCAAAGGAATGTTATGAAATTGAATGATTTAATATATACAAAGCATTTAAAATGGTGCCTGGTAAATAGAAAACACTATAAAAGCCTTAGCTATTTTGTCATTATCATTTTATTATCATTATTATTAATTACTACTACTACAATTATTACTGCCACTATTACTAATACCACCACCACCACCACCAATGCTATTATCATTACTATGACTACTACAACTATAAGAACAACAGGAAAGAATATCCCTGTTAATGGGACCATTTTCCAAAGAAAATAATATTTGCCAATTTGACCTCAAAGAAGTAGAAGGGCAGAGAGGCATGAGAATTGCACCAGAGATTATTTTTAATTAGACGCAATGTGCCTCTGGCACTCCCTCACTGGCATTCTGGCCACCAAAGGTCCGTCCCAGCCCCTTCTGTTAGTTACCACACCCAGGCGAATGTTTCTCTACAGTGTAAAATGACCTCTCCCTGTCTCAGTGACTCTGACTTTTTATAAAAATTTGTTCACATCTTTAAAATAGATTCTTAACATGACCCTGACTTATTCAGAACTATTTGCCAAGAATATATTTGGATATTTTTCTAGAGGAGTTAGGTGACAGAAAGGGAGGAATCACTATACTTTAATAAATTTAGTCAATTTAAATAAAATCCTTAATAATTTAAAATAAAAACAGTTAAAATATAAAATCTTTTGTCAAAATAAAAATATTTATTTGTGAAAAACACATAAGAGGAAAAAATACCTACTGAAACTCAGTAGCTGATACTTTTGGGGAACTTAAACACAGACAGCCATGTATATAACAGATGAGCCCTAACCTTTTCTGGCCAGAGCTGATTGCAACAGAGGTACACATCTGCCCCAAGCTAGGCCAATCAGATGGTATCCTGAAGAATCCAAAGAAAAGACACAGACACTGCATTCCAATGATGTAAACATTAGGGACATAAGATTATAAGTCAATAGCACACACAAGCCAAAGTCATAGGGAGAAAGAAATTAACAGCCTTAGAAAGCAGGAAACCGATTCACAGAAAAATGCAAAAATGAGAGACCATATGGTTCTGAGAAGCAAAAAAGTGAATGACAGCCCTTGGCCTTCCACTTCTAGTCCTATGTGGTCTTAATGAACGAACCTTCTTTGCCTCTCTTCAGATATATATGAGACTGCCTGCTATACTCAAAGTTAGTTCTGCTTTACCTAAGCTATTTTGAGGTCAATTTTATTCACAAACGTGCCCTAGACACAGAAGACAAGATCGTGTAACAAATGTGTATGTCACCAGCATGGTTTCTGTTCTCACCCTTTGTTAATAAGATTGGAACAGTGTTTACAACATAAAATAATTATTTCTTAAAGATTTATATATTATATCAACATTCTAAAGTACGTCCTTGCTTTATAACAGTAAAAGAAGAAAAAGGAAGAAAAAAGAATTTTGTAAAAGAACTCAATTCTGTAAAAGAATTTCAAGTTTCATGGAAAATCTATTATAGAATGTCTATACAATACCTGCTTCTTGGAAGAAACATGGATTCCTTAATGAACACGGAACCAGAGAGAAGGATATACCAGCAGGTCCCAATATCATCAGGACTGAAAAGAAAAGGTAATAGAATCAGATGGTTATCTGTAACAACAACAACAAAAAAAGCAAAACATATATAGTGCAAAGTACAGTACCCAGGTTACATTTAGAGTCATCAAGATCAATAGCATAAAACACATACATAAAAATACCATTATTCAACTACTGG
Organism: Eulemur rufifrons; assembly: GCF_041146395.1. Classification (NCBI taxonomy): domain Eukaryota; kingdom Metazoa; phylum Chordata; class Mammalia; order Primates; family Lemuridae; genus Eulemur; species Eulemur rufifrons. The sequence goes on along the minus strand of NC_091000.1, from coordinate 42,248,341 downwards.
AATCATTTTTTAAATTATTTTTTACCCCTGAAATACACTAAAATATCTATTAGTATACTTAAATGTTTTAAATGTTCCTATAGCACTTATCATACCTACCATTCCAAGTTTCATTTTTTTTAGTTAATTTTTTGAACAGGAAATACTTTCAACTGCTTCAGAAACGAAAATACAAAGAGCTATCAGTGAAATTCAGTCTTCCCAATCCTTTCCCCTGTTTACCAAGTTCCCACATTTTTCCACCACACTTCTTACGTATTCTATCAGGATTTCTTTATGCATATGCACACATTAATGGATGTATATTCTTATTCCACCCACCATCTTTTTTTTAAGCAGAAAAGATAGCACACTCTACACAGTTCTTTACTTTGTGATGACTCTAGAGATCCTTCATCAGAAGACAGCTTTCTTGTGCATTCTTACAGCTGTAGAGAATTCCATTCCATTGTACAGATGTGCCATATTTGACTTAAGTAATTCCCTATTGACAGTCATTTCAGTTGTTTGAAATCATATACAATATATAAAAACTGCAATGAATAACCTTGTACATAATACAAAAGTTCAATGAAACAGAAAGCTGGTTCTTTGAAAAGATAAACAAAATCAATAGACCTCTAGGCTAGATTAACCAGAAATAGAAATGACCCAAATAAGCTCAGTCAGAAATGAAAAAGGAGATATTACAACTGATACCAAAGAAATACAAAATATCATCTGTGAATACCACGAAAATCTCTACACACATAAACTTGAAAACAGAGAGGAAATGGACAAATTCCTTGAGACACAAAACCTTCCAAGACTCAATCAGGAAGCAATAGAACTCCTGAACAGACCAATAATGAGCAATGAGATTGAAGCAGCAATAAAAAAACTCTTCCAACACAAAACAATCTCCAGACCAGATGAATTCACAGTCAAATTTTATCAAACCTACAAGAAATAGTTGGTACCCATATTGTAGAAATTATTATATTCCATTAACATGGAGAAGGAGGGAATCCTCCCCAACTCATTCTACGAAGCCAGTGTCACCTTGATACCAAAGCCAGGAAAGGACACAACAATAAAAGAAAACTATAGACCAATATCCTTTATGAATATAGTTATAAAAATCCTCAGTAAAATATTAGCAAACTGAATTCAATAGCACAAAATAATAATCCACCAGGACCAAACGGCCCTCATCCCAGGATGTAAGGATGGTTCAACATATGTAAATCAATAAATTTGATTCATCACGTAAACAGAAGCAAAAAACAAAGATCATGTGATCATCTCAATAGATGAAGGAAAAGCATTTGACAAAATTCAGCACCCTCTCATGATAAAAACCCTCAACAAACTTGGCATAGAAGGAACCTATCTCAAATTTATAAAAGCCACATGACAAACCCACAGCCAGCATCATAGTGAATGGGGAAAAGTTGAGCATTTCCACCACGAACTGGAACAAGACAACGATGCCCACTGTCACCACTTCTATTCAACATAGTACTGTAAGTCCTAGACAGAGCAATCAGGCAAGAGAAAGGAATTAAGTGTATCCAAATCAGGAAAGAGGAGGTCAAACTATTGCTTTTTGCTGACAATATGATCTTATACCCAAGAAAACCCCAAAGATTCCACCAAGAGACTCCTGGAATTGATAAATAAATTCAGCAAAGTCTCAGGTTACAAAATCAATGTACACAAATCAGTAGCATTCCTCTACACCAATAAAACTCAAGCTGAGAGTCAAATCAAAGACTCAGTATCATTCACAGTAGCTACTAAAACAAAACAAAACAAAACAAAACAAAACACCCTAGGGATATACTTAACCCAGGAGGTGAAAGACTTCTACAAAGACAACTACAAAATACTGAGGAAAGAAATCACGGATGATATAAACAAATGGAAAAACATATTATGCTTATGGATCGGGAAAATCAACGTTGTTAAAATGTCCATAGTACCCAAAGTAATTTACAGATTCAATATAATCCTCATCAAAATACCAATGTCATATTTCACAAAACCAGAAAAAATAATTCTATGCTTTGTTTGTGACCAGAAAGGAGCCTGAGTAGCCAAAGCAATCTTAAGCAAAAGGAACAAATCTGCAGGCATCACATTACCAGACTTCAAACTATACTACAAGGTGTAACCCCAAACAGCATGGTATTAGCACGAAAACAGAGACACAGACCAATGGAACAGAACAGAAAACCCAGACATAAAACCCAGACATAAAACCATCCACATAAAGCCAACTGCTCTTTGGCAAAGCAGACAACAATATACACTAGGGAAAAGAATACCTATTTAATAAATGGTGCTGCAACAAGTGGATAGCCACATGTAGAAGAGTGAAACAGGATCCATATCTCTCACCACTCAGAAAAATTAATTCAAGACAGATAAAAGATTTAAATGTAAAGCATGAAACCATAAGAACTTTAGAAGAAGATGTTGGAAAACTCTCCTACATATAGGCCTAGGCAAAGAATTTCTGAAGAAGATGCCAATGGCAATCACAGCAACAACAAAAATAAATAAATGGGACTTGATTAAATTAAAAAAGCTTCTGCACAGCAAACGAAATAATCAACAGAACAAATAGACAATCTACCGAATGGGAGAAAATATTCACAAGCTATACATCCAATAAAGGGCTAATTACCAGAATCTACAAAGAACTCAAACAAATCAGCAAAGAAAAAAATCAAACCACCCCATTTAAAAATAGGCAAAAAATGTGAACAGAAGCTTTTCAAAAGAAGATAGACAAATGGCCAATAAACATATGAAAAAATGCTCAGTCACTAATTATCAGGGAAATGCAAATTAAAACCACAATGAGATACCACCTTACTCCAGTTACAATGGCTTTTATTAAAAAATCCATTAACAATGGATGCTGGTATGGATGCAGAGAGAATGCAAGGCTTATACATTGTTGGTGGGACTCCAAATTAGTACAACCTCTACGGAAAACAGTATGGAGATTCCTCCAAGAACTAAAACTACCATTTGATCCAGTAATCCTGCTTCTGGGTATTTACCCAAAGGAAAGGAAGTCATTTTATCAGAAAGACACCTGCACTCAAATGTTTATTGCAGCACAATTCACAATTGCAAAGATGTGGAATCAACCCAAGTGCCCAACAATTCATGAGTAGATTAACAATATGTGGTATATGCATACCATGGAATACAACTCAGCCATGAAGAAGGATGACTTAATGCCTTTTGCAACAATATGGATGGAACTGGAGACCATTATCCTAAGTGAAGTATCTGAACAATGGAAAAACAAACACCGCATGTGCTCATTATTAAATTGGAACTAACTGGTGAGTACACATGTGCATACAGGGAAGTATAATTCAATGGAAATCAATCAAGGGGCAGGGGGGAGGAGGGGATGAGTGAAAACCTACCTAGCATGTATAAAGAACACTATCTAGGTGATGGGCACATGAATAACCCTGACTCAAGCATTACAAAAGCAATTCTTGTAACCAAAAACATTTGTACCCCTGTAATAATTTAAAATAAAAATTAAAAGTTTTTATAAAAAAAAGTCTGGAAAACTAATAAGCTAAAACCAGAATTCGTATAAATCAAAAGTGTTATGTGATAATAGATAATACTTAACATATGCTTGTTATATTCAAAGTATGGTGGTAAGGAATTGAATGAATTACTTTATTTAATTTTTGCAACAACCATTTGGTGTAGACAGTAAGATTATATCCATAAGTGGTAAAACTAAGGGTTAAAAGGGTTAATCAGTGTGTCCTATGTTACAAAGAAACATATCAAGAGTAAAAACATTCCCTAAAGGAAAAGGAAAATGTACCAAAAACAAAAATAACAGTGAAAAAAAAAGATAACTAAAATAACTCGAACCACATATACACACACACACGCGCACACACACACACACAATAATCTTGTACACACAGTAGTAGTATAACTGGAAGATAAAGTCCTTGAAGGGCAACTGTTGGGTCCAAGGGTACATACACTGCAATTTTGATAGATATTGTCAAATTGTCCTCCAGGGGTAATTAGCAATACATATGCCTACCTACTTCCCCACAATCTTACTAATGAAGTTTGTTACAATTTAACAAATGTTGAACAATTTTATGTGGAGGACTGTTCTAGGTGCTTAGAATACTCCAGGAAACAACAACAACACTAAAAGGTCCCTGCCCTCATGGAGATTATATTCAAGTCTCACTGAGAAGAGGACATCTGAGCAAAGCAGAGGAGTTAGCCAAGTGAGTCCTGAAGGGATCAAGCATTCCCGGCAAAGGACAGGGAGGATCAGGAGTGTGAGTGCAAAGTCCACAGATTGACACTGCCTAGGGGGAGGCTAGAGTGGCTGAAGCAGATGGGGTAAGCTATTTAATAATACCAATCATACCATGTAATCATTTTCACTATGCTGTTTGCTTCCAAAGTGAATCAGCAGTGGAACATCTTTTCCCCCACAAAAGATGTTCCACTTAACCAAATTAACCAAATTCTTGACTGCTAAGCTCAACAGCAATGCCTCAAGAAAACATAAAGAAAAAAATCATTGTTAAACAGAGTTTAGTTCCAATGAAGAACCATAAAAGTAAAATAATTTCTCAAATGAAAATGCAAAGTACTTCAAAGTATAATTTATATCTTTGTCTCCCAAGTTTTTAATCATTAGCTTTTGCAACCAGCAACCATTTACCTCGTTTGGGGAAAAAAAATTATTTGTCTTTTTTAATATGACAGCATTATTATTAAATTCTAATTTATGACAAGTAAACATGATATGTTCTGCCAGACTCAAAACCAGTTAAAAAAAATTTAATAACAAATGACAAAACATTGAAATAAAAAGCAGGAAAAAAGGGAATATTTTGTAAACTTATTTTAATCTGTTCTTACAATATTCTCTTTAGCACAAAAAGGTTGGTCCAGGGAAATGAAATCTAGAAAAAATAGGAAATTAAGGTAGATCGCCACTTACTATGTAGCCTTGGGCAAGTTACTTGAGCTGCTGCAAGTATTAAATGAACAATGATCATTAAATGCAGATAATAATTATTCAACGACAACTAATGGTGTGTTAACATTTTAAAAAGTTCAATAAATAGCACCATGATCTAGATCCACTATGACACGGAGAATATAGCAAACATTAACTGGTTTTTCAGTTATTTCATATCTGTCAACTCTGAAGGCAAAAATAATATGGACAAAATAAGTGCAAGGTTTATAAACTCAGCTCTCCTGGCACTGATCATAAAATACACATGAAATAAAAGGCAACCAATGTCAAAGTGGATAAAATATCATGACAGTGAATACTCTGGCACCATTAATAACCCTTGATTACCCTATAAATAGGGTTGATTCTTCAAAGCAGGAAATCTGTGGGACATATTTGAGGATGTGAGGGTAAGAAACTAGACCTCTCAATCTCTACCACTTACTGCAATTTTGTTATCTGATAGATGGGCTGTTCCTCTACCTTCCCAAAAGAATCCAAAGTTAACCTGCAAGATTTACATTGGCTTGAATAGGCATTTGCAGAGAACAGTCATTCAATCAACAAACACTTGTGGAATTTAGTGAGCATTTACTACAGACCATATATGATAATCATAATTTATTATTGAGCTGTCTCTTTTAAGGATTCAGGTTTCATTTAAAAAGTAAGCTAATTAGAACTAAAAATACAAAAACAGTGAATCTTATTTTAAAGACACTCTGGAAATACCTGTAAGCTAGAAAAGCCCTCCTCTCCTCTCCCCCCACCCATCCCCCACAGAATTCGTGTTTAGTTTCCGTGATGAAAATTCCTTGTTAGGAGATGGATACCATCATCAAAACCTGTTTCACTCAATCTTAATACTCCAGAAATTTCCCTTAGTTTGTCAGGATGCATTGTGCTAACTGTGCTCACTTGTTTTCACTTACAGTTATGCCTCAGGCAGGCAGGATTTCAGTGTAGGGTACAACCTGCTTCCCTTCAAGGTCTACAAGCACTCCCTTCGCCCAGTGTGGCTGTCACCAAAGGGGTTTTCACACATGCAAAGTGATGACTGCCTTTTTAATAGCAAAGATGAAACTGAAATTACAAGAACAGTACTTAGTAATAGCAGCAGCACACTTTTCAGTGCTTAAAGGGTATGCAACTGGAGGTCACCTCGGCAGACACACCAACAACAAGGCCGGTTAACAGGAGACTGAAAATAAAAGTAAAAATAGGCCGGGCGCGGTGGCTCACGCCTGTAATCCTAGCACTCTGGGAGGCCGAGGCGGGTGGATCGCTCGAGGTCAGGAGTTCAAGACCAGCCTGAGCAAGAGTGAGACCCGTCTCTACTAAAAATAGAAAGAAATTATATGGACAACTAAAATATATATATATATATATATATATATACAAAAAAATTAGCCGGGCATGGTGGCGCATGCCTGTAGTCCCAGCTACTCGGGAGGCTGAGGCAGTAGGATCGCTTGAGCCCAGGAGTTTGAGGTTGCTGTGAGCTAGGCTGACGCCACGGCACTCACTCTAGCCCGGGCAACAGAGTGAGACTCTGTCTCAAAAAAAAAAAAAAAAAAAAAAAAAGTAAAAATAGTACAGACAGTCCTCCACTTACGATGGTGCAATTTAGGATTTTTCAGCTTTATGACACATTCAGTGGAAACCCATACAACCATTCTGTTTTTCACTTTCAGTACGGTATTCAATAAATCACATGAGAAAGTCAACACTTAATTATAAAAAAGGCTTTGTGTTGGATGATTCTGTCCAACTGGAAGCTAACGTAATGTAACTGGAGCACGTTTACAGCAGGCAGGCTAAGCATGATGTTCGGTAAGTTAGGCGTATTAAACACATTTTGACTTACAATATCACCCCATCATAAGTTAAGAATCATCTTTATAAGTAGTAATAATAATAAATATGTAGGACTAACACTGAGATTCTGTGCTGTCTAGTGGCTCTCAAGCTTTAACGTGCATATGAATCACCTGGGATGCTGATTAAAAATGAATGTTCCCAGACTCCACCTATCTCACCCAATCTCCCAGTTTCTGATCATTAGATGGGAGATCCACCAAAGTGACTTTTAAACAAATATCCCAGATGAGTCTTATGCATGGGGCTTGTCAACTTTGAAAAACCTTCAGGAAAAACTGTCTTGATACCAAGTCCCAACAGGAACAAACGGCAAGAAAAAAAAAAAAATACAATTCTATTAATACCCATGCAATTAGGTAATATGTTTTACTAACAAGTGCTATTTTAATTTTTCTCAAATAACTGTTGTATGTTTTTGAACTATGAGCTAAGCAGTCCCTATAATGGTCACTGAAATAGCAAAATCTTTATCTTGGAAGAACCCTGACCAAGCATTTCCAAATAATCTAAGTCTTACGCTAGTATAAGGTAGAAGCAAGAAATTTGACAATTGAGGGGTTCATATAGGAGAGCAGTACTGTGCAAGTTCCCCTTATCAGCCAAACCCACACTTAGGGAAGACCAAAGTCTTCTCAGAATCTCAGAATTTGACTTCACAGGATCATGAGCTATGAACAACAGTGTACACAACTAATTTGATTCCAAGACATCTCATCCTACAATGGACAAAAATAAAACTTCAAAAGTCCAGGTACATATTATATATACACACAAGGCACTCTAAAAGGCTCCCATTTTTGGTTTTTACCAACAGTGAGGACACTGATAAGTCAAACAAAACAAAACATAAACAGACCATCACAAAATGATCGATTCAATTTCCAGTATAATCAGGCACAAGACCTCTGAACCGGTCAAAAATGTAGGGTCCCTATCGGGCATTCGAAGTATAAACTTAGCATTCCAGCCTAGACTTGGAATAATGGGCAAGATGCGAATACTTAATCCAATTCCACCCTTTTCCCCCCTTGCTTTCTACTATTCCTCAACAGAACTCACTGCTCCTGACCGGCTGTCTTCTTGCCTGTTCCTTCCTTACTCTGCCAATCTGCTCAAGATGCTTACCTTTCTCTAAATTACACTCTGTACCTTAAGGAATGGCTCTAACCCTACTTTTTTGTTTTGTTTTGTTTTGTAAGAATTTAATGTGTAAACAAATACAGAAAAATAAGCATTATAGCAACCAAACAACTTTGCTTGTTACAACAATTTTAAAGATACTTCAAGTACATTTATATATATATATATATATATGCACACAATATATATATATGAATATATGAGGCTATCTCCGCAAAGTAACATTTACCTTCCTGTAGAAGAACTTCGCTGTCTCAGATTTTAAGCCAGGAAAGTAAGATTCATGCTGGTAAAGCAATCTTTAGATACTGCCTGGTGTCATAATTAGTATACTTTAAAATTGTAAAAAGGTCTTCCAAATGGGGAAAGAATGTGCTTAAAGGAGATGGCTGGGGCTTCCCAGAGTAAATCCTTGCCCAAAGGGGCCCTACTATCTGCAGGATTAAAATGGTCAAGACAAATTGAAAGCTAGGAAAACAAATACCTTCAGTGTATTTGCCTGATTTAAGTGGTTATCTCCAAAGTACACTGAACAGTAGAGATAAGATTTTTAAGAACTAAATGGTATTTATTTGCCTTTGGTACTAAAGTGAGAGAATAAAACATCTATGGTTAATTATTGATCTCAAATGACAATTTTACATGAGGTTTCTATTCTAAGTATAGTAGATTGATTCTTTAAAGTAGACTTATTCATGTATAAGATAGGTTATCACGCTCATCTTGAATTATTTGAGGAAGTATTGCCACTGAAAGTGATCTTTTTCCTGAGAAAGTCATTCTAACCCTACTTTTTAAGAAAATCTTCTCACAACTGCATTCCAATTCTAAAATACTTATCCTTTCTAATTTCATTCTGTTTTATATTTTTCTCTAATGATTTCTATCCCTGAGGTATCTTCTTCCAACCACACTGAACTTTCTTTTAAGGCAGGAACTGTGTGTCATACCTTGTAGAAGCTGGGCAATATCTCACTTATCATTTGCCTAGGTATGCTCAGATCATGACATACTTCTGCTTATACCCCAGGGTTCTTTAACAAGACAAGTCCAAACCCCATGTCATAGCATAGAAAGAAACCAACATGACGCCATGCAAACAGCACAGGTTTTGAAGCATAGACTTGTTCTTTCATGCCAGCCACGTGATACTGGTGAAGTCAAATTCTGAGGTTCTAGTGCCTAAACTGTAAAATGGGGAGCTCAGTATCTGTTCACAAAGTTACTTTCATTAAATGAAGCAGTATACAAGAAGTACCTTGCATAATATAAAAAAAAAAAGAAAAAAAATACTAGTTCTCTTCCTCTCCTCTCCTCTTGTACAACTGTCTCCGAAAAGGCCAACCTACAGCTTTGCCTTCTGCTCCTAACCCCAACATTCCCTATGCTGCAAGCCTCATGCTGTTCAGCCACACCACACTTCCTTTCCACCTGTGCCTCAAAGCCTTTGAACAAATCTGCTGTTCCAGCTTCTAAATAGTACTTTTTATCTGGCAAACTTCTTATTCATCCTTCAAGTTCCAGGTTAACTACCACCTCCACTGAGAAGTATTTTGGTATATTCCAAGTAAAGTGAGTCATCTTCCTCATAGCTTCCGAGAGTGCTTTGAACATGCTCACATGAAGCAGTTGCCAGAGTATAATTATTTATATTAGGACTTTTTTTCCCATTAGCTTTTAAACTCCTATAACTCATCAGTACCCCCAGTATATACACTACGTGATGCTTTATTGGCACTCAGACATTTTCTTAATGAATAAATTAATGAACTGAATAGACACCAATTCAGATAAGATATTATAGTGTTTGAAAGTCAAAGATGTGAGCTTCGATTTACCAGTAACCGGAAAAACGAAGCCAGGCTTAACGAACTTACTCAGCAATATCCTAGAGATCCACAAGGTGACGCTGTCTCCATGAGAAAGAGCTGCATGTGCGGCTCCACTTTCTCTACAAAGTAGGAAGCCAATGCAAGCGATCAACTTGAAGTTGAAAAAAATAAATGCTAATAAATCAAAAGAAATTAATTCAATCAGCCAAGATAATTATTAGGGAGCAAGAAAGTAACTGCGAAAAAGCTACTGTATTCGGCTGTTAATACAATATGAAAACTTAAGTGAAGCCCATTCAGCCAAAAAGAGCTGGCTAATAGCAAAGAAGACAGGAAGTGACAGGGGAGAGAAGAGACTTGTGACAAAACGGAGTGGGGGTGGGGTTTGAGGGCAAAACAGTGGGCTCAAAACGGGGCTCCTGTCCAGCCACAAACACGGACATCTGTCTTTTAGGGGTGGGAGGGACAAACAGAAACCAAAAGAGCGGTTCCCACGAAAAATACAAACAATTTAGGACCAGAAGTTAGTGCTTTCCGAGATGATCCTTACAAACTACAGAACGAGAAGGGATTCTTCCCACGCTAGAGAGCAAGTGCAGTATGGCACTGTCAGAAGTGGCCCAGGGGAGTGAGGAAGCACCTCTCAACGCTTCATACAGACATGAACAAGGGCATTAAAACACAGTAGCAGAAAGGTGGCAATGGCTTTGTGAATAAGAACAGGTGAGATGAGCACCGTGGGATGTCCAGAAACAGTGGGTGGTTAGGAAGAGCCAGGACACCGCTATCACAGACAGTTAGGTCGGCTGAGAACCACGCATAGCATCAAGTATTTCAGAAAGGTCACACTATACTATCCAGGATGTCACACCACACAGCACCACCTTCAAACGACAAAACTGTTGGCATCTGGGAGAAAAGAAGACAGGAATCCCCTAGGGCTACTGGCCTCACATCTTCAGCTGAAAAACCAGAGAGGGAAATAAAATGAAGACTAACACAGGTTTCGATAATTACGTGGAGACGACCCGCAAGGAATCTAAGAGGGCCGCCAGTGACCAAAAATAGAAAGCACCTGTTCCTTTTCCTGTGTCTGCTGTCTCACCAACCTCATCCAACCGAAAGATAAAACCAGAAAACAAAGTCCTCCTAAACTCTTCTCCACAACTATCATCACATTCTGTGGACTTCCCTCCCAAGTCTCTTAATCAAAGCCCTCTGCTGAAGTTCAGAGCCTCATTTTTACTCCCCTAGACTGTTATTCTAGTGTTTTACCAGCTTAGACGTGTATTCTCCAATATATGACTAGGCCAAAACAACACAGTGAAAATTACTTATTTACAACAAATTAGCCTGTATCCTTCCACAGGTGCCCAGCAGACAGTTCAGATCAGCGGTTTCCAGTATTGAGCGCCCCTGGGACTTCACAGTGTCCAACCCTCTTTCAACCATAATGGCCACTGCTGTTGAGCTGAGCAGGATTTCCTATGAGCACAATGTTCCATGGGCTTAAAAAAAGTTCTGACAATGGCCACCTTCCAATACACAGATGGCTTTTCAGATAATTAAAATTATTGAATTTTAATCTTTTCCACATCACTTCTGTAACTGCATTTAACACAAAGTTTAATAGTTATTTGTGTATTTTTGCTACTCTGATGGGGCTCTAAGCTATAAGCTCAAAGACAAAAATCTGTATTATTTATTTTTGTATAGCCAATGGCACAAAAGCAGCTCACCAGATAAATTAATGCAACACTGCATACTAAGTGACCCTAACAATATCGGGCCAAAAGAAATATAAAGGCAAATACCATTTTTACTAAGGCATAAAGTATTTACCATGTTCTAGAAAGAGCTCTACCAAGAGTTAAAGGATTTGGCATTTACATTTTCCACCTTCAGAACGGCAATATTTTTGAATGATATCATTCATAATATTCAATTATATAAGTATATAAATTATGTATAAATTCCCACATTAGGAAAACAAGTAACATTTTTAAAGTAGAGGATAATTTCTGTTCTATTTCCTGAAAGTTCTAAATTATAAGAAAATTACTTCACTTATAATTAAAAACTCTGAAGTGAAAAAAAAAAAGCACCATTAAGTTTTTCAGAAAATCCTTATTCAATAGTCAACAGCAACTCAATTACAAGGACCTGGAACCAATAAACGGGATAACTCGGTAACATCAATAAGAACTCTGAAAACTGATGAAAATGTTAAGGACATTTTAGCTTCATACTGAAAACACAGGGGACATAGTGAACATCCATTTTTTTTTTAAAAAAATCATGGTAACGCACATCACCAGCAGAGTGAACAATATAAACTACTGAAGAACTAATAAAGCCAGAATCTACAGGCTCATTAATGTAGTCATTCTTACATTTATAGAATTCGCTTAAAAAATGAAATGAAAAAGTGATGCACTGGGAGTTATGAAGTTATTCAATAAACTTTCATCTTTAAATGGAAGGAAAAATATCAATATAAATTACAAATTTATTACATCAAATCAATGATTCAGCTATATTGAGGGTAAAGGGATAAATCCAAAGGCTCCAGGAACAATTTATCAAATTTAACGGAGCAGTCAGATCTGAAAAATTGGCTCTTTTGGGAAAACTGACTCGTTTGGAAAAATTTGGCTCTTTCAGAAATTTGTCATTTAGACTTTATACCTTACAATTTCATCTTCACAAGAAATCTGTTCTTCACCCAGCGTAATCTGGGTCTCAGAAAGATTAAAGATAACTTATACGCACCCAGAGAGAGAGTCAAATTCAAAGCTAAATCTGCCCAAGTCTGCTAAAGAAGCCATCTCTACCGCAAGGGGCCGCAACAACACTGCAAAACAAGAGCAGCACTAACCCGAATTTATCAGACAGCACAGAAAGTAAGTCATATTTTTCTAGTATACGTTACTTTAAACAGGTTTTTATTCCCTAAGTATTCACTAAGTTGTTTCATAGAAAATTGATACAAAGAATCTAACACCTAATGACATGTAACCAGCCATATTATGAGGAGGTTAGACCATAATGAAGGTCTTTATCTACAGATCAAAGGAGTTCCTTCCTTCGGAAAAAAAAAAAAAAAAACACAAAAAATAACAGAACAGACTATCCATTTCTGTGCTAGGCATGGTAAATACAAACTTAAAACATAACCATAGTCCCTACCCCCATGGAGTTTGCATTACATTTTTAATATTTTTATTTAAATATTCTTCTGTTCAACACAAAAATAAAACATTTTCATTTAAAAATAGTAAATATAAAAATATCATCATTGTCAAGAAGCCTTAAAGTATCATCATATGTACATAAAACAATCCTTAAGTATGTGTATGTGTATGTGTGGGCATAGGTGTACGTATGCTTGAATTTTCATACTTAAATAAACACGTACATCATAACATGCCAGGCTTGGTGGTTAAACACCCTTGTCCTACAATTCTATGCAAAGGCTAGTTCTTTAAAGATATCATTTTTTTCAAATAAATGAAACTTTAGGTCTCACCATTTTCTTTACATATATATACAAGGATAGCAAAATTATGGAAACATGAACAGAAAAGATACTTCAAAGCAGTGGTTACATCTTGCTGGGTAGAAAGGAGATTTGAAGCATCTTGCTTCCTAGAGGGGAAAACAAAAAAACTAAAACAACCTAAGTAGTAGATGAGGGCTTTTATAATAATTTAAAAACAAGACAGTAATGTAAAAGTTGGGCCACATCAGGAAGGATAAAAAAATAGTGCAATAATTGGATTCAGGTTATAGAGTTGGAGGAGAGAGAAGAGCTATTAAGAGGGAAGACATGGCCCACTCGCAGTTTGCAGAAAAGGGGCACGATGCAGTCAAGATGAAGATGAGAACAGGAATAACAATATCATACAGGCAAAAAGGCATCTCTTCCTCCTGAAGGCAGGAGTTGGGACAAGAGGCAAATGCACCTCCAGATGAATTAGGGCATTTGAGAACACAAAGCAAAGCTTGAGGCAGAGTCAGCTGGGGTAGGTGTGGGAAGGCACGTGCAAGGGGTTAGCAGCCTTGCAGAGCAGTGGGAATAGCTGCTGTGAAAACAGAAAGCCAAATCAACAAGTGCAAAGACTGCTAAAAGCAATGAGAGCTCCGCTGAGGCTTGCAGTTCTAAATTGCACATTTACAGATTTAAATGAAAATGCTTTAAAAGACCCAATAGGCTTTAGTGCAGCTCTTTTATGGAGGAACAATTTCCTCTCCTGGAATAGAGAGAGATAAACCCCTTAACAAAGTGCTATGAAAACTCTTTTGGAAACCAAACCATTCAGTGTGATGTATGTGGAAAACAGGCATTGAGATATAGAGTTACATACATTTATAATTTGGGTACGCGTGCGTGCGCAGCTAAAATTTTTCCAGTGGTTGGATTTCTGGTCCAAAGGTTTCGAGCATTTTAAGCATAATTATATATTGAACTTTGAAATAGTGAGGGTGGCTGGCCATTAAGGAAAAACTAAAGCAGAACAGACAGCTTTAAAAACTGAGTTTCCGTGCTGTACTAGGAGATAGCCCCAGGTTCTAAGCATTTTTCAGAAGAAACAAATTCTCAGCTGACACCTCTTCTGCTTATTGATGAAATGCTGCAACTTTCACTATTATTTATCCAGTGTTTTTACATATATATGTCTCGTTTCATATTAAATTCTTAAATAAAGACAAATATAAATTAAGGTCTCTCAGGTTAGCCATTTGTATTATCCACCTTGGTATTCCCAAGAGAGCAAAATACCTAACATATAGTAGATAATAAACAAAAGGAAGGCAGAAATTACATGGCAGTCTTTCTCATTCTGCAAAGTTCAAATAATTTTATTTTTCTTTATTTTTTGAGGGGGAGACAGAGTTTCATTCTGTCACCCGGGCTAGAGCACAGTGGTGTCATCATAGCTCACTGCAACCTCAAACTCCTGGGCTCAAGCTGTCCTCCTGCCTCGGCCTCCCTCGTGTGCTAGGATTATAGGTGTGAACCACTGCCTGGCCTACCTAACTTTCTAATGCAAACAAATACTAGTCAATTTTAAATGGGCAGTTCTAAATTTCAAAATGCAATTTTACCAGAACCGCAACTCTTGCCCCCCAATCTCAATACAATTTAAAATGGCATTTTTGTCTACTTGTTGGTTTATGTTAAAACAATAACACCATGAGAGTTAAAACATCACTACTATAACCTTCACAACATAAGGAATGTTAGGAGTATTCCTTCCTAACAAAAGTTTAAAGCAACTAAAAAACTGGGAGACCAAAGTGTAAATTATCAATACAACGATGATAATGACGACGATGTTTGCACTAACATTTTTGTGCACTTATTATAGATGAACTATTCTAAGCACTTTGTACATGTTATTGCATTTATCCTCACGCCAACCATGAAGAGTAGTAACTATTATTATGTTTCCATATTATAGATGAGTAAAATGAGGTACAAAGGTAGATCAAAAGAGTATTATATTTACCTGGTAAAATTATGAAAACCTTGGACTCAGAAGTCACCAGGACACAAACATAATGAGGAAAATGACTACTCATCTCTTGGTCATAAAACCAAAGTCTAAAAGTCTTTGATTTTCTGACTACAGTATGTTCTTTAAACTAAGCTCAAGGGAAAACAGGACAAACAAGTCATTTCCCCATGAAGTAATAACATCAGGTCCCAAAAACAGGGGTACTACTATTAAGTTATCACAGATTTACATATACCACAAATATGAGTGTTCTTTAATTTTCAAAACTGCACTTACACAAACTGGTAAGAGCAGAAGCATGCTGGCTCAAGCATCACGGAAGAAAATAATTCAGTTATACTTCATCACAAGACTGGCCAAGTACTAGAAATCTGATTATGTGAATCTACAATTAGTCTCTGTGAATTTTCAGTCTTATGAAATCATGATATACTGAATACCCACAGACTTCATCGCTTACGAACACTGTCACCTAATTCTAACTAGTCAGATATGAGCAACTACTATAACCAACTCTAGCTACGAGTCAAATGCACTCAATTTAGGATCATCTAAAATATGGCTTTGCATTATCAGCACAGCTCACATGCACTGTCTAAACTGACTTAAAAAAAAAAAAGCCAGGTATGTTTAAAAACACTGCAATCTACCTTCAACTTAAACGAGCAATAAATAATAACAGCTGGGGAGTCCCAGTAACACAGGCAGAGCTGCTGATGGGTTTCAGCTGCCAGCATCACCCTTTGGGGAGGACGGGATAGGGAGAGATTGCGTGTTTATCCCAGCATGGACGCAAGCGGTATCGTTTTTTATGGTGTCATGGCATTAAAAAAGGCTGGAAAATGCTGGTGACTAGGATAAGAGCTAAGGCTGTAAAATCACAATGTCTGGGCTCAAATCCAGGTCCCTCTTTAGGCAATTCTTTATCCTGGGCAAGTTCCTTATCTTCTCAAAACCTCAGTTCCTCCATGTGTAAAACAGGGATAATGGTAACGGCTACCTCACAAGACATCTATGAAGAGTAAGCAAATTAATGCACACAAGGCACGTATTAGAGCGCATGGGACACAGCAAGCGCTTGCTCAATGTCTGCTGTCACCTCCTCATCACATCACAGACCATGTTTCAGAAGCCAAGGACAAACTAATAGAAAGTTGATGCCTACTGCCACTAGACTGCTTCAAAAATATCAATAATATTGATCAGTTTTCCAACCCTAATTTTTGTATACCTATTCTGTTGATAGCTTCTCATTGGTCCTAAAAGAAACAAATATTTTAAGTTATTTACATCTTCATTTCTTCAAGAATAAGGACATTTGCCTCTGTGGTTAGTTTTCTCATTATCAATTGCCTTGGCTATTTACTACTTTTATATCTGATGCATGTTCTTTTAAGATCTCCATGGAGATTTACAGCTGGCTGCTAAGCACAGTTTATGAACATATTAGGAACACAGTTTCCTAAGTGACAACCTAAGAATCCTGCCAGTTCCTACCCACCTACATCTTCCTCTAAAATCCATCCTGACTCCTCTATCCCCTCAGCTTTGCCTCAGGTCAAGCACTCGCCACCTCGGACTGCCCCAACCATCTCCTCACAGTCCCCGCCCGGCCACTCAATCTAGCCCACCCTTCCTATTTTCATACAGCCACAGGAATTATCTCTGAGGGGACGAGTTGGGTTAGGAGGCATCTGATCACGTCATTTTGCTGCTTGAAAGCAAGCCGCCAACCTACTATTAAGAGGCTTAAGAAAGACAGCAACAATCCAAATGGATGGGCTTTCCTTAGATCTTGACTCGAATAAGCTGTAAAAAAAAATTCTGAGACAAAGAAATTTGCATATTTTTATGATATCAAAGAGTTAGGTGTTAAGACTTGGTGATAATAATGTATTTAAAGTTTTTTAAAGTCATTATTGTTTAAAGTTATATGTCAAAATAATTACGGATGAATTGATACGATGTCTTGGATGTACTTCAAAATAATCCAGTTGGAGTCAGGAGAGGGAGAATGAAAGATGAAAAGCAGTTGGCTGTGAGTTCCCCATGTTGGATGATGAATATTTGGGGGTCCATTACACCACTGTCTCTAATATTGTGTCTGTGATTTGCCATACCATAAATGTTATTTAGGAGGGAAAAAACTCATGTCTAGTTGACTAAAGAATGGAGCCTCTTTCTTAAACCACTCGTTCACAAGCAAGTGTGACTGTGGCCTGTCTCTTCTCTGGATCCATCACCCCACCCACACCACAGGCTGGGCACACCCACCATCAGGCCAGGCCCCTTCACCTGTGTCTCTTTTCTGCCAATAGCCTCTCTAGACTCCTGGACACACCTTTGAGACCTAGTTCAAACGGCCACTTCTCTGAGGCTCTCCCTATGTCCCTCGAGTGCTCCTGGGCACAACTTCAACACTCTGCACATGTCTACATTCTCACGATTATTTTGGTTTGTTATAATATTTGTTGTTGTTGTTGTTGTTTTACTTTTATTCTATTTTTACCTCCCACAAAAGATTATGGATTCCTTAAGGGCAAAAGCTATGTTTTTTTCATTTCAATAAATATTCCCTATAATATGCCTGGAAGTAATCATTTAATAAATGCTTTGAAAAACAGAAGGCAAAGTCAACAGAACAGTGATGGTAAACATCATGAACAAAATGATATGTCTAGTAAATCATAGCTTATATACCCTTAACATGCCATTATTTATCTATTGTATATTTCTCACATTCTTTAAAAATTCATTATCATTTTTTTAAGGAATATGTTACACATTTCATAAGGAATGTCAATATTATTTAGAGATGAAACTATACCCAAAGAGATGTGGACAGCTTTATTTTCCTGTTTCTGAAAGTAAGTATAAACTAAAATACGATCTTTATGCTATCTTCGCATTTCATCTGGTATCGCTGTGGGAATGTATATTTTGCTCTGTTGGAAAGACTGTGTATCATTTCTTACTGCATAATGATAAAAATGTCAAAATACTCTATTAATGTGAAATAATATCTCTGACCTACACATGAGAGATAAAGTACAAATGTGAACTTATCAGGAAAGGACTGTTACTACTTATGACAGGAAATAGTCCAAAAGTTTCACATTTCTAAACTATGAAAAATAACACAGAAATAAGTTAATGCTAACTTAGCCAGCTGTTATTAACACTCCTCTGATACCTTAAGGAAATGAACAATAGAAAGGAAACACCTACTAGTATAAAACTTCATTGGCTTCGTGTCTTTCATATCTCACAGTTTCACACATTAACCTGCAAAAGAGATAAAGACATGAGTTCAATAACTGTCATTAAAAACAGACTAACAGTTTAAAAAACTTAAATGAGCCATGTAGTCCAGAAAGATTATTTTACATGGCTTGTCACCATCCTTTATTAGCCTCGAGATGAATATTTTTGGTACCTAGGTTAACAAAATTAAATAAAACAAAATAAAATCTGGCAAAGATATGCTAGAAAAAAACATCTGATAAGATGTCAACTTCACTCTGCTTATTTTGTGGGGAAAAACACTGTGTGTATTTTATACTTTGTAAATGGCACGTGGATAAATTAATGTTCCCCAAGGTAAATAGAGAACAAGTAGGAACCTAAAACTTAGAAAGGAAAACCTATTCATTTAAAAAGTGATAACATCATTCACGGCTCAACATTAACGTTACTCAACAGTATGGAATTTCAGACAAAAGTAGGCTTTTATTAACTAAGTATTTTTATTACCAATGACTAAATGGAGGCTTTAGGACCTTAAAGATATGTTATTTCAGCTGACTCACCCTGGAGGAAAAAATTAGGAAATTATAAAAATTATGAAAAACATGAATAATGTTTAAATATTCAAAATGACCTTGAGAACAGCATCTTCAAGAAGCATCCGATTGTATGAAGCCAATTAAGTATTCTCCAAAACACACAAATGCAAATCAGAGAATGACTATTCTGTCTTTTGAAGAAATGAGTAAATAGAAAAAGCTTGCTACAAAAGTGATTATTTCAACATCGCCTCCATTTTGGTCAAAGGGGCTAATGTTTTCCAACCTGTGAAACACTGCCATCAACCCACATCCACGTTTCTTTCCCCTGTTTACTAAATCCAACAAAACTCTCTGCGGTACACTTCCTCCTTGTTCTTCCCACTGCCACCAGCCTACGTTAGAGGTCCTTATCCTCAGTCTCATCCTCCTAACACTCCAACTAACTCTCACTGAACTCCAGGAGGCAGCAGTAAATCTTGAACACACATCATTAATCGCACATTCTTCTTTAACAGGTTGAATCCCAATTCTTCATAGGAAGGGATGATGTCACAAGTGATGAGTCTAAAAATATTTGGTCTCAAATGAAGTATGAGGCTCTGCCTTGTTTCCTGTTAGAACAGAAGGGTCTTGGCCTCCGCCTCTTTACTTCCACCCTAAATCTCACTCCTTCTCCTACACGAGACCCTGTGTTCCTGCAAGCTTACCTCCTTCCCCCACATTACCACCCATTTCTGCCTCTCTACCCAATCATGCCCACCTATGTATAAACACATCTTTGTATAGCACCTCTTGAGTGGGGTGACGATCCTCTCTTAACTTCACATGCCCCTCCAGCTATTATCTACATTTTGCTCTTCCATTACAGAAAATCTCCCTTTAGAGTTGTCTATACACTCCACTTTCTCACCCTCTTCCCCACTCTTCAACATTTGGTCCCTGAAACTCCAAAGAAAAGGATCTAAAAGTAATCTGCATCCCCCTTGTTATCTAAATCCTATCTGTCCTTATCCTAATTTCACTTCTCGGCAGCATTTGATTACTCCTTTTTCCTTATAGCACTATGTTCTTTAGGCTTCCTGTCCTTGGCCTCTTAGTTTTCTCCACTTAACTTACTACTCATTTTCCGGGTTTCCTTTGGATTTCCTCCCACCCTATTCCTCTACCTGACCTCTAAATGTTATTTCCAGGGGCCTGGCCTTATCCTTCTCTATTCCCAAGTAATCTCACCCAGTTTATGATTTTAATCTATAAACTGATGATTTCCAAAGCAATGACCCAGACCTAATCTCTCATCGAGACAGCCACTCATTTAAATGACTACTCTATGTAGCTACTCGAATGTGTAATAGCCACCTCACGTTTAAAATATCCCAAACAGAACCTTAATTTCTCCCCCAAAAAGCTGCTCTCCCAAAATTAGTATCTAAATATTTAGGCCAACAACCTTGCAGTCCTCATTCTTGATTCCTCTCTTTTCTTCACATTCATCTTTCTTCCAGCACCTGTTTCCAAAATGTATCCTTCAAAACTGACCAAGTTCACCATCTGCCCTGCTAA
The DNA here is from genome assembly GCF_041146395.1 of Eulemur rufifrons. Classification (NCBI taxonomy): domain Eukaryota; kingdom Metazoa; phylum Chordata; class Mammalia; order Primates; family Lemuridae; genus Eulemur; species Eulemur rufifrons. The sequence continues at coordinate 42,227,589 of NC_091000.1, read as the reverse complement.
AATCCAGTATGAGCCATCATTAGCCCACCACTATCTCTTACCCGGACCACAAGTACAGACTTCTACTTCTACCTTTGCACGCCTACCGTCCATTCTCCATGCAGCTTCCACAGTAAGTCAGATCATCTCACACCTCTGCTCTTCATCTCCACAACCTCAAGAAGAAAATCCAAACTTCTTATCTTTGAATACAAGGTCCTATACTATTTGCTATCCTTACTATACTATATTTTACTTATTACTTACTATACTTTACTATACCATAGTCCATGCCTTCCCCTACACCAAGCCTGTTCCCATGACAGAGCATTTTGGGTCCCTCTACATTGCAGAAATCTTTGCACGGCTGCCCTGACTCAAATGTCACCTCCTTTTGGCTCCAAAGTCAGATCAGCCCAGCACCCATTCTTACCACACTCAACACACTAACATCTGAATAAAGTAATATTGATTCATTATCTCAATCTTGTCTGCTCCACTAGGAACATAAGTTCAGTGATGGTTTGATCTACCCCAAAGGTATGTCTCCACAGTCGACATCAATTTCTAGCACACAAATGGCCTCCAATCAATCAATAATTGTTTACAAAATAAATAAATGTAACCAGTGATATCAGGAAATCTTGATAAAGTTTCTTATGTGACAATGTTGTAAATAAATGAAATAAATAAGTACCAAATGCTTTTGTCTTTAAACTTTGTTAAGGAATGTTTTAGCAAAAGCATATTGATCTTCCCTGATTTCCTAAAGAGTATTATAATCCTAACTTATTCCTTAATGATCTAAAGGTGCCCGTAAAATGACAATTACACTCATCCAAAATGCTGAAGAAAACATACATGTATTTCAGCAGGCTCTTGTTTCCACACTAAATAGCCCCAAACAATTGCTCTACTTTTCACAGATTTTTGGTTTCCACTCCAAACTACAGCATTCTCTTCCCCTTTGGTAAATATGCTGCTTCTAGTTTGTACAGATTAAAGGGGTACACATTAGAAAAATAGTTTAAATTATGTTGAAAAAATATAGTCTTTAAGTGAAGATCTGAAAACTTTTACATTCGTGAGCTTATAGCAAAATAGTGACATCTATTTTAACTGCTCCACAACACTGCAGGGAGCTGAAGGTTTCAAATAAATGAAAGCCCCTTTCCCCGTCCCTCGTGGGGGAACGCTAACATTGCTCTACTGCCCAATACTCAATAAACAAACTGAAAATCTTGATCAAGAGCATTTTTTTCCTAAAATTAGAAAACAGTATTATATGGGAATCTTAACTGACTGTTCTCTATTAATCCCAAGGTGACACCTTTATTTATAAAATTGAAAGAAAATAACTTCTCTAAAGGAGATGTATATTTCCCAGAAATGGTAATACATAGTTTATCCAAGTCATGGGGCTTATCTGTACCTCTATTTTTGTTATTATATGGTATCTTGATCTTGTTCTAAAAATGGACTTAAGTCAGTTTAAGCTAATAATTTCCATAAATGTGACTTTTCAACAGAAGCACAATAAAATAAACATCTTAAAGGCCCCACCCTGTAAGTTCTTCCCAACAAGCAAAACTATATAGGCTCCAAAACAGACTTTGCAAGGTGTAAACAGACCAAACTATATCCTTGAATTAATCAAGTATTTCTAATCAAAAATTACCTTTGAAACTGCAGAAAGTTGACAGTTCTTAAGCTGGCTGATGGGTGTATGAAACTTCATTGTATCATCATTTCTACTTTTGTAATGAAAATTTCCATAAGTATTAAAAATCCTTATTCTAGTTCATAGAATTCCTATTATCTAAATAATTTTATAACCAAACACTGGAAACATACAAAATATAATCAATGTATCTAAATATTACATGTGTGTAGTTTTATGGGCATAAGGGGAATGTGTCATTTGTATTTGCATATTATTAATAATTAGTTATATTTGCATTTAAGGATTAAACACACTTGATTAAATCAACAATTGCTACTGCAGTTTTTTTCCTTGGGAAACCTGTCATCACAAAACATAAAATGAAAGTTACACACTGTAAAAATTATTCTTGTTCTAATTTGAACCATCTTTTAAAATCCCAATGGTTTTGCCCTTTCTAATAAAACTTGACTGAATTTTTAAACATTTAATCTGCAATCTACTTTAAATGATTTTCATTAAAAATTTAATTTTAGAACTACTCAATCCTCTTGATACTTTTTTCAATTAACAACTAAATATGAAATTGACATGCTCACAAATTAATTAGTGTTTAAAGAGTAAAGGGGAAATACACAGAAAAAGTACTCCTTTCATAATTAAAAACTGCTGGTGTAACAGAGGTAAAGTTCTGAAAAAGAGCAAAATATTTTTGGATTTGTGTCTTTAAAACCTCCAGCCCTTTCTGGGAATTAAAACCTGCATTCCTGCCCAAGGCCAGTAATCAAAGAGCAGGAAAACTGTTTTCCAGCATCTTAAACCACAGGAGATGGCTCAACATAATTGTCTGGATGAGGGTCTTGAGATCAGTCTTCACTGGAGATAAGGTCTACTGAAAGCACCAACTATAGTTTAACAATAGCCCGAAGCCATAACATGTGACACTGGTCACACAGACCAGAGCCCAGGAGCCCAACCACCGAACCCCCCCCCTTAAAAAGCCCTGTACTTTTGCTTAAAGGCAGGATGGTGGTCTTTTGAGATGCTGGTCTGCTGCCCACTTAATTTGCTGGCAAATTAATAAACTTCTCTTTCCTTTTCCTCAAACCACTTGTCCTCATTCTTTGGTCTCACTGATTTGGCCTCAACACAACTAGATAGAGCTGGAGAAAACAAGACCTTCCCGTTATGTCCTACTTGGTGTTTATAGTTATTCATCTTCCCAGAGTCCTTTATTTTCTATTCTAATTAATGTAAATTCACTTCTATTCTTTAATATGAAGCCCAGATAACCATAAATGAAGTTACTGTATCACTGTATAACAGAATTGTTAAGATTTTTATATGAGTGGACTATGTAAAAGCAAAAATGGTATAAAGTGTGTTTCCCAGAAAGAGGCAGTCTACTTAGTGCAATAAACATATTGCTACAAAGACCTAGATACTA